>NC_064628.1:549958916-551160166 GCF_023864275.1 Schistocerca cancellata | reverse complement strand
CCTCCCAAGAGTAAAAAATGCCCATGCACTACTCATTGATTGTCTTTCTCGTCTGCCAGCTGATACAATTCACAACATTATTTATGACAAGACTTTAGGCAACAGAACCCCCTCACAGCTGTGGCAATGCTTGCGTGTGCACGTCAGTGCCGAGATCTTGCCAAACTTAGCGCCCTGGGCATTGTGGTTGGTGAAGCTGCCACAAGAACTACAATTACATTTTCTCTCACATACCACAGCATCACTGCAGGGTAAACTACGGCTGGCAGACCAGGCATACGCCATTATTTGGCACTGCTATCTCCCTCTGCAGTGCCTAATACCACTGAGGTTGGTAATCCTGTGAATATACTTCCACTGTCGGGTGGCAGAGTCTGGGTGCGTGTGTATCACGAACAGCACACAGAACAGCAGCCATCTAGTGGCCAAGACCGGGAACTGCGATGGGCCAGCACCAGCGTCTCCTCACCCCAACCACGCTAGCACCTGCCCTTCCTTCCCCTCGCCTGATGCTTCAGGTAGCGGGAAGAATACAGCAGACTCACACATGTGCTGGTTCCACTTCACTTACAGTGACGCTGCTCACAACTGCCACCTGACTTGCGCATCCCAAATACCACATGCGGGCCACAGTAGACACCATGGCTCACGGATACATGCACCCACAGACATTGTTTTCTGTCAGATCCCCCACCTCACGAGGATGTCTGTACACCTTGGATTTAGGTTTGCACCAGTATTTTCTCATCAATACCAGAGCAGACGTGTGTCACACCTCCCACATTTACCATAAAGGACATGACACCAGCTAATCTGTTCCTTTGAGCAGTAAATAAATCGTCACTTCGTGTTGACGGTTTGACTGAGTTACCTATTGAACTCAAACCTGGCAAACAGTTCACTTGGTCCTCCTATGTGGCTGACATAGAAGACATAATATTAGGCATTGATTTCCTTTTTCATTTCGGACTGTCTCCAGACCTCCAGTAGGTCATATTATTATTGCACCAGGCCTCGTCCACTCATATTGTGTGTTCAGTCGTCTCCTCGGCCCCCCCTCCCCCTCAGCTTCCTGACAATTTTGACGTGACTCTCAATGAGTTCTCTTCACTGGTGGACAACCTCACAGCTTCCATCGTCCAGCTTCAGTCCGAGCACTCTGCAGTCGACGATCTCCTTGCTTGCAATGCCGAACTGAACCACTCCATACCATCAGCTACACAAGCCCTTGCTGAGGCATGATGCCTTGTACAACACCTGTCAATGCCGCCACTGCCCGACACCAGTGACACACTGTGTGGGACTATGATGCCGCCACTGAAGACACACCTAGCTGAAATTTGTCACCACCAATGCAGACAGATTCCCCAGCACATCAGGTTAACGATTCTCGCGTACTACCGACTCCTGTTTGTGATTGCCCCCCAAGCAAGATCACCAGCCCAGCTAGAATGCTGTCACGAATGGCCCAACACACAAAACTGTCACAATAGATGGGCCACCAGTGTGTCATAAAGTGTGCCAACTGCCACCACATAAACTACACCTCACTAAGGCAGCAGTACAGGAACTTCTTCAGGTAGGTATTGTTCGTATGTCAGACAGTAACTGGTCTTCGCCCATACATTTAGTTTCCAAAAAGGATGGCACAGTGCACCTCTGCAGCGACTATTGCTGCCTCAATGCATGGACTGTATTAGACAGTTACCCAATACCTCATATACAAGACTTCACGCAAGTAGTTAGCGGAGCACACATTTTCAGTGTCTTGGACTACCTCAAGGCATATTTACAGATACCCATGGAACAGAGTGACGTATCAAAGACAGCATTGATCACTCCTTTCAGCCTCTACGAATTTTGTTACATGCCTTATGGTCTCAAAAACACAGCCCAAACTTGTCTATGTTTTATAGACTCACTTCTGTTTAACTGCACATATTGTTATGCATACCTCACGACATACTAATTCTTTCCTCCTCTGACAGAGAATGTGAACTCCACCTGGCCATGATACAGGACTTATTGACACATAATGGAGTCAAGATCAATAACAACAATCACAACTCTGCTACGCCGCTGTCTCTTTTCTGGGGTACACCGTCTCCTCAGAAGGCAAACGCTTCCGCAGGATTGGGTTGATTGCATTCGCGATCTACCTCTCCCAGTGTCATTTCGTAATTACGTCGATTTTAGGGACTACCAATTTCTACCGTCATAACCTGCCAATGGCGGCAGCAATTCAAGCCCCTTTCACTGACGCATTGGCCGGGAAACAAACCTCGGGCAATCACCAAGTGCAGTGGTCTGACAACATGGTGAGAGCTTTCAAATACCTTAAGTCAGCATTATCATGTGGTGTCACTCTCGCCCACCCTTTGTCAGATGCCTGCATCTCTATTAAAGCAGGTGCAAGTGATTTTGCAATTGGTGCAGTCCTCCAACAGCACGTCGGTGACATGACACAACTGCTCCATTTTTTTTTCCAAAACACTATCTACGGCTCAACGTAAATGGTCAGCATTTGACAGAGAACTGCTTGCAGTTTATGAAGCTGTAAAATATTTCTGCACAGATATCAAAGAAAGGAACATAGCAATTTTCACAGACTATTGTCCCCTCACAAAGGCTATCTGTAACCCTGCTTTTGACCTTCCCCCATATAGGTTTCGGCAGATGGACTTAATTTGCCAATACACAACACACATCCATTACACCCAAGGTTCAAAAAATGCGGTGGCTGACTACCTATCATGTATCACTGCAATTTTGCCCCCATTAATTTCGATGAATTGGCCTGCTTACAGGACAATGATACCAAATTGCGCAACCTCTGACAGGACCCAGATAGTTCCCCCCAGATCATTTCCTGCACCTACCGGGCTCGGTCAGGCCACTGTGGTGCGATACATCCATGGGCACCACTCAGCCTATTGTTCCCCCTGTGCTGCGTTGCCAAGTACTCACTACATTACATAACCTTTCACATCATGGCGCTAAGGCTACTACGCACTTTGTTACAGAACACTTTGTGTGGCCAGGTGTGAAGAGGGATTGTCGTACTTGGGCTGGTGCTTGTTTACAGTGCCAGCGCAGCAAAGTCAGCAATCACACGCAACCCCATCTAGGTAAATTCGACATCCCAAAAGGCCGCTTCCAACACATGCTTCTGGACCTCGTGGGACCATTACCCGTATCTGATGGTTTCAGGTATTGTTGTTGTTGTTGTGGTCTTCAGTCATGAGACTGGTTTGATGCAGCTCTCCATGCTACTCTATCCTGTGCAAGCTTCTTCGTCTCCCAGTACCTACAGCAGCCTACATTCTTCTGAATCTGCTTAGTGCATTCATTTCTTGGTTTCCCTCTATGATTTTTACCTTCCATGCTGCCCTCCAATACTAAATTGGTGATACTTTGATGCCTCAGAACATGTCCTACCAACCGATCCCTTCTTCTAGTCAAGTTGTGCCACAAACTCGTCTTCTCCCCAATTCTATTCAATACCTCCTCATTAGTTATGTGATCTACCCATCTAATCTTCAGCATTCTTCTGTAGCACCACATTTCAAAAGCTTCTATTCTCTTCTTGTCTAAACTATTTATTGTCCATGTTTCACTTCCATACATGGCTACACTCCATACAAATACTTTCAGAAACGACATCCTGACACTTAAATCAATACTCGATGTTAACATTTCTCTTCTTCAGAAACACTTTCCTTGCCATTGCCAGTCTACATTTTATATCATCTCTACTTCGACCATCATCAGTTATTTTGCTCCCCAAATAGCAAAACTCCTTCACTACATTAAGTGTCTCATTTCCTAATCCAATTCCCTCAGCATCAACTGACTTAATTCGACTACATTTCATTATCCTCATTTTGCTTTTGTTGATGTTCATCTTATACTCTCCTTTCAAGACACTGTCCATTCTGTTCAACTGCTCTTCCAAGTCCTTTGCTGTCTCTGACAGAATTACAATGTCATCGGCAAACCTCAAAGTTTTTATTTCTTCTCCATGGATTTTAATGCCTACTCCGAACTTTTCTTTTGTTTCCTTTACTGCTTGCTCAATATACAGATTGAATAGCATCGGGGAGAGGCTACAACCCTGTCTCACTCCCTTCCCAACCACTGCTTCCCTTTCATGTCCCTCAACTCTTGTAACTGCCATCTGCAGGTGTATCCTGTGTATTACTGACTGCATTACACATTGGGGGGAGGCAATACCCCTGCAGGACATCACAGCGGATTCCGTAGCACACGCATTTGTATCCTCATGGATAGCTCAATTCGGCTGCCCTACATCCATCACCACCGACCAGGGAAGGCCGTTTGAATCCCTGCTGCTTAACAAACTTTGGGTACCCTGTGGGGCAGATAGATTCCGCATTACGGCTTACCACCCACAGAGCAACGGACTGGTCGAGCGGTGGCACAGGAATCTGAAAGCAGCCCTCATGTGCCACAGCTGAGTGCGGTTCGACGCCCTTCTCTGGGTTATGTTAGGATTACGCACGGTTTATAAGACAGACCTCCAGACTCCACTTGCGGAGCTCCTGTATGGTGAGACCCTAGTTCTCCCCGAAGAGTTCGTTGATGACAAAGCAATTGTCGATCTGTCCAATCTCCCCACTCTAGTTGAGGGTGTCCGGACACACATAGCTGTGATCCGCACGCCCCCTCCATGACTACACACCTGTCCTCGGTCTTTCCGCATTTGGCACGGGACTTTTGCAATTTCATTATGTTACGGGATGACACAGTCATACTGGCATACAGTCATCTTACTCTGGCCTGCGCCGAGTAGTGGCTTGCACGGACAATACTATGTACATTCTCGTCAGTGGCCATTGGCAGACAGTTTCCCTTCAATGTGTGAAACCAGCCTGGATGATTGAGGAAGCTCTACCACAGCCTCTCGAGTCGCGTGTTCCTCCGTCAGGTGATGACTCCGATCTCACACAGACCACCCACTCCCCTGAACCCCACCACAATCACATGTGCATGAAGCCTACACCTGTGGGCAGCTCAGTTGTTGCATGTGACAATACTCTACCCTCATTTCACTCAGGCACTACGTGTGACAATCTACAACTTCAGGCCCAACCACGTGTTGCATGTGACATTACCCTATCACGAGTGTCAGCATCCAATGCCCCCACAGAGTGTTCCAGTGTTTTACCTGAACTACATTATTTTTCCCCACCACCTCCCCTAGTGCCTCCTATGTCCACTGTCGACGAAATTTGCATCTCAATCAACACCTCTGTGTGCCCACATGACGAGCTTTCGTTGCAGCTCCATGAGGGACCCCTTCTTCATCCACCGCCTAGGGGACACTTTGCACGAGTCCACTCCCACATCACATATCACCATCCTGTGCACAGTCCCCATCCCAAAGGGGATGGATACGGCTGGCATAGGTGCAATGTTCAGCACCGACGGGATGCTCAACATTCGCATCTCCCTCTCTGCCTGTACTGCAACACCGACATCTTCCGTGCCAGTCCAGTTGGCGTGTGTGGGTCAACCAGTCCATCGCCCTCCCCCACTGGATGGCAGACTATAATAGTGCTAGTCCACCCTGCACAGACAGCATGGACTCTTCCCACACACCTCTATCATCCAGCAAGCACCCCACAACACCACTACACAAGAAGACGCCCACGTCCTTCCCCCATTGCTCTGCACTCCCGGAAGGGGTGGGAGGGGGGGCTCTGTGGTGACCATCAACCGCCAGTAACTGCCACCTACGAAGTGCAAAGTAAATGGTCTTTGGTTCGGTCTTGTGGACTTGGGTTAAGATGTGCGTATTGTGATTTTCTGTAGTGTTTTCTTGTGTTTTGTGTAATTACACGAACCTTAATAAAAGTGAATGTTACAAATAGTGGAGTTTCTGTGAAGCATGGAAATTAACCGTCATTGTTATATCAGAATTTATTATTAACTTGTTGTTTTGAACCACTGTGTTAAATTTTGTGTTATGTCTGTAGCTGTTTTTGAAGGCTGTCTTCATTCCATGATTTAATTATGATTTTGTGTCATCTGCAAATGCTACTGTTGTTCCTTTAGTTTATTTTTCTGACAGACCATTAATATACAGAATGAAAAGAATGGAATCAAGGGCTGGCCCTTGAGGGACTCCACATGAATTTTTTTTTTAGTGCATTACTATCAAAATTAGAAATTTTGTGCATTTTTGTATCCTTGTATTTTATTTGAGTGGTCTGTCAATGGTCATGCAGGTAATAGTGGATCCATCTGTTTAGTAATCCACATATTCTGTAATTACTTAGGTTTTGCAACAGAATGTCATGATCAGTTACATCAAAGCCTTACTAAACTCAACGAATATGCCAGAAAGATGTTGTTTATTATCTACTGCAGTTATAATTTTGTCTAGGAAGGTAAAAATAGCTGACTGTGTTAATCTGACAGTTCTGAATTCATGTTGTAAATCACTTATTATCATTTCTTGATTTAGGATGGCTTTTAGCAATTTTACAAGAATTTTGCTAAAGCCCGACAGTACTCATACAGGCTTATAATTTTCAGCCTCACATTTGTTTTCTTTCTTCTACAGTGGTGTTACTTTTGCCATTTTCAGATTTTTTGGCAATATACCACTCGTGAATGATGCGTTGAAAATATCTGTTAATGATTCTACAATAAATACTACACCTGTGTTGATCATAATATCTGGTGTATAATCAGCACCTGCTGTATATTTATTGTTAACCTTTTTATAATCGTATATAGTGGTTGCAGGCACTTCAGTCTGGAACTGCGTGACTGCTACAGTTGCAGGTTCGAATCCTGCCTCGGGCATGGATGTGTGTGATGTCCTTAGGTGTTAGGTTTAAGTAGTTCTAAGTTCTAGGGGACTGATGACCTAAGATGTTAAGTCCCATAGTGCTCAGAGCCATTTGAACCATATACAATACCTCAGGTGCTGTAGAAGACATGAACAGAATTTTTGTATCAATTTTTGAATCTGAATGTAGTATAGTTCTTTGGTTGTCAGTTGTTGTGTTTGGTAATCAGGTGTTGTGCTTTATTTGAAAGATAACTGTTAAATTGATTAGCAACTATTTTGGGGTCAGTTATTTTATTGTCATTTTCATAAAGTTCTTTTGGTCTAATGATACAACTGTTTCCTTTTTTTTTCATACTCCACATTGCTTTAGTCTTGTTCCTGGAATTTTCTATTTGTTTGTCATTTTCCATCTTCTTTGGTTTTGGTATAACTGGCCTAAGTACTCATTTATATTGTTTAAAATAATTAATAAAACAAGACTTCTGGCTTGCTTTGAGCATTCATACAATTTCCTTTTATTCTGGCAGGATATTTTTATTTATGTTGTGTTCCATTTATTTGGACTGTGCACAGAACTTATTATTCATGTTTGTTTAAGAAAACCTATTTAAAAAAAGTTTTTATGTGGCCATAAAATAATCAAACTTTTCATTTGTGTCGTTTGAATTGTAAATGTTATTCCAATTTGCTCTTCTCAATATAAAGTGAAGTAATCTACATTTTTATCATTAAATTTCCTACATTAGCTCTATAGTTTTCTAAGGTTTTATGTTTCCTTGGTCATAATGATCACTAAAACTGGTGTTTACAATCTACATGTTGCAAATCACAAAGGGAGACCAAGAGATGAATACAGAAAGTAGATTCAGAAAGAAGTAGGTTGCAGTAGTTATTTAGAGATGAAGATGCTAGTTCTGAATGGAGGAGCATGAAGAACTGCATCAAACAAGTCTTTAGACTGAAGACCACACTGTTAACAAAATCCTGATCATTGTTTGTTACAGAAGTGCTAGTAATATGAGTTGGGTTAGTAACAGATGGTTTTAAGGCAAAGGTTCAGTAGATCTTTGATTTCATCTTTACATTTATTGGATTCAGAGAAATTGACATTGAAGTCTCCACATACAAAAGTATTTTTCTTGAGGGTGTTGTAATTCTTTAACAGCTTTTCCATATTATTGTTTATATACCCTTCATCAAATCTTTTAGGAATTGGGTGTTAAACAATATTTGTCTTATTACTGACTTGGAGAGAACTTGGTAAGACATTATCAATGTTTTCACTAATGTTGTATGAGTCTTCAGTGTCATTTGACCCAGCCATTAATATAACAGTATCACACACAGTCAAGTCTTCTACTGATCTGTCAATTTGATTAAAAACTTCATAGAGAGAAGCATTTAGCACAATAAAACTTTGAATGTCATGCTTTGATTCAGGATTTTTCTCTATAAATTTTCTACACTTCCTGCCTTGACTTTCATTCATTCTTAAAACTTTCAGTTTCTGCACTGTATTCCTAACTTATAATTTTGTTTAAAATGTTTGGATGCCCTATCTTCCGGAACACTAATGGTGTCATTGACCACAGTTTTGTTTTTGGAGGTTGGTGTGTAAACACCGTTTTTAGTTACACTGCCTTTTAGCTAGCTGGTATCAGACAATTTATCTTTAAGTACATTTACTTTCTCTGGTGTGTTTTCTTTTCTTTTCTTTTCTTTTCCTTTTTTTTATTGTTTTTTAATTTGTCTTCATTTGGGATTTTAAATTACATGTGTTCAACATACTTTTTACTACACACCACTTTTCACTGGTTATATTTTTACTTGTATTTGCTTTATTTAACTCACTGATTTTTGCTAGTAGAGCATGTCTATCCTCTTGCACCACTTTAATTATTTTGTCTTTCGATGCTGAGTCTGTTACGAGTTTTTGATCACCCTATCACACCAACACAAGTACGGTATTGATATTCTAGTAACTTTTCCACACTGCTAGGAAGTAAAAGTAGAAGAGTGACATCCAAACATTTCAAAACCTCACCAATAATTTGCTCAGATTAATATACAAATACAAAAGCATCAAATAATATTTAGAAAGAAATACTTTTTTTTTCTTTGTAAGTACCAAATAACCTCTGAAACAACTGTATTTTTCTCTTTGAATAGCGTTGACTTTTTCATTTTTTAAAAAAGTTTTTTTTTTATGAAAATTGGTTCTTCTATTTATGTTCTCATTTATGCAAAATGTTGGCTTTTTCTTTCTCTAAGTGTTGCAAAATCTAAACCACATTTTTTACATTCAGATGCTTGAACACTTTATTGGAAAAAAACTGACAACAGCCGGGAGAGCAGTGTACTGACAACACATCCATCTGTATCTGTATCTGGTGACACCTCAGAACTGAGGACAACGTGGTGACCAGTAGGTACCATTGGGCCTTTGAGGCCGGTTTAGCATGAGTGACTCACCTTCTTTGTGAATAATGATACCTCCCCGTAATGTCACTATGACATTTACATGCCCAGTTTTGGCTGTTAAGGGTGTCTATTGCACATCACAGTTTAATAGTTTATTTTATTTATTTTTTTTAGTTTATTTAGTCCTTCAAATCCTATATGTATAGAATATATACAAGGATATTGGACATGGTTATGATGATGAAGTTTAAGAGATTAGGTAGGAAGAATCAGGGTGCAAAGAAGTGGGATACAGAAATAGTAAGAAATGAAGAGATATGTTTGAACTTCTCTGAGGCTATAGACACTGTGATAATGAATAGCTCAGTAGGCAGAACGATTGAAGAGGAATGGACACCTCTAAAGACATCAATGTCAGAAGTTGGAAAGGAAACCATAGGTACAAGGAAGGCAACTGTGGAGAAACCTTGGATAGAAGATGAAATATAAATATAGGCTTCTAAGCTCATTGTCACATTCAATAAAATGTTTCTGGGTTTGTTTTATGGTAAACAAAAACACCCTGAAGGAGGTCACTTGCAACAGAGGCCAAAATGTAGGTAGTTTTATTTATTGACAATGCGGTCACAAACCCAGAAAAATTTTATTGAAAAATATAAAATACTGAAGCTGATCGACAAAAGAAGGAAGTACAAAAATGTTCAGGGAAATTCAGGAATTCAGAAATACATGTCACTTACAAAATAAATAAATAGGAAGTGCAGGAAAGCTAAGGCAAAATGGCTGCATGAAAAATGTGAAGATATTGAAAAAGGAATGACTAGCAGAAGTGTGCAATCAGCATAAAGGGAAGTCAAAACAACCTTTGGTGAAATTAAAAGCAAGAGCACTAACATTACGAGTTCAATGGGAATTCCACTGTTAAATGCAGAGGAGAGAACAGATATTATGAGAAGGAAAGTTTCTACTCACCTTGTAGCAAAGATGCTGGGTTGCAGATAGGCACAACAAAAAGACTCTCACAATTATAGCCTTTGGCCATACACACACACACACACACACACACACACACACACACACACACACACACACACACACACACACAAGGCAACTGAAACCACACTGTGAGCAGCAGCTCCAGTGCATGACGGGTGCGGCGACTAGTACCACCCAGGACTGGAGCAAGAAAATGTCTTGCCCACTACCCTTCCCAACCCTCCCACAGTGGTATTCCATCGTACACCGAACTTACACAGTATACTCATCCATCCTTACACAACCCCTGCTCCCAATTCCTCACCTCATGGCTCATACCCCTGTAATAGACCTAAATGCACAACCTGTCACATAAGTCCTCCCACCACTACTTCAGTCCGGTCACTAACATCACCTATTTCACCATAGGCAGGGCTACCTGTGAAACCAGTCATGTGGTCTACTAGCTAAGCTGCAACTACTGTGCTGCATTTTATGTAGGCATGACAACCAACAAGCTGTCTGTCTGCATGAATGACCACCAACAAACTGTGGCCAAGAAACAAGTGGACCACCCTGTTGCTGAAAACATTGCCAAACATGATATCCTTCATTTCAATGACTGCTTCACAACCTGTGCCATTTAGATCCTTTCTACCAACACTAGCTTTTCTTACCTGCACAGGTGGGAACTTCCCTGCAATACATCCTACATTCCCGTAACCCTCCTGGCGTCAACCTTTGTTAGTCACTGTCCTCATCCATCCAGTCTCTTCCCTTTTCCAATTCTAGCACTACACAGGCATCATTCCACCACCACACCCAGTCTTAATTCTCTCCTTTTCCACTACTTCCCCCTCCCCCCCCCCCTACACCTCTCCCCTGACCTCCGTCTAACCCGCAGCACTTCACTGCCTGCCACCCCCACCATACTATCCCTCCCCCTTCCTGGTCCAGCCTCCTCCTCCTCCCCCCACCCAGTTGCCACTTCCATCATGCACTCACTGGTGCTGCTGCTCACAGTGTGGTTTCAGTTGGCTGAGACTGCAGTTGTGTGTGTGAGTTGCATTTGCGTGTGTGTGTGTGTGTGTGTGTCATATGTCAGTCTATTGTTGACCAGGCCTTAATTGCTAGGTGCTATAATTGTGAGAGTCTTTTTGTTGTGCCTATCTCAACTCAGCATCTCCGTTGACTGAAGAAAAATCAAGACACATTCATAGAATCTGTCAATCTGGAAAGCATTTGATAGTGTAAAATGGTGCAAGATGTTCGAGATTCTGAGAAAATTAGGGGTACGTTACAGGGAAAAGTGGGTAATATGTACAAGAATCAAGACGGAACAATAAGAGTGGAAGACCAAGAACGAAGTGCTCGGATTAAAAAGGTGTAAGACAGGAATGTAGTTTTAGGTAGTGGGGAGCAGGTGTGGTAATTAAGGCAATAAATAATCACTCGCACTCCCATCACTTACTATGAATACTTTTATTCTTACAGCGTTTACACAGTGAGTGTAGCATAGATCTTGCTGTGATAAGGCAGCGATATTATTGGGGGTGGGGGGTAGAGCCAGTGGTTCTATGTCCCCACATAGTCTTTCATCCCAACTGTCAATTTATACATTAAAGAAGCAATGATGGATATAAAAGAAAGTTTCAAGAGTGGGATTAAAAGTCAGAGTGAAAGATTATCACTGATACAATTTGCTTATAACATTGCTATCCTCAGTGAAAGTGAAGAAGAATTGCAGTCTAACGAGTACAGAATATGGATTTAGAGTAAATCGAAGAAACAGCAAGGTTATGAGAGGTAGCAGAAATCAGAACAATTGGGGTCTGTGAAGAAGGGGAAGTTAAGGAATTCTGCTACCTAGACAGCAAAATAAGCCATGACAGAGGGAGCAAAGAGGACATAAAAAGGAAACTATCCCCGGTGAAAAAGGCTTTTCTGACCAAGAGAAGTCTGCAAGTATCAAACATAGGTCTTAATCTGAGGAAGAAATTTCTGAGAATGTACTTGTATGTTTGGAGCATATCATTGTATGGTAGTTGGACATAGACTGTGGGAAAACCGGAACAGAAGAATTTTGAACCAGTTGAGATGTGGTGCTACAGAACTACGCTGAAAATTAGGTGGACTGATAAGTTAAAGAATGAGGGTGTTCTCTGCAGAATCGGTGAGGACAGAAACACCACTGACAAGAAGAAGGGACAGGATGATCGGGCATCTGTTAAGGCATTACGGGGTAACTTCCATAGCACTAGAGGGAGCTGTAGAGGATAATAAACTGTACAGGGAGACAGAGATTGGAATACATCCAATGCATAATTGAGGACATAGGATGCAACTGATACTCTGAATGAAAAGGTTGGCACAGGAGTTGGCATCAGAAGACTGATGACTCAGAAAAAAAGCTTGATTCTTAGAAATAATGTAACGTGTTACTTTTTCAGTACCTAATTATTTCTAAGCATGAAGGTAATGTGTGGATAACGAGGTTATGTTAATTTGAGAAATGCCATCTGCAAATGCCCAGTCACTGTGATTGCCTCATTAGTTTCAAAAAATGGAAATGAATGTATAGGTTACACACAAGTAGACAAGTCATATCTTGCCTCATCTTTTTCTATTTTACCTGTTTATTGACTTTGTTTTGATTGATCTGTTTATTCATTTGAGAAAAATGTATATCATGCAATGTCATCCAGTTACATTACAAAGGTGGTGGTGGTGATTAGTGTTTAACGTCCCGTCGACAACGAGGTCATTAGAGACGGAGCGCAAGCTCGGGTTACGGAAGGATGTGGAAGGGAATCGGCCGTGCCCTTTCAAAGGAACCATCTCGGCATTTGCCTGAAACGATTTAGGGAAATCACAGAAAACCTGGCCGGAGACGGGATTGAACCGTCATCCTCCCGAATGCGAGTCCAGTGTGCACATATACAAAATTGTAATGTGTACTCTGTACACCATAGTAATAACACTCTCCTGAAATCGTAAGAAGATTGTAAATACAGAGAACTGTCATGACTGTGGAAGCCATTCTTGCACACTAATAAGAGCATCAACTCATTATAAATTCCCATGAAGTCATCCTCTATGTGTAATTCAGCTGCTATCTGCTTTGCAATTTTGGAAACTGTTACTGCCTTATCTTTATTTGAAAGTGAGAACCTACCAGTTTTATACTCATTATTTATGTATGTATTACTAAAACTTCCTAGTTCCTTACAAGAAGCCCCCCTCCCCTCCTCCACAAGAAAAGTGTGCTGGTAGTGTGAAATATGTTCTATCTATGAATTTTTATTCCGAGTAGTATTTTGTTTTAACAGATGATCATGGTATTTTGAATATTTACTGGAATTTGCGTGTTTTGTGCTTAATTTGTAAATTATGTATTGGCAAAGACAACTCACTCCTGGGAGAGAGTGCTTCTCCATTGATTGTGACCGGGCCAAATATCTCCTGAAATAAGCGTCAAACGAAAAAACTACAAAGAACAAAGCTTGAAGGGGGAAACCAGATGACGCTACGGTTGGCCCGCTAGATGGCGCTGCCATAGGTTAAACGGATATCAACTGCATTTTTTAAAAATACGAACCCCCATTTTTTATTACATACTCGTGTCGTACGTAAAGAAATATGAATGTTTTAGTTGGACCACTTTTTTCGCTTTGTGATAGATGGCGCTGTAATAGTACAAATGTATAAATATGTGGTATTACGTAACATTCCGCCAGTGCGGACGGTATTTGCTACGTGATACATCACTTGTGTTAAAATGGACCGTTTTACAAATTGCGGAAAATAACAGTTATCAAAGAATAACTGGAACCGTGATAACGGCTACTGCACTACTGCAGAATAATCGTTTGGCCTACCTCTAAATTTGACGTCCAGTGGGAATCGACCTTAAATCGATCATTTTATCTTCACGGGATGAATCAATTAAGTTAATATTCAAGAGTCTTTCTATGTATTTCCTACCAAGAAATGCTCATTACAATCGCAATTTTCACTTGATAGCCCATACGCACGTACTCTCGATAATGAGCGTAGGCGTGACAATGAGTCACATGCTTTAAAGAAATCGGTCACGAAAGAGTCTAAAATACAGAGGAAACAATTCAAAGAATTAAGACTTAATGTCTGTCCATTGTAGACATCATATTAAAAATAAATTTCATTGTTGTCATTTTGTGCACAAATTTATTTGTAGTTAAATGTGACGCGACCTGGACACAGGCTGCTGGTACTTATAGGACTTTGTAGTGATGTTTGCAAAATCAGAGGTAACTTTGTTGTCGATATTTTACAGTTGGTACCCTATGCCATACGAGTGAAGATGTTATCCATGGCTGAAAATGTAAAGGGCGCGAAAGTTTAGATAGAAAGTCGTTTTCGAGGTTTGACTTAGTGCTCTGTATTTCGAAGATGAGTAATAAATTCAGAATTGAACAGAAACAGCCGAATATAACAAGTGTAAAACTTAGACGTGAACTTACAGCAGCGCTTATGCAAACGGAGCGTAGAAACAAACGGGATAATATTTTTAATAAGCAGAGACTGGCTGGTAGTGAAGAAGAAACAGAATCAACGGAAAGGCGTAAGTATGTTCCGGTTTTCTTGTGTTTATCCGTCGACGAAATTTCAAACCATTTTTTTCAGTTCGTTGCTCATTACGTATTTACAGGAACGGTGACGAGTGCTGCAGTAATAGTGAACATTATCTAAATGTTAGAAATATAAGTAACTTGTGAATGCAATAAATCCTTTTTTCTGCTTCAAGAGGATTTTGGTAGTTGATAAGATATAATACACTTTTCTAACCATAGCTAACTTATGACGTATTTTAGTCCTTCATAAAAATCATCACAAATAATTGCCGCTGTGCATGATGTTAGCCTTGCCTCCATAACACAATATACCGTAACAGTTATTGTGTTCCGCCAAGCTGTGTCTCAATTAAAATCGTAAATTTTTTTCGTAACTGGTCTAGTATTTTGCTGCCGAGTTTGAAATCGACGTATCCTGCCCAAATAGTCAGTAAATTGGTCATTTCTACAGTGCCAGTGTATTTGATTGAATTGTTAACAAATGAGTACTCCCATTATCACCCAGTGCCATATGAGGCTTTGGGAAAATTGGCTAAATCTTTCACTGGGGTTTTTGTTCATCTTGTCCCAGCTTGATTAGAGATATTTTGCCCAGAATTGTACCCCTGTTTTCCAAAGTAGTATCTGTGTTAGCACCAAACTTAAGAAAAAAAAATGCTGTTCTGTTCCAAATTTTGACCACGTGTATTATTGTCCTGAGGATTATCATTAATGCTGAGTTACTTCTGTCCTATAAGAGGTAGGGCATTAGTGAAGTCACAATGTCAACAATACTTAGTTACATTCCAATCGTGTACCAAGTGAGGTGGCCACTCCAGCCTTAAAGTACTGGACGTTCGTAGTCGAGAGGACCAGTGTTTATTCCCTGTCCACCCACTCTGACTTGTCTTACATAATTTCTCCTTGTCGCTAAGGGCACTGTTAGTATGATTCCTTTGTTTAGGCCTTGGCTGACTTCCTGTCCTATTCTCACCTTATCCTATGTTGTTAATGTTTTATGTTCGTGTGAATCACCTAAAACTTGCTCCACAAATTTGGCAGAAATGGGAAGTGCTGTTGTTATGCAGTTTTCACATAATGGGTTGGAAGTCAGGGTCTCATATAGTTAGCAATAAACAGATTGTATTAGTACTTAGCATATTTTCTGTCCAAACATCTGCTTTTTCAAATGGAACAATGTCATTTGACATTAACAAAATAAAAGTGGGGTAAATTAGAATGTCTGTGGTGCTTGTTATAGGATTCTATTGAGAGTTGTTTGGTATATCTTATTTTGAAAAGTTACCAAACCAGATACTTGTACAATACGTGGGTCAATCCAAATGAAGTGGTACAATAAAAATTAAGTTGGTTGCTTGACCATATTTGTGTATTATGTGATTGCCTTATAATTGAGAAGTTCAAAACAGTTTTTTTAAAAAAAAATTACCTTTCACCTTTACTGAATGGCAGCTATTTTCGTTTGTAATCACGCGACAATGTTTCAATTTAGAGATGTTAGCAAAAATATGAATATCTCAGCATTGGGTTAAGTTACAACATTGCAGTTGACATGACTTTTTTTAGAAAAGCGTCCTCTACAACATTGTCTATTACACAAAATACCCTAAATTCAAAAATGACCAGTCAAAATGACCTCCAAGTTTGGTTTTCAAATTTTTCAAAAATTTACTTTTTGCTCTCAAAAATAACAAACAAGGAGTGATTCATGAGAGTATATTTTTTCCTGTAGTTACACATCATACACTACTATCCTCATATAGTGCAAGAACACTTACAAATGTTTCTTTAATTTTTTATGAATTTTTGAAATTTGAAAATTTTCATTTTTTGTGAAGTTTTGTGTTATTTATCTAAGGTGGGACTGAATATAAAAATGATTTTTGCACAGTTTTTACACCTATATGATAGCAATGTAGGCCTACTGTAAAAATTTAACATTGATATCTGACTGTGAACAAAGATATCAATTTTAGAAAATGAGTAGATAATTCACATTACTCTAAAACTGATCTTAAGGCTGTTGCCTATTCATGTGTGATATTGGCAGGATATAAAAAGTTATTTTTGAACTAAGGTACTGAATTATATACAGAAAGTGGAATCATCACTGAAATTAACATTTATATTATTTTGACATAGGCTACCTAAAATAAATATTTTCAATTAACAACCTTCGAGACACGACTGTTCCTAAACCTGGTGGTGAATGTTAAGGACACTTATTTCTTCAGACAGCATCTGTGATATAGAAAAAGATATCCCAGTAGCTATGGTAAGTTACAGCACTGAAAGTTTCCTGAAAACATTTGTCACTAGTAGATTTCTTGAATGATGTTCTTGGGCCAGTAAGGTGATAAAAAATGCACAGAAACATCATTGTTGCCCGCATCTCGTGGTCGTGCGGTAGCGTTCTCGCTTCCCACGCCCGGGTTCCCGGGTTCGATTCCCGGCGGGGTCAGGGATTTTCTCTGCCTCGTGATGGCTGTGTTGTGTGCTGTCCTTAGGTTAGTTAGGTTTAACTAGTTCTAAGTTCTAGGGGACTTATGACCACAGCAGTTGAGTCCCATAGTGCTCAGAGCCAAACATCATTGTTTTCCAAACTACTTCTTTCAACCTCTGCAAGCCACCAATGTCTGTCATACGCACATACCACTATATCATTCAATGTTAAAGACAGAGGTGTAATTTTACTGCCACAATGATCCTCATAAAGTTCGGTTTCTGATGTTACACAGCATCGAACTAAGTTTTCTGCAATACCAAGCAGTTTGTGGAAATGCCTTGTCCTTGTATTGCTGTACAGTTTTCAAATCTAGTTTGGAGTGTTCTTTTCATGTGCAGAACTACTACTTCTTTCTTGATCAGAAAATAGGTAATCCCTTTTAATATTATCCTTTCAAAAGACATACATGTCCTGTATTGTGAGAATTTGGTCTTTGTAGGCTGGCTTTACTTACCTTGTGTTTTGTTGGACCTCCTACCCCATCACATGCATTTTTACAATGGCAAGATGCAAAAAAGTGCCATTCAGTCTCCAACCCAAAGGCTACCTTGTGGTTGCTCAGATTTGAAAAATTGTTTTTGTTCTTATACTGACTACCACTTCCATCTGGAAAGTATATCAGCTTCTCAACCTTGGGAAAATGTTCTTTTGTGTAATTTATTCCATACTTTTGTAACACATGTACAATCAAAGTGCTGTGCTCCAAGAAGTTACTTAGAATGCAAATTGAAGAACTGCAAACTTCGTCTTTCTCATTTTTAAAGTAGGGAATAAATGGATCAACTGTTGCCTGGTCATTGACCCAGTGGTACTCTTGTATTGCATCCTGAATCACATGTGTAAAATTTTCGGCAAAATCAGCTGGCACTATGTATTCAGTTTCATGAAGTTGTCCTTTTTTGTCCTTCAAAAACTTACTTTGGATTTTAGAAATATAGTGGTGACATTGAGTTTTTGTATGTTATCAGTTACAGATTCCAAGTACTCTTCCTGAGATTCAACCACTGTTATCATTTCTGCCCTGTCAGTTGTGACCCACTGTTTGAAGGTAATACTGTATGGCATTTCCTCATCATATTCGTGAAACAATTCAACAATGGTTTCCTTACTGGGGCATTTATTACACAAACCCATCCTGCAGTCATAACTGTTAGTGTCACAGACCATTAAATGTGGTAACTGTTTGTAGCTAAGATCACTGAGTTTTGCACCCGCAATCATCAGTTTGACATTTTGATGATATTAACACACACATATGGAGAGTGTTCCTGAGGATCCAGCTGAAATACACCACTTAAGGCGGTCGTCACAAAATTCTGACCTTCCAATTTTGCATTGAGGATGAGAATTTTTGAAAGCTACATAATTTAAATTTGACAGCACTAGTCGTTTCTGCTTTGTTACTTTAACTTCATCTATAACAAATCTTTTGCTGTCTTTGCAACCTGGGCACATTCTGCTGTTTTCATCATCTTCAAAAAACTGCTGGATCTTTTTAATTGTTTCGTCACTTATAGGCCTACCTACTCCATTCTTCTTTCCTAAAACTGGAAGAATGCCTTGCTCTTTCACTAATTTTCAGGTTAGTTTAACCAAACAATGAGAAATGTTGAATTCATGAACTATTTTTTTTTCTCTTGACCATGAGTCAGGGAGCAAACTCAAAATTTTAACTTTTTCCTCTTTAGATGTCGCTGAAAATTTAATTTTTAATTTCTCTATTAAGCTCAAAGATTCAGTGTCAGATGATGCTGGTGGTAGGTTTTCTTCTTTAGAAATTATGTTGGTATCTGTATTATTAAAGCACGATTCCAAGTCCCTTCTAATTTTGTCTGAAATTTGTTGTACATTATTTTCAATAGCTGCTTTTCTTTTTCTGCTACTTAATTTTATTATTTTCGAAACAGGAGATACATCTAACTTACAACAAGCAAAATCCAATATGCTAACAGCTTCCTCATTAGGAATATAAATGTCATTAACAAGGTTACATGATTCTGGTTCTGGATTCACAACAAATATTTTTGAGTAAAAATTTGGGCACAGGGAATTTACAGGAATCACGTTATGTTTCACTTGGGAAGCTGTTTCACTCTCACATAACAAGGACAAATGTAAGTTTTACTTCCCTCAAACCTTTAGTAATAGGCTTTTTATGAACTTTAAGTGGGTCACAGCGCTTTCTTCAAAAAATGTGGTTGTACTTCAGGATATATTACTTCTCATGATACTCAACACACTGATGTTACAGAAGAACGTACTCGAAATTTAAACAAAGTTCGTCTAACTTCATCAAAGTCATTGACATTTTTCAAGTTTCTTGAAACTGAACTGTAAACCGTTTTGTGACACACTTTGCTTGCTATCTGTCCAACAGAGCACTGTTCATCCATGTTATTGCACTCCAGTTACACTCTGAAAATTAATTACGAATTACACACAGAACAAAGCATGTCACACATTCTACACTCTCAATGAAGTATGTACATCCACTCTAACAGAGATTTCAGAACAGACTGACAACAATGCCACACCCAGTAATAATGTACTTCTTTATTGACAATAAACCTAAACGTAAATGGGCATTTTTATTACCATAGAACAAAAGCAAAAGCTCCTCTTGTTTAATTTTTCATTATTAAAAATAAATAAATGAATATTGGTTGATAGTGTTAACTAAATATGTCACAATTAAATTTTGTTACAGTGAAACAATAAACCATATAAATAGGCAACAGCCATTAGATCAGTTGTAGAGTAATGTGAATTATCTCCTCATTTTCAAAAATTCATATCTTTGTTCACAGTCAGATATCAATGTTGAAATTTTTACAGTACATTGCTATCTTATAGGCGTAAATACTGTGCAAAAATCATATTTTTATATTCAGTCCCACCTGAGATAACTAACACCAAACTAAAAAAAATGGGAAATTTCCAAATTTCAAAAATTAATAAAAAAAATTAAGGGAACATTTGTAAGTGTTCATGCTCTATATGAGGCTAGTAGTGTATGATATCTAACTATAGGAAAAAATACTCTCATAAATCACTCCTTGTTTGTTATTTTTGGGCCTAAAAAAATGGATTTTTGAAAAATTTGTATACCCAACTGGGAGGTCATTTTGACTGGTTATTTTTTAATTTAGGGTGTTTTGTTTAATAGACATTGTTGTAGAGGACACTTCTCTAAAGAACAATTGTGTCAGTTGCAATGTTGTAACTTACCCAGTACAGAGATATTCTAATTTTCGCTAATGTCTCCAGACTGAAAAATCGTCGTGCGCCTACAAATAAAAATGGCCACCATCCAGTAAAGGCACAAGATATGGATTGACCCACCTGTGGCAGCACGCCCCGAAGACCAACTTAACTTCGTATAGTAGTTATGTGAAATCTGACCAGTAACGAGACAATTGACCATTGCAAGTTGTGTTCAAAATTACCTCTGGCAGTGGTAATACATCCTTCCAGTCCATTATGGAATGGCTGATGCACACATGCTTGCATTTCATGGATGTGACAGAGCAGACTGCAGTAATGTCAGTGCGTATTATCAGGTGTAGTTGGTACATACTTGTAGACATTGTTTTTCACCTTTCGCCACAGAAAAAAAAAGGCTACAGACATCAAATGTTGTCAGTGAGATGACCAAGGTACATGTCCTGTGCGTCCAGTGCAATGATTTTGAAAGAGTCTGTGAAAACATGCTGTAGTACTTCATGTGCTATAAGCTGAACAACCATCATGTTGGTACCATAGGTTCCTCCTAGTCTGCAGAAGAATATCCTCTAGCAAGGTGGTCTGTTTAGAGGCTACGATACTTGTGCACACGCAGTGTTCTATCTATTAGAAATGAGGTTATGAGCTGGTGGTTCACTATCCCACACCACACGTTTACACTCCATGGATGCCGATGTTCTATGGGATTGTCAGTAAACCGATAGTGCATGTTTTGATGGTTTACCTGGCCATGACTGGTAAACATGGCTTCATCACTAAACAAGATACATCTGAAATATCCAGTCTTAATATCCATGTACAGAAGTTGGCACAGCTCTCATAATAGTTTCTATGTAGCTCTTGATGGAGAGGGGTGTGGTAGTGATGGAACTTATGTCAATGGAGAATGCGTTTGACCCTTGCTTGACTTGTGCCACTTCTTCGTGTGATTTAGCGGAAGCTAACATGCGGATCAACTGCAACAACAGCAAAATCATTAATTTCCCATTCTTCTATCTTACTTCTTTCCTTCTGTCATGTTGCCTAGGTGTTACACTACATCCTTCATGTAACTTGTTGAAGACGCCGACAAAAAATATGAAAGGGTACAAAACGAACAAAGCCCCTGGACTAACATTGCTATGGGCAGAGTATTTCTGCCACGAGGTGTGTGTGTATAGCCCAACTCATTGCCGGTTCAGTGCCACCTTTAAGGACCTGGCTTGTTCTGTTCATCTGCAGTAATTGTTTATGCTAGTGCTGTTCCATTTTTTACAATGGCAAGTTTAAGTGAACAATGTGCAGTCATGAAATTTTTTTCTATTCTGTAAAGATGCTGCTGAAACGGTTTAAGTGTTGAAAACAGCTTACCAAGATGATGCTGAGGAAAACCTCAAGTGTAAGAGTGGTTTTCTCGATTTAAAAATGGCGACATGTTGATTAATGCGAACCTCATTCTGGATGTCCACTAACTGCTCAAATCAATGAAAATATTGGAAAAATTCGAGAGGTTGTGCTCACAAATGTTCTGTTTGGAAGTTCCATAGGACACAGTTGAGTTATCCTTGTCACCAGTTATAGGAAGTGGAATTGGACATGACCCATAGACTCTGGGGCCGAGAACATTGCTGTTATCTTTCTGTGGTTTTTGGCAAATCACCATCAGTGATGAACGAACAGCACAGACAGCTTGACAGAATGACAAGGGTAAACTAAATCGAGAGTCTAGATGTAGCAATATCAAGAACCAAGCAATGCTGAGTACAAAGAACGACATGAAGCACAGTCAGAACATGACCTGAGATTCAGGAGCCAGCATTGCTAGGTCTGTAGCGTGGTCGCCAGTGCCAATAGGCTGGTGTGTGGGGTGTAGCCCGCACCTACTGCTGAGACAGCAGCAGCAGCAGTGCTTGGAAATATTAGGAATGCCTGCCTCCTGGTGGCTGTTGTCTAGGTCCATGTAGTCTGGTGTGTATTTGAACTCAACAGGATGTTTTTGCCTCGTGAAACTGACAATTCGGGAACAAGTGAAAATATTTTCTTTACAAGTCAAATCTGTGGCATCTGTAAGGGAATATTATATTCTTACATGATTGAAAGTAATATAATTGCTGACACCAACAGTATTTAGTAGCAGGCTAAGCAAACAGTTGGTGAGCCATGGATGGCCTTGTAGGTCAACAGTTCTCGCTATTTAGTGGCACACAGCATTAGCAAATAGGATTATTTTGGAAAAATTTTGTGTGATGGAAAGCTGTTTGCTATTAATAAATGGTGTTTTAATTCAGTTTAATTTCATAGTGGAAGAAACCTTACTCATTGTAGTCAGTATTTAACAACGGCCAAAGTTCACTAGATAGGAGAAGGAATGTAATTAGGATAATCATTAGGGGGAATAATCATCTCAGTATGTATCAATGCCTATATCATTGCACATGGCGTTAATGTTACACAGGTTATGAATTAGCAAATTGAAAATTGATGAGACACGTTTTCCATAATTAACAATATCTCTACCAAGTTGCTCTGTATTAGCCATTTTAATATAATTAACTATAATCACCATTTGTTACAACTATGGGCCATACATACTCTAAAAGTTCGTTTGCAAATTCATAATTGTTAATATACTTGAGTTTCTTTCCTATTCACTCATAAACAAAACTAAATTCAGTTCTATATGAAGTGTCACTATTACAAATAGTAATAACACTCACTGTGTTGACTTCTGGGATTCATCACCATGTGTGATGTTAATGTTATAAACTAGACATGACTGCATTAAAGAGGCAGTTAATTCGATAGAAAATGAACACTATAATGCTCAGACACAAGATAATTACAGGAGCGGTAAACTGATACATTCAAGAGAAAGAAAGGATCGCAGTCAACTGTCAAGGTGGAGAATGGAAAAAGGGTGTTCCTACAGACTAGTAATTCTAATTTCCCGGCTAGGCTGCTATAAAGATTTGTAGATATCCTGACTGTTAAATAGCACTTTCACTGACCCCACACAACATTACAGCACTACCCTCTGTGGTAGAACACCTCTTGGTGTGGATGCAGACATGTTACACCAAAAGGAAAATACACATGTGGAGCAGGAACTAATTGGCAGTTATTGTGCCAACAATACGAGCCACAAACGGGCTTCGCTGTATTATGTTACTTCCCATACTGAAAAGTTCAGGCTCTATTGTACCTTATTTAGATTCCCTGGGTGCAACCAAGGTGAACTACATCTACACCTACATCTACATCCACACTCCGCAAGCCACCTGACGGTGTGTGGCGGAGGGTACCTTGAGTACCTCTATCGGTTCTCCCTTCTATTCCAGTCTCGTATTGTTCGTGGAAAGAAGGATTGTCGGTATGCCTCTGTGTGGGCTCTAATCTCTCTGATTTTATCCTCGTGGTCTCTTCGCGAGATATACGTAGGAGGGAGCAATATACTGCTTGACTCTTCGGTGAAGGTATGTTCTTGCAACTTTGACAAAAGCCTGTACCGAGCTACTGAGCGTCTCTCCTGCAGAGTCTTCCACTGGAGTTTAACATCTCCGTAACGCTTTCGCGATTACTAAATGATCCTGTAATGAAGCGCGCTGCTCTCTGTTGGATCTTCTCTATCTCTTCTATCAACCCTATCTGGTACAGATCCCACACTGCTGAGCAGTATTCAACAGTGGGTGTACTGTAACCTACTTCCTTTGTTTTAGGATTGCATTTCCTTAGGATTCTTCCAATGAATCTCAGTCTGGCATCTGCTTTACCGACGATTAACATTATATGATCATTCCATTTTAAATCACTCCTAATGCGTACTCCCAGATAATTTATGGTATTAACTGCTTCCAGTTGCTGACCTGCTATTTTGTAGCTAAATGATAAAGGGTCTATCTTTCTGTGTATTCGCAGCACATTACACTTGTCTACATTGAGATTCAATTGCCATTCCCTGCACCATGCGTCAATTCGCTGCAGATCCTCCTGCATTTCAGTACAATTTTCCATTGTTACAACCTCTCGATACACCACAGCATCATCTGCAAAAAGCCTCAGTGAACTTCAGATGTCATCCACCAGGTCATTTATGTATATTGTGAATAGCAACGGTCGTATGACACTCCCCTGCGGCACACCTGAAATCACTCTTACTTCGGAAGACTTTTCTCCATTGAGAATGACATGCTGCGTCCTGTTATCTAGGAACTCCTCAATCCAATCACACAATTGGTCTGATAGTCCATATGCTCTTACTTTGTTCATTAAACGACTGTGGGGAACTGTATCGAATGCCTTGCGGAAGTCAAGAAACACGGCATCTACCTGTGAGCTCGTGTCTATGGCCCTCTGACTCAACTAGACGTTCTTGAGCCGTGGACTGGTCAGCAGCAGAGTGCTCTATTGCTATAGACAATAGATATGCTTCAATGACAGTCATAGGACATGTTGGTGGGATCTTTGTTTGATTATCCAAATCATGAAGGTAGTACAAACTTCTATAACTAGAACTTTATTTCCTAGGTCTCCTGTATGTCAATGGATTAATGGCTGTTAAGCTAAACAGTCATTAGTGTGCAACCTCTGAGAAACCTGCTGCACTTCGGTTGAAAAGGCTTGCTCAGAGAGGTGGTGCTTCTAATGTGAAGTTGTTGCTCCCATGTACTGCACCGATGCTTACAGTGTGAAACAATGAATAGGAATATAAATGTTGTTGTTGTTGTTTTCAGTATTAAAACTGGTACAATGCTACTCTATTCTTTACAAGCCTCTTCATCTTCAAATAACTACTGAAACTTACATCCTTTTGAATTTACTTACTATATTCATCTCTTTGTCTCCCTCCAGTTTTTAACCCCCTGCCCCTCCACCACTTGATGTCTCGGAATGTGGTCTACCGACCTATCCATCTTCTAGTCAGGTTGTGTCACACAATTTGTTTATTATCCATGTTTCACTTCTGTAAACAGCTCCACTCAATCCGCATACTTTCAGAAAAGACTTCCCAGCACAAATCTATATTCAGTGTTAACCAATTTCTCTTCAAAAACGCTTTTCTTGCCATTGCCCACCTACATCTTATATCCTCTCTATTTCGGCTATCATCAGTTATTTTGCTGCCCAAATAGCAACACTCGGCTACTACTTTAAGTGTCTCGTTTCCTAATATAATTCCCTCAGCATCACCTGATTTAGTTAGACTAAATTCCATTCTCCTTGTTCTGCTCCCTGGACTTTGATTCCTGTTCCAAATTTTTCTTTAGTTTCATTTACGGCTTGCTTAGTGAACAGACTGAATAATGTGAGGAATATTCTACAACCCTGTCTTGCTCCCTTCTCAACCAGTGGTTCCCTTCCATGTACCTTGACTCTGGCAGCTGCTGCCTACTTTCTGTGCAGTAAGTGTAGACTGGCTGGCAATGACATGAAAAGCATTTCTGAAGAAGAGAAATTAATTAACATTGAATATAGATTTAAATAAGCGAGATGTAGATAGCCTTTTACTCCCTCCCTCAAGAAAACCTTTCTATTAAGATAAGTCGTAGGGTCGCTTTTCTCTGGAATCCGAACTGATCTTCCCTGAGGTTGGCTTCTATCAGCTTTTTCCATTCTTCTTGTTCTTCTGTAAAGAATTTGTGTTAGTATTTTCAGCCATGACCTATTAAGCTGATATTTCAGTAACATACATATGCTTTCTGTGAAATTGGAATGATTACATTTTTTCTTGAAATTTGAGGGTATTTCACCTGTCTCTTATAACTTGCACCCCATATGGGAGAGTTTTGTTATAGCTGCCTCTCCCAAGGCTATCAGTACCTCCGAAGGAATGTCTTCTACTCCCAGGGCCCTGTTTTAGTTTAGGTCTTTCAACACATCATGTTCTTCTCACTGTATTGGATTCCATTTCATAATATTTATCTCAAGTACATCTCCCCCTTGTAGACCTTCTATATACACACATCAAAAAGAGTTTTACATCACCTTGGTTCCGAGAGTTCTGGAACCTGTACAGAACATGAAAACCACACATTGCATGTTGTACCACCATACACCAAGACCCTCAGAGGTTGTGGTCCAAATTGCTGTACACACCAGTACCTCTAATACCCAGTAGCACATCCTCTTGCATTGATTGGTGCCTGTGTTCCTCGTGGCATACGGCCCATAAATTCATCAAGACACTGCTGGTCCAGATTGTCTCACTCCTCAACGGTGATTTGGCATAGATCCCTCAGAGTGGTTGAAAGGTCACATTGTCCATAAACAGCCCTTTTCAATCTACGCCATGCATGTTTGATAAGGTTTACGTCTGGAGAACATGCTGGCCACTCAAGTCGAGCAATGTCGTTATCCTGAAGGAAGTCATTCACAAGATAAGTATGATGGAGGTGCAAATTGTCGTCCTTGAAGACAAATGCCTCGCCAATATTCTGCCGATATTGTTGCACTATCGGTCGGAGGATGACATTCACGTATCGTAAAGCCGTTACGGCACCTTCCATGACCACCAGCAGTGCACGTTGTCCCCACATAATGGCAACCCAAAACAGCAGGGAACCTCCACCTTGCTGCACTCGCTGGATTGTGTGTTTAAGGCATTCACCCTGATTGGGTTACCTCCAAACACGTCTATGATGATTGTCTGGTTGAAGGCATATGCAACACTAATCGGTGAAGAGAACATGGTGCAAATCCTGAGGGGTCCATTCTGCCTGCTGTTGGGCCCATCTGCACCGTGCTGCGTGGCGTCGTGGTTGCAAAGATGGACCTCGCCATGGATGTTGGGAGTGAAGTCGTAACAAGACGTCCTGTGGCTGCACAAAAAGCATTAGTCAACATGGTGACATTGCTGTCAGGGTTCCTCAGAGCCATAATCTGCAGGTAGCAGTTATCCACTGCAGTAGTAGTCCTTGGGCAGCCTGAGTGAGGCATGTCATCGACAGCTCCTGTCTTTCTGTATCTCCTCCATGTCTGAACAACATCACTTTGGTTCACTCTGAGATGCCTGGACACTTCGCTTGTTGAGAGCCCTTCCTGGTACAAAGTAACAATGTGGGTGCAATCGAACCACGGTATTGTCCATCTAGGCATGGTTGAACTACAGACAACACAAGCCATGTACCTCCTTCGTGGTGGAATGATTAGTACTGATCAGCTGTCAGACCCCCTCCATCTAATAGGTGCTGCTAGTGCATGGTTGTTTACATCTTTGGGTAGGTTTAGTGACATCTCTGAACAGTCAAAGGTAATGTGTCTGTGATACAGTATCCGCAGTCAGTGTCTACAGTCAGGAGTTCTGGGAACCAAGGTGATGCAAAACTTTTTTTGATGTGTCTACTTTTTCCATGTTCCACCTTTCAGCTTTCCCTTCCTTGTTTAGAGCTGGTTTTCCATCCAAGCTCTGGATATTCAAACAGCTGCCTTCCCCCACCCTGCCCTGCCCCAAAGGCCACTTTAATTTTCCTGTAGGCTGTATGTATCTTTCCCCTAGTGAAGTATACTTCTAAATTGTTACACTTCTCCTTTAGTCATTCTTGTTTAGCCATATTGTACTTCCTGTCACTCAGCTTTTAGGCGTTTGCATTCCCATTCGCCTGCTTCATTTGCTTCAGTTTTATATTTTCTCCTTTCTTTGGTTAAATGTAATACCTCCTGTGTTGTCAAAGATTTCTACTAAGCTTTGTCTTTTTATCTATTTGATGATCTGCTGCCTTCAAAATTTCATCTCTCAAAGCTACCTGTTCATCTTCTACTGCATTTATTTCCCTTGTCCTAGTCAACTGTGGCAGTAAATGTAGAAACCCTCAACAATTTCAGGTTCTTTCAACTTACCTGAGCCCCATCTCCTTAATTTCCTACCTTCATTCAGTTTATTTAGTTTTAATCTACAGTTCAGGCCCAATAAATTATGGTCAGTCCACATCTGCTCCTGGAAATGTCTGACAATTTAAAATCTGGTCCTGAAATCTTTCTTCTTTCTCTTGTAATTCTTAAACCAAATATTAGCAATAATTAAATTATGCTGTGTGTAAAATTCTACCATGGTGCTTCCTTTTTCTTTCTTTTCCACCAGTCCACATTTAACTACTCGCATCTCTTTTGTGAGTACTTGCTTAGCGAACACGGGCCATCAGCCTTTGCAGCAATACTTCCTTTCCATGCTGCAGGCTTACACTTACACTATACTTTCACCCCTCTGCCTCTCCATCTGATGGTTTTCTTGGTGCAGACCCTGCTTGGACATGGTTTATGATTTGGGACTAGCGTTTCCACTTCTGGTCTTCTCTACAACATTTCAATAAATAAAAAAAATACGTATATGGACCCCATTGTTGGACCTGACATGTCACCAATTTTCAAAATTCTCTAGAAGTGTGAATCGTGCAGGGAAGAACGTGCAATGCAGTGTGTGCTCTGCCTTTGTGTCTTTACATCTTCACACCTTTCCCTTTAATAAGATAATACACCCAAAACCCAGGACTGTAGCCATCCTGTTGTGAAGGTGTCAAGTACCTGCGTGGTGGTAACCCCTTGACCACACAGGGATTGGCACTGTTGGTGTCTGAGCTGAAAACTTCCCCTTGTATGCAAAGGAGTATGTGCCCATTGTGACTCAGGCATGGGGACACCAAACAACTGATTACTGGCCAGTTAGCTGTTGCTGATGCTGAGTGGTGCCCATGGGAACATCCCCTGTATGGAGTGGATGGCAACATGGCAGATGAGCCGCAAGTCAAGCAGATGAAGTTATCTCCCCCTTGTGGCCATATGGCCCCAGTGGTCTCTATGGGAGGAAGGTCCTCTTTTTAATGCAGAGAGATAAAACCCTAAAATGTTCCCTTCCCTGGGAAGAATGTAGGGCTAAGCGGCAAGCAGAGGCATACTCCCTGCACAAGGACTGATAATGATTCTGTCTTGGCCACAAAGGCCTTATTCTTTAAGGAGAACTTAGAAGACAAGTTTGGGGAAGTGGCAGCCATCTCCAAAATAAAAAGAGGATCAATTTCGATCAAAACAGCATTCTCTGCCCAGTCACAGGCACTGCTTGCTTGTAATAAGTTGGGTGACATACTGGTGACTGTGGCTCCCTGTACTAATCTAAATGTGATTCAGGGCATCACTTTTCACTGAGACCTGTTATCGCAGTTTCATGATGAGCTGCATGCCAACTTGGAGCAACAGGGTTTACACTTTGTGTCCATAGGAGGTAAAAGGATATTAGGGTTGCTACTGATGCCCCTTTATCTTGGCCTTTGAGGGTGATTCATTGCCTGGAAATGTCAAGGTGATGGGGCTGATGCGATGTGAAACAGCATGTGCTCCTCCTCCTCCTTCTCCGTTTAAAACTTGGGCACATCTTCAAGTTATAATGCTTGCCCCATCTGTAGAGATTGTAGACAACCACTGCATGTGAACACTCCTTGTGCCCCCCCCCCCCCCCCCCCCATCTGTGTTAAGTCTGGAAAGCACCATTCTCCCTGCCCACCAGATTGCACTATTTTCTAGGAAAAGAAGGAAATACAAGACTTAAGACAAAGTAACTTATCAAGAGGCCAAGAGGAATTATGAACAGTTGCAACTAGCATGTATAACAGTGCCATATACTGCATCTATAGTGACGTTGCCCTCCTTTGGTGACAGTACTCCTGCCTGTTACACCTCTTACAGTGGGCCCTCATGGCTGCTTGACCAAGCCTGCCTCACTGATGGTTGGGGCTCTCCTCTTGCTGCTAGCTGTGGCGTCTGGTTTTGTCTCTGCTCGATGGTGATGGTTGTCCTAATCGAGATGATATGGAACAGCGTCCGTCAATCACAACATTGCTAATCTGCAACTATTAGAAAAACAAACTCCTCGCATAGTTTGGTTATTTTTCAGACACTGTCTCTCAAAACAGATATCAATGTCTCGATATAGCAGCATGCCGGAGTGTGTGCGCTGCCCTTGCTTGTAATTAAAGCAGTGGTGTTCGAAGTCTGTCAATCTCCGCTTATAAATGTAGCGACTGCACCACTCGATAATATGATGACTCCCTTGATCTGAAATGATAACCAAACGTCATTTGGATGTTCGTGACAGATTTTCAGTTTACGCGAACTTGCTGACTGTAGTTCTTATGCCTGGTTTGAGAATGGGTAACCAAGCCGATGCAACATTATGATTTTGCGAGGCTATTGAGTTGTTAATCATTATTCTGTCGTCAAGGCGTCACTATGTCGCATGTTCAACAACTACACGATATAATTCCAGAGATAACATGCCCTTGAGCAATGTTCAGAATGCATCGTTTTCGGTGTATCTTATTGTTCTTCACAGTTAAATGGTCACTAAATCACTTTTCACCTTTGTTGTCCGAAGAATCAGTTAATCCTACAAATACCCATTAAATGATGTAGGTGACACGAAGAATTAAAGTTTCTTGTTGTTCGTAATTATTTGTACCTACTCTGAGCGCGCACACCTGATTTTTCATTCACGGAATTGGGTCTGTTAGCATCAGCAATTCTGACTTTCACAATAGCTTCTGACAACAGGGCACAATTGTAAGTCCTGTTGCCTAATCAAGTCTAATTATTGAGTTTATGTTGGTGATCAGTCTCTGTGTCCTTTGATGTTAGTGACCATTAAGTATCACGAAGGCTAAGTCCCATCACAGATCAACAATCGCACGAGTTATTTTTCTGTCAGTTTTATCAACTATCCCGTTATGTCTAAACAGTAAAGATGAATTTACTTCAGTCCAACTTCCAACTAATACTTCGTCATAAAACTTTCAAACTTCAGATCGGATTTAAAACAATCTAGTAGCATGTAACATGTGTACTACTATTTCAAGAGTACAAGAGAGAAGTGAAGTTAACACCTTCATTGCTGAGTTTACATTGTAGTCACAGCAAACTTACAACTGGATGTGGCTACAAGACTTTTGGTCAGGTGAATACAGGGTTATAAATTCAAAATTAAATAGGGGTAATGCAGGAGTAGGTTTAGTAATGAATAGGAAAACAGGAGTGCGGGTAAGCTACTACAAACAGCATAGTGAACACATTATTGTGGCCAAGATAGACATGAAGCCCTCGCTTACTACAGTGGTAGAAGTTTATATGCCAACTAGCTCTGCAGATGATGAAGAAATTGATGAAATCTATGATGAGATAAAAGAAATTATTCAGGTAGTGAAGGGAGACGAAAATTTGTCATGGGTGACTGGAATTCGACAGTAGGAAAAGGAAGAGAAGGAAACGTAGTAGGTGAATATGGATTGGGGCTAAGAAATGAAAGAGGAAGCCACCTGGTAGAGTTTTGCACAGAGCATAACTTAATCATAGCTAACACTTGGTTCAAGAATCATGAAAGAAGGTTGTATACATGGAAGAACCCTGGAGATACTAGAAGGTTTCAGATAGATTATATAATGGTAAGACAGAGATTTAGGAACCAGGTTTTAGATTGTAAGACATTTCCAGGGGCAGATGTGGACTCTGACCCCAATCTATTGGTTATGAACTGTAGATTAAAACTGTACAGAGTTTCAGGGAGAGCATAAGGGAACAATTGACAGGAATGGGGGAAACAAATACAGTAGAAGAAGAATGGGTAGCTTTGAGGGATGAAATAGTGAAGGCAGCAGAGGATCAAGTAGGTAAAATGACGAGGGCTAGTAGAAATTCATGGGTAACAGAACAGATACTGAATTTAATTAATGAAAAGAGATAATATAAAAATGCAGTAAATGAAGCAGGCAAAAAGGAATACAAATGTCTCAAAAATGAGATGGACAAGGAAGTGCAAAATAGCTAAGCAGGGATGGCTAGAGGACAAATGTAAGGATGTAGAGGCATCCATCACTTGGGGTAAGATAGATACTGCCTACAGGGAAATTAGAGAGACCTTTGGAGAAAAGAGAACCACTTGCATGAATATCAAGAGCTTAGATAGAAACCCAGTTGTAAGCAAAGAAGGGAAAGCAGAAAGGTGGAAGGAGTATATAGAGGGTCTGTACAAGGGCGATGTTCATGAGGACAATATTATGGAAATGGAAGAGGATGAAGATGAAATGGGAGATATGATATTGCGTGAAGAGTTTGACAGAGCACTGAAAGACCTAAGTCGAAACAAGGCCCCGGGAGTAGACAACATTCCATTAGAACTACTGATAGCCTTGGGAGAGCCAGTCCTGACAAAACTCTACCATCTGGTGAGCAAGATGTATGAGACAGGCGAAATTCCCTCAGACTTTAAGAAGAATATAATAATTGCAATCCCAAAGAAAGCAGGTGTTGACAGATGTGAAAATTACCGAACCATCAGTTTAATAAGTCATAGCCGCAAAATACTAACGCGAATTCTTTACAGACGAATGGAAAAACTGGTAGAAGCCGACCTCGGGGAAGGTCAGTTTGGATTCCATAGAAATGTTGGAACACGTAAGGCTATACTGACCCTAAGACTTCTCTTAGAAGAAAAATTAAGGAAAGGCAAACCTACGTTTCTAGCATTTGTAGACTTAGAGAAAGCTGTTGAGAATGTTGACTGGAATACTCTTTTCAAATTCTGAAGATGGCAGGGATAAAGTACAGGGAGCGAAAGGCTATTTACAATTTGTACAGAAACCAGATGGCAGTTACAAGAGTCGAGGGGCGTGAAAGGGAAGCAGTGGTTGGGAAGGGAGTTAGACAGGGTTGTAGCCTCTCCCTGATGCTATTCAATCTGTATATTGAGCAAGTAGTAAAGGAAACAAAAGAAAAGTTCGGAATAGGTATTAAAATCCATGGAGAAGAAATAAAAACTTTTAGGTTCGCTGATGACATTGTGATTCTGTCGGAGACAGCAAAGGACTTGGAAGGGCAGTTGAATGGAATGGACACTGTCTTGGAAAAAGACGAGCATCAAGAAAAGCAAAACTAGGATAATGGAATGTAGTCGAATTAAATCGGGTGATGCTGAGGGAATTAAATCAGGAAATGAGGCGCTTAAAGTAGTAAATGAGTTTTGCTATTTGGGGAGCAAAATAACTGATGGTCGAAGTAGAGAGGATATAAAACATAGACTGGCAATAGCAAGGAAAGCGTTTCTGAAGAAGAGAAATTTGTTAACATCGAGTATTGATTTAAGTGTCAGGAAGTCGTTTCTGAAAGAATTTGTATGGAGTGTAGCCATGTATGGAAGTGAAACATGGACGATAAATAGTTTAGACAAGAAGAGAATAGAAGCTTTCGAAATGTGGTGCTGCAGAAGAATGCTGAAGATTAGATGGGCAGATCACGTAACTAATGAGGAGGTATTGAATAGAATTGGGGAGAAGAGGAGTTTGTGGCACAACTTGACTAGAAGAAGGGATAGGTTGGTAAGACATGTTCTGAGGCATCAAGGGATCACAAAGTTAGTACTGGAGGGCAGCGTGGAAGGTAAAAAATCGTAGAGGGAGACCAAGAGATGAATACACTAAGCAGATTCAGAAGGATGTAGGCTGCAGTAGGTACTGGGAGATGAAGAAGCTTGCACAGGATAGAATAGCATGGAGAGCTGCATCAAACCAGTCTCAAGACTGAAGACAACAACAACAACAACAGTAATAAGTTGTGAATTCTTTCTTTAAAGTTTTTCTTTTGTATCATATGTTATTCTTCCATTCAATCCTTTCTTTGTGATAAGCATTAGTATTTACATAACATTCCTGTTAATCAACCTGTCAAGAGTGCAAATTTTGTTGTCAGTAGCTGTCATCACTGTCAGGATGACTGATTTTTCTATTTCTGTGTCCAACAAAAGGGTGTTCATTATGGGTTCTATAATTGGGGTGTTACACAGTCCCACATCTACTTTGGGATTGTTGACCTCCCACCCACTGGGCACATTGATCTCCACCTCTTAGCCAGAGACAAATCACCTTCCTCTGGCTTCTCTTGCCAGTAAGGGGTCCCCCGGGACACTTCCTTCAGAGTTCTTCTAGTCCGCAACTGGACTCTGTCCCTCAAAACACTTCCTTCCATGGCTTCTTCTGGTCTACAACTGGATGCCAGCCAGTGATTGAAGGAGCCACAGGCTGCTGGTCGCAGGACTTCGCGATCATCGTAATTACCTGATACTAATTCAGAGAAGCCCTCACAGGGATCCAAATTCTCTAAGGGAAGGAAAGATAAGTAGTAGTCCTCCAAGGAGGAGGATATTCTGGTGGCCCCACACCAGCAGATCCTGTCTGTTCCACACCTGCATCTGAGGCAGACATTCTGATGGGCCCTGGGTCACATCACACATTGGAACCCATAACCTATGTATTTTGATGCCTTAATTTCTCAGCCAGTGGGAGCAGATGACCCTGCGGCATAACTTGCCTCCTTGGTCCCTTCATGGTCCCACAGTACATAGACAACATTATTCTCCAGTGAAATTGTAGTGGTTTTTTCCACCTCCTGGCTCAGCTGCATCATCTTCCCCTGCCTTCAGCATTGCCTTTCAGGAGATTTGGTTCCCAGCAATGTCCACTATAGCCCTTCTTGGATACCAGGGATGTCATACGAATTGTGCTACCTGTGATAAGGTGTCTGGAGGAGATTGCACGTAACTTCTACACATGATAGTGAACTTGTGCCTTTTAATACCTTTGGATGCTGTGGTTGTTCGGGTAAGGGCATTTCAGGATATTAACATGTGCAGTGTTTACCTCCGTCCTGATGGTGAAGTGTTTTGGAACATACTGTTTGCATTGGCTTTTCAGCTTCCCCCACCTTTCCTAATCTTGGATGATTACAATGCCCATAATGTTTTGTGGGTTGAAACGAAGATCGCTGGCTGTGATAAAGACCTTGAAAACTTATTGGCACAGCTTGATCTTTGTCTCCTGAATGCTAGTGCCCCCACACAATTCAGTGTGGCACATGGAAGTTTCTCAGCCATTGACCTGTCCATCTGTAGCTCTTGTCTTCTCCCATCCATTCACTGGTGAGTAATGACGACTTGTGTGGCAGTGACCACTTCTCGATCTTTCTGTTCCTCCCTCAGTGTCACTCCCCTGGACACCTACCCAGATGTGCTCTCAATGGTGCTGACTGGGGTGCTTTTGCCTTTGCTGTTGGCCTTTGCTCTTTGGTGCATGGAGATACCAATTAGGTAGTGCAGACTAAAACTGCAGCCAATCTCTTGGAAGCTGATGTAGAGATCCCCTGTTCCTTGGGCCCAGCCCGATTGAAGACTGTTCCTTTGTGGTCATCAGAAATCGCAGAGGGCATTAGAGATCATAAGTGGGCTCTCAAATGCCATAAGTGGCACCCATCAGTGGAGCAACTCGTTGCCTTTTAAGCAGCTATGTGCACAGGTCCACCACCTAATAAAATTATGAAAGTAAGACTACTGGGTATGGTACGCTTCAACCATCAGACCCTGTGTCTCACCTTTGCAGGTTTGGACTAAGATCAGACATCTCTACTGATACCAGACACCAATTTAGTACTGAAGGGCAGCGTGGAGGGTAAAAAATCGTACCTTGAATCGTGCTGTTTACACTGACCCAGACACTGTCGCTGAACATTTTGCTCTGTGTTATGTTAGTTTCAGCAAGTGACATTACCAACCTGCCTTTCATGCCTTAAAACAGCTGGTGGAACGAAAGTAGTTATCTTTTACTATGCGCCATCTGGAGCTGTATAATGCTCCATTCACTGAGTGGGAATTCGTCAGTGTCCTAGCCCACTTATCTGATAAAGCTCCAGGGTCAACCTGCATCCACTGTCAAATGATAAAAGCACCTATCACTGGACTGTCTTACCATCACCACCCTCTTATACCCCAAAGTTGATTTGTTAATTTAAAAGTAAGTTAATAATTTGTGCAGCTGGTCACATTTTTACAGCACTTGGCATACTGAGTTAGTTACACACTGCAGAGAGAGGTAGCAAAGGTAGAATGTGAGTTAGCCTAACTGTTTTCATAATACTAATCTTTTGTTCTTCTTCTTTGTTGTAGGCTCATAGTCCATTCGAAAATGAAGCTTTTCATACTAGTCTAGAGGATGCTTGGGCTCATTTACACTCCTGGAAATGGGAAAAAAGAACACATTGACACCGGTGTGTCAGACCCACCATACTTGCTCCGGACACTGCGAGAGGGCTGTACAAGCAATGATCACACGCACGGCACAGCGGACACACCAGGAACCGCGGTGTTGGCCGTCGAATGGCGCTAGCTGCGCAGCATTTGTGCACCGCCGCCGTCAGTGTCAGCCAGTTTGCCGTGGCATACGGAGCTCCATCGCAGTCTTTAACACTGGTAGCATGCCGCGACAGCGTGGACGTGAACCGTATGTGCAGTTGACGGACTTTGAGCGAGGGCGTATAGTGGGCATGCGGGAGGCCGGGTGGATGTACCGCCGAATTGCTCAACACGTGGGGCGTGAGGTCTCCACAGTACATCGATGTTGTCGCCAGTGGTCGGCGGAAGGTGCACGTGCCCGTCGACCTGGGACCGGACCGCAGCGACGCACGGATGCACGCCAAGACCGTAGGATCCTACGCAGTGCCGTAGGGGACCGCACCGCCACTTCCCAGCAAATTAGGGACACTGTTGCTCCTGGGGTATCGGCGAGGACCATTCGCAACCGTCTCCATGAAGCTGGGCTACGGTCCCGCACACCGTTAGGCCGTCTTCCGCTCATGCCCCAACATCGTGCAGCCCGCCTCCAGTGGTGTCGCGACAGGCGTGAATGGAGGGACGAATGGAGACGTGTCGTCTTCAGCGATGAGAGTCGCTTCTGCCTTGGTGCCAATGATGGTCGTATGCGTGTTTGGCGCCGTGCAGGTGAGCGCCACAATCAGGACTGCATACGACCGAGGCACACAGGGCCAACACCCGGCATCATGGTGTGGGGAGCGATCTCCTACACTGGCCGTACACCACTGGTGATCGTCGAGGGGACACTGAATAGTGCACGGTACATCCAAACCGTCATCGAACCCATCGTTGTACCATTCCTAGACCGGCAAGGGAACTTGCTGTTCCAACAGGACAATGCACGTCCGCATGTATCTCGTGCCACCCAACGTGCTCTAGAAGGTGTAAGTCAACTACCCTGGCCAGCAAGATCTCCGGATCTGTCCCCCATTGAGCATGTTTGGGACTGGATGAAGCGTCGTCTCACGCGGTCTGCACGTCCAGCACGAACGCTGGTCCAACTGAGGCGCCAGGTGGAAATGGCATGGCAAGCCGTTCCACAGGACTACATCCAGCATCTCTACGATCGTCTCCATGGGAGAATAGCAGCCTGCATTGCTGCGAAAGGTGGATATACACTGTACTAGTGCCGACATTGTGCATACTTTGTTGCCTGTGTCTATGTGCCTGTGGTTCTGTCAGTGTTATCATGTGATGTATCTGACCCCAGGAATGTGTCAATAAAGTTTCCCCTTCCTGGGACAATGAATTCACGGTGTTCTTATTTCAATTTCCAGGAGTGTAGTTAAGTGATATGAACACTGGTGTGCATTCTGTAGTTGGACACACATATTTTCAGTCATTTCACTTCAGAACAGCATAAACCATAGTGCTAACACAACACACACAACTTTTACTCCATCCTCATACTTCCAACTCATACCACTCGCTGCTCAAAAGACAAAGATTTACCTCTAACAATATGTAGCAAAGAAAATACTATCTTATATCGACCGATATGTGCAAAATCATCTTTGAAATATAAATTTCATAAATAAAATACAAATAATTGTGTATCACTGCTTATCCTTTTGAGAAGTCCAGAATCATAATTGTAATTACGTTGAGCATTTATATATTTTGACGTTTATACGTTTTCATGTACCTATATGGTAGAGGACTTCTGGTTTCTGAATCTTCAACTTGGTAATTGGTCATTTCATCTGATCCAAGGTCAGTTAGTACATCTCTCACCATAACCAGTTTTATTACAATTGTCTTTGTCATAACCTTGCCATCTTTAACTGAATCTGAAGCAGTGAGACAGTATCATAATCCCAGTACTGAAATCAGGTAAGCACCCTCTAGAGATACAGTTATCACCCAATTAGCTCCACCTATGTTCTCCATAACTTGCTCAAATGCATGGTGAGCCAGCAGCTGTGTTGGCTCCTTGAGTCTGTCTTCTGGCTTTTCCCCAGGGTGGTTTTTTGCAAAGGCCGTTTCACTATTGATAATCTTGTCTACCTGAAGTCTGCCATTTGAACAGCTTTTGCCACCAGTCAACACCTTATGGCAGTCTTCTTCAACCTGCAAAAGGCATATGACACCACCTGGCGACACCACATTCTCTCTACCTTATATAGTTCGGGTCTCTGGGGGTCTGCTCCCAATTTTTATCCAGAACTTCTTGTTGCACCATACTTTCTGGTTCGAGTTGGTGCTTCCCACTGTAACCCTACCCCCCATATCCAAGAGAATGGGGTCCTGGAGAGCACTGTACTGAGTGAGTGTCCCTCTCTTTCTAGTAGCCATCATTGGTCTAGCAACAGCTGTGGGGTCCTCAGCAGCACCCTCCTTGCAGGCTGATGACTTCTGCCTCTACTATTGCTCTTATAGTGTGAGTTCTGCTGAATGTTGACTTGAAGGCACAGTCATAGGCCCTCACCTGTGGCTTTCAGTTTTCAGCTGCTACGACTCACTTCATGCACTTCAATTGACATCTCCCCCAGGGGGTCCACAACTCTTTTGTGGATACGTGCGTGGCGAGCATGGGGCCCCGAGCCATTGCAGCCTTCTTTCTCTCCAGGGCTGCATTTCCTTTCCCTTCCCCTCCTTTCCCCTCCTTGCTCCTTTCCCCTCGCCCTCTCCTCTCCCTCTCTTGGTGTCCTTGCTTATGTTGGCCCCGCTAGCCTCCTGGTTCTGTTGGTTTTCTAATTCGTCTTTGTTGCATAATCATCTCCTCCTTTTGGCATTCCTTGGTCCCCCTCTGGGGTTTGACCTCCATTACAAAATTTCTCCTCCTTAGTGTGAGCCATTTGGGGAAGAGCACCTTACCTAGTGTCTCCGACGTGCGCCCTCCTAGTACATTCCATCTTTTCTATCAAGTCGTTGTCTGATGCTAGGGTGCATAGCCAGCACGGTAGCCAGCCCGTGTGGTGGGGTCGCTATGTACCCTTTTGGTTGAGCCCCCTGAACACACAGGGATCACACTTCTGATACCTGAGCTGTGACCTCCTCATGCATGCCTTGGAGTGGTTGCACGTCCTCCTGGAGCATCGGAACTTCCCGCAATGGCCGCCGTGCCAGACGGCCCTTGCTGTGGCTGGGTGGCGCCCGTGGGGAGAGCCCCTGATCGGAGTGGGTGGTATCAGGGCGGACGCTATGCAAATGAAACGCATACGGGTCCAGAATTCTGGCCGTTCTTCTGCGGCTGTCTCTCTGTGTGGAACTGATTCCTCAAGTGCTGCTTCTCTTGCCCCTTCGGCCTTCCCTTCCATGGCTACCCCCTGGGAAGAGGGTCAGGCCCGTCGGCTAGGGGCAAAACCTTTCCCCCGTTATCTAGTTTGCACCAGGACTGATGGAGATACTTTCACCAATACCAAACCTTTATTCTTTGTGGAACACATTGAAGACAAGTTTGGCGAAAAAGTGGACTCCCTGAGCAAGATGCGGTCGGGTTCGTTGCTGATAAAAACTGCTTCAGCTGCCCAATCTGCGGCCCTTCGTGCCTGTACCCATCTTGGCACAATACCTGTGTCCATTACCCCCCCACCAGTCTCTAAATATGGTACAAGGTGTGATTTTTCACAGGGACCTCATCCTTCAAACTGATGAGGAACTTCGGGACAATCTCGGACGGCGGGGTGTTCACTTTGTTCGGCGTGTTCAGATGGGTCCTAAAGACAATCGTATTGATACTGGTGCCTTTATCCTGGCCTTTGAAGGGGATACCCTCCCTGAGAAAGTTAAGATTATGGTCTATCATTGTGATGTGAAGCCGTACATCCCACCTCCTATGAGGTGTTTTAAGTGCTTGCGTTTTGGACACGTCTTCCCGCTGTTCACAGGCCCCTCTCTGTGGTGACTGTGGACGTCCACTCCATGAGGGGAGTCCCTGTGTTCCCCCTCCTGTCTGTGTGAATTGTCATGGTAGTCATTCTCCACGTTCACCAGATTGCCCAGTATATAAGAAGGAAAAACAGATACAGGAGTATAAGTCCCTTGATCGTTTAACCTACACAGAGGCCCGTAAGAAATATGCAAGACTCCACCCTGTGTCCATGACATCTAGTTACGCCTTGGTTACATCTTCACCCCTTCCTTACCCCCATCCCGTACCCCTCTCCTCCCCCCCCACCCCTGCGGCTCCCACACCTTCTCCTATGGGCGCTGCTCCCCCTCCCCAGCCGGAGAAGTGTCCCACTCCTTCGGCGTCTGCCGGTCAAGGGCGCCTCTCCCGGGATGCCCCTTCCCGGCACCTTCCAGGCCAAAGGTCTGCTGCCGCGCGACGACCGCGAGAGCCGCGGTCTGTCGGCCCCCAGGTCGCCCGGTCTCTTTCTGTTCCTGATTTTGCTGCAGCTGGCTCCTTCATGCCACACAGCCCTCCTTGATCGCAGCCTGAACGGAAGAAGAAACATAAGTCCCGGGACAAAGAGCCTCTGGTGTCACCGGAGGTCCCTTCCCCGACTTCACAACTGGATTCTGACCTGTCGTTCATGGATGTCGCCCCCTCCTTGTCGGTGACGTTGTGGGGACCCGGCGGTATGACTGGATTTAAAGTGTTCAGCCCCCATTTAAACCATCGTTCTGTGGTTCTCCAATGGAATTGTAATGGATACTATCGCCACCTTCCGCAATTGAAATCCCTTCTTTCGTCCTCCTCTGCAGCTTGTGTGGTTCTCCAGGAATCTCATTTTACTGATGCTCACTCACCGACCCTCCGTGGTTTCCGTGTTTTCTGTCGAAATCGGGTCGGACCCCTGCGGGCTTCTGGTGGCGTTTGTACATTGGTCCGTACAGACATTGCTAGCACGTGGATTCCTCTTCAAACTACATTGGAAGCGGTTGCTGTTAGGGTCCACTTTGACTCTGCAATCACAGTTTGCAATCTTTATCTTCCTCCTGACAGGACTCTTACACATGCTACCTTAACCGCCCTTCTTCAGCAACTCCCTCCTCCCTTCCTCCTCCTCGGGGATTTTAATGCTCATCATCCTTTGTGGGGCAGTGCCTTTCCATCTAGACGAGGTCTTCTTATAGACCAATTTATTGCAGACCACGACCTGTGCCTTCTTAATGATGGCTCCCCTACTCATTTCAGTGCCGGTCATGGTACCTTTTCTGCCATTGATCTTTCTCTTTCTTCTCCCTCTCTCCTCCCTTCATTAAACTGGTCGCCACACGACGACCTTTTGTGATAGTGACCATTTCCCGTTGATTATCACGCTCCCTTCCCACTCCCCGATGGACAGGTTGCCTCGTTGGTCTTTCCAACGCGCCGATTGGCCTCTATACACTGCACAGGTCGCGTTTTCTCCCTCTTTGTCGGGTTGTATTGATGACGTCCTACGTGACGTGTCTGACGCGATTGTTCGCGCTGCTAGCCTTGCTGTCCCGCGCTCATCTGGACTATTTCGTCGCCGGCAAGTCCCGTGGTGGAGTACGGCTATTGCCATTGCCATCCGTGATCGCCGTCGAGCTTTGCAACACTTTAAGAGGCACCCATCCGTAGCCAGCCTTACTACCTTTAAACGCCTTCGCGCTAAAGCCCGTTATTCAATCAAACAGAGCAAGCGGATATGTTGGGAACGATTTGTTTCTTCCCTTGGTTCTGCTGTCCCTCTGTCACAGGTATGGGCTACACTTCGCGCTCTCCAAAGTTGCCATCGGCAGTCCACCCTCGCAGGCCTTCACCTCCCGAATGGCATTTGTACGGACCCAATAGTTCTTGCAGAACATCTAGCGACCCATTTTGCAGTGGCATCAGTGTCAGCCTCCTATCCAGCTGCTTTCCTTCATCAAAAACAGCGGGCTGAAGCTTCCTCCTTATGTTTCACCCCTTGTGAGTCAGAATCTTACAACGAACCTTTTACTGAATGGGAATTTCTTTCTGCTCTATCTTATTCTCATGATACGGCCCCTGGCCCAGATTCCATTCATAACCAACTGCTTCAACATCTCAGTGCTCCACAACGGCAACATCTTCTTCGGGTGTTTAACCGTATCTGGCTCCAGGATGACTTCCCTCCTCAGTGGAGGGATAGCATTGTGGTTCCTGTCCTTAAGTCTGGTAAGAACCCCATATCTGTTGACAGATATCGGCCAATTAGTTTGACCAATGTTATTTGTAAGTTACTTGAACGGATGGTAGCCCGTCGGCTCAATTGGGTCCTCGAATCTCGGGATCTATTGTCCCCTTACCAGTGTGGCTTTCGAGAGGGACGGTCTCCAATCGATCATTTACTCCACTTGGAATCCGCAGTCGGGCAGGCTTTTTCCCAGCGCCGCCATTTGGTTGCAGTGTTTTTTGACCTTCGCAAGGCCTATGACGGCCTGGCGCCATCACATCTTACTTACCCTTCATCCCGATTTTTATCCGCCAGTTCCTGATCCATCGGTCATTCAGAGTCCAAGTTGATACTGCTTTTAGTTCTCCACGGATCCAGGAGACGGGCATCCCACAGGGTTCTGTCTTGAGTGTCCTCCTTTTCCTCATTGCTATCGATGGACTTGTGGCCTCTGTCGGTCCCTTGGTCGCCCCTGCCCTGTATGTGGATGATTTCTGCATTTGGGTTAGTTCCTCCTCGATGGCATCTGCAGAATGGTAGCTCCAGGTAGCTATACGGCGTGCCTCTGCATGGACCCTCTCATACGGGTTTAAATTCTCCCCTTTAAAATCGCGAGTGGTCCACTTCTGTCGCCGTACTACGATCCACCCTGATCCAGAGCTCTATCTCGCTGCACAAAGATTGCCTGTGGTCCCACAGTTTCGTTTCTTGGGTCTTCTTTTCGACAACAAGCTCACTTGGCTGCCCCATATCAGACTCCTGAAGGTAGGATGTTTCCGTAAACTCAATGTCCTTCGCTTCCTTGCCCACTCCTCTTGGGGTGCGGACCGTTCCCTCCTCCTCCGTCTTTATCGTGCTCTAGTTCTGTCTCGCTTGTACTATGGTTGCCAAGTTTATGGTTCAGCTGCTCCTTCCACACTGCACGTGCTGGATCCAGTCCACTATCGTGGTATCCATTTGGCCACCGGTGCCTTCCCTACTAGCTCTGTTGATAGTCTCCTGGTTGAAGCTGGGATCCCCCCCCCCCCCTTTCTGAACAGAAAGGGGGGGGGGGATCCCAGCTTCAACCAGGAGACTATCAACAGAGCTAGTAGGGAAGGCACCGGTGGCCAAATGGATACCACGATGGTGGACTGGATCCAGCACGTGCAGTGTGGAAGGAGCAGCTGAACCATAAACTTGGCAACCATAGTACAAGCGAGACAGAACTAGAGCACGATAAAGACGGAGGAGGAGGGAACGGTCCGCACCCCAAGAGGAGTGGGCAAGGAAGCGAAGGACATTGAGTTTACGGAAACATCCTACCTTCAGGAGTCTGATATGGGGCAGCCAAGTGAGCTTGTTGTCGAAAAGAAGACCCAAGAAACGAAACTGTGGGACCACAGGCAATCTTTGTGCAGCGAGATAGAGCTCTGGATCAGGGTGGATCGTAGTACGGCGACAGAAGTGGACCACTCGCGATTTTAAAGGGGAGAATTGAAGCTGGGATCCCCCCCCCCCCCCCCCCCTTTCTGTTCGGCGGTCCCAGCTTCTGGTGTCTTATGCACTCAGTATCCGTTCCTCTCCCACTCATCCTTCCTATTCTATCCTGTTCCCAGACCATGGACGTCGCCCACCCGACTCCCGCCCTCGGACGGGTTTACCAGTTGGGCTGCGCCTTGCGTCTCTTTGCCGTGATTTTCAGCTTCCTCCTTTGTCCTGTCTTCCTCGCTCCCTCCCCTCTACCCCTCCTTGGTTAGTTCCTCGGCCTCGAATTCGGATGGATCTCCGGCGAGGTCCGAAAGATTCCATCCCCCCGGTGGTGTTCCGTTCCTTTTTCCGCCAAATTTTATGGGTGTTTCGGGATGCTGTTGTTTTCTACACTGATGGCTCTAAATCTGCTGATCATGTGGGGTATGCCTTCACGTCCTCTGTCGGAACGGAAAATCATCTGCTGCCACCTACATGTGGGGTGTTTACTGCGGAATTGATGGCAATTTCCCAGGCCCTTACCTTTATTAAACAGTCCCAACACAACCGCGTTTTGTTATGTACGGACTCGATGAGTGGCCTTCTTGCTATTGACCGGTGTTTTTCGCGCCATCCTTTGGTCTCTGCCATCCATGACCATCTCGCTGATATTCACCGTGCTGCTTGTTCCGTTGACTTCCTTTGGGTTCCTGGCCATGTGGGTATCCCGGGTAATGAGCTCGCTGATCGTTTGGCTGGGGGAGCAGTCACTTACCCCCCCGTTTTCTGTAACCCCTCCTGCAGCGGATTCACGGCTTCACATCAAATCGCACTTCGCACAGTCATGGGCCACTTCTTGGGAGGCTACTCCCCTGTCTAATAAACTTCGTGCAATTAAGGTGAGACCAGGCCCGTGGCGTTCTTCCTTTTGCCTCTCCCGAAAGGACTCGACCACACTGTGTCGTCTCCGCATTGGCCATACCAGGCTGACCCATGGTTTTCTTTTGCGTGATGAGCCACCCCCACTATGTGGTTGTGGAGCCTTCCAGTCAGTAGCCCACATTTTGGTTGAATGCCCCCTTCTTTTGGCTCCGCGTGCTAAGTATAGGCTCCCCAACACTTTACCTTTGATGTTGGCTGACGATTCCCGGATGGTCTCTCTGGTTCTCGGTTTCCTCCGGGAAAGTGGTTTTTATTCTCAGTTTTAAGGTTTTTAATCTCTCTCTGGTGTTGGGGCAGGGCGGTGAGTGTTTGGGTGTCTCCCACTGTAAGCAGTGTTCGGAGATTCCCGATTCCCCTCCCTGACCGAAATCCTCTTTTCTTCCCCTTTTACTCTGTTTTTACCCCCTTTTTTTAAGGCTTCGTTAGTCTTTCTATTCCCATACGTACTTTCTACATTCTAGCAGTTGTACCTTTTACGTCACAGGTGGTCTTGCCTATGCTGCTTCAGCATAGTGTTGGATTCGTTCTCTTGCCGACTTCCCTCATTTTGTTTTTTACCAATGACAACATGACTGCCCTTTTACGTTTTTACCTTTTCCCTTTTTATTTTTCTGACTTTACTGCGAAGTCCCATTAGCGGAATGGAGCCTATTTGAAACAACGGACTGATGACCTTGCTGTTTGGTCCCTTAAACCTCAAACAACCAACCATCAATTGACATTGTACCATTTACCTGCATCCAGAACTTTACCTCAACGACCAGCTTCTCAGTGTGGTAGAGATGTACCAGTTTTTTTTAGGACTGGCCTTCGATGCTTCTTTGATGTGGAGTCCCCATCTGTTTGCTGCCAGAGTAACACCAGCTGGGGTCAGATTGAACTATCCTTGTGTAGCTTTACAAAGCCCTGATACAGTCCTGTCTTGATTATGGGCGTCTGGCATACAGTTTAGCATCACCCTCAGCATTGCGGATAGTGGAGCTGATACACCACTGCAGGGTTCTACTTTTGAGAGAAGCCTTTCGAACTAGCCCTTTGGAGATCTTACTCGCAGAGCCTCTGGTCCCTCCATTGCAGATCAGGCACCAACAACAGCTTTTAAAGTATGTTGCTGATGTATGCCCCTTTATTGCGTTTTGCTTTTGGGGTTTTCCAACTGCTCCCTAGAAAGGGCATTTCGCCAGCCTTTCTTCTTGTATGCCCCCTCCCCCCTTTCTTCTTTCTTGTCTTGTATCTAGCTTTTGTAGAACTTGGGTTTTCCTCTGATTTACAGCTTCGTAGACCTGTCTATTCAAGAAAAAAGGAACCGATGATGTAGTAGTTTGGTCCCTTTAATCAACCAACCTAGCTTATTAAACCTACTCCTGCATTACTCCTCTTTGATTTTGTATTTTTAACCCTGTATTTACCTAACCAGAGGTCCTGCTCCTCCTGCAAACAAACTTAAGAAATTGCCACAATATGTAACTTCAACCTATCCATCCCCTATTTAAAATTTTCTAACCTACCTGTACGATTAAGGGATCCGGCAGCCCATGCTCCGACCCGACGACGACATCCTATTGAGTAGTCCCCGCCTGGAGATCCAAATGGGAGACCATTTTACTTCTGGAATATGTTACCCAAGAGGATGCCACCATCATTTAACCATGCAGTTGTACTGCATGCCCTCTTGAAAAATTACAGCTGTGGTACCAGCACGGCAAGGCCAGATCAGTCCGTCATCCAGACTGTTGCCCCTGCAACTGCTGAAAAGGCGGCTGCTGCTGCTGCTGCTGCTACTGCTGCTGCTGCTGCTGCTGCTCCTCCTCCTCTTCATGAAAAGCACATTTGTCGAGCCTCTCAAGACACTCCTTCATTGTGGTTGCACCTGCAGTATGGGTATCTGTATCAGAAGCATACAAGCCATCCCACCAGTTGCAAGGTTCATGGCTCATGGAGGGTGGAGGAATATGTATATCCAGTGTTAAATTTAATTTGAGACCTGTTATGTACATGTAAGGTGTCAACTTGTTTTGAGAAGTTTCATAATGATGGAACAATATTGATGCCTTCATTATAAATTAAAGTTTTATTAGTAAATGCTTCCTTGTGATGTAAACTGACTGCAAACTTTAATTAAGAAAGTCCTGTTTTAGTAATAGGTATTTTATGTTCCTTATCAGTAATTTGTTGAAAGGCAGTTGCAACAATGGAAAGTGGTCAGTAAAATCTGTAAAAGTGTATATTTTTCCAGATTGATCAGTTTGTCTATATTTTTAAATTTTGGTCTGTAAAGTCATTTCATAAGAAAAAGTAGTACAAACAAGTCTTTCCCATAGTCAACAAGATTATCATGTGCTTCAGAAATTTATCATGAAATGAACTGTTTGTATTACTTCCATTGTCAAGTCAGGCCTCATGATCTGGCAGAAAATCCTTGAAACTGAAAGGTCAAGGGTCAAATACTGGTCAGTCTGAGATTTTTTTTAAGGCTGTGAAGAGCTTTTCTTCATGTCTTAGTTCCTTTGGAAATATGTACTTAATTGTTCTTTTTCAGCTGTGAAAGATGTTCGTGCGAGACAGCTGGAAGCTTGGAAAAGGACCAGAGAGGAAGCTGAAAAGAAAAATAAAACAAAGAGAAAGCCATTTATTGTGAGTCGTGCTCGTCATAACATTGGGTCACCTTACAAAACAAGGTCACCTTTTAGAACGGATGCTCTGCTTAAAACAAAGACATCAAAGAAACTGGATGTTCTACCAGAAAAACCAGCTACCTCTGCTGTACGTGTAACACGGTCTATGAGCAGAACAGCAAAATTAAATCAAACTGCTACTATCCGGAAGAAAAATGAGGTGCCTAAACTTGCACCAAATAATTTTAAATTCAAGGTCAGAATAGAATCTGTATTAATGGCTTTACTTAGTTCTTAATGTGTTTTCTTTCTTTCCCAGTTTTTTCATCTGTTCAGTCATATGTTTCTCTGATAACTCAAACTAAAATACCAATTGTACTGTCAGCTTGATATTGTCATATATTTGAAAGTATCTACCACACCAACTGTGTTCTTCTGTAGGTTTGTGACGTGGTAGACATTTGTTTGGTGTAATTTTTACCTTTGACAACTTCCACACCTAAAGAAAATACCACAATTAGTGAAAGTTTGTGGTAGACAGGACTCTAATCCAATATTGGTGCGCACAAATAAAATTACTAAATTGGTCCTTTACAAACTTGCAGTACATAAAAATGTCTCATTATACCCAAAATGTCCTTTTGCACTACTCTTTCAGTTTGTGTATTAGTTCACATTATTAGTCATAAATGTGGACCTCTGCTATGCTCAAATATCCTTTGCTTGCACTATTGTTTGAGATCTGATACAGCTGCCACTTTCATATATCAAAACATATTACATTCATCCTTTACAATTTGATGTAATAATGCTATTCTGTAAGTACAAAAGTTATCCTTATCTTAAAGGAAAAATACCTTCTTGTTCAAAAATACTACCTCATATTTCTTGCCCTGAATTCATAACAAGACTTCTGTTACTGGTTCTACAAATGTATGTGTGTTTATGCAACTATTTTGTTAGGTGCTGTGTTGCCTATTGCTTCTGATGAAATTATTTTACAGTATCTTTCCTACCCTGTAAAATGTGTGGTTAATAGAGCAAGTGTCTCACTCTGAACACTTTCATCCACTTGGATATTGTTCTTCACATCATCTGGTCTGCTTTATATGTATATATAGACACACACTAAAGTTTACAGGAATGAACCACTCAGACTCTGCAAGTATTAAAGTGCTCAGTTCTTGCAGTGAGAACTTTCCTTAAATTTTCTAGTGTGAATTACGCTTCACCTCCTGGTACCTGTTGAAAGTCAATAAAACACTGTTTCTTTCATGAAACTTGTCCTCCTTAACTTCCTTCAACATATTATCTTTAAACAAAGTGATACACGAAATTGATAAAATGCAAATTAACTTGCAGCCTTTCGTTGTGTGTTGTGTGTGTGTTTTGAAGTTTTCGGGCGCTAAACAGCGTGGTCATCAGCGCCCAAACGCATAGAAACAGGAACACATGCGGTGAAGGGACGAAGACGGACAGCGAACCAGGAGAACAGCTAAAGGACACAGGCCTGACGCAGTTCCAAATCCTCACATGCAGAGGCAAAACAAGTGGAAAAGAAACACACTAAAAAAGAAAAGGAAACACAAGGAAAAGAGAACAGAAATCGAAGTGAAACAAGTAGGTAAACGTGACTGGCGGACCTCTTACCTAAAACCTGGGTGAGCCAGTCACCCAGCAGCACATTAAAATCCTCCCCTAAAATCCGAGGCAACAAATTGGACAGGACACAAAATCGTAAGATCTTAACCACAGTCGTTGCGTTGTCTTGCAAAATAGAGGGCAAATCCGGTGGCAAGGAAACCACCGCCCTCTGGTCAGAGAATAAAGGACAGTCAAGTAGAATGTGGCGGATAGTAATCTGGACGCCACAAGCACTGCAGATTGGGGGGTCCTCCCGCCGGAGTAAAAAACCATGCGTTAAGGGACTGTGTCCGATTCGGAGGCGAGTGAGGAGAACCTCATCCCGCCTGCATGACTGGTAGGACGTACGCCATGGCCGTGTGGTGGCCTTGACCAGACGCAGCTTATTTTCACCGACTGCCAGCCACTCCTCTTCCCATTGACGCATAACACGAAAACGCAAAAGAGAGGTAACAGCATGGAGGGGAACGGCACATTCAACAACGCGAGGGAGGGAACATGCATCTTTGGCAGCCACATCCGCCAGTTCGTTTCCCCTAATACCCACGTGCCCAAGCACCCAGCAGAAAGAAACCTCCTTCCCATGCCGTTGCAGGTGGAGTAGGGCATCGTGGATGTTCTGGATGACCGTATCCGCTGGGTACAAGTGTTGCATGGTCTGAAGGGCAGTCAGGGAGTCAGAACAGATGAGAAACTTAAGACTGGGAACACATCTCATCTGCTCTAATGCCCGCAAGATCGCAAACAATTCGGCATCAAAGATGGTAAACGCCGCAGGAAGCCGTAACTTGACAACTCGATCAGGGAAAACAACAGCACACCCAACAGTCCCCCCTGTTTAGAGCCATCCGTAAATAGTGGTACATGGTCGGGATGCTGGTTTAAAATATCGTAAAATAAGGAGGTGAAAACAAACGCAGGGGTGCAGCTCCTCTGGTACTCTGACAAGTCTAAAAGGACGCTGGGCCTCTGGAGCAACCAGAGAGGCAGACGGTTAAAACCCTGGAGTTGGGGTGCCACACGCTCCACACCAAGGGACTCAAGAAAATGCTTGGCACGAATCCCAAATGGTCTCGTTGCCCTGGGACGACTGGAAAAGAGACGTTCCATAGGCGGTCGGGCAACAGTAGGGTGTGCAGGGGAGGTAGGACAGGCAAGGAATTGACACACCCGTTGCACCATGAGGAGTTTCCGCCGGATGGCGATGGTGGTTTCCCTGCCTCAGCACACAACAGGCTGGGGATGGGACTGGTACGGAAGGCCCCAGTGGCCAGCCTGATAACCTCATGGTGTACTGCGTCAAGAATCTTCAGATATGAAGGCCTCGCTGACCCAAACACGGTGCATCTATAGTCAAGACGCGACTGTACGAAAGCCCTATAAAACTGCAGCAGACGCACCCGATCTGCTCCCCAGGACCAATGGCTCAGACACTTCAAAATATTCAGTGCCTTCAGGGCCCGCACCTTGAGGTCTTCAAGGTGCGGCAACCACGACAACTTGGAATCAAAAGTGAGGCCCAGGAACCTCACAGTGTCTCTAAAAGGAAGAATGGCGTCCCTCAGACGCAATTCAGGGGAGGTAAAAGGACGTCGAGAACGATTAAAATGAACACACACACATTTGTCTGCAGAAAAGGTAAAACCCGTCTTCGCAGTCCATGCCTCTAATCGCTTTATCGTAAGCTGCAGCTGCCGACTAGCAGTGATAAGACTGGAGGAAGAACAGGAAACGACAAAATCATCCACAAACAAGGAGCACCGGGCCGGACTCCGGATAGCGGATGTGATACAGTTAATGGCGATGGCAAAGAGGGTGATACGTAGAATGCTTCCCTGAGGAACACCATTCTCCTGCATGTACAAATAAGATAGCTCATTACCAACCCGATATCGAAAGAGCCGGCGGGAAAGAAAGGACCGAATGAAGATGGGGAGATGGCCACGAAAGCCCCACTGATGAGGATTGACTGAATTGAGGATAAGGCGGCGCCAAGTAGTGTCATACGCCTTATTAATGTCAAAGAATACACCTAGACAATGCTGGTTACGTAGGAAGGCCTGCTGGATGGCCGCCTCAAGCAGGGTCAAGTTGTCTATAGTTGAACGACATCTCCGAAAGCCACATTGAGAGTGGCTAAGGAGCTGCCTGGTCTCGAGCAGCCAAACCAGGCGACGGTTGACCATGCGTTCCAATGTCTTCCCGACACAGCTCGTCAAAGCAATACTCCGATAACTACTGGGATGCACTCGGTCCTTTCCTGGTTTGAGGAGGGGAATCAAAATCGCCTCCCTCCACGAGTCAGGGAACATTCCGGATGACAATATCATATTAAAACAATTCAGGAGAACTTCCTTGGATGGCAGCAACAAGTGCTGCAGCATGCTGTACAGGATTTGATCATCACCTGGCGCAGTATCATGAGCCACAGACAGTGCCGAATCCAGTTCCCACATTGTGAAGGGGCAGTTGTAGGGTTCAGAATTTGGAGACCGGAAGTCAAAGTGCTCCCTCTCGATGGCAGTGCGGTAGCGGCAGAAATCTGGATCACAGTTAATAGTGGCAGTAGATTCCGCAAAATGCATGGCCAGTGTCTGGGAAATGTCTCTCGGTGCTGTGAGTAGACAACCCTGATGCAGCAATGCCGTGACAGGTAGTTGGCTGCGTTTCTTGGAAATCCACCTGATGGCTTCCCATACTTTCGTAGAACTAGTGGAGCGGGAGATGGAGTTAAAGAACGATTGCCATGACCGTCGTTTGCTCTCTTTCATCACTCGCCGCGCCTTGGCCCTTGCCACCCGAAAGGCCGCGAGATTGTCAGCTGAGGGACGGCACTTGAAGCGGCGCAGAGCTGCACGGCGGGCTCGGATGGCTGAGCGGCACTCAGTGGTCCACCGAGGGACAGGACGCCTCTTGGGATGACTTGAGGACCGTGGGATCGACAATTCAGCAGCATGGGAGATCACGGCTGTAACATGGTCGACCCATTCGTGGACGCTAGCACGGTGTTCCACAACAGCTAAATGGCTGAAAAGTATCCAGTCAGCTCTGCAGAGGTGCCACCTGGGCGGCACTGGTAATGCCAAGCCTCATCCAGGAGGCGAATCCAAAGGGGAAGTGGTCACCAGAATGGAGGTCAGCGGCAACCTCCCACAGAGCAGAATCCACGACTGCTGCAGAGCAAAAGGAAAGGTCAATAGCTGACGACGACCCAGAAGCAGCACAGAAATGAGTGGGAGCACCAGAGTTCAGAATGCACAGTTCTTCGGACTCCATGAGGCTTTCCAGAACGCGACCCCTGGGGCAAGTAGTCGTAGAGCCCCATAAGACATTATGAGCATTGAAGTCCCCCAGGAGGAGAAATGGGCAGGGGAGTTGGCTAATAAGGTCTGTGAGAGCCTCCGAGTCTATTGTATCCTGAGGCGGTAAGTAAACGGAACAGATTGTGAGCCTCCGCCGCACAGGAAGGTCAACTGCAACTGCTTGCAAGTCCGTAACGAGAGGGAGCTCAGATGAGTGGTGCATCTCACGGACAAAAACCGCAACACCACCCTTTGCCCTTTCCCCTATCAGATCATCTTTTCGATACACGGTATAGCCCCGTAAAGGAGAAGCATCAGTGGCCCGAAAATGTGTCTCTTGGAGACATAAGCACAAGGGGCGCTCTCGTACAAGGAGTTGTAATTCGGCCACATGCATCCTGAACCCGTTCAGGTTCCACTGTAATATGGGAGCCAGTGATCAGGGTGGCTGAATTTTCACCCTGCCTCTGTGCTTAGGAGGAGAGCCCGTACTGGCCAGAGCTTTATTCTTTATTCCTGGGATGAGAATATCGCTCCCCGTCGACATCAATGTCCATCAGCTCCGACGGCGACCCAAGGGAGATGTCAGACAGTACGATGGCATCGTCATCGGACTGACCCTGACTAGTCTCCTCAGGTGGCAAAACCTTTTCACCTCCGGCGTCTTCGTCTTGGGGGGCTTAGAATGCAGAACCTTGTCAACAGTTGGAGCTTTACTCGCATGGGCAGAAGGCACCATGTGGGGAGGGGCAGGAAGTACCCCAATGTCAGCAACCATGGCCTTGTCCGACGTTGTGGGGAGAGCTGCAGGTTGCAAAACATCCACAGCAGCAAAAGTGCACTGGCAAACGCAGGTATTATTGCTGACACTAGCAACCTCCGTTTGTGTAGCAACAGTGGCCAACTGTACCGGTTTCTGCAGAGTGGAAGCGAAAGATGATGTAAACACAGGAGGCTGCATGGCCTTAGAGCTTCTTGGCCTCACCATAGGGGATGTGCTTAGATGTTTTGATCTCCTGTATCTTCCGTTCCTCGAGATAGATGGGGCAGACCCGGCTCCAGACAGGGTGACTCCCAGAGCAATTCACGCACTTCACAGGCGATGAACAATCGGCTCCTTCATGGGCAGGCTGACCACGTTTACCACAAGTGGCTATCCCATTGCACCCTAACGTAGTATGCCCAAAGCGCTGACATTTAAACAGTGCATTGGGTTGGGGAAATATGGCCGTACTGGCAAACGTAAGAAACCCGCTTTAACATGCTCTGGGAGTCTCGGGCAATTGAACGTGAGAATAAGAGAGTCGGATTTGACTAGGTCCCCATCGACTCGTTTCGTAATGTGCTGCACGTCGACAATACCTTCGTCAGCCCACTCAGATTTTGACTCGTCCTTGGGGATATCCACCAAGTCCCTACATGTCACAACACCCTTACTATAGTTCAAAGTGGAGTGGAGCTTGGTCTCGATAGCGTACTCTCGGAGACAGGTTGCTTTCTGAAGAGAAGTGATTTGACGGGAACTAGAAGTTTCAACTAACAGTCCCATTGCGCAGTCGCTTCACAGATTTCAGTGTTCCTGCAATTCCCTCAAGACCCTTGTGGATGTAAAAGGGAGAAACTCTCTCAAAGCTACCTTCCTTCCGTTTGACAGTCAAAAACACATTCTGGTTATCAGCATGTGCTCTGTTACGACAGTCTGATAAATCTCTAATAACACCAGGCGCTGGAGGACTCGCAGCACGAAGTCGCTTTTTCGATGGGGTGTGTTTTTCTACCAGTGGCCCACCCAATCCATTGATAGGGGGAAATGTAGAGGTCGAAGGGTCCATTGTGGTCCCACGAGCAGCTAGGGAACTAACGGTCCGCTCAGACAGAGCCCCGCGTGCCTGAGTAAGCCTTATACAACTGGGGTGCGGCAGGTGCCCCAGAGGTTGCCCGCTTGCGACTGTTCCACCCCAACAGCCATGCATCTTATAGGCACGCAGCACACCGTAAAATTGAGGGGTTTTTATAGAGGTTTACCTTCCTCGCAATCCAGGCGGTCAAGCCAAGATTACCATTCCCCACAGCACACATTTCACCGCCGCGCCATGCGGTGGTCGCTGAAGCATGTCTGGGGGTTACGGTGACAGGAGACTGGCGGCGCTGACCAGTCCCCAGCTCAGGACCCCGGGGTCGCCAAGCCCGTACTCAGCAAATGAATGCTGAGCCCCTGGGGGGCTGTTTACCTAGCAGTGTGCACTATTTCCCCATATTTCTCAGCCTGCGACATCTCTGCCTTCAGTACTGTCACACTGAAGAAAAAAATAAATGTTCAGTTACAGTGGTTATCCTTGTTTGCTTTATTTTATTCTGAAACAGTCAAATTAACATTTTAAAAGCCTGGTGTACTTATGTGACTAAAAGCAAAACTCAGACTGTTAAGTCATCAACTTCCATTTTACATGGTACTCCTGGTTTTGTATTATTGTCCCTGAATGTCCATGGAGACACTCTCAAATGGGAAGTATTGGGAGTTTCCCCTTAGCAGTCCTTATGGAACTGACAAATATGTAGTGCTTGCTGTGATGTCTGGATTTCTGCTGATGAACTCCGCTCACACCACCTCTGAAGAGGAGTAACTTTTGCCCTTCTCCACAATTTTTAAATTTATTTTATTAACACACTCACACTCACTCTCTCTCTCTCTCTCTCTCTCTCTCTCTCTCTCTCTCTCTCTCTCTTCCTCATTTATAGACAACTAAAGTTCAGAAATTTTCTTATATTTAATGGATAACAGAAATGCCCAAAACTTTATTCTACCGAATTATGTCCCCTTTCTTCTGCCGCCATCAGTGATGCTGCTTGTCTTTCAGAGCTTCACCAGAGATGCCATACACGTAATCCTCTCATTCAGCAGTATGAGTAACCTGCCCTTCCTCTTTTTCAACTTTCCCCACTCCATAATGTCATCAATTTCGTGTGTGTCTGTCGGTAGTTCTAAACATTTCTGCTGATAAAGGTGAGTAGTGACCATCATTCTGTCTTGTATTCATTAGTTTCCTCAATTGAATTTTCCTTAGATGAAATATAATCTATTATATGTTTGATTCATCTTTTTTCATGTATATTTAGATATGTTTATGTTCAAAAACGCTACTTTTAATTCTGAAAGAGATATAGGAATGTCTATTAAATGTTGTCTGATACAGCTAAGTATTACTTTTCCATTGTTTTGTGAAACCTGTTCAGCTGTGGCTTTTCCTGTCCTTATTCGGAAGTCCCCTAAAACATTCCTATTGTTTTCACAAATTTTATATATGGATTTTGTGAAGTTCTTGTAACTGTTGCAGTGTCCATTTCTTGTTGAACTGCCTAGACATTTACAGGAAGTCGGGTAGTCTCCTGTTAACTGGTATCTAGGCATTGTTCTTTTAGTAATATGCGTAGAGTTACAAATGTTAATTTCAATTCCTTCATTATTAAGTTTCAAATTATAGCTGACGCTTGTCTGTATCTATGCCACTTTTGAATATGGAATATGCAATAATTCCAGATTCCTGTAACTTTTTTTCTTTTTATCACTGCTAATTCAACATAAACTTTAGTTTGTGGTTTAATTCTTGCTGTTTGTTGATTCTCCACACACTCCATGCTCCAGTATTTAATGTACTTCCAGCACCACATTGTCTGACCTTTTTCTTTGCTTTAGTAGACATCATTAATCAGACCAGCAATTTTTCATTTCTTGAGAATCGCGAGTCGCATAAATGTCTGATGTGATGATGTACACAACGGGAGAAGAATGGTGGAGGCTGCAACCTTTATGAGCTTCTATAAGACTGCTTCTGTATTATCCTCACAATGGAGTGTTGCCTCTTTCGCCGTTCCAAATGACTGCTGCTCAGCTGGATCTGCTGTTGGTGTCTTCGCTGTAACTGGCAAGATATCTTTACAAGGCTGTACCAGCTAAGCCAATTGGTCCACAGTTTATTAGAGAGGTGTTGCTCCCACTCCCCATTTTGTTCTGGCCTGTGACAGGCAGAGCATGTGAATTCCCATATGGGGCTAGGTTGGTGGTGCTAGCAACAAATGTATACTGACAAAATTCATTTGCATTTATCAAAGCAATCTGTACATCAATGCAGTGAGACCTGTCTTCCAACATTACATTGTCAAAATGGACATTACCATTTTGTGTAAAATAAAAATAAAAATTTGTTTAGTTTGCAAGGAAATTTGATAACTATAAATGCATTTTATAGCATTTGCTGCTGTTCTGTATAAACAAACAATTTTCCTTCAGGCACCCAAAGGCATTGCACCGCTCCCCATGTCCAGTCATAAGCAGAAAACAGATTTGAAGATAACACTAACACCATGTTCTGTGAATGTGGAGAAAATAGGTAAGCCAATAATTTTTATAAGTTTATATTTAGCAGTATGTAACTGGTACTACAGTAGATAGTTAATTTGTAATTTGTGCTTGTTGTACAAATAGTGATTTTTCCTGTTAAGATATTGAGTTGTAGAAGTTGTGTGTCTCAGGAATTCTACATGTTTTTGGTTTGCTGCATGTGAATTTCATATTTATTGCCATGTGAGAGGTTGGTTTCACACCAAAACATGCAAAAAAACTCAAATTTTTCACACTTTCTCAGTTTTTTGCTTATATCTTGAAAATTTTATTCTGTCCCAAGTGGTCACCTTCGAAAAACAAAGTAGACAAAATTTTCCATAAAATGCACAAGTCAGGTTTGTTTTTCTGATGAACACTGTTGATACTAGGGCACGCTGAAAAGCGGCAGTATTTTTTGGCGCTTCTGTGAAAATGTTGAAAGTGCCCACCCACTCAAAAACATTCATGTTGCCCCCCATCGCCCCCCCTCCCCAAAAAAAAAGCACTTTTAGACCATGTGAAAGAGCATTAGATTTCATACAAGAGACGTCTGTGAAATCCAGTTTTCCCATAAGGATGGGAGGAAGCAAAGTGAAAATCAATCTCTCTCTCTCTCTCTCTCTCTCTCTCTCTCTCTCTCTCTCTCTCTCTCTCTCTCTCTCTCGCTGTGTGTGTGTGTGTGTGGGGGGGGGGGGGGGGTTGTTTTTTACAAAACAAAATAGATAATATGAAATCTGTATGTACTAATGTACATGCTGTGAAATGAAAGAAAGCGAAGTCTAGGACTAGGTGATCACATAGAGCATATTAAGTATGAATACAAAGGACAGATAAGCTTTATAGTGAACTATGGACGTATATCATGTGTACAGTTCTTTCACTTATCTCTATTCGACTGTTGGTGGTGCGTGTAATGTTTGTTGGGTAGTAGAAGGTCCAGAGGAATCAGTATGTGACAATGGAAGTTTCAGGCAAAGTGTCGGGGACTGTGGAAGTTCCAGGTGGAAAAGTGATATTGCTGTTTTAAAGTGAAAGAAATTGTAATTGAATGATTAATATTAAAATTTTATTAGTAAAAATACATAATGCGGTAAAATATTACATTGAATTAACACCTTCTGTCACCTCAGCTAGTTCACACAATGGTACTGCAAGGGGCTCGTCCAGCTTATATTTAGTCTTCTATATCAAAATTGTCGTCAGTGTTTGAGCACGGGCTTCAAATTGTGTGCACAGTTCACGCAGAATAGTCTTGCTTGCCTACACGCACACTGACCCCGGCAATCCAGCTGAAGAAACCTCTTGGTAGCTGGGGGTTTCCAGTGTGGTAAAGTTTCCGATACACTGCTGCACCTAATCAAAAACTCTGCAGTTGTATTGTTGAGCTGTAGCTTCAGTGGATAGTATGGAAGCAGTGTTTGCTTATACTTCAGCTTGTTGAGTAGTTTTGTGGTTGGGTGGCTACCACCATAAAAGGGAATTGGAAATTCCTGACCAGCATCTGTCATATCCTATAGATGGGCTGAAGAATCGGTGGATTCAGTATTGTGTGATTTGAGATCTAGATTTTTGGAGAGGATCTTGAGAAATTTAACCATGCCTTCCTGGAATAACGTAGGCGTAGAGTTGCAACCATGCGTTCCATGTAGGAAAAGCATGTGACTGGCGACACACTTCTCTGCTGCACTTCCTGGGTGATAGAGGAGCTGATGGGCTGTACTTCTCATTGGCCGGAGGAAATATACGTTTGGGAGAGCTTAGAGACCCATCATTATGACCATAAGATAAATACCTTTACCCACAATTCTAGGATTTCATGGTCAAGCGGCTGCTCATAAGCCACACATCACACCGGTAAATGACAAACGACGCCTTGCTTGGTGTAAGGAGCATACACATTGGACAATTGAGCAGTGGAAAAATACTGTATGGAGTGACGGATCACAGTACACAACATGGCGATCCAATGGCAGGATGTGGGTATAGCGAATGCCCGGTGAACATCATCTGCCAGCGTGTGTAGTGTGTGTAGTACCAACAGTAAAATTCGGAGGCAGTGGTGGTACAGTGTGGTCACGTTTTTCATGGAGGGGGCTTGCACCCCTTGTTGTTTGGTGTGACACTATCACAGCACAGGCCTACATTGATGTTTTAAGCACCTTCTTGCTTCACACTGTTGAAGAGGAATTTGGGGATGGCAATTGCATCATTCAATATGATTGGGCACTTGTTTATAATGCCCAGACCGTGGCGAAGTGGTTGCATGACAATAACATACCTGTAATGGACTGACCTGCTCAGAGTCATGACGTGAATCCTATAGAACACCTTTGGGAATGCTGACTTCATGTCAGGCCTCACTGACCGACATTGCTACCTTTCCTCACTGCAGCAGTCCGTGAAGACTGGGCTGCCATTCCTCAAGAAACCTTCCAGCACCTGATTGAACGTATGTCTGTGAGAGTGGAAGCTGTCATCAAGGCCATATGGAATTCCAGCATTAACAATGAAAGGCGCCACAAACTTGTAAGTCATTTTCAGTGAGATGTCAGAGTACTTTTGATCACATAGTGTATGTTACTGTTTCTAGGTCTTTAGCGTAGTATCAGTGTCAAAAGTGCTATTGGTGCAGAGGAAGTACTGCTTGATCAGGCATTTTAGATTGTCTTGAGTAGATTTATAAACAAGAATCGGTTCATATTAAAAATTCCATCCTAAATGCTTGAGATGCTTAGGCTTTAACTGTTATTTTCAGTCAGACAGTTAAAACAATAGAAGAGAGGAGGGGGATAATGTCAAAGATCTCCCAAAATTTTACCATGGTTTTCAGGAATTTAGCTTTACTATAAAATGCTCCTTAGTTTTCCAATTATTTTGGTTCTCCAATTAGACTAACAACAAAGTTTGTCAGATTTTAACTATTAAAGTTGCATATTAATAAGTTTGCAGACAATATTAACTGTAACATTGGAAATTTTGCAAATGGTTATTGATAGTGAAGTACTATTTGAAAAATAGATATCCAGTCAGATCTTCATAACATTTCAAAGTTTTAAAGGGAGTGGCAACTTGATTTAAATGTTCAGAAATGTAAAATTGGCCACTACATAAAGTAAGAAAATGACTATACTGTAATTGTTACACCCAAATATTTGTGTATGAAATACAGTGGTCACATAGGAAATGGTAAATGCAGGTGTCAGACTTAATTGGCAAGATAATGGGAAAAGTCAACAAGTGTGTATAGGCAATGCCTTACATAACACTTGGAACCCACTGTAAAACATTACCCTGATGCTTCGGATTAATATAGTTTGTGCAGGATAAGATAGCAGATTTGCAGTTACCAGTTTCCATCCAAAGCGCTGAGAAAGTTCACTCGTCTGTTTGGAACAGGATGCTGGCAAGTGTTTGCAATCTTTGAGTCGGTCGGCAATGACAGAATCGAGGCTCGTGCCCTGCAATCTTTCTCAAATGATTTTACAGAAACTACTCGGTTGCCATGATTTTGCATTAGGTACAAATTATGTAATATGTTGCTACATATGAAATTTAGCTAACATCTTGAAATTTTCTTCATACTTTGGTGGAGGTCTCTGTCACCAATCTCAAGAAAATTGATTTGGTGCAGCACACTCATTTGCAGTTGTGCCGTGCCAGTGATAAATCCAGAATGTAATATTCACTACGTTCCTCATATTTCATAAACTGTTTGAGATTCTTGCAAATGATAGCACACTACTATATGGCTATTGTGCCAAAGTTCACTATCTACTGTGTTGATCCACTGACCACTGACATTCTTGATGAAAGACTGTTATTTTTAGGGACTGTCGATAGCTGGTGAAATGAGAAATGCTGTGTGTTGTGGAACAACATAAGACAATATAAGTTTATTTTATATGGAGGAAGTGTATTTCTAATAAACTACTGACTTTACTTTTTCTCAGTTCTTCACTTAATAAACCACTGTTTCAGAAATGTCTCGCATTTGTGTCTGCACAACATATTAGAGGGATGACACTGTATACTCCACTGTGTTTTGCCACAAGAAGCAAATTTTAACATGACAACCAGAGAAATGTTTCACTCAAAATTCGGTACTCCTGACACTTCTCTGAAAGTTACAAATGGTTAAGAAGCCAGGTGGAAACAAATCGCTGCATCTTCAGTGAAATTTTTTTTAGATACTAATCAAAGGAGGGTGACAGACCTTTCTAAATAGTCACCATGCAAGTGTGGGTGTGGAGAGGCTCCACTTAATATTTACAAAACCTGTGAGCGTAGGCTTCAGTTTAGAGCAGCACTTCCCGTACAGTGCCTGCCCACTGGCCTCTACCTCTTTCCCCATGCTTGCCCCGTCAACTGTGCTTCTACAGGGCACGGCATTTTGCAAGTACAGTACTGAATGAATGTAAAAGCATCAATCGAGCAAATACTGGTTAGCCTGAACTGTAGACTGTAATAGATGCCAACTATTCCATACAGGCAGAATTACAGAGTTCTAAGAACGATTAGTGAAGTGAAGAATCTCACAATGCATTACTGTCTGCCCTACATTAAGCTCCCATCGTGTCTGCAAAGATGAAATTAGACAAATTACAGCAATGTGCATGTAAGCTTTTAAACAATAATATTCTTTCTGCACTACAAATGTGAATGGAGGGGAAAGAGACCACAATGTGTGGTTCATTGGGGAAACACCCTCAGTCATGCACCTAGCAGGTATTTATAGAGCGTGATGCAGATACAAATGTAGATTAGTTCCCAAACTCTCATTGGCTTCAGTTAGATATTTGTTTACAATTGAGTAAATTAATTACTAACTCTTGAAGCTAAGCCTCTGTGATGTTAACTTTCACTGAAGTACTGCTTGGGAATAAAGGCCAATTCACACAGACCGTTACAGCACAATCTCATCAGGGTGTATTCACACAGTGCGTCATGTCACAGCAAATCAGTTCAAATCGTGATCTCAACTCGCATGGCTGAACAGTTTACAGTCTAACGAATAAATAGTAAAAACGTAGACTAAAAACTGATATCGACCACGGAAACCACAAACTAATGAATGCATGACGAAACGGAGATGGGAGGATGACAGCATGGCTGTGTATCGGAAGGAAATAAGTCTGGAGTCACGTGAAGGGCAACGAAAAATGATGTGATCCATCAAAACTTCGTTCTTGAGAAACCTTGAGGGTGCTCTGTCGTGATGGCCAGTGCAAATGCCACCATATGAAATAAGTTAAAACATGTTTCGATGGGCCAAGACATGACAGCCAGTATGAATGAGCCTTAAGAAGTATGCATTGCATGTAACACAAACGTGATCTATAAATGCAACATAGCTCTTCAGAACTGTTAGTAGCATCTCTCTGTAATGGTCAGCAACATTGAATACATAAATAGTCTTGAATGGAATTAATACTGTGTATATTAACAAGTCCATCTAATGTAATCCATCTCTCTGTGCCACAGCAGATTTTGACACATTTAGCATTCCATTTGAGGAAGTAACATAAAATTTGTGTAACACAAACCAAACCAGTTCTTGTACCACAAAAACAGCAAATAATGATATGATATGTCAGATCATATAACAATACCATAAACTGTGTATACTTTGACCATCATGGTTACTGACCACTCGTACATCAACAATTTTACAGCTCTGCTGGCTCTCAGTTGAACCCTACCACTCACTAGTACTTACTAAACATCCATCAGTATACATTAGATAGTGCCATGTAGTGCCAATTAATCCATCCTCCAGAAAAAGTGTTTTAAAATCTGGTTGTGAAAAATCTACCGATGTCATTTAACTGGAATGCCATCAGTCTTTCTAACTGTATAATGTATCTAAAAACAAAGATGATGTGACTTACCAAACGAAAGCGCTGGCATGTCGATAGACACACAAACACAAACATACACACAAAATTCTAGCTTTCGCAACCAACGGTTGCCTTGTCAGGAAAGAGGGAAGGAGGGGAAAGACAAAAGGATTTGGGTTTTAAGGGAGAGGGTAAGGAGTCATTCCAATCCCGGGAGCGGAAAGACTTACCTTAGGGGGCAAAAAAAGGACGGTTATACGCTCGCGCGTGCGCGCGCGCACACACACACACACACACACACACATATACACACACACACACACACACACACACACACACACACACACACACACACACACACACAAGCAGACATATACAGAGGCAAAGAGTTTGGGCAGAGATGCGAGGTAACCGTTGGTTGCGAAAGCTAGAATTTTGTGTGTGTGTTTGTGTTTGTTTGTGTGTCTATCGACATGCCAGCGCTTTCGTTTGGTAAGTCACGTCATCTTTGTTTTTATATATGTTTTTTCCCACGTGGAATGTTTCCTTCTATTATATAACTATATAATGTGTGTTACGCAATTAATCCACAAAACTGACCATTGATCAGTTTTTTGTTCATATGTGTATATCTGGCAGTAATTTAAGATTTCAGAGGTCATGTGCACAGTTGGGGTTACTTTGACCACCAGCCATAGTTTGTCCAGGATTACAGATACACGATTTAATAGAGAGCATTGATGCCCATGACAGTGTGTAATTGAGGAAGACAGACATTGGGTGTTGGTATATAGACAAGTTCTCATTTTTTAATTGTTAATGGGCCTACAACTAAGAAAACGGCAGGTCATGAGATAGCAATAGGCATCTTTTACAGATGCCAGTAGTATCATGTACACAAGATATAAAAAGGCAGTACTTGACAGAGCTGTCATTTATATTCAGATGATTTATGTGAAATGATTTCTGATGTGATTAGGGTTGCAGAATGGGAATTAACAGACTTTGAATGCTGGTTGGTATCGGGAGCTAGACGCATGGGACTGTCCATTTCAGAAATCGTTACAGAATTCGATATTCGCAGATCCACAATATCAAGTGTGTGCCAAAAATAGCAAATTTTAGGCATTACCTCTCGCCACTGACAATGCAGTTCCAGTCAGCATTCACTTACTGACAGAGAGCAGTGGCATTTGTGTAGAGTTGACAGTGCTGACAGACAAGCAACTCTGCATGAAATAAATTCAGAAATCAATGTTTGACGTATGATGAACAGATCCGTTAGAACAGTGCAGCAAAATTTGGGTTAATAGGCTATGGCAGCAGACTAGAGTGCCTTTGCTAACATCATGAAATCGCCAGCAGTACCTCTCATGGGCTCATGACCAAATTGGTTGGACCCTAGACAACTGGAATACCATGGCCTGGTAATATGAACCCAGATTTCAGTTGGTAAGAGCTGATGCTATAGACCCAAGTTGTCTGCAAGGTATTGGGCAAGCTGGTGGTGATTTCATAATGGTGTAGGCTGTGTTTACACTGAATGTACTGAGCTATTGACTGTAAATGGTTAGAGTTGGCTACTCTGAGGACGTTTGCAGCCATTCATGGACTTCATGTCTCCAGACAATGATGGAATTTTCACTGTACCATAATTGTTTGCAATTGGTATGAAAAACGTTCCGAACAGTTTGAACGAATGATTTGGTCACCCAAATCACGCAACACGAATCCCATCGAACATTTATGGGACGTAATTGAGAGGTCACTCCATGCACAAACTCCTGCACCGACAAATCTACTAAGGAGGCAACATCAGTCAATATTTGTGCAGGAGACTTCAACAAGTTGCTCAGTCCATAAAAGTTGCTGCAAGATGCTGGGCAAAACGAGGTCGGACACTGTTAAGAGAGATCCCATGATTTTGGTTACATCAATGTGTATTGTTCAAATTACAAGCTGTCGTTTCAGGCAGTGATTCGGGTTTAGCATATAACATCAAGTATCTCCTGAAACAAGGAATTAAGTTCGTCTGGCCACAAGTGCCAGATATTGACTCTATAAATGAAGAACAGGTAATCAAACAATGGAAAATCCAGGATGGAATGTAACAGTATTATAAAAAGGAAAGTTGCTACTCACTGTATAGCGGAGATGCTGAGTGGCAGGTAGATAGAACAAAAAGACTGTCACAAATAAAGCCTTCGGCCAGTAAGGCCTTTGTCAAAGCGTGCGCGTGGAACTGCACTGGAGGATTTGAAACAAGGATTTAGATTTAAAATGGATGAAGTTGAATATATGCTCAACTAAGCTTGGAGCTATGTTTGTGGTGTTCCATCCTAATATTATTATTTCTTTCTATTCTTAGACGTTATGTCTGGTCAAAAATGGACAGTGATGCGGACCTTGATCAAGCGTGACTTTCTTTTAACTGTACGGTATATGTTATATTGCATTTAGGAACTTTCGGGTCATTGAACATGTATCAATAATTGCAGATTTTTGTAGTTGTATATATATGTTTGGATGTAGCTGTATTGCATTGATGTACTGGTGGATATTGTGACGTATGACTTCTGTAGTTGATAGTATAATTGGTATAATGTCGACTTTATCCTGATGCCACATGTCCTTGACTTCCTCCGCCAGTTGAATGTATTTTTCAATTTTTTCTCCTGTTTTCTTCTGTATATTTGTTGTGTTGGGTATGGACATTTCAATTAGTTGTGTTAATTTCTTCTTTTTATTGGTGAGTATGATGTCAGGTTTGTTATGTACTGTTGTTTTATCTGTTATAATGGTTCTGTTCCAGTATAATTTGTATTCATCATTCTCCAGTACATTTTGTGGTGCATACTTGTATGTGGGAACGTGTTGTTTTATTAGTTTATGTTTTATGGCAAGTTGTTGATGTATTATTTTTGCTACATTGTCATGTCTTCTGGGGTATTCTGTATTTGCTAGTATTGTACATCCGCTTGTGATGTGATCTACTGTTTCTATTTGTTGTTTGCAAAGTCTGCATTTATCTGTTGTGGTATTGGGATCTTTAATAATATGCTTGCTGTAATATCTGGTGTTTATTGTTTGATCCTGTATTGCAATCATGAATCCTTCCGTCTCACTGTATATATTGCCTTTTCTTAGCCATGTGTTGGATGCGTCTTGATCGATGTGTGGCTGTGTTAAATGATACGGGTGCTTGCCATTTAGTGTTTTCTTCTTCCAATTTACTTTCTTTGTATCTGTTGATGTTATGTGATCTAAAGGGTTGCGGAAGTGGTTATGAAATTGCAGTGGTGTAGCCGATGTATTTATATGAGTGATTGCTTTGTGTATTTTGCTAGTTTCTGCTCGTTCTATAAAGAATTTTCTTAAATTGTCTACCTGTCCATAATGTAGGTTTTTTATATCTATAAATCCCCTTCCACCTTCCTTTCTGCTTAATGTGAATCTTTCTGTTGCTGAATATATGTGATGTATTCTATATTTGTGGCATTGTGATCGTGTAAGTGTATTGAGTGCTTCTAGGTCTGTGTCACTCCATTTCACTACTCCAAATGAGTAGGTCAATACTGGTATAGCATAAGTATTTATAGCTTTTGTCTTGTTTCTTGCTGTCAATTCTGTTTTCAGTATTTTTGTTAGTCTTTGTCTATATTTTTCTTTTAGTTCTTCTTTAATATTTGTATTATCTATTCCTATTTTTTGTCTGTATCCTAGATATTTATAGGCATCTGTTTTTTCCATCGCTTCTATGCAGTCGCTGTGGTTATCCAATATGTAATCTTCTTGTTTAGTGTGTTTTCCCTTGACTATGCTATTTTTCTTACATTTGTCTGTTCCAAAAGCCATATTTATATCATTGCTGAATACTTCTGGTATCTTTAGTAATTGGTTGAGTTGTTGATTTGTTGTTGCCAGTAGTTTTAGATCATCCATGTATAGCAAATGTGTGATTTTGTGTGGGTATGTTCCAGTAATATTGTATCCATAATTTGTATTATTTAGCATGTTGGATAGTGGGTTCAGAGCAAGACAGAACCAGAAAGGACTTAATGAGTCTCCTTGGTATATTCCACGCTTAATCTGTATTGGCTGTGATGTGATGTTATCTGAATTTGTTTGGATATTAAGTGTGGTTTTCCAGTTTTTCATTACTATGTTTAGAAACTGTATAAATTTAGGATCTACTTTGTATATTTCCAATATCTGTAGTAACCATGAGTGGGGTACACTATCAAAGGCTTTTTGGTAATCAATGTATGCATAATGTAGGGACCTTTGTTTAGTTTTAGCTTGATATGTCACCTCTGTATCTATTATCAGTTGCTCTTTACATCCTCGTGCTCCTTTGCAGCAGCCTTTTTGTTCTTCATTTATAATTTTGTTCTTCATTTATAATTTTGTTCTGTGTTGTATGTGTCATTAATTTCTGTGCGATGACTGAAGTTAATATTTTGTATATTGTTGGTAGGCATGTTATAGGGCGATATTTAGCTGGGTTTGCTGTGTCTGCTTGATCTTTAGGTTTCAGATAGGTTATTCCATGTGCAAGTGTATCAGCGAATGTGTATGGGTCTGCAATGTAACTGTTAAATAATTTAGTTAGATGTGAATGTGTTGAGGTTAACTTCTTTAGGCAGTAATTTGCTATTTTATCATTTCCAGGGGCTTTCCAATTGTGTGTAGAATTAATTGCTCGGGTGACTTCATGTTGCAAAATTATCACTTCAGGCATTTGTGGTATCATCTTGTATGTGTCTGTTTCTGCTTGTATCCACCGTGCATGCCTGTTATGTTGTACCGGGTTTGACCAGATGTTGCTCCAGAAGTGTTCCATGTCTGTTATGTTTGGTGGATTGTCTATTTTAATGTGTGTGTTATCCATTGTTTGGTAAAATCTCTTTTGGTTTGTGTTGAATGTTTGGTTTTGTTTCCTTCTATTTTCACTTTTTTTGTATGTTCTAAGTCGTTTGGCCAATGCTTGCAATTTCTGCTTTTTTTTCATCTAACTGCTCTATTGCTTCATTATTATTATTATTATTATTAATTTTTTTTTTTGTAACTAAGAAAATAATCAATTTTTGACAATATAATGTAATTGTGTTGATTTAAAAAAATCTACTCCCCAAGTGGCAGAAAGAGAACACACACATAAAACAGTTTCACTTCGGCAAGCTTTGAGCCAGTGGCTCCTTCTTCCGGCAGAAGGGATGAAGGGAAAGGAACCGGAGAGTTTTAGGAAAAGGCATAGAGTTCAGGGAAAAAACCTGAATCGGAGGAGACTTAATGGATGGCACGAGAAGTCTGGTAAGTCTCCCTCCCCCCGACCCAGTGTTCTGGCTGACTTTTCCGAACTCTCTTCCTTTTCCTAAAACTCTCCTTTCCCTTCATGCCTCTTTTTTCCCCTCCAACCACTCTGCTGGAAGGAGGAGCCACTGGCTCCAAAAGTTTGGATAAGTAACACTTTTATTTGTGTGTTCTCCTGCTGCCACTTGATGAGTAGATTTTTATTTCTATCTATCCAATTGTGTGTGTGTGTGTGTGTGTGTGTGTGTGTGTGTGTTTTTTTTTTTTTTTTTTTTTTTTTTTTTTTTTTTTTTTTTTTTTTTTTTTTTTTTTTTTTTTTTTTTTTTAATGATGGATCGTGCTGTTCAACTTATGTACTATTCTAGGTTTGTCTCTTGTGAAGTTTAATAAACCACTTAAAGAAAACTTTAGCTCAGTGTATTTATTTCTGGGTTGGCAAAGTTTCATTTTGTTTTTGAAATACTGGCCACAAGTGAATTGGTTGTCGACAGTTGTGGTGGAAGTATCCCCAAATCCATGCTAACTTTGATTGCCAACAATTTTTTCCATTACTTCCTCTATGTACTAATTAGTAAAACACGATTTTCTAAAATGTAATTGTTTCATACAAGCCTCAATATTCACTAACATAAATATCACAGGATTTAATCATGATAATCACATTTGAACCTGAAAATCAAAGTATAACCTGTACACGATAATGAAAACTCCTGAAGGGGAAAAACATGTAAAATAAGAGAAAGGCAATCACTTGCTTATACAGGACTTGTGTGCAAGGCACAAAACATTCAATAGACAACAGTTCATATGCAGCTGTCGTCAACCTAAAAGTTGATTTTAATCTGATGGCCTAGTAGATTGTAATCCTCAACTACCACTGAATTGAGATAGCCTAGCTTGAACAGCTAGAGGGAAGTTTCATCCCCATTCATATTAAATGCAATTTCAGTTTCCAAAATTCTGCATTGGACAATTTGTTTCGATGTCTCGTAATGAAATCTTGTTAGTCATCAAAAATTTCTTCAGCAAAGTAGGCATGTCTACATGTGTACATTTTCATGTACACTCTTTTACATAAAACCTGGCAATCTACCACAAAGCACAACACCACACTGATCACAACATGGAACAAATACTATAGCTGCTCTGATAATTTTGTAAGTGTTACCATCTGCACAAACTGAAAACACTATAGCCTGTTGCAGTTCCTGAAAGAAGTCTTGCCTTCTGTTTGAGCTGTTGTGCAACATCTGCACCCCCTAGTCTGGCAATAAACCATGTGTTGTCTGGGTGCAATGTCTTATGGTTGACAAATAAAATGCAAAATGGTATCATTGGTGGTAGATTCAGACTGCTTCAGAGACACCTGTATAGCGAAGCAGCTTGGCATTTGCAAAGCACACATGTGTGACCCAAACACAGTTTCCTGAATAAAGCTTGAGAGAAGACTCAGTGTGTAAAGGTTTACCCAAAATTTGTTAAAGAATTTCTTCTAGCAGTCAGCAGTTCCATTAAATAAAAGGAAAAACAAGAACCAGGAGTTTGCTGATCCTCACTGTGATTAGAACTGATAACTCACATTGCTCTTTCATTGCAAAACATAGGCTGAACCACTGATCTTAAGAGACTGTCAGCAGCAGTTCTCCCTCATTGCAGTATTGGTCCCTGAGCTTCAAAACACAACACTACAGATAAGAACTGTTGTTACTTACTTGAAGAATGGAATTCCTGGCATCCAAAAATTAAATTTTATGTGTCTAATGTAAGATGAAGATTAATAGCATGGGCCATTGAGGTGGAAAGGAAGTAGAAAATTAACTCAGTGGAACAGTTCAGGACCGCACACAAAATTAAATGCACATTGACAGAGTACCAGATATTTGAAATGGTGTTGCCAATTCTTAGTTGTACTGGAGGCAACTCTAATGAAATTCTTGTCGTGCTCCTTTCATATGGGTTGCCAGAGGAAAGGCAAGCGCCCATGTGCTCACGCAGTTGGTTTTTATGCTGCGTTATTTCAAGATAGACCTAGACATTAGGAACTATCTCTATGTGAGATGTTCAGTTCGATTTAAGCCAGAATTTCACATCTTTTGGAGCTTTCTGGTGTGGAAGGAGGCTGTTAACAGCAGTGTTATACAATTTCAGTGTAGAGATGGCAAAGTTAGAGATATTAGTTTTTTGCCCACGCATCAAGTGGCATTTTAACCCTGTTGGTGCCAAATACGATCTGATCGTGATGCCCTTCTCATTCATTTTTTCTGCGCTTGAAGGCAAAGTTGTTAGTATTTCCTAGCCAAGACTCAGAAGGAAGGTCGAAGGCACAGCATATCGATCTTCTTTTCAATTGTCAGTGCGATATTTCGAGTAAAATAAACTTCTCTGGTGTTTGTTTACAGAGTATTTCGCGGCAGCATAGCGTCATCAAGTAAGAAGTTGGGGTTCGATACGAGTGATTTAGACAATAATATGATAAGTAGTGTAAGTGAAGATGAGTTGTGCAGGATTTGTAGAAAGTGAATCGGATTATGAGACGTCCGGTGGAGAAGAGGACTCGTCGTTTTCTTCTTCAAGTGACGATTGTGCGTCAGCAAATGACAACGACAACCAAACAAAACTGAATTGCAGTGCAAATACTTCTGTTGAAATAATGGATGAGGCATCAGACAATCCGCCCCCTCCAAGCTTTGTGTATGCAGAAGTACCAGGCCCTAAACATATACCAGCAAACGCCACACCAATTGATTTTTTTCAATTTGTTCTTCTCGCAGCAGCTACTTACGATTATGGCGACTTAAACTAACAGATACGCTCGCTAGGTGATTCAGTCAACGCATTTATCGCCAAATTCGAGAATCAAATAGTGGCAACCAACAACTGTAGCAGAAATGAGGGCTTTCATATCAGTGATTTTGAGTATGGGACTGATTTTTTAATTTTTTTTAGTTATTGGTCAACTGATGCAAACCTGTTGACACCGTGGTTTTCGCAAATGCTTTCACGCAACAGGTTTCAATTGTTGCTGCGGTTCTTACATTTTGTAGACAGTTCGAAACTTCACCCTCCTGGTCACCCATTATATGATCCAACAGCGAAATTTCGAGTCTTGGTGGATATCGCCAACAACGTTTTCCGTCGCTACTACACTCCACACCAGCAACTGAGTGTAGATGAAAGTCTTGTTGGGACAAAGGCGCACTCACAGCTAATCCAGTACTTTCCCAATAAACATCATCACATATGGGGAGTCAAATTTTGGATACTGTGTGATTCAGTAGTAAATTACTGCTTAGGGTTTTATGCATACCGTGGTGCCAAAAGTGATGATGACAAAAACAAAATAAAAGAGAATGGCCTGGGATATGTAGTCGTGAAACTACTAGCTCTTGGGAGCTACATGCAGAAAGGTTACCATGTGTTTTGCGATAACTCTTTTACACCTATTCCTCTTGCAGAAAAGCTGTATTCAGTCGGCACTTATCTAACGGGAACAATTACAAGAAACAGAAAATTCCTGCCACATGGTCTTCTGTTGAATTATGCTGTAGGTCAGCTAAAGTTTTTAAAGAAATCTTTTATACTTCTCTGTGGCTTTAGACAGAAGAAATCACAGAGAAATCCAGTCCTCCTTGTGAGTACATCATCCTCTGCTATATCATCAGAAAAGATAATTCGCAATAGACAGTCGGTCAAGAAACCAGATGTAATTTTTGAATATAATAAGTATACGGGTGGCATTGACTCATCTGATATGATGGCATACTGCTATGTAGATGAAAGGAAGACTGTCAAGATGTGGAAGAAGGTAGTGTTCAGCACAATTGCCAGGATGTTGCTGAATGCATATGTTTTGTACAAGGAAAGCCTAAACCCCAGCGACAAACCACTGACATGGCTGAATTAACAGCATAGTCATATGCAAACTTTCTCAACAGTGGTTTCAGGCAAGGACTACAACCACAAGTGCAACAGATATAAATGTACCTGCTCCAACAGTATATGGTGTAGAGACTCTTCCGGGGAGAAAGGAACGCTACTGTAGTGTAAGTTCAACGAAGGATAAGAAGTGGCGTTCATGAACAGTATGTGTTTGTTGCAAGAAAGGACTGCATCCTTCATGTGTTGGTCAGCATGTGTGCAAGTAGTTGTCATAACTGCAATCTCACATTTGTCAGTGATTTATGACTGAGGAACTGAGAACACGTTCAGAGCAAAACAATTTTTTTTGTAATGTTATGTTTGTTTTGATTTTTTCCTTAGTGAAATAAAAAAATTTTGTATTCCTTTATGATGTTTTTACTAAGCAAACTACAGAGATTCCATAAATACTTGAAATTTTTGAGTATATCATCATTTGATGGGTCTCAGAGTAAACTGAAATCAAAGCTTTAATTTTTTCGATAAACCGCATCATGAAAATAATTTTTTTTTTCTGATAATATGTTCTTTGACAATGTGTATTGCACATATAACTGTAGCCAGCATATAACTGTAGCCTAAAAATTAAAAAAAAAAATTACATTCCTTTATGCATTAGTTAAGATTTTATTGCAAGTATGGCAGAGGTCTGTATTTTACTGTAAAATCGCATGGCACTTTTAACATGATCTTTTGAGAAAACGTGTGGCACTAAAATGGTTAAAGACTGAGGTACTTCTATAACTTTCCATCACAATTATAAGTTAGATGTAAAAAGAATTTCACAACTACCATCAAAATGCTGACAAATGTTGATGTGTGTGGAAGCTACGAGAAACACAGGTAACTAATTACTCAATGCCATGGAGGAGTCAATTTGCAAATTATGTTCAAGAGCACAGAAACTGAACTGTAGATGTGGGCACTGTGCAATTCTGTCATCAAATTTTTAACTTTAGACATTTATACGTACAATGTAGACTAGCAAGCCCGTTCACTGCTTTCATAATGTTCCAGCCTTATTTCATTTCTAAATGAAGAAAAGAATCCAAATCCATGTCACTTGAGAATCTTCCAAGCAAACTTTCTGTGTCTTGTTGCTTAGTATTTGTAAAGCAGACCACTATGACTGCTCTCATGAGGTTCCAGATGAAGACTGCCGGAAGTCTTATGTACCAAACAGTGGAAAATCTGGAATGGAATGTAACAATATTATGGGATGGAAAGTTGCTACTCACCATATAGCACAGATGCCCAGTCGCATTTAGGCAAAACAGAGACTGTCACAAATAATTAAGCTTTCGGCCATTAAGGCTTTCGTCAACAATAGGTGCGCACGCATGCGCTCACTCACTCACACTCACACTCACACTCACACTCACACTCACACACACACACTCACACACACACACACACACACACACACACACACACACACACACACACACCTGTAATCGACCTTGATGCAATATCTGTCCCATACATCCTCTCATGACTACCAATTCCAGTCCGGTCACTAACATTACCTATCCCATCAAAGGCAGGGCTACCTATGAAACCAGTCATGTGATCTACAAGCTAAGCTGCAACCACTGTGGTGCATTTTATGTGCGCAGGACAACCAATAACCTGTCTGTCCACATGAATGGCCACCGACAAACTGTGGCCAAGAAACAAGTGGACCACCCTCTTGCAGAACATACTGCCAAACATGACATTCTTCGTTTCAGTGACTGCTTCACAGCCTGTGACATATGGATCCTTCTCACCACCACCAGCTTTTCTGAATTGCATATGTGTGAACTCTCCCTGAAATACCTCCTATGTTCCCGTAACTCTCCTGGCCTCAACCTTCATTAGTCACTGTCCTCACCCATCCAGCCTGTTATGTTCCCATTCCAGCACTACCCAGTCGTCATTCCACCATCACACCCAGTCTTATTACCTCTCTCCTTTTCTGCAACTATCTGTCTCCATTGCCCACTGTCTAAACGGTAGCATTTCACTGTCCGACACTCCCACCATACTATCCCTCCCCTTCCTGTCCCAGCCTCCCCCTTACCCCCTCCCAGTCACTACTCCCATCAAGCACGCTGCTTGCACTGTGGTTTCAGCTGCATGAGACTGCGGTCGTGTGTGCGAGTTGCGGTTGCGAGCATGCGCACTATTGTGTGTGTGTGTGGGGGGGGGGGGGGGGGGGGGTTGGGCACGCGCAAAGTCTATTGTTGACGAAGGCCTTAATGGCCCAAAGCTTTATTTATTTGTAACAGCCATTTTGTTGTGCTTATCTGTGACTCAGAAATCTTATGAATTGTATTCATAATCAAATGTTAGAAGTGAAACATGTTGGTTTATGTAGTTGTGTAAATAAAAGTAAGAAGAAACCCTAATTTATCTATTGCCATAAGTCATTCGAACAGCAGTGGAACAGAATTATTAGTCTTACATTTACAGCTGTAAAACTATAGCCAGCAGCTGAGCCAAGGGTAAACCACAGTCTTAGTCTTCACAAATTTTTAGCTATCTGTAGCTATGGCAGAGTCCATACTGAATAATCGATTAATCTGCAATTGCAATTGAATATATCTGTGATCACTGTGTTAAATCGTTGCAGATTTCTGCCTGCTTACCAGCCTCCAGTCGTTTGTCTTTCTTTATTGGGCTTCTCCTATAGCTGTGAACACAGGATGCCAATGTACATGGGATTTTTATGAATGGCAAAACATCTAACATTTCACTCCTTCAGATTCACTCGTCATGTGCATTGGTACTGAATAAAAACAGGAAAGCTCTTTTAGTGAACAAATAATAATTATAGCAGAACTCTCATTATCTGAACCCTTAACAGTCTGGACCAATTATCTGGATCGCTTTGAGGAAAAAGACATCTGTACTATATGACTAAAGTTGTTGGTTTCATTCACTAGTTATTACATTATACAGAGTAGGTTTATTTATAATATTTTGTGCCTGTCATTACACACTAATTTGCGCGCATGTATACCCGTCCTTTTTTCCCCCTAAGGTAAGTCTTTCCGCTCCCGGGATTGGAATGACTCCTTACCCTCTCCCTTAAAACCCACATCCTTTCGTCTTTCCCTCTCCTTCCCTCTTTCCTGACGAAGCAACCGTTGATTGCGAAAGCTAGAATTTTGTGTGTATGTTTGTGTTTGTGTGTCTATCGACGTGCCAGAGCTTTCGTTTGGTAAGTCACATCATCTTTGTTTTTAGATATATTTTTCCCACGTGGAATGTTTCCCTCTATTATATTCACAGTATAATACCAAATAGACATAGAAAATAGTTCTTTGTATCTTTCTAATTGTGCTAGGTATAGGACATAGAGGGCGTGGCAGTGTAACTTCTCTCCTTGTGTGTGGATAAACTTAAGGGCCCTAAGGACTTGGCTATGTTTGCTGAATTTCACAACTTTTTCTGTGGTTAGCTGTAAGAGTTGAAAAACTTGTCACACTACGTGCTTAAAGGCAAAACCTAATACTTTGTAACTGGCTGTTTAAAAAGTGGTGATTGGGGAAGGTTTTGACTGGAATGCTTGTTTATGCAAAAACTTCTGTAGTTTCTTTTCTCCCTCCCCCCCCCCCCCCCACCACCTAAATTGTCTTTGCATATTTTCTTCTTTTGATTTTATTTAAGCTTTGAACGATTTGTTTCTGTTAAGAAGCAGCAGTATTTTCTGCCAGTGAACTGAGTGCTTTTGTGATTGAAGGAAGATGTTTCTCACCGTCATTTTTCTTTTCCCATGTAATTCGATAATTACAAACTCTTCAGAATTTAATTTCATCCTTTATGGGACATTCATACTTACGCGACCCAGACTTGCAGAGCTTCATAAATAAACAGGAGGGTACTTACTTAGCATGGAAGTAAAACATAAAAAACCTCCCTGTGCACACTGGGCAAAGAATTCTGGCAAAATGTGTTGACATTTTGTTTTCTGGTTGCTGTAGTGGAGTGTGTGAATGCTACAAACTGGCAGTCAGCCAAGAGCATAAACAAACTACAATTATGACTGCCAGAGGTTAAGGCAGCAGTTTACACCCATGTTCTTCATTTTTGGGAGAACAGAAGTGAGATGTGGTTACAGAAAATGCTGACCTCTTCTGGTGTTGTGGGTGCCATAATCGAACTCTTTGTGATAGAGCAGAATTAGTCTTATCACTCATTTCAAAATAAGAAAATGACGAATGAATGAACAATGCACGGCACAAAGCATATAGTAATGGTTATCAGGCAGTTGCTCTCTGAGGTTAGCAGTGTTGTAAACGAGGTAGTTCAGGCCTGACCTGTGCCAGTATTTGACACAATCACTACCTGAAACTTCCACATTAAATGTGTGTGCATTATGCCAGCTTTCGAACTTGAGCTACCAGACAGATGTATACATTTTTTTTCTAAGATGCTGTAGGTCCCACAGCTGAGTATCATATTGTTTTTGCAGCTTTTATTTTACACAGACTATTCAACTGCCCATAGTTGGCATGGGCATTGAACGCACTGATATGTCGTACCTACCATACATGTTTCATTTTGAAAACTTACTCTTACACACATTATCCTTCTAAATAGGGCTTTGCCTGATGAAGTGCGATGCCAGTAACCAAAAATTAAGATCTTGATAATCATATGCAGACAATAAAGCTATTATGATAAAATTGTTAATCTGGGTACAATTCGCTAAGAAATAATATGTATTAGGCAATTTGGTGTTTTTTTAATTTTGTGGCAGAACTTGTCTGTATTTGCATTTATCCTAAAAGAGTATTTTTCAGATCCCTAGGTATTATCAGCTTTGCTTCAGTGTGACTATTGTCCTTTCGGACATCTTTTTCAAATCTGTCATAATTAATTTAAAATCCGGAATTGATATCTTTGCTACACCATGTTTCTATAAATAACTTTCCATACTGTTTCAGAGTTAACAAATCGTATACTCTCCTAATCATTCCATGAATTAACTACATTAAATGGCCTTCATTCATTCAGTATAGAAGAAGACTAATAGTAATCTCTTTTAAGTTCAATTTCTGCCTCTTAAAATATGTATCGGTTGTTAATATAATCTCTCTTTGGAACTAAAATTAGAAGGAAGGTCAGCATTGGCCGTAATTTTGGTGATTTATTAACAAAATCGATTTTTGATCACATAATGACCATCTTCAGTGCTGGAAGTTAAATATTTCACATAGCTATCAGTGAATATGATACAAAAGACAGCAAATACACCTGAGTAGGAACCAACTGTTGGTAAGAACATACCTTTAGAGTACAAATTAAAGCTCATAGGCACTGGTGTCTAGTTACTAGCAGTAACAGAAGCTGTGAAACGATCACAATAACTGAAGGTGCTGTTTACATTCACCTATACAGCAGACAGGTGTGACAGGGGCTTGGAACGCCCTGTATGTAACATGTCACGTGAAGACTTAACATTACTTTATTTGGCAAGAGATTACCACAAAATACCAAATGTGCACTTGGAAATCATTAATTGAATATTTCAAATTTAAAATTGTACATTAAAAATGCTTAGCAAAAAGGAAGGGGGATATGCACATTTTGCAACATACACTGGTGTGTTGTTTTCAAAAAAACTTAAAAAAATGTAAGAATAAAAATCAAGTGGTTGATTATAAGGTGTCAAATTACAGGACTAGTAGAAAAGAAAAATATACTAATAAAATGGCATCAAATATAACAAAATTTGTTATAGCATAGTAACCGCCATCTGGCGTGGGAAGTCAAAGGTGTGAAGGCCTTAATTTACGTAAAATATTAACGTTGAAACCAAGAAGTCAAATACATAAATAGTCGCGATTGTACAATATATGCCATGATTTAACAGGTCAAAATGTCATGAAACAAAACATTCTTTATAAAAAAAATTTTAAGGTGCAGACTAACAATTTTATATCGTATTTAATGACATGATGATACACACACCTCAGTTGTCCCGTTTGGACGTGTTGACACAGTTATAACTGTTCCTGAGGCTTAATTACAAAAAATCATCGTAATTATGAAAAGTGGAATGATATAAAAACATATCGTGGATGCAGAGATCGTTTAGCGCACTCTCTTTGAAAGTCTGTGCTTCTCCAGGTCAGGATGGTGGTGTTCCATGGACTATTTACTTCCGCATCTATGCAGGTCTTCTCTCTCGTGAACTTCTGTAATCACCGTCGTGTGGAGAAGACACATGTTGCCCCTTGAAGAGTTCACCGCATGCAAAATAAAAATAAAACCCACATATAAGATTTAAACACCTATATTTGGTTAATTTTACTATTTTCTTGTTGTTATATAACAACTTTTGATTGCGAGTATCATTCGTTGTTCAGAAGATGTAGGGCTAATCACTCCTCTAGAGTTGTATGTCACAGCATAGTACCATGCACATGCTCATGCTCATGCACATGTTGTTGTTGTTGTTGTTGTGGTCTTCAGTCCTGAGACTGGTTTGATTCAGCTCTCCATGCTACCCTATCCTGTGCAAGTTTCTCCATCTTCCAGTACCTTCTGCAACCTACATCCTTCTGAATCTGCCTAGTGTATTCATCTCTTGGTCTCCCTCTACGATTTTTTACCCTCCAATGCTATATTTATGATCCCTTGATGCCTCAGAACATGTCCTACCAACCGATCCCTTCTTCTAGTCAAGTTGTGCCACAAACTTCTCTTCTCCCCAATCCTATTCAATACCTCCTCATTAGTTATGTGATCTACCCATCTAATCTTCAGCATTCTTCTGTAGCACCACATTTCGAAAGCTTCTATTCTCTTCCTGTCCAAACTATTTATTGTCCATGTTTCACTTCCATACATGGCTGCACTCCATACAAATACTTTCAGAAAAGACTTCCTGACACTTAAATCTATACTCGATGTTAACAAATTTCTCTTCAGAAATGCTTTCCTTGCCATTGCCAGTCTACATTTTATATCTTGAAAGTGTTGTTAATAAAAATTCTCTATTTAAACTAGACTGAACTGCATGTGACTGCTTTAGTCTTTAATAAAACTTGCATCTGACTGCGTATTTAACTGAACTGAACTTTATCTGACTGCATGAAAATATTGTTGGAAAATTAATACTCAGAATACACATTTGACTGCATGAAAGTTTAGTGGTAAAAATAAATGAGTCACCAACCTGCTTCTGACTGCGTCTGTGGACTTGTTTCGCGCACTCCTTCCCGTTTAGCCGATAATAAAACATATATTCAACTCAGCCGTAGTGCAATGGCATAAAATTGTCATTCTAGATAACTTTACTCATTTTGGCCCTGTTTGTTACTTAATAAAAATTCTGTCCTGATCTGAATAATTTGCCAACTGTGCGATGGCATATAGATATTTCACTCTGATAAATGAAATCATTAGCTTCACTCATGGGAACTTTACTTTAATGTACCTTTTGGTTCAATGCAAGCACAGGATGCGGAGAACGACATAAGGTGTGAGATGAAAAAAAAAAGTTATTGTTAAAACTTTTAAGGCACATGTGAAAAACTAAAAAAAGAATTTACATAGCATGGATTTACGAGAAAGTTTCACAAAACTCTTATTGCATTAACATTGGGATCTAGCTTTTAGACATTATTTAACCAAAGAAAACCTATTTTATTAATTATTCTGTCTAGTTTCCCCAGGTATGTGCCAAGTTTCGCTCAATATATAGCTTATTATGTGCGTAGCACCAATTCTTACTTTGATGCTGTCACGACCCGGCTGCCTCCTGCAGGCATCTAGCTCGGACTCGAAACATGTCTGCTGTCTCTGCGCATCTCCTCACCACTACTCAAACTTTTACCGCGTGCACCTAGCTCTGTCAGCTATCAAAAATCTTACTACTCGAAGATATACTACTCGTCCAACCTTGCGGTTGGCTACTATTGACATTATTCACTGGCTCTATCCTAATCGAATCTCAGCACGTACCTATCAATCTTCCCTACTTCGCCCATCATCAGTTATTTTGCTCCCCAAATAGCAAAACTCTTTTACTACTTTAAGTGTCTCATTTCCTAATCTAATTCCCTCAGCATCACCCGACTTAATTCGATTACATTCCATTATCCTAGTTTTGCTTTTGTTAATGTTCATCTTATATCCTCCTTTCAAGACACTGTCCATTCCGTTCAACTGCTCTTCCAAGTCCTTTGCTGTCTCTAACAGAATTACAATGTCATCGGCAAACCTCAAAGTTTTTATTTCTTCTCCATGGATTTTAATACCTACTCTGAATTTTTCTTTTGTTTCCTTTACTGCTTGCTCAATATACAGATTGAATAACATCAGGATAGGCTACAACCCTGTCCCACTCCCTTCCCAACCACTGCTTCCCTTTCATGCCCCTCAAGTCTTATAACTGCCATCTGGTTTCTGTACAAATTGTAAATAGCCTTTCGCTCCCTGTATTTTACCCCTGCCACGTTTAGAATTTGAAAGAGAGTATTCCTGTCAACATTGTCAAAAGCTTTCTCTAAGTCTACAAATGCTAGAAACGTAGGTTTGCCTTTCCTTAATCTTTCTTCGAAGATAAGTCGTAAGGTCAGTATTGCCTCACGTGTTCCAATATTTCTACGGAATCCAAATTGATCTTCCTCGAGGTTGGCTTCTAACTGTTTTTCCATTCGTCTGTAAAGAATTCACGTTAGTATTTTGCAACACCTGCTTTCTTTGGGATTGGAATTATTATATTCTTCTTGAAGTCTGAGGGTATTTCGCCTGTCTCATACGTCTTGCTCACTAGATGGTAGTTTTGTCAGGACTGGCTCTCCCAAGGCCGTCAGTAGTTGTAATGGAATGTTGTCTACTCCCGGGGCCTTGTTTCGGCTCAGGTCTTTCAGTGCTCTGTCAAACTCTTCACTCCATATCGTATCTCCCATTTCATCTTCATCTACATTCTCTTCCATTTCTATAATATTGTCCTCAAGTACATTGCCCTTGTATATACCCTTGTATATACTCCTTCCACCTTTCTGCTTTCCCTTCTTTGGTTAGGACTGGGTTTCCATCTGAGCTCTTGATATTCATACAAGTGGTTATCTTTTCTCCAAAGGTCTCTTTAATTTTCCTGTAGGCAGTATCTATCTTACCCCAAGTGATAGATGCCTCTACATCCTTACATGTGTCCTCTAGCCATTCCTGCTTAGCCATTTTGCACTGCATTGGTGTTTGTTCTGTGGCTCTGTTATTTTATGGCTGGTAAACATGTTTGCTACCTGTCTGCCATACATTTAGTTGTTTTTGTACTTGTATACATGCCAGGACATCCGGTTCAGTAAATCTTGACAATGACTTCACTTAACAAAGTCTGATTATATGCAGTATTGTTGTACTTGACAGTGGCTGAAGCCTGAAATCATGATGGTGTTATAAAATAAGGATGTTGTACACCCAAAGAGTTGAAATGTCATTCAAACATTGTTAGATTACTGTGGCCCAAAAATATGAAAAGATTATCACCATAGTGTCTACTGCAATGCCATCAATATAACCTGTGTAGAGTGAGTGAGTGAGTGAGTGAGTGAGTGAGTGTGTGTGTGTGTGTGTGTGTGTGTGTAGGGGTCTGGTATACAGAAGACCTTTTGGTTAAAAGCTTACTTGTTTAGCAGTCTTTTTGTTGTGCATGTTTGCGACTCAACATTTACACTATACAGTGAGAAGCAATCTATCCTGTTCATAATACTATAAACTCCTAATATGTTTACAAGTAAATTAAACTTTTTTTGTAAAAAGTCTTTCAGTGATTTTCATTTCTATTGGTGGCATAAAGAAATTGCCAAAAACTTTTTTTGTGTAGGTGAGCAAAAGGAAACTGCCTCTACACCACTCAGCATTACAAAGAGAAGTGGTAGGAAAGGAAGTACAAAAGAGACATCATCATCTACAAAGCTATGTGGAAATCCATTGTCGAGTAAAAGGAAACTAGATTATAATACATCTGACCCAAATAAGGAACCACTAGTTGCAGAAGCTGTGCCTTCTGATAAAAAAACAGATGTTTCACAATACAGGTAAAGACTTTATAACTTGTGAAATAAATAAACTATATTAGAGAGTCTGAATTGTTTCATTTAGTGTGTCATAACTTTACAAATGAATATGGCATTTATAGGGAAACTTACATATGTTAGGTTGGTTTCAAAACTGGTATTATACATGACAGAAAAAAGAATTACATGGGTGAATCTAAATTACCTTGATAGTCTAGAGCTGTTTGCAGAAATAAAATAATTTATCTTTCTGAAGAAGAGGCAGAACATGGTGGTATTCGTTAGCACTCCAAACTTGGCAGCTTTGTAATACTCTCAACCTTTAGTACAGTTCAGGTAGTTTATTCAAATAGCATATAAGGTAGAATATTGAGTTGTGAATTATATTAAAGAAAAGAAAGAAATAAGGAAAAGAGAATTTCACTTGTTACATGTAGTTGTACCGATATTGGTATAACTGGCACATAACAGTGAATGAAACAATCAGTCAAAGATGATATTATTCATTCAGAGATATCAAATGGAAGGAAGCTGAGAAGATAAGAATTAAGAAAATGTGAAAATTGTTAGAGGTAAAGGAGATATTGGAAAATACTATCTGGAATTAAGCAGTGAATGAGTGAAGTGATCCAATCAGTTTATAGTGGAGATGTTGAGAAGTAGATAGGCTCATAAATTAAGACTTCATCTAATGAATCAGCTCACGAACTTGCACTCGTATCCAGTGCAACTACAAATGCACACAGAACAATATTGTCTTCACACTGAACCCAACTGGGACCAGGGATTGGATGAAATGAGTCAAGTGGAAAAGTATGCAGCAAGGCAAAGGTGGAAAGATAGTGACAAGGATTGTGAGGAGGAATAAAGAAATAACACTATAGTCTCTAACTCACTTGGGCCACCAGTGACCCACACAAAATACATGAAAGGCTATTAAGCAAATTCCAGTAGTAGTCACTGTACAGGAAACCCAGGCTACCTCTGTATTAAAGATTGATTAAAGTTATCACCTGTGCAGTTATGTACGTCTAGTCATGAAACCATGTTTAACACTTCCGCTGCGGCATCGGTGCAGGCGCGCAACTCTCCAGTGCAGCCGGGCAACGCTCGAGTGCGGGCCGGTAACACTCCGAAAGTGCAGGTACCGCTCGTAACCGACGCTCCTAAGCACACCTGAGTTACAGGCTGACGTCAAGACCTTGTAAGATCTGTAGGGTCATGTTATATACTGACTTAATGATGACACCTTAGATGCATTACTTCAAATAAGCTTTGTCTGTATTGTGGTCTTGTTTTAAAGTCTCTTTGCTGTCTGACACCTATACGGGTCACACAGGCGTCATTCAGATGTTCATTAGCCGCCATTACGAACAATATACATTCGATAACTGATCAGAGAAAACAAAAGTTTACACGCTATGATGCTAGCTTAGACACTGCAACTAGACTGAGTAATCCGATAGTGAGCGCGGACGCTTGTAAGCGTCAGCCGCACTGGCTCATGGCTTGTTGTGACGCTTATAAGCGTCAGCCGCAGCGAAAGTGTTAAGTCGTACAATGATGTGATACTGATAAACATTTTGAGCAGAATGGTATAGAAGTTACAGAATTGCAAAAATATCTAAAAGCCATTTAAGTGTTACTTTAACAGAAGTAGGATACTCAACTTTGAAGTTATAAGATTAAACTTCAGAAAGTAGGGGAAAATGTCAAAATGCAAATAGAAATACCACCAGATGTACTGAGGATCTTGCTGAGGCCTTCACAGATAGTTTCTATCTCACCAGCTTGTCCAGAAACAGGATTTCTTGTGCCTTGTTCCCTGGTCACCTTTCATTCCTCACATACCTGTAGATAGGTCCAAAGGATATCCATCCATCCATTCCCCAGTACCACCCAGGGGCAACTAAATCACATTCTCCGCCAAGATTTTGACTAACTCTAGCCATGCCTAGCAATGACAAATATCCTACCATACACCCTCCTATCACCTACTCCAGCCGTGTCACATTAAAAGTAGGGCCACCTGTGAAAGCATCTCCGTGATCTACCAATTTTACTGCAACCATTTTGCAGCATTCTGTATGGCTATGACCACTAACAATTTCTGTCCACATGAACAGCGACTACCAAACTGTGAAGAAGAGACAACTGGGTCAGCCAGTTGCCATACATGCTGCCCAACAAGATGTGCTTGATTTTAATAACTGCTTCACAGCTTGTGCCAACTGGATTCTTTCCTCACCAGTTCTCTCTACAGCATGTCCTTTCTTTTTGTAATCTCCCTGCCCTCAACTATAGCTAGTACCTGTCCTTCATGCCCCTTCCCCCTCAAAGCATCTGCATATTCTTTTCCCCTTCTCGTGTTTCGCCTCTCTCTTGTTCGCCGTCAGCACAGTCTTCAGGTGCCGCACATAGCAGTTCGCCAAACTGTACTTGCCTCATCCCTACACAATTTTGTAGGCAGCACTACAGCATATTCTCCACCCCCACTATTATCCTGTTATCCCCCCTTTCCACCCTGCCCCCCTCCTGTGCCCCTATTACCTACCCCCACCCCTTTTCCACCCTGTCCCCCTCCTGTGCCCCTATTACCTACCCCCCTTCCCACCTCCCCTCCTCCCTATCCTCTGTTTTCTTTTAATGTGTCTATCTGCAGCTCAATGGCTTTGTGTAGTGGAAAGCAATCTATCCATTCATGTTGTTGTTCCATCCCTGATTTTCCATTGTTCAATTCTTTATTTTAGATACTGAAGTCTGAAAATCATTAATCACTATCATACAATATCAAAATAAAGGAAAAAATCCATCATTAATTTTCTATTTTCCTTTTATGAGATTCAGAGTAATTCTGAATCATGTTTAAAAAAGAAATAACAAGAAAAGTAAGTAATTTTTTTCTGCTGTGGCTCTTTCTTGAAGTTCAAGATATTAGGTTTTTTCTTTTCCTTTCATTCTTTTCCTTAAGCCTTCAACTAAATTTCATCCCCCCCTCCCCCTGCATAATGTCATTTCATTAACTCCCAATGCTAGAAAGTCAAAACAAGATCACTTTAAAAAGCTGTAAAAATGGAAGCATACTAAAAATACTCGAATATGATAAGGTCACTAATTTCTGTAGAGAGAGAATGAATAAATGAAATTTCATCCAAATTAGAGATAGTGCCTAAGGCTGGTTTGCTTGACATGGAATGACCTGATTGCAATTTATGCAGCAATTGGATGCTCCTTTACACTGCCTGTTCATTTCTAATTCCTGCTGCAGTATTTCCTATAGATTAACAGCTTTAAAATTAGTGGTATTGTTGGTGGTTGGGAACTTCATTGTAAACAGAGCAACTTGTGAAGCTATAATATTTCTGAGTATGTGGTCAACTGGATCATCCATCTGCAAGGCAAGCTACAGTTTCTACCATTCCCTGTTTTCTTCACGCCATTCCTTATTTTCTCAAAGAAAAGAATTAAGTTATTTTGAACAACTATGATGAACACTTCAGTAACACAAAACACACATAAACTCACCGCCTGTAGTCAATCATAGAATTCTCCCAGTTGTCTGAACTCAAGTAGCTTGCCAGTTAAGTTTACACAGAAGCAATTTCATTACTTATTGTCAAAAGTAAAATTATCAAAAGTGTAAAGATATTTTGAATTACAGATGAATGTCTTCCAGCTGTAGCACTCTCTTGATTGTTTCAGGAAGGAACTGAACACTGTAATAGAACAGTTGGAGACTTTATGTAGTAAATGGTCATTTACTCAAGAACAGACGGCCAGTTTACCAAATGAGGTTAATGATATGGTGGATGTTGCCACTGGACAAACCAAACTACTCATCAAAGAAAAGCTTGCACAGTACAGAGGGCTTATTGATGAATGTGAAAAAAATAGTGGGCCTGTAAGAGTGACAGAATCAGATTTGCAAGGTTTCTGGGAAATGGTAAATCTACAGGTACTGTGGACTAATTGCTGTTATTGATACAGGCTTAAGGGTTGTCCTCATAATGCTGCAAAGATATATGTAGCTTTGTTCACTTGTATTTGTTTTCGAGTGAGTAGCCCAGATTCAAAAGCCACTAAATGCATTTTTTGTTGATTTTTAGTGGACACACTGCCATGTAGATTCCTTTTCAGCTTCTAGACAGAGGAATAGGTTTCAGGGTGCAGAACTCAATATGAACCATTGCAAGTGGCTGTAGAAAATTGTGTTCCATTGCAAAGGCTTGTGCCACTGACTGCACATTGTCTTTGGTGTAAATCCTGCTAAATGTCCAACATTTGGAATACTGAAGTTTAACATGCACAGCTGTTGCCATGCCATGACCAGTTGCAAAGCATGCCAGCTGACATCATACTTACCAGTCTAGTCATTCAAATGTACCTTTCACTTTGTTACGAATAGAAGGGATGCTTTTCTTACTCAGCACTAGGTTGGCATGGTAAACGCGTATGCAACAGAGAAGCTCTTGCTGTCAACACATTGTCAAAATATACGCTAGTAAGCACAGCTCAGCTGATCTTATCATTAAAGCAATGTTGTGCAATGGAAACTGTGTTGACACTAATTGTTATGTCATAACCTCAAGAAATTCATGGTATGACCTGTGCTGTCCTCTATGCAGTGGCTTAGTCTGACCAATTTAATGGATAATTCCTGCAAAACTGAAACTTTAAGTTTTCTGGCAACAAAGATAGTAAGAGCGTAGTGCATAGCAAAACAAAAGAAAAGGTATATTTAATGCATTGGATTTCACAGAGAGCAGCAAAGAGTGCTATGTGTTACACTTACATTGTTTCAGATTGCTCCCAGTTTCACAGGAATTGTGCATTGGGGAGGATTGTAAGCAACCACTGGGGGAGGGGGAGTTGGTAATAAAAATTGAAATTTTATTACTTGCATTACAAATAGTCAAGCCCATCACATTTCAAAGACCTAAAAAGGCAATGAAGAATCAGATGGAGACTTTAACTTGCAGAAAATTCTTTCCACATTCACAGAACAGAAATAATATGGATTTAGGACAGACTTCAGTCATTGGGCTCCCCAAGCAGGTGGCAAGCACAGGCCCACAAGCAGTGAGCACATTTCCTTTACTTCTCTGCGGGGTAGGGAGTGGGGAGCCGTATGGGGGCTTGAAAAGAGATTATGTGGATACCGCATGTTTCTTAGACTAATTAATTTTGCCACAAAAAAATGTGCAAATCAGTTTAAATGACGTTTCATTGCTATAAATTTACCAGTTAAACTAAAAGCTTAATACTACCACATAATTTTACTACAAAGTAGGTACATATTTCTCATTTTACTTAATCATGCATTATACATGTAACAATTCTTGAACAAATCTCACCCTCTTTAATCTTCTTGCTCTTTTTCCCTTTTACAAAAGCGTCTACAATTGGTTCATTCATTCATGTGCTTTGTAGATGTAATGTGTAGTTCAGGTTATGGTCTGACAATATCTCAAAGGCATTTAATTGCTCTTCATTGCTGGAAACACTTGTTTAAAGATGTACATGCAATCAAGCATTAATATTAAATTGCAGCCACCTTCTGCAAATGAAGAAACTGACCGTGAGGGAAATGCTTGTAGAAATGTGGAACATATATCTTGTTTTTAAATTTGTCTTTATCTTCCCTGTTGTGCTACAGGTCAGTTTCTTAAAGCTGCATACCTGTACAAATGTTTTCAGTATTCACTGAATATAGGGATGAAAAACGCCCTCCAGCTCTGTCAAATCCTTAAATCAAAACAGAAATTCTTCCTTAATGGTAAGATAAATAGGTGGATAGCATTTGAAGTTTGTCAATACCATAGTACTTCAGTCAAGATAATTTTGAAAACAGAACTGCATTTCCCTTGTCCACTTGATTCTCCCAAAGTGAGAATTTTATTTTGAATGTGTGCGCACAATCAATGAAATGTGTTATCAACAGATCCTTACCTTGAATATGTGAAGTGTTAGAGTATTTCAGATGGCTGGTCATACTGACAAGGAAAGCTAGTTCGCTTTTCCACGAAAAGCCAGTGCACCTCACAGACTTTCTTGCTGAAGGTTGGTATATTCAAGAAAGTTATCAGATTGGTGCTATTGAAGTTCAGTGCTCCTACTTAGTTCATTTTTCAAAGTGACATCATTTGCACATAAATTTTTCTGCTGAATCATGTAGTGAACCCCTCTTATTTCTTGGTGTTCTCCCAGCTTTTTCATTTTCTCATTCAGTTGTGGTTGGAATCATGATTTATATCCAACATGACTGGTGCTGTGTCTGTAGATGCAGACACTTATAAATTTCGTGATAAACATGTATATTTTCTACATTTCTCCATTGCTATGAAGTCTAGGAGCTTTCTGTGACACCAGGTTCACTGTTTGTGCCTCTGATAAAAAATGGCTAGTTGAGCTGTAACAAACTGTTCACAAAGATTTACAAGCTGACTGTGAACATCATGTGACATCTGCTATATGTGTTGCAAGATTGACACGTTTGAAACAGTACCATGCATCTGAAGATCCTTTGCAATGCAGATGGAAGTGCAAACATAGTGTCTGTGTCACACTACTATCCCTTGTCATTGCTGCAATTAAGCGTCGCTACTCTTAAAACTGACCCTCCCCTATTTCACAGCAGGCCCTTCATGTTGTTACGGCCAGTGTTAACATGCTTTCTCCTCACTCCCTGCCATGTTGCAGCTGCTCTGCTCACAAGCAGAAGCCTGAAAAAGTGAAAGTGCTTATGCTCAAAATCATCAATTTACAATTTATTTGGTTAATTAAGTATCAAAATAGTTTTAATACAGGGTGAGTCACCTAACATTACTGCTGGATATATTTCATAAACCACATCAAATACTGACAAATCGATTCCACAGACCGAACGTGAGGAGAGGGGCTAGTGTAATTGGTTAATACAAACCATAAAAAAATGCACGGAAGTATTTTTTAACACAAACAGACGTTTTTTTTTAAATGGAACCCCATTAGGTTTGTTAGCACATCTGAACATATAAACAAATACGTAATCAGTGCCGTTTGTTGCATTGTAAAATGTTAATTACATCCGGAGATATTGTAACCTAAAGTTGACGCTTGAGCACCACTCCTCCGCTGTTCGATCGTGTATCAGAGAGCACCGAATTACGTAGGGATCCAAAGGGAACGATGATGGACCTTAGGTACAGAAGAGACTGGAACAGCACATTACTTCCACATGCTAACACCTTTTTATTGGTCTTTTTCACTGACGCACATGTACATTACCATGAGAGGTGAGGTACACGTACACACGTGGTTTCCGTTTTCAATTACGGAGTGGAATAGAGTGTGTCCCGACATGTCAGGCCAATAGATGTTCAATGTGGTGGCCATCATTTGCTGCACACAATTGCAATTTCTGGTGTAATGAATGTCGTACACGCTGCAATACATCTGGTGTAATGTCGCCGCAGGCTGCCACAATACGTTGTTTCATATCCTCTGGGGTTGTAGGCACATCACAGTACACATTCTCCTTTAACGTACCCCACAGAAAGAAGTCCAGAGGTGTAAGATCAGGAGAACAGGCTGGCCAATTTGCGTCCTCCACATCCTATGAAACGCCCGTTGAACATCCTGTCAAGGGTCAGCCTAGTGTTAATTGCGGAATGTGCAGGTGCACCATCATGCTGATACCACATACGTCGACGCGTTTCCAGTGGGACATTTTTGAGCAACGTTGGCAGATCATTCTGTAGAAACACGATGTATGTTGCAGCTGTTTGGGCCCCTGCAATGAAGTGAGGACCAATGAGGTGGTCGCCAATGATTCCGCACCATACATTTACAGTCCACGGTCGCTGTCGCCCTACCTGTCTGAGCCAGCGAGGATTGTCCACGGACCAATAATGCATGTTCCGTAGATTCGCTGCCCCGTGGTTTGTGAAACCCGCTTCATCGGTAAACGGGTAGAACTGCAACGCATTCTCTGTTAATGCCCATTGACAGAATTGCACTCGATGATTAAAGTCATCACCATGTAATTGCTGATGTAGCGACACATGAAACGGGTGAAAGCGGTGACGATGCAGTATGTGCATGACACTTTGACTCAGTCCACCGGCTCTCGCAATGTCCTGTGTACTCATGTGTGGGTTCATGGCAACAGCAGCTAACACGCCAACTGCACCCGCTTCTCCTGTGACGGGCCTGTTACGGACCCGTTTGCGTGCTACGACCATACCTGTTGCATACAGTTGGTGGTAGATGTTTTGCAATGTGCGGCACGTTGGGTGCTCTCTGTCCGGGTACCGTTCTGCATACACGCTGCAGCCTTCAGCTGCTTTTCGTCGACACTCGCCATAGATGAGTATCATCTCCGTCTTTTCAGAGTTCGAATACACCATGGTCACAGTTCCTACAACACTACACTATCACAGATGTCTGGTAACACGGTGTACTACAGTTCGTCTGCGTGCGGAGACGAATGCAGAATAACAATAGCAGCAAGCGCTACATGCGGACACTGCGACAGCTAGACCAAACCACAACAGTGCACTACAGCCACACTTGTAAACGCGGTCGTCATCGTAAACATGTCCCTGCAGATGCTGCTCGCCGACCGTGGCCCGTGTTTGTTACAACACGCAACTGAACGTCGGAGGTTTCAAGCGTCAACTTTGGGTTACAATATCTCCAGATGTAATTAACATTTTACAATGCAACAAACGGCAATGATCACGTATTTGTTTATATGTTCAGATGTGCTAACAAAACTAACGTGGTTCCATTTAAAAAAACGTAGGTTTGTGTTACAAAACATACTTCCGTGCATTTTTGTATGGTTTGTATTAAACAATTACACTAGCCCCTCTCCTCACGTTCGGTCTGTGGAATCGGTTCGTCAGTATTTGATGTGGTTTACGAAATATATCCAGCGGTAACGTTAGGTGACTCACCCTGTATACTGGCATAAAGCTGTACAATGAGCTGCCACTGGCAGTTCTGTCATGTATCGCACAGTTCCTTAGAAAGATGGTACAAAACCAATTATCATCTTTGTATATGAGGTAGAAGTAGTCTATAATACTGTGATATCGTAAACTTAAGATGTACTTTAAATTATATATCTTATTATTGTATACATTCATTGGTGCAGTTATCAAAACCCATAGTATGTACATGATCAGTGTTTGATGATTGAATACAAAAATAATTATGTAACAGGTGTGATGTTTGGCAGATTGTAGCGAGAGATACAAAGAAGTGCTCTTTAGCACGTAAAACCATCATAGTCATGGTCAACATTCATAAGAACATTAAACAAAAATTAGGAAGATATGCTACGAAAGCCGTGTTATTTGCAGATGACTCACTGTTGATGGGTGAGGAAAAATGGAAGTGCATAGGCAAGATGATCTATGGAAGCAACTTAAAGAAAACATCTGGGATGCTAGTAAACACAGAGAAGAGCAAAACATTATTCATGACAAGGGAAAAGATAAAATTGAGCGGAAAATTTTTGGAAGTGATCAAAAGTTTAAAGTACTGAAGTGAAGTGTGATCACAAATAATGGCAAGATAGCAGAAGAAATTGAATAAAGAATACAACAAGCAAACAGTTTCTGCCAGAGTGTAATGGATATATAGTGAAACATGCTCCCAAAGAAATATAAGAAAAGTTATGTTTTCAATTTATGAACACATTCTAGCATATGCAGATGGCACATAGACAAAAAGAAAGTGGGAAGAGAGCAGAATGCAGACAGTAGAGATGAAACTTGAAAGATGTTTTGAAGGTAAGACATGTTATGGACAGAATAGGAGAGGTGAGTGTGCAAAAAATATTTTCTGGAAGGGACCACGAGGAATAACCAGAAAGAAATGAACAAATGTAGTGATGTAGTTGATATAGAAGAGGGGAGGTAAACAAGTTGATGCACTTACAGAAAGAGACGACTGAGAGAGGGGGGGGGGGGTATTTGATGCACAACCTGACCCATGAAGTGGCAAACAGGCAGTGTGAAGATAACATTCGATAGAGGTCAAGGCGACTGTAGTTTGAAATATTATATCTCTTGATAAATTTCTATATTTTCAAAAGGAATGTCTACTTCAGTAGATTTTATGCTTACATTCATTAGAGTGATAGAGTAAGAGATTACTAAAGTAGTGTAGAAAAAGGGGTAAATTAATTGTATTTATATTTTTAGTAACAATGTACATGAGCTGCTTTTTTAAAAATTAATAATAAACCGATTTATTACTTTGTGGGCAAATCTTAAAGCATAAGTAGGAAACTGTACAATCTTTTGATATGCTACCTAATGTTTATTTGTGAGGCTTACTGCGCAGCCATAGTGTGTGTTTCCAAGATTGCATTGCAACAGGAAAAGGGCTTTCTGTGTGCTCAATTTTGAGGTGTCCAGAGCTGTGGTTACAGTGCAGTGCGAGTTTCGCGCACAGTAATAACATAGATACATGGTACCAACAGTTCATGGAAACCTGAAGCTGTTGTAAGGGGAAGAGACCTGGTCCTCCTCATGTGTCTGATACGTTGAGAGTGTTCAAGGCGTTTCAGTGAAGTCGTCGCAAGTCACTTACTAAAGCAAGGAGGGAATAGTGCATTCCAAAGATTACAGTATAGAAAGTGTTACATAAATGGCTAAGTTTCAAACTGTACAAGTGTGATGAGTGCAGGTCCTTGCATCAGCAAATAAGTGAAGACTTGAGGTCTGTGAAGAGCTGCAGTTAAGAGTAGAGGACGCTGGTTTTGTACAAAGACTTATCTTGTGCTATGAAGCCACTATCAATGTAAGTGGCAAGGTGAACGCACTCACTGTCTGTATCTGGGGGAGTGAGAAACTACATATGCTGATAGTATGTGAGACTCGCCAAAAGTGAATGTTCTGTGTGCGGTTCATACAAGTAAGTGCACAGCCCATTTTCCTTGAACAACCAATGATAGCAGGCAATTCATTTTGAGACATATTGAAAACCTACGTATTATCCTAGCTGGTCCTCAGAAAAGAAATCCACTACTGTACAGCCACATTATCAGTGACAAACAGCTGGCAACAGCATCTGCCGTAAAATATCTAGGTGTAACTGTTCTAAGCAACCTTAAGTGGAATGACCATATAAAACAGGTAGTGGGAAAAGCAGACATCAGGCTCAGATTAATCAGAAGAATCTTAAGGAAATGTAACTCATCTATGAAAGAAGTGGATTATAAGCACTTGTTCACCCGATTCTTAAATGTTGTTCATCTTTCTGGGATCCCTATCGGGTAGGACTAATAGAGGAGATAGAGAAGATCCAACAAAGAGCGTCATGTTTTGTCACAGGATCGTTTAGCTGGTGAGAGAGTGTTATGGAGATTCTAAACGAACTCCACTTGGCAAACGTTAAAAGAGAGCATTGGGCATCACAGAGATTTACTATCAAAATTTTGGGACAGCACTTCTCAGGAGGAGTCGGATAACATATCTCCCCCCCCCCCCCTTCCCTCCCCTTCCCTCCCCTCCACGCTCCAGATAAATCTCACGTATTGACCACGAGGAGAAAATTCGAGAAATTAGAACTAATACAGAGGCTTACCAACAATTATTCTTCCCATGCCCTGGAACAGGGTTGGATTGATCAGATAGTGGTACTGACAGTACCCTCCACCACACACCATTAGGTGGCTTGCTGAGTATGATGTAGATGTTATGATGATCACATTTTGCAACTAATCCTGTTTGCCAAATTTAATGCCCTGTGATTTGCATCAAAAACTTGGAAAGTTTCCGCTGCTTATGGTATAAGGATAGCCCATATAAAGTAGTAAATCAATTTATTATTAATTTTTAAAACAGCACCATTCATACCTAAACACCCTGTATAAATACACGTTTATTAACACAAAGTGGTGACTCTGTACAATAAGATTGTAACATAGGTGAATGTAGCACAAAAACAATAACTGAATGCCATACTAAATGTCGTGGCACTTGTATATATGCACAGAAATTCCATGAAAATGTAGAAAAGTTTAAGTATAACATTCCCTCTCCATTTAATTTGAGGAAGGGGTGCAGCGAACCACATTTCGATGAACCCTAATGATCTAAGTTCAGTAAATGTCTCCTTGATCTGTGTATTTTTTGATTCAGTCACTGAAGTAGCATGGGGTCCTTTTTATCCTGTTCTACTGCTGGTTGAGGAGGAAGTCAAAGTAAGTGCCATTCCTTTTGAGTTCTGTGTTGCCCACTATTCTTTATTATGCTTCAACTTTTTAGTTAATTTTGGTACCTTTCGACAAGTCTAGAAAGCTGTTTTCCAATGTACAACGTATCTCGCAGCTGTTTGATTACACTGTCAAGATCCAAGGTGATCCACTTCACAAATTGTTCAAGAAATTTTAGGCGTACACTTGATCACCAACCTAAAACTTTGAACCTGTCTTTGGCTGTACTTCCTCTTTTGATGGAAGGATCAGTGACTATATTCCTTGGCTGATGACCATGAAGTAGTTCGGCAGTTCGTGCGGTAAGTAATCAGCATTTTTGGCAGAGCACCTTGCTTGTTCTCTCGTCCCCAGTTAGCTTTCTTTGAAGTTTCTGTAAAATTACTGACAAATCTTTCTGCTGCACCATTTGAAGCAGAATGAAATGAAGTTGTAGTCAGGAGTTCTATGCCATTCATGCCACTGACATTTGTGAATTACATTGATACCATTGTCAAAAACTATGGTCTTGATGAATCCTTGTATGGTAAAGAGTTTTTAGTGCTTGTAGCATCGTTTCTGAAGTTGATGTCAAATATGTTTAGGAACTGTGATTGTGTGTCAACACATGATCCAGTACGCTTTCCTAAATGGTCAAGCAAAATCAGTGTGAATTCTTTCCCATGGTTATGTTGCTTGGGGATGGTGAAGGTTAATTTAGAATATCCTTTTTGTGATTGGGTATTGCTATTTGACAAGTTTCACATTGTGAAACCATTTCTCAACTTTTGTGTCCATTTTTGGTCACCAGCTTGTCATTTGTTTCATCTATCTTCATAGTCAGCTCCAAGCATTCATTGTGGGACACAGATATTGAGCATCTTTGGTTGGGATTTAAAGGTGTTATCCACCACATACTAGAGAAATACGTGCTTAGCAAAAATATAGGGGAGGGAAAGGATCCACCTTGATTCAACAAAAGTTTTAGGAAGTTTCTGAGACAGCAGAGAATTTTGCACAGTCCTCTTAAATGTAGTCACTGCCCTGCTGACAAACAGAAATTATGTGAAATGAAAGCAGCTGTCAAAAGGTCAGTGAGAGATTCTTTTAATGAATTTGAAAGCAATATTTTATCTGCAGGGTCAAAAGATAACCCCAAAAACTTTTGGTCGTACATAAAATCTATGAATACTACAAATAATTCAATACCTTCTCTTTCTGACAGTACGAGTTATGTAACAGATGATGATAAACAGAAGGCCAAAATTCTAAACCTAGCTTTCAAAAACTCATTTACGGTAGAGGAGTGCAGCACAATTCCCCCTTTCATTTATGAAACAAACGCAAGGATGGCTGACATAGTGTTTAGTGTATCTGGGATTGTAAAACAGTTAAGATCCTTAGATGCCAGGAAGGCATCTGGCCCAGACGGTATCCCCGTACCATTATATGTTGACTATGCTACAAATATAGCACTATTCTTATCCATCATCTCTCAGGGATCATTGGAACAGTGGAAAGTTCCACGGAACTGGAAGAAGGCTCAGGTCATAGCAATCTATAAGAAGGGTAGAAAATCGGATGCACATCATTACTGGCCAATTTCACTGACATAGATTTGTTGTAGAATCATGGAACATTTGTTTTCAGACATAATGACATTTCCAGACTTTGAGAAGCTCATTTGCATAAACCAGCACAGTTTTAGGAAACAGCGGTCATGCGAGACACAGCTGGCCCTCTTTGTGCATGATATACAACAGGCTGGTAGATATCGGCTTCCAGGTTGAGGCCATATTCCTTGACTTCCGAAAGGCATTTGACTCGGTTCCGCGCTGCCGCTTGTTCCAAAAAGTGCACGCTTAGTCTGATGACATATGTGGTTGGATAAAAGTTTTCTAACAGACAGAGAACAGTATGTCGTCCTGAATGGGGAGACTTCAACAGAAACAAGTGTAACATGAGGTGTGTACCAGGGCAGTGTATTAGGTCCTGTGCTTTTTACGATTTACATAAACAATCCGATTGATGGTATTGACAGTGGCATTAGGCTGTTTGCTGATGATGCTGTAGTCTACAGGTAAGCAGTATCACACGAAAGTTGTGAACAAATCAATGAGAATTTGCAGAAAATAAATGCGTGGTGTAATGAATGGCAGTTATCTCTCAATATTAGTAAGTGTAACCTATTGCGTATAACAAAGCGAAAATCCTCATTATGTAAAAGTGCAAAATAAATGCCCAGTCTTTGGAAGCGGTAACATCTGTTAAGGGGCTCCGGAACGCCCTATACTTGCAATGTTAAAATAACGCTTATAAATTACATCTTTCTTCACAAAGTATTTGAGGTAGGAAGTTGAACTTTTTACAGATTATTTATTGGAATATGGGCTACAACTTAACACAGGGATTTTACAAAATTTTAGTTCAGTTATTAAAGATGATTTTTTTCATTTGTATTGAAAATTCACAACATTTTTTTGCAATTTTTTATTTATATATTCAAAAATATACAGTTTTTTGGAAAAAGGCTGTGTTAAATTATGCAGAAGGTACTGTGTAACATTTACTGAAAGTTTGAAACAAATATGTTTGGAAGATCCTTAGAAAACATGTAATTAGTATGAGAAAATAAAAGTTTTAGGAATCGAGCGACAAAGATTGGATTAACTTTTTAGTGCATTCCAGGTCCATAGGATGGATTATCTTCATCCTCTGCAAACTCCTCCTCCAGCTTCCTCTTGTTCCTCCTCCTGTTTACTCTTGCTTGTTTTTCTAGACTCTTTAAAGCCCTGTCTGCAGCCCGAAGGCGTTCCTTGTCTAAAGCAAGCATCGCTCGTACCATGTTAGAATGTTATTATTTACAGTAATAACACATACCTTTGGCTTTCCAACATTTCTCCTTTTCTTAAAAGCCTTCAGAGGATTTCTAATAACTTTACTTTAACTCATTATTATACTTCAACAAAACAGAGACTCAAGAAACAGAATTAATTACGAATATTTTCGACATAACGACAGAGTAAATAAACATGAAACAATCGACAATCACACCAGCGATATATATTGAACCATCACAGGTTAGCCACAACACATACTTTATCTCAATTCACTAAAGTGTACCTGATGAACACGGACGTTAATAATAACACCATTTGACAGCAGTTTAACATCGCCACAGTGGGTCACGCCCATGTAGAACACATTTCAAAAAAAATTTAAAAATAGTTGTAGTCTTCGGAATTGAATAAATTATATATCTATTAAAAGGTAATAGTCTGCAGATTCAGAAAACGCAAAAAAGTAAAAATTGAACTTTTCATGATTTTGAGCCTTTCCGGAGCCCCTTAAGTATCTGGTTGTGACTATTCGAGATCTCAAATGGAATGATCAGATTACACAAATAACGGGTAAGGCGAAATCTAGATTGCGGTTTATTGGTAGAATCCTGAAGCGATGCAGTCCTTCAACAAAGGAAATTACTTAAAATACTCCAGTTCGTCCAGTCTTAGAGTATTTTTCGTCTGTATGGGACCCTTACCAATTGGTTCTGATTTGAGAGATTGAGAAGGTTCAAAGAAGAGTGGCAAGACTCATGACTGGTACATTTAGCCATCATGAGAGTGTTACAAATCTCATAGGAAGTTTGAAGTGGGACACACTTGCAGATAGACGAGGCACTAAACAGAAGGGGCTGCTCACTACATCCTTGGCAAAGATCGGATTTTGGGATTTAGAGCATATATTATTACCACCAACTTTCAAATCGCGCAATGATCACCATTTAAAGATGAGGGAAATTAGAGCTCATACCGAGGCATTTAGACAGTTGTTCTTCCCTCGTGCGGTCCGCGAGTGGAACGGGGCGGGGGGAGGGGGTGGGAATATGACGTAGGTGTGAATAGTGCCCTCTCCCACACCACACACCACTTGGTGGCTAGCGGAGTATATATGTAGTTGTAGATTCTGTTGATACCCCAGTGTCCATCATGAACTGTCTTCAAAATTTTCTCCTTGAACATTTTTCGTGTGATAACCCTTGTGAATTCTGTCTGGTGCTGATGGGAGTCCTCTTATTAAAATGTGGCTGCAAAATTTTTTTGTCCTTTGGCAAATAGCCTGCCCATTCATTTTTCACATAACGCGCTATCTTTTTTTGTTGCTGCATCTTGGCTTGTGGCTTCTCAAATTTTACTATGCTCGACTAGAAATTAATTGATCTGTTGTTAATATCTTCATCAAGTTGCAAGCCTGATTTTTTCAGACAGATCGAATTTTTCATCCGGACCAGCAGGAAGCCTTGGTAAGTGTCAGTGTTGCAGTGTTTTTCTGTGGGCCTATATCCTGTTAATGTGATAGCCCATCTTTGTAGTCTCAGAACAGTCATTAGTGTCAGTTATTTCTTTGGATGGAATATTGAAACCAGAGGCTTGTGATGTGTGATCAGTTTCAACCTTCTTACATGAAATTGTTGGTGAAATTTTTGACCCCATAAATTATGAATAGTGCTTCTTTCTCAATCTGTCTGTATATCTAGCTTGATGTTCATTTGAAGTCCTGGAAGGGAAGGAGACTTTCTGATCCCAATGAATAGTTGTTAGACAGCACTGCTCTGATTCTATATGAAGATGCATCTGTGGCTAATGCTACAGTTTGAATTGGATAAAAGTGCACCAATTTGGTTTCCTCGATAATTCCCTTCTTGAGCTTCAAAAACAATGTTTCTTCTTGCTTGTGCCATTTGAACTGGGGGGGGGGGGGTATTTTTGACGTTGATTCAGTGATTTCATCAAATCTCTTGATAAATTTACTGCAGTTTTCAACGAAAGATTCTAGTTCCTGGATGTTCTGTGGATGAAATCTGTCAGTAATGTAGCCACGGTATTCTACTTTCTTTTTGAAGAATTTTTATTTATTTCTGTTGTATTTGAGGTCACTTCCTTCCAGTCATGTGAAAATTATGTTCAAATTCTTCATGTACTCATCCATATTTGTGGCAGTTACTGTTATATTGTCCAAGCAATTGGGACATGCAGATAGAATACTAGTGATTTGTTCCACAAATCGCTGGTATATTACAAGCGCACTTATTATGACAAATGGTACCCTCTGGTATTCAGTCCTAGTGGAGTATTGACAGTAGTCATCTTCTTGGATTCTTTGTGCAGCTCCAGCTGGAGATATGCATCTGATAAATCTAGTTTTGTAAAACATTTGTCATTTCTGATGTTTTAAAAGCGAACCTCAGACCTTGGTCTTGTGATACTGATCTATTTACAGTTGTGGATTTACAACCTCTCTGAAGTCTCCTCAGATTCTTAATGATCCATTTCACATTGGTACAGTAACAATTGGTGTAGTCCATTAAGTGGTCTTCACTTGCATCCAGATTTCTTCTTTGCTCAGTCTTTCAATTTCTTCTTTAACTTCTTCCGTCATAGCAAATGGTTCTGGTCTGTGCTTGGAAAAGTTTGGTGTGGCTCCTGTTGTCAGTTTCGGAAGTACTTTGTAAGTTTTCTAGGTGCCTAAGCTAGGCTTGGAAAGAGATTCATGATCCTGGCATAATTTCTTCTTTGCTTCTTTAAAGCTATTTTGATCCATCATGTTTGCAGCCTCTGATGTCTTTTCACTAATATGTAAATTGAAGGCATTGCAACAGTTTGTGCCACAGAGATTGGCTGTTTTTCGAGTTAGCAATCATTAATGGAAACATTTTGGTTGTTCCATTGTATTGGACCACTGCATCATGTTTCCCTTTGAGTTACTCAGGGCTGCATTGAATAGTTTCAATGCTGAATTTGAACTGAATTATTCTGGTGACACAGTAATTTGTAAGCATCAAGATTTCTTAGTGAGCAAGTTGCACCAGTATCCAACAGGAATTTCATTGTGCAGCCACTGATTTCCAGTGGTTTATAGATTTTTCTAGCATATTCACTGCTGCTGATTTCTTAAACCAACGCAACTTCATATGCTTCTTGGCAGTGAAAGGATTTTTATTTTGCCACATGCAGATGGTGAATATGTGGCCAGTTTTGTTGCATCTGTAGAACACTTCATTTCTGAATCTGCATTCATTCTATCAGTGGTTTAGTCTACATTTTGTGCAAGACTTGTATTTTTAGGGCTCTTTTTAATTAGCTCCTTAAATGTGGTCCTTCCAGTTTGTAGCGGCTGATAATTTGAAAATCTTCGTGTGACTCTTCTGTATTTTCACTTTGTTTTTGCGATTCATTGAGTACCTTCATACACTCAGCAGTCTTTAAAACTTCATCAAGTAAATCGGCCATTTGTTCTGAATATGTCTGTCTAGGTTTTTCCTTCCTGAGGAATTTGTAAGGGCCACCAACACCTGTGTTTTTGCTTTAAAATGGACAGATAGTTGCTTAACCAGCTCAGAATATTTTTCGCTGCTGGTGTCCTGTCAAGAGATTGAATGTGTCAGTGCCAGTCCCTGAGACAGGAAATATGCCCATTCTTGGTTGTCATCTGTTACCAGGTGTGCCTCCAAATGTTGATAAAGGCAGCAAAAGTACATGCCCCAATGTTTCTTTCTTTTGTCAAATGCGGGGAATACTGACACATTTGATTTTTGATCCAGTGATATAGCACTCCGTTGTGGTAGCAGTTTTAATAGATTGCGTTGTTCTTTTGATGCTTCCTGTTTCTGTTCCTTGAACTGCCATTGTTGGATCATCTTGATACTACTAGTTCTCTCATTGAGATTCTGGATTGTTTTTACGATTCTTTGAATTCTCATTGCCGGATGATATATGGCTAGTGTGCAACTTGTAATTGTTGAAGCAGTCTGTATAGAAATGCACAATTTTATTAACACAAAATGCAAAGCAATAGCTGTATAATAATATTGTAACATATATGACCATGGCACAAATAACAAAAAATCAAATACAAAACTGAAAGTTACGATTTTTCATTCTTGAAAAGTAAATCTCTATTTCTTCTAAAATGTCTGTCTAGTCTACTTATTTCTGTTACATGTAAAACATTTAACTGTTCTTCAATAGGGAGCATTTTTTAAGTGGCGTTTTGAATGATCTACATGTTTGCCCTGTGTATTTCATATCACACTTGGGACATGAAACTTCATAAACTTATGAAGAGACAGAAGTCAACAGGCTATTTGTCAACAATTAAACTTGTGAGTGTTCTACGTTGGTAATTTATATTGTATTGGTGTTTTAATGTTACTTACCGTATTATTTTGAAACATTTTCGGTTTTGTCAGACGTATTGTCTACATATTTCATGGTGGTAAACTATTTTCTTCTGCGATGTTTGTGAATTGTTTTTCTTTTTTGTAATTTTGTTATATATGAATCTATTTTCAGATTACATTCATTGTTGTGACCAATCTGTCACTGAAGGCTGTCTTCCTTAGTTGTACCTCATTGCTCGAAAGGAAGGCGAATAATCCTGTGAATGCTGAAATAGAAACAAGTATGTTTATGTCATATAAGGTGATAAGATTCAGTTTTTCCAAAGTCACCTTCATTGACATGACATATCCACATGACACTGTGAATGGCAGGCAACTACTGATTAAACTGTAAAATCTGAGGTGGGACCACCACTTGACGTGGCTGCTGAGCACATTCCTCCATAACAAAAAATTGTCCTGGTCCCAGATTCCACCAGATAATTTCTGTATGTTGTTGATAGCTCAAGGTTTGTGCTTCCTGGGACAGAAAAGAAATTTAGGTAGATTCTGGATGTATTCTGCATTTATTATTAGCTTAACCACTTGAAGCTAAAGTCCTGCAAGATAAAAGTCTGTGCTTTCCATATAACAGAGACACAGGAAAGGACTCCATGTGACGCAGCAAGGTGAACAACTAAAGTACTGTAGACACCCCAAAATTTAGTTGACCATAGATCTCACTAGGATATTCAAGCAGTACTGTATTAACACAAAAGTTCCATGAACAGCACTGTTGGGCCTCCCAAAAGCAGGGCATTGTGTGTTGATAGACAGCTACTGCGAATTACTGTTTTGGTATTGTCTGAGTCTGTTGTATAAGTTACTACAGCATGGTCCGTCTCTGCATGTGCGAAGGTGAACACTACAGTAAATGAGTCGATGCACATTGTGGTGGAATGCTTGAAGGTAACTCTGCAGAAGCTCAAACTGCTTATTGGAATTGCACTCTCATGCATGGAGGAGAGGGGGTGTTTTAGGTCACTATATTTCAGCTAGTGGAGACATTCTGCTGTTGCTACAGTTCCAAAAAACTAGTATAATCACACTGTCAGTTAAAGAAACTTTTCATTCCACACCATTTTGGAGAATCACATTTAATGAATACATTCTCTTTATGGTTGCTGCAATTGATGGAGGTGATTTTGAAAGTACCATCTCATGATCTGATAAAATGCTCAAAAAATTTTAAAGGTGCATGTCTCTGTGTATGCTAGATTGTTACAGCCTACAAATCATGGCTTCGTGTCTGTGTCTTTCCCATCCAAATGAAAACACAATAAGTTGATGTTTGAAGGCTAAACAGTTTGCTAATGACATACATGTGTTTTTGGAGTTCAGTGGAAATGTGTTCTGTTGTGTTCCGATGGAGAACAAGTAGGAAGCCAGCCAAAACATTGGCTAAAGATGATTTACTTGACTGGAGAACTGTGTAAGTTTTCATCAGAAACATCAATTATAATGAAGTAGAATAACACGTGCTTCATGGTGGAGAAACATTAAAAAATCAATCCATTCACAGTCGCCCTGTGGCTATGTTCCAACATGCTTTTTTATCTTCGCTTAAAGTCATAACTGGGCAACAAGGAATGAATTTCTTTTGGATGAAGAGTTGCTGCAGGTTTAGTATAATGGCCCAACTGAGTGAAGACATGGAGTGAGAAAAAGTAATTTCTATTGAAGCAAAAAGTTAAATGTAAAATATTTTTAAGTAAAGTAATGAAGGAAAATTTCCAGAGCTTTGCGAGTAGACTTTATATGACCACTGAGTTAATAAAACCTTTGGCTTGCCTTTCATTATTGTAATGCCAACTCTCTTAACGACTTTGTTTGTAGGTGGGTTGCTGTGGTAAGTCTTCCATACTGGAAAAAGTCCTGATTACTCTCTTAAATCTGTCATCTGAAAATGCAGTTTAACACACAACATAACAGTTAATTGGAGTGAGTAATCACAAGACTGGTGAGAGCATCTGTATCCATCCTTTGTACGTAGCTCAGAGGCAGTGCAAAGATTAAGAGAGCTTGTACTGCACACATGAAATACGTAGCAGACAATTCACTGTCCACATCACTCCCATCCACCTGCCCCAAGTGTCAACAATATTCAGTGTTGGATAGTATGTGGCATTCAAAACAAGTTGTTATTGTTCACTTTCAGGCAGCAGCAGTGGAAGATTACATGTATCCAGTGTCCTCACAGAATTACTTGTTGGTGACATCTCAGTGTTAACTGGTGTGAAGGCTGATGTGAGTCCGTTGATGGATATTGTGGCAGAAGATCCAGTGGTGCATAAGATGTTGATCAAAGTCCAAGGCTCCAATAATAACTTTTGATGAGTCTGTAAAGAACTCTTCCAGTAGTTGAAGTGTCTGATCATGCACTAATTGAGCCATTGTTGCACTGAGATCTTCTTTGAAGAAGTCCTGACAGAACAATAGGTAGGCTGTCAGTCCAATGCTCTGTCGCATGGAATATGAGCAAGGCCTTAAATTGCTGATGAAGCCATTTGATGAGACAGTTCATGGTGAAGTGATAGGCAAGGTCCAAATATGGCTTACACTGAGCAGCACTGAGAGTACTTTAAAGATGCAACTCAAATTGCTGGCCCTGATTAGAAGTGACATGAACAGGAAATATGAAGTGCGGGATTCACTCACGGAATAAGGTCGTTGTTACATTAGCAGTCATTGTGTCTTCCATAGGATGGATTTCAGGTCAACAAGAGAAAATGTCAGTCACTGCCAGGCATTGTTGGTACCCTTCTGATGGTGACAAAGGTCAAATGATTTCTTTGTGGTCATAATCAAAGCACCTACTCAGTAGGGTGATAGGGGTGATAGTACTAAGTGGAGTTGTTACACGCTAAGTTAATTTGTTGTGCTCTCAAGCATTGCACTGATAAACAAATGCCATACAATCTTCAATGTTTAGCCAAAGAAATACATTCGGTATCAGTTGCACAGTAGCCCATACTCCCAGCTGAGGGGGACAGTGAAGAGATGAAATTGCTTTTTTGTGAAAATGTGCCATAATGGTCATGTTTGTGGTGTTGATAAGTTACAGTATAGAGCTGTGTTTGAGCTCGGTATTTGGAGGTGTTGTGTTTAAGGAAGAGGATGAGCTAACATGTAGTCTCTACAATAACAGCTCTAAATTTTTTATGAAACGAGTAGATGTTCTCCCTGGTGGACAAATACCTGTTTCTGCTACAAAAGGATTGTTGTCAGTCCATGTGTGGAGTGCCATATTTGTATAGGTGTAACTTTGTTAGTGTTCAGCTACTATGAAGGCAGTTGTGATGTCAATCGATGGATACGTCTCAACTATTTCGTCATCAGTTAGATCGAGACACCTATATCACCATTGCAAACTGTGAGTATTTTCTGTGCATCTGCAGGTATGTGAAACAGCCATATATTCTGCAGAAAATTGTTGTAATTTGCGTTGCCTGCTGGTTTCCAAAAACAACAAAGGAGTTCAGGTGGTCACAGTGGCACAAAGTTCTTCAGTGCGGAGCAATTTTTCAACTCGCTTAGCTTCTGATTGCGACAAGTGCGTGCTTGAGAGTAGTTTGTTCTTCAGTGCTTGATGGTAAAGCTAGGGTGTCTTATATTTCTGTAGCCATTTGCTCATTATGTCTAGCCACCACATAACTGTATTTAGTTTTATCCATTGTGATGTGGGCCTAGACAGATTCGCTCTCGAGTTGCGCAAACCACAGTTCTGGATTATATGACAAGCAGAGCTGGTTTTTTACTGCAATCACACTAAACATCCAGTTTCCCACTGGAATGTCAGAGCTTACAGGATTCTGTATGTTTGTTATGGCAGATGTTGATTATGTGACACAGTTGGTCACTAGTAATTCTACACGAGATGGTTGATGCAAAAACATTCATAGAGTGCATTTTGTCATTCTGGCATGCAACTCAATTTTTCCAGCATACAATGTGACCATTCCGGTGCGTGATTCGGCAACTGTGTCACCAAACGTTGTGTGGAAATACAGTTCTTTAAGCACACAATATAACAGTTAATTACACCGAGTAACTGTAAACTGCTAGGAATATGTATATGTGTCCTTTGTTTTTAATTCAGACAATGCAAACACACTTGAAATATGTATCAGATGATTCACTGTTCATATTAATGCCCACACATTCTTGAAGTACACATCGTTCAATTAAACAATGGAAAATCCAGGATGGAATGTAACAATATTATGAAAAGGATAGGTGTGGTTTCAGTTGGCAGAAACTGCAGTCTTGCGACTTTTTGACAGTGGCTTTGTTGACCGAAAGCTTATTTTGTGCTAGTCAGTTTGTTGTGCCTGTCTGCAACTCGGCATCTCCACTATTGGTGAGTAGCAACTATCCTTTTCATAGCATTGTTCAGTTATTTTTAAACTTTCCTCAGGTCTGTTTAGAACATGTAACTACTGTCTTTACCTGCTTGCCTATGAAATTACAGCCAGAATTAAGTTCAGAAACTTAGGGGGCTTATTTTCACTTCTTTGCCATTGTGTATTGCTTAAATGTGGGAATGTGTAGGTTGCCTCATAACATCTCGACTGCAGGAAAGGGAAGGAATAGCTGAAAATTACTTCAGCATGTTTAAAGCATGAGAAGTGCAGTAATTTAGGATGAATGAAAGAATTAAGGAAATACAACATGAAGGGATAGTAAAAATGTGAAAGCAATTGGAGTTCTCCTGGTGGATACATTGCAAGGACTGGATTCACATGAAATTCTGACAGTTTTGGGATTACATCAAAATTGGATTGGTGTGTCAACATGCAAATGTCCAACTAGAAACCCAACCATTTGTAATTGAAACCTCTGTCATATAATTTTCTCTGTCAGTCTCTTCCCTCTAGCAGTACTTTGTGTAAGTCAGTGCAAAGTTGCAAAAATTTAGATTTCATGGTGAGGTGTTTCAGGTTGTCGGAATAAAAGAGCCAATAAGATTGTGTAGTAAAACATGGTTGTTTTGATTCTAAGCTTGTAGTTTATGTAAAGTTCCCGATTTTCCAGCCAGAAGTGTTCATAAGGACAGTATCGCTGATGGAAGTGAGTCACCAAAATGGTTAAGCTCAGTCAGGTTACTTCCTTTTTCTTCACTTAACAATATTCCGAAACAAGGCCCCGGGAGTAGACAACATTCCATTAGAACTACTGATAGCCTTGGGAGAGCCAGTCCTGACAAAGCTCTACCATCTGGTGAGCAAGATGTATGAGACAGGCGAAATACCCTCAGACTTCAAGAAGAATATAATAATTCCAATCCCAAAGAAAGCAGATGTTGACAGATGTGAAAATTACCGAACTATCAGTTTAATAAGTCACGGCTACAAAATACTAACACACATTCTTTACAGACGAATGGAAAAACTAGTAGAAGCCGACCTTGGGGAAGGTGGCAGGGGTAAAATATAGGGAGCGAAAGGCTATTTACAATTTGTGTAGAAACCAAATGGCAGTTATAAGAGTTGAGGGGCATGAAAGGGAAGCAGTGGTTGGGAAGGGAGTGAGACAGGGTTGTAGCCTCTCCCGATGTTATTCAATCTGTATATTGAGCAAACAGTGAAGGAAACAAAGAAAAATTCGGAGTAGGTATTAAAATCCATGGAGAAGAAATAAAAACTTTGAGGTTCGCCGATGACATTGTAATTCTGTCAGAGACAGCAAAGGACTTGGAAGAGCAGTTGAACGGAATGGATAGTGTCTTGAAAGGAGGATATAAGATGAACATCAAAAAAGCAAAATGAGGATAATGGAATGTAATCGAATGAAGTCGGGTGATGTTGAGGGTATTAGATTAGGAAATGAGACACTTAAAGTAGTAAAGGAGTTTTGTTATTTCGGGAGCAAAATAACTGATGATGGTCGAAGGAGAGAGGATATAAAATGTAGACTGGCAATGGGAAGGAATGCGTTTCTGAAGAAGAGAAATTTGTTAACATCGAGTATAGATTTAAGTGTCAGGAAGTCATTATTGAAAGTATTTGTATGGAGTGCATGGAAGTGAAACATGGACGATAAATAGTTTAGACAAGAAGAGAATAGAAGCTTTCGAAATGTGGTGCTACAGAAGAGTGCTGAAGATTAGATGGGTAGATCACATAACTAATCAGAAAGTGTCGAATAGGATTGGGGAGAAGAGAAGCTTGTGGCACAACTTGACTAGAAGAAGGGATCGGTTGGTAGGACATGTTCTGAGGCATCAAGGGATCACCAGTTTAGTATTGGAGGGCAGTGTGGAGGGTAAAAATTGCAGAGGGACACAAAGAGATGAATACACCGAGCAGATTCTGAAGGATGTAGGTTGTAGTAGGTACTGGGAGATGAAGAAGCTTGCACAGGATAGAGTAGCATGGAGAGCTGCATCAAACCAGTCTCAGGACTGAAGACAACAACAACAACAACAACAATATTTTTAAAGATTTTTGTGGGAGGGGTTCATCCTGTTTTTAAAGGTATCATCTCTTGTTAATTTGTATGCACATCACTCAGAGGCATGATAATAGAGATGCCAACAAATGAACTGCTTATGGCTAAATAAGTATTGTAAATTTATTTATATATTTGCTCCTTTTTCACCCCTTACCACTTCATATAGTAAGAAACTCACCCCATTGACGTAAAACTTTTCAGTGCCTGTTGCATGCAAATGTTTGGACAGCTACTCCTTACATATGGTTTTCAATGTCTTCTCTTGCTTTCAGCAAATTAGTTTCATGTTCTTCGACATATCAAATAGACACTGTGATTCATAAGTATTCTCCCTTCATTACACAAGATGTGCTACATCTAATTTTTCTTCAAATGTGTTATCTTTCAGCATTGTAGCCATCTTCAAAGTTCTAGCATACATGCTGTAATCAGTGGAATTAGCCAGTAAGTCAGTGTAAAAGTACTACAAAGCAAATGCAGTCATTTGAATACTGAACATTGTAACATTCCCCATTCTTAAACATGCTGTGAGAATAAAGTAATAAAATTCAGACTTTCCTGATTAGTGATTTCATGTTCTTCAGGGTGTAAACGAAACATATTTACAGTTTGCGTTAATAATTGTTGGATCGGTTAATGTCGCATTGATTATTTGTACTTACATAGTGTAATCTGTTGTCGAGCATTGTTGTCCTACATCTCTGATTGAAGTAAAAGAAGCAAAGTCATATGTTGTGAATGGCTGGAAATCCCCAAAGGGCAGCTGCAGCCACCTAATTGGAAAGGTTTTCTCTATCTTTTGCACCCATAGGCATCCTTCCTGTACAAAGTATGAGAGCTGTGTAAATGTATCTCCCAATGTAGATGACTGTTTAACGTCCCCATCTGATGGACAGAGAACTAGCAACAGCGTCGCAGACCCTCGCTTCATGAGACACTGCAGAGGGGTTTGAAATTGTATCCAAGACATTTGGTGCAAAACCGGGTGATCAATGAATTCACACCACCACCCCTCCTGTCCCCTCTACCATAAAGGTAAAGAGGAAAATGTCAACAGTGCAAGGCATACCTGGACAGTAACCCATCTGAGTACTGGCCATGCTCAATGGTGCTCAACTTAGATGATCCGACGGGAGTCAGTGTATCCACCTTGGCATAGTATTTGTCTCTGAAGTAAATAGCCATAGTTCTTGCTGTAAGAATATGCCGGTATGTAACTCGCAGTTCGTTGATGGTAATTTTTAAAATGATAAGTCAAACTCCATTAAATATATTACTCATTCATTGTATTCAATTCACACTTGAGCTGCTCCTCAACAGAACCTTGTACTCCATTTGGAAACATTAAAATCACAAATTAGTTGCGAAAACCTCAGTACATAAACTACTAACATAATAAAACTACCATTCACAATCTTCCAAAAAGTAACTGCCACGCCAACATAGCTGCAGTCTCATATATAACATTATAACAATGTCAGCAGGCTGAGGCATTATTAGACACATCATTTTAATTAACATAAAATTACAAATTACGTATAAAATTATTTAAGCAGAACGTAACTCTCATCTGGAAACAAACATAATTGTTATGATTGGTTACGTGTAATAGACTCGGTTCCAATTATTACAGTGAGTATTTTTAGAGTTAATTTTACAGTATGTTAATTTTGAACATTTAAATTATGGCTTCACTTGACTACACTCATGGTAATTTGTTACAAAAATCCCTATTATTTTATACAAATTGTACAGCTCAAAATCATACTGAAAACTACAAATGTGATATGTTCAGATGCAAACAGTTGTCCACATAAAGTAATTTCTATATAGTGCATTAAGTATCACCAATAATATTTAGTGTAACTTGAAAATAAAAATGAATATGAAACTTTAGTGTGTCATGTTGTTTACTTTTATCTTGTACTACAATTTTAGGTCTAATATTTCTTGTAAGTGTTCCCATTCTCCTCAACAGGTTCAAAATGTAATTTCCAAATTTGAAGAGCTGGATGTCCTGAAAGACAATAACTGGACAGAACCCAAAAAACAACACTCATCTCCACTGAAGAAGAAAAAAGGTGTAACCAAAATATCTAAAACAAAACAAGTAGCTTCAAAGTCATCTGTTCGAGATCACATTGCAGGTTTGAAAATGTGTGAAGCATCACCTGATGATTGCTTACCTCCCCTTTTTTTAATGTTATAGGATGAATACTTTTGTGCTGGTATCAGTTACTACTAGTCTCTAATCATGGTAGCAGCTAACCTCATGACTGTTCCTATTTCAGACTTTTAGTGGCTATATTTTATGCAAATCGAACATTCAGAGAATAGTATTTTGATAGTTACATGTTTTTACATCAATAAACAAATTATAGGCACAATTTTCATACTCTCTTTATGAATGTTGCTAAACATAACGTACACTTGGTCAATTTATAAGTATTGTTGTTCAGGGACAAATTATGAAAATAATGCTTACATGCTAAGTTTCCACAGACTATAACTACACAACACAGTAGATTTACCACCAGCTATAATAATAAATGCAAGGGTATGGTATTTGTTGATATAGTAACACGTTTCTCAGTATTACAGTATTGCATTCATAAAGGTTGTTTGTTTCTTTATTATTATTATTATGTGTTTCAGGAATTTATTCCTATTTTCAAATGCTATATGTATGTGTGTGTGTGTGTGTGTGTGTGTGTGTGTGTGTGTGTGTGTGTGTGTGTGTTTTCTTCTCTTGTCCTCCTGTCCCTTTTTATGGTTTTTCTGCACTCAGAAGAAAAAATAATCTTAGAATTATTATTTTACTCAACGAAGCTGTGGGAGTGATGGTTTGCTGTTAAGTGAACATACATACGCTGAAGTAGGCAGTATAGTAGATACCCTAGTAATTCAATTTTCTGACATTGACATCTAAAACTATTAATGGAATGACACAATTTCAGAGACTTCACTGGTCCAATACAGACATGATTTTATCTATATAGACTAAAGCAGTGAGTGCAAATTTGTACGAAGGTCAGGGATCGTACCTGGGTCTCCTACTTACTAGGTAGCTGCATTAGCTACTAAGCCATCTTAGCAGAATTTTATGTATACTGAGGTGGCAATGAGACTTTCGATCAAGGAGGGAGGTGTGTCAGAGTAAGCGGTGCAGTTCTGTGAACCGCTCTGCCAAGGTGGCTTAGTGGCTAACGCACCTGCCTAGTAACCAGGAAACCTGAGTTCGATTCCTGGCATTGGTACAATTTTCATTCACTACTTCAGTCTGTACACACAAAAATTTTGAAATTATCATGTATGTTCTGATTTCTCAATTAAAGTAAAACAATAAGACTAGTACAAGAGAAGCAGATCCCACGCACATCCGGGTCCAGCCCGTGACAGAATGACCTGCCTTTGGCCGAAAATCACAAAGTTTCTGTAATTGCTTGTTGACTGAGATTCCCTGTCTCATTGCTATATTCTGTTTTTCTGTTCTTTCCTGTAGTAACATTACTAAATAATTCTTGTCCATTGTGGACCTATTGGAACACAGGAACTGTTGAAATTGAAATTATGATGAATTAGCTACAACCAGTTGCTTTTCTAGACTTTTATTTTTCTTTTATGACACTTCAAAACGCCTGGCATCCCATATTCAGATGTTTTAATTTATTGCATTGGTTCTTTATTAAAGGTGTTGCAGAATTTTGCAACAGAAATTTTGAAGACAACTATTGCGAAACATCGTAAGTAAAGAAACTGTTCACGATGAATGAATAAATGTAAACATTTGAAGATGGGATGAACATAAAATGAATGTACTTTCAAAAATGCATGTTTTGAGACATAATTTGTTAGTGTGGTGTGTCAGAAAAGGGGTGCCATTCGCATTGATGCGTTACCGCATCAACATCAGAATCACAAACACAGGAATTATGGCTTTACGCACTAGGAGCGGTACTGTAGTGTAATGTAACAAGGCAGCCTGCAAGCTTAAGTATGTATGTGTGTTAGGCCCATGAGTCACCAAATGTTGCCCACGCTTGGCATATACAATACTTTCTTCTGTATTAATGATGCAGCTGATCTCTTGAGTGTGTTTTGTACAAAGTTTCATTTCTGTTGTGTTTGAATGATTTTGCAATATTGGTGTGAAGTTCAAATTTCTGGTTGCCCTCTGAATTAGATAGAGGTCTCTCTCTTCCTGACACAAAATATTTTAATCGCAAGTGTTGACGGTCCTTGGTTATGCTTGTGTTTAATTTTACCTTCATTTGCCTTAGGGGAAATCAGGATATGTGGCTGTGAAAGTATAATTAAAGTTAAAGGTTTCAACTATGATACCTGTTTTATAATCCCCCCGCACCCCCCCCCCCCCCCTCTCTCTCTCTCTCTCTCTCTCTCTCTCTCTCTCTCTCTCTCTCCATCCTTTCAGAAATTTAAAGTGGTGACTTGACGTCACTGTTATATTCTCTCTTTAAATTTTTCATGTAGATTGCTTGACTTGTATTATTGACTATTAATCCAGCATGGTCAGATGCGGCCTATACTCCTTCCCTGTTTGCAAAAAATGTAAAACTGGTCATAAACATGTGTGCCTTGATTCACTATTTTCTTGACGCATAACTGACATAACAACCTCCAGTTCTGCATGCATTATGTTTTGCCAGCAGGAAGCAGGTAGACTGATATTACAATGTATAAACAAAGATGACAGAATTCCTCAGAAAATGGTTTTGAATGTTGATTTTTCAAATGACATGTGTTTTAGCAGTGATAAATGAGAGTAAAATGTAACTAAGTGTAATAATGGTTTGAATTTGAGTTTGACCATAATTTAAGGAGAAACAGAAATGTATCAGATATTATTGAGGATCTCCCATGAAGTAAGTTTGACTATGACATAACAGATAACGATAACTTGAGAAGTCTGGTAAAAAAGCAAGAAAAAATGTTTCATAACCAATTCACATTACTCCTCAACATAGTCATCTTGTAGGGATATAAACTTAGTTTGGGAACCCTCCAGGTTTTTCATCCCATTAGAAAAACAGGTTCTGTCAAGCTCTGCATGATAATCTGATTGCTAATATCACCACATCATTTGACGAAAATTTGCTCCCAGCAAACCAAAGTTTAAAGTTAGGGAACAAGAAGAAGTCATTTTGGATTGAATAAGGTGGATGAGGAACTAGTTAAAAGCCCAATTCATGCTATTTCACCGTTGTTACCCCTAATGTGTGGGATGATGCATTATCTTGGTGAAGGAGCACTTTTTTTGCAAGCCAATCTTGATCTTATATCAGGCAATAAAATTCAAAACAATTCAACAATGAACCAGAATAGAGCCCAGTTGTTGTCCTTTTTCGAAGTAATCTATGTGGATTATTCCTTGGGAATCCCAAAAAACAGTTGCCATCACCTTAACAGCTCATAAATGCTCTTCGCCTTCTTTGATGCACTTTCACCAGCCTTTGTCCATTGTTTTGAGTGCCATTTTGACTTTGATATGTAATGATTGATCCATGTTTAATGAACAGCCACGAATAAGTACAAAAGGTCTTGCAGATCATGATTAAACATCACCAGACATTGTTTTGGATATGCAGTTGGTAGACTGTGAGCAATTGCAGCACCCACCTCACACACAGCTTCTTCATAGCCAATTCTCCATGCAGGATATTATGTGCTCTCTCTGTTAAGAAGAGTACAGTCTCAGTAATCTCTCAAATTTTTACTCAGCGGTCTTGCATTACCATATCGTGTATTTGTTCAATGGTTTTCTTTCTGCTGACCTCAGCTGGACAGTCGGAGCATGCTTCATCACTGGTGCTTGTCCAACCACGTTCAAATTAATCAGTCCAAAAGTAAATGGTCTTCAGTGATGGTGAAGAGTGTGTGAACTTCATCCAATTCTTTTTTGATTTATGTGGCTGTCGAACCCTTCAAATGGAGATGTTTAATAAAAGGATGAAACTTGGTTTTCTCCATTTTCAATTGCTGTCGACACGCTGACCAATTCATACGGCTATTAATGAACTGTACATTGTTGAAATTCTTTATACTTCCTTTGGTTAATCAAGCTTACCAACCATAAAGGGACAACAAAAAACATTCTATTCTTCCATGGAAATTTGTCAGACCTTTCAAACCTCCGTCACATGAATGGATATAGGAACAATATTAATGAGAGAGAGAGAGAGAGAGAGAGAGAATTTCAAAATAGGTGGCAGAATGAAATCAGGCCACCATACTCACCCAGTCTGTGTCCACTTTCGTGGTCAAGGTTTTGTGGTTCAGTTGTTCTTCTGTGACCTCTACTTCATAAAAAGCTTCAGTATTGTGTTTTTTCACTTTTTGCCAACTCCATAGTTTATTTTCAAACTGTTTTGTGTAAAATGTACTCGTAGATCTGCAGGACATCATTCAATAGTTTTTTGTCTCTTCATTTCAGCATTGCTTATTTATTGGTATGTACTTGATCATCGCAAATGCTACTTCTCCATATGTAATTTAATATTGGAAATTTGTACCTATGAAATTGTTAATATTCAGTTGATCTGGTTTGATGTTCAGTTGAGTGTTTGTGCAAAAAATTTCTGTTTCAGCTTTAAGGCGTGCAAAGGCTGCTATGCAGTGCAGTGAACCAAAAGATCCAAACATTGCCAGTTTCATCCCTGCCGACCCTGCTTCGAAAGTGGAAAAACAGTCGAACCAAAGAGGTGTTGTATTAGTTCATTTCATTGATTTCTATTATAAGTTCTCTCCTTTGCCTCTTGATGAAATAAATACAAGAAATCATCAGATTTACAGCAATACTTAAAGCTCAAATTATTTTTTTTTTCCACCATTGACAAAATTACGAGATATGAATGGTCTAAAAATAATTTTCTTTGGTTCAGTAAAGAGAACTAAAACTAACGCAACATGAAGAGAAAAGATTTACCCTACAAAATAAAATCCCCGAGGACAAAATGCAGATTTAATACAAATTCCAAAAATGAGATTGTAAATCAGGGTGTATATGACCCGGGAGATCCGGGAAAAACACAGGGATTTTTTCATCCGGGAGAAAACCGGAAAAATCCCAGGATATTTTTAGAATTCCGGGAATTTTTCATTGTTTTAGTTTTCAGTTAAATTTTTGTAATTTTGACTGGTAGGAACCGGTACTCTAACGAAGGATATTACTGTATCCCATTACTTCAGAATAATACTACAGCAATAATATGTAAACGAGAGAAAAAAACAAAAATAACTTAAATTACAAAGGAAACGCGCCATATACGACGACGATACACAATGCTCGTGCAGGCATCTGCCAATTGAAAAGGTGTCAAAGGCTTTAGGAAGACTTCATAACAACAAATTTCCTCGAATGAGCATGAAGTCAAAACTGTTTACATTCTATTTGTTTTAGCAGCTATGTGCATGCGCAATTGATTCATGTTTAGTAGTAGATTCTCCCGCTTCTGGCTACAGGAATGTGGCTGTTGGCTGTGCAAGCAGTCGCAGCAAGCAGATAGATGCTACCGGGAAAAGGGAGCGCCAAATTCATATTCTTGAGGAAAAAAACTTGTTTCACAAAGCGCCTAGCATCCAGCGCATGTTTGTCTATCGATTATTCATATGATTTTAAAAAGCTTCCCTGCTGGTTTTTGAACACATTTTAAGTTGATTTCTGAATGAATCATAAGTTGTCTTTTGAATAGTGTACATGATGTGTCTGTCAGGAGAATACTCGTCACATCTAGAAAGGGGATGGGGCTACACGAGATGAGGGAGTAAAGCCGAATGGATGAATGCCAGTCGCTGTATGATCATGTGGTTGATTGAGTTTGCGAATGATCAGTGTTGTTATAATTACTAGCGAAATCCATAGATTCAGACTACCAGAATGGAAATAAATGACTGACAGGAATAACAGGTGAGGAAGATTACGTATTATGTTCTTGGTGTATCCAAGAAAATGAAATTATGACAGAAAATTTTTGGCGGGACCGCTGCACTAGTAAGGACCAGTAGTACAGTCCCCGGCCAGCAGCCGCTTAAGTTCTATTCTGGAAGTAATGCAGAAAACGTGTTGTTCGAATACGTAATAACGCCTAACCGGAAAGTAATCGCGGGATAGCTAAACCTGTGATTCTGGCAGGGTTAGTGAAGTTAATCAACAAACAAATTTTGACAATGGCAGGAAAAGCTACAGAATTGGTGATGGCAAGATTGATTGTTAAAACGAGGAAGGAGAAGAAACGGGGACAGCACACAAATTATGGAAGAATAAGACGATTCCAAATTTATGTAAAAATTTCGTAATACTACTTTTCAATCTCATGCTTGAGAAGCTGGTGCGTATGAATGGAAATGTGAAACTATTCCTTAACATACAGCTTTTTGCTTGCAGCAGGCCTAATAGGCATTTGATATTGGTACTTAGTGGATTACATTCTGTCGTGTTATAAAAGTGGCCATTTGTGCCAAAACAGTCTCGTTTATTTGTTGTGTTACAAAATTGCTGCCGTATTAGAAAGGCCTATTTTGTTTTATCTAGCAGACAGTGACAGAATAGACGTAATCAGATCGAGAAACCACACCAGTCTTGGGTATTATTTGTATTAACAGCTTTTTCAGTATTAGATAACGACATTTCGATTTTTCATGTAGCAAAACGGTTGACGAACTTTGATGAGGTAATAGATTCTTTCTCAGAAAGGAATAAAGCTGCAGCAAGATTAGAGAGAGAAAATGCTAGGAGCCAAGGTTTGAAGAAATGTGTAATTTCTTGCTTATCTCTTGTCAGTATTGGTTTTATATATCCTACATTTAATTTTATGTCACACAAAAGAGCAAGTTATTAACTAATAGGCAATAAAGCGTTCAGATTTTCTGAAGAGTTCTTATTCTGTCGATTACAAATAATCCCATCTGCTATTAATTGCGAGTTTTATTATTATTATTATTATTATTATTATTATTATTATAAAAAGAAAAAAAAAAAAAAAGATGGGCAGGCTGTCAACAAACCGGCCGACTGGGAGCAGGAGAGGCACCGCCAGACATTTCAGTTTCCACTCTCCTGAATATAGTTTGGATGTGCGGTAGAAAAATGCTTTATGAAGAGGCGTGGCACTGCACTTTGGCATACTTAAGACCAAATAATATGTCTTACATTTCCTCGAATACATATGTTTTATGTTTCAGACTTTTCCTAAAGATGTGCGCTACAAGATGAAGATACTTTGAGAATTCGAATTTTTTAGTATTGGCCCAGTTTGCAAATGTCGTACATCCGGGGCTGAAGTGCAGAGCAGCCTGAGTTATAATGGGTAGATTCTACGTGAACCGTGTTTACATTTAGTGATTTTGCTGTTCCTCTTCGTTTACTGCCACGTCAAATGAAAACAAAAGGGATATATGTGGCCAGGGACTATCAAGTGAATTAAAACACATTCACATAATTACGGAAGGGTAAAATATGTCATTACTTTCAGATTTTATTTTATTTCCACCCTTCTGACAGTCTAATCGGCTTGCGGAACAATAAAGTTGTTTTTGTCTGTTTGCTAAAGAAATTTGACTTTGGTTAACCTTTTCCGCAGAGGCAGTCAATGTATTTGAAACAAAAAGTTTATTTTCACAGTGCTGGCTAGTTTCAACTGTTCGCTGCATTTCAAGTGCACGTTTTCCTTTTCTAGAACGTATGGCATTATGCCATAACAAAGAACCAAACATGATATAATACAGTGTTGGTGGTCCAAGAAAATTTACATCCCAAAAACCACACTGAAATGCTTAATATCAGGTCGAGGTCTACTTCATTGGGAATCTGGACATACGAATGTGCATTTTAAATGTGCAAATTTTAATATGGTTCATGAAATTCTGATGCTCTTGGAGTATCCTCTGATGTCTTGTTTCTTTTATGACATAATGTATGATCTTTCAATGTTTTACACGTAAGTACATATGGGCTTCCTACGTCTTGATAGCTACCCAAGCGCGGTATATTAATTTAAACTATTAACTTTCCCTGTTTGTGTGTTCGTGCTACTTAACAGTGATGTTGCTGTTGGCTGACGACATCACGTGTCTTAAACTCTGAACATCCGTTGCCATCACGTGACCTGAGCTACGAACGGCTTACAAAAGCGCATCGAAATCTCGATTTCAATGATTCGGAAAGTAACATGCAGTGTTTGATGGAATTCCAATGTATATTTTGTAATATGAAAATACGCAGCTTACATGTTGCTGCACATCAAAGATTTTTTCAAAACGTGTCTTTTTCCCTGAGTTTCGTTTTCTAAAGTGCTGGGAAATAGTATGCCCGTGTATAAAACTGTAACCATTCAAAGGACTGATAAGGGAAAATATACTGTTACCCAGGAGAAAGTGTGTTTTTAACTGGAAAAAAATCCAGGAATTTTTTTCCTTGTCCACGTATACACCCTGTAAATCAAAAGTAGTAATTACTTTAAAATCAGATACCTTATAAATGGTTGATAACATTTGTGATTGCTGACACACAAACCTCGAGATTTCAGACACTCAGATCGGTACCAAACATTGTATGTCATTAGAGTATCAACCAAAATGCCAATTTAGTTCATGCTGTGTGCTGTCGTCCAGTAGAACTTGCATAATTGATAATTAAAAGTAACACTAGCACTATGGGGCATAGGAAAAGTGTATCTGTGACAGGTGATAGGAAAATCCCGCATAGATGAGTTGGTAGAGCATCAGATCACCATAACAAAGTTTCGTATTTGAACACAGGACTTCAGTACAATGATCTGTCACTCTACCAACTCACCTACACAAGATCTTCATATCAGTTGCTCACAGATACGCTTTTGCTATGCACTGTAGTTGTTACTTTTAATTACTGTTTAAACATATTCTAGTGTGCGACAGCTCACAGCATGAATTAAACTGGTGTTTTGGTCGATACTGTATTGACATACGATGTTTGGTACTGATCTGAGTGTCTGACATCTGGAGGTTTTGATGTGAGTATGTACCACATTTTTGTTAAGTGTAGAATTCATTCTTTAGGGACAGAATTTTACCCATGTTGTGAAGAGAGGTGGGAGGGTGCGGGGCAGGCACTCGGGTGAGCTCATGACAGCTCTTTTGTGAGTAAGTCATAGTGAGCATGGGCCCCCAAACTGCTGTAGTACTTACTTCCTTCCTTGTACTGCAATCCTCCACCTCAGACTATCCTTGCTTCTCCTGTTTTCCTTTTTGTGGTGACATTCTCTTATGTTGACCAGGCTATGTCTCTAGGTTCTTACGAGGCTTTTACACCTTTATCCATGTACTCTACATCAGTTTTTTGGGTGAAGTAGTTTTTGGTTCACTTTTTGGTTTGACCTCCACTGCCAGAAATGTTTTCTGCTGTGTGGACCTAGGATAGAACACCATAAATAGTACCTATTGCCTACAGTGTCAAAATCCTGCACCCACAGTAGCTATGTAGGCTCTGTTATGCACTTAAAAACCAAAGCTTTAGCCGTTCCGAATGTGGTTGGTCATTATGTAACATTTCAGCAAAGCCCTCTGACAATACAGGTACCACACTTCTCATGCCTGAGTTGTGGCAGCTCCCCAAGCTTGCCAGATTGTAGGTGCCCACCTTCCTGAGCATTGGGGCTCCAGGCAGTGGGCGTCATGCGCAATGACCTTTGCTGCACTTGAGTGGTTCCTGTGGGAAGAGCACTTAATCGGAGTTAGTGATGTCAGGGCAGATGTTTTGCATATGAAATGTATCAAGTCGCATCTGCATCTAGCTGTCAATCCAGAAGATTGGCAACAAAAAAATTCATTCAATCCGTGGTATACTAGAACAGATCCAGATACATTTATGGCAACAAAGCCATTGTTTTACATGGAACAAATAGCTAGAAGATAAATTAGGAAAAAATGCAAAACAGGTCACTATTGATTAAAGCCTCCTCTACTGTACAATGTCAAGCACCCCATACATGTGAAAGAATGGCTGTCATACCCCTGACTATTAGTCCATATAAAGCTTTGAAAATGGTGCAAGGATTTATCTTTCACAGAGACCTTACATTCCAAATGGGTGAGCTACGAGTTAATTTAGCATGGTGAGGCACACATTTTATCAGATAAGTTCAAACAGGTCCAAAAGATAACCAAATAGATAAGAGTGCTTTCATCAAAGCGCTTAAAGGAAATGTCCTCCTAGCAAAAGTCATGGTTTCGGTGTATACTGCATTTACTTGAATCTAAGCTGCACCTGAAAAATGAGACTTAAAATCGAGGGGAAAAAAATTCCCGAATCTAAGCTGCACCTGAAATTTGAGACTAAAAATTCAAGGGGAGAGGGAAGTTTTAGACCGCATCTCCAAATCGAAACAAAGTTGGTCCATTGTAACATAAGTGAGAGTTTAGGTCGAATGGATGAAGATACAACTACAGTAGTTTGGTTTGAGTTGTAAGTTTATCAGTTAAGCTTTATCTGGTAGCCATTGCTATGCGTCAGGCGCTCTGTCCGTATTTATATGTTTCACATGCTTCGTCTGGTTTGAATCGATTGCATATTTTGCTTTGATGTGAGAAGTGCCATTCTCTTTGTTATAGGTTTTTACGTCACTCTAAGCTAAAAATGCGTTATTGTATTGTCATGCATTGTTTGTCGTATTCTGATAATGAGTGTTTACGACTTGTCGCCGCTCGCGGCATGGCTTGCTTTTGTGTGCGCTACTGCCGCTTACAATTAAAAGAAAGAGAGGGAGGAATTGTCTCATTAGTGAAACAATGGCAAGAGACTGCTATTTGTTGTAACTTACACTGCTGCTTTCTTTGATAATGATCAACAAGAACCAAATAATAAACTATGTATGATATAAGATGTTCTAAATGAGAATTTAGCGAAAATTTTTCTCCGTTTGAAAATCTTTGCAAGCACCTCTTTAGTACATTACATTCTGCACAGAAATTAGTCATCTTAGATTCTGACTGTATCACTGTTCAACATAAGAATAATAAGAATCAGTATTTTAAACATAGCTGCACAACAGCAATGGTTCCACATAATAAAATTATAAACAGTCGACCAGTTGCAATTTATAAAGAATTCTTTACCTAGGTTTCAACAAATTTAAATTTTTTTTCTTCAGAAGGTGGCCAAAGGACAGTGAACATCATGGCTTACGTTAGAAAGGTATGAAACTTAAGTCAAGAATAGATTTTAACATAAATTAGAGAGCTCTTGCATTACAGAAATATGAGAACGACGACTGGTACTTACAATTTTACATTAGTAAGGACTAATGTACCATCACTGTTTTTACAAATGTCGGAATAGATCCATTTGTCAAAATTAAAATATAGCCCTAGAAATAGGGTTTGTCACGTAAATATAAATTACTACATGGATCTTGCAGAGCTCACAACCGACTGAGTGTAATCGGCCAGTGTAGTTACTCTGCGACCAGGGCAGGTGGCGCTCATGGCGCGAACCATGTGCCAATTGGTGTACAAAAGCAACGTGTAAATTATCAGTATTAATAACGTCCTTAGATAAAGTAACAATAAAAAGAAGGAAAGCGTTTAACACTCCTATTATAACAATATGGGAGCCTTGGTACAATTAATGTAGTTATACATCAAAAAGGTAGGTGGCGCTCACGCTGAGAGAGTTACGCACAGTGGCATATACAGCCAAAATATAAAAATTACATTACTATATTAGTGAAGCCCACAAACAGTATATATGTCAGAACTTTAAAATTGACAATAATGGTTCTTAAGACAGAATTACGAACCCTGATCCACAATCCAGTTTATACACATTTGCAGGGAACCAACGTTTTAGAGCCAGACAGAATCACATAAGGGCCGATGTAGTGGCAGCCATACATCGTGAAAAAACCACATTACATAACGGGTAGTGAGCTTAAAGCATTGAAAGTGCATCATAGCTTCCTGAGAAAATAAACCACTAAGGTTACCAGCATTAATGTTATACCATAAACAGTACAGGTTTAAAGCCTTCGAAAAATTGTCTACAAGCAAGGTTCAACTGCTCGTTCAGTATATTACTGTCCTTGAGCTCTAGATGTTTAAAAATTTGTAACTCTTCCCACAGATCTAGTCTACGCCCTTTGACTTCTCTGTGTAGGAAAACAGTGTCTTCTAACTGTTTAGGCGTATGGCCAGCTATCAAGAGGTGTTCAGCAAAAGTAGAGCTGTGTATATTCGCTCCTTTTTTACCTAATAGGTGTTCTTTATATCTTGTTTTCACAGCTCTGCCTGTTTGACCAATATAATATGAAGGGCAGTTATTACAGGTTAGTTTGTAAACACCTGAATTGGAAAAGCAATCGCTGGCAATCTCTACTGAATGTACAAGATTTCTTTTTAAACTGTTATCTGTAGAGAAGGAGACGTTACAGTTATATTTTTTCCTTAGAAGACGTTTAAGCCTATACGATATATTACCCAAGAAAGGAATGTAAATAAATTTTTTAGCTTCTTTGCTATGAGTGGGGAGGTTGTTGCTCAAAGTCGAACAGTTTTGGGAAGTTTTCTTACTGCACAAGTAATCAATCATATTCTGGTTGTACCCATTATTAGCTGCAATTGCTTTGATGACATTCAGTTCCTTTTGTTGATCGGCAGGTGATAAAGGAGTAGTTACCATACGGTGAATGGCAGAATGAAAAAACACCAGCAGGGATGACATTATCTGAATACGTTTCCTTACAGAAGATATTGAAATTGAAGGAACTATTCTGTATAGAAATTGTTAAATCGAGGAAGTTAAGTTCACCTTTTTCATTCTGAAGTTCTTTTGTGAAGGAAATCTTTTCATGTAAACCATTGAAAGTATTGAAGAGAAGCTCTAACTCATGATCAGTACCATCAAAAGCAATGATAATGTCGTCAACATAACGTGTATAATAGCGGATTTTGTGGCGTAATTCTGAACTTGAATTGAAGAACGTTATTTCCAGGGTGTTGATAAAAATATCTGCTAAAATACCAGCGAGGGGGCTACCCATTGCTAAACCATCTGGTTGCACATACATTTTCCCATTGGATGTGAAATAATTGTATTTTAAAACTACCTTAAGCAAACCAATCAGTTCCGCAATCTGAATTTCACTTAGTTTTTTATGTTTTAGAAGATTCTTTTTTACAAGGGCAATGCTTTCATCGACCGGGACATTTGTATAAAGACTGACGATGTCAAAGGAAACCAGTCTAGTGTCAGATGTACATCTTACAGTTCGAATATTGTTAATTAATTCCTTACTATTTTTAACAGAAAAATTATTTTCAAATGTGAAAGCATCTTTAATTTTAAAATTGAGGCACCTAGCAAGTGTGTGATGTGGACTACCTATTCCATTCACTACAGGGCAAATCGGGTGATTTTGTTTGTGCAGTTTAAACTGACTTCTGAGCACGGGTGGTTTCAGGTTCATATTTATAAGCCCGTTCTTTTGGAAGTTATTGAACAGGCTGACAGAACTAGCTAAAGTACGCCGGATTTCATTTTGCAATTCCGCGGTTGGATCTACGGTAACCTCAGTTATGTCATTTTCCTCAAAAAACTTTACAGTCTTTTCTATATATTCATTTTTATAAGCCACGACAGCAGTGTTCCCTTTGTCACTCTTAGTGACTAAGGCGTCGTGTTCTCTAAGTTTACGATTAATCCTTTTTACTATACTATATTCGCCCAACTGCCCATTAGGAAGTAATTTAATTTCTTTTTCTATTATGTTATTACATTCATAGGCACATTTGACTTGCTCGGTTTTCTCTAATTTCAGGGATTCCAAACCGATTTTAAGATATACAATAAGATTACAGATAACTGGATATTTATCGAGTTGAGCAGGCAAATTATATTTAAGGCCTTTATACAACAAGTCATTCTCAGCCTGCGTAAAAGTAATATTGGTTTTATTCAGTATTCTTTCGTAAAATTGATGTTTGACACTATTGACTGCTATATTAATATTTTTACTTGTGGTCCTATTACTAAACTTCAACAACTTTCTTTCATGTCTGGCCTTGATTTCTTCTTTACGATTAATGAGTCATTCATTAATACTATTCCACAGGTGGTGAATTTGGAAATTACAAAGATCTTTAAAGGCTTTAGTTAAAAATAGGTGTATACAGTAGGCGTCACTATTAAGAACATCTTTTTTCTTGTACAAATTCACTGTGCTATCCGAAATGACTGAACGCACTAATTTCTTTTTAACAGAAGGCACTTTGTTACACTGTTTGAAGTTTAAGTACACCTTCACATAATCAGGGGTAATGTCTTTATCTAGGCACTGTTGATTAAAGTCAATAGCCATACCTGCTTTCACAATTTTTAATTTGATGTCCATTTACCTGGTTGCAGCTTTTGATACCTCGGCGGGCAGGAATTTCAGTACTTTAAACATAGCTGCACAACAGCAACGGTTCCACGTAATAAAATTTATATTTACATGACAAACCCTATTTCTAGGGCTATATTTTAATTTTGACAAATGGATCTATGCCGACATTTGTAAAAACGACGATGGTACATTAGTCCTTACTAATGTAAAATTGCCACCTTCTGAAGAAGACAAATTTAAATTTGTTGAAACCTAGGTAAAGAATTCTTTATCCATTGCAACTGGTCGGCTGTTTATAATTTTATTAATAATACGAATATAAAAATGACATGATATATATATTCTTCCGTGTATTTGCTGTTGTCTCACTCTAGTTTCGTAGTTTATTAGGGAGACAGGATTTAAATGAGATAGCAGCAAACACGAAAGAATACATAGCATAATGTTTACATTCGTATTATTCTTACGGTGAAGAGAATATTGCATGTGATTCACGATTCACAAAAGTTCCTATTAGCAATCGTCTCTTGTCACAGGTAGGAAAAAATTCAGAACGTAGGGTTGCCTATATTGGCCTTCATCCCAAACAGTCTTGCCAGTCGGATTTTCGTAGTAGACTTTTAGTGATGACTGAAAATACAGAGTGTGTTGTTGTCTTAAGTCTGTAGACTGCTTTGATGCAGCTTTCCATGCTTTTCTATCCTGTACAATGCAGAGTAGCAACACAACGAATGAAAATAACTTGGTTTTAAACGCTGAAATTTAAAACAAAATTTTATTAGGTTTGTTATACATCTTACACGTAATGTTTAAAATATCGGTCATGGTTCTGAATCACTATCACTCGATTCTCTGTTGCTCATTTCTTCATACAGAGCATCGTCCTCCATACCACCTAGTGTATTGGATATCGAAATAATTTTAAATGCTTGTTGCACTGTCTGATTTGGAACACACTTTCATGCATCATAAATCAATTGGCACACTTGCGACAAACTTGCGCATTTTACACGTCCTGTTGGTGTCAGTTGTCTGTCCCTTTTCAAAAGCCAGTCTCTGTGCATGCATTTAAGCTTGTCCTTAAATGGTTTATTCAAACAGACGTCAAGTTGTTGCAGAATTGACGTCATCCCACCTGGAGTTACTGCCAAGTCCATTTTACTTTCCTCTAATTCTCATTTTATTGCAGGTGTTGTATGGCCTGCATACGCATCTAATACTAACAGACTGCGTAAACCAAGCATTGCGCCAGGACAAAGGTTCCACACACGCCTAATCCATTCCAGCACCATGTCCTCCGAAAACCACCCAGTTTCGTTTGCTCGTACAATTACAATTTTTGGGAACACTTCAGATTTCTGATAATGCTTTCACTTGGAAACTATGAATGGAGGTAATTTATGTCCATCTGCTGTGCAAGCAAGCATGACGGACATCCGCTGTTTTCCCCCCCTGATGTAAAAACGCTTAAGTCTTTCTTTCGTTTGGCGTCAACCATATAATTTGATGGCATGTCAAAAAATACGGGAGTTTGGTCAGCATTTCCTACCTGACCAAGAAGGTATTGCTTTTCTGTGTACCGACTAATTATGAAGCGCTGAAATTCCACAAGTTTTTCTTCATAATTTTTCAGGAGCTTCTGTGCAACTGAAGTTTGCCTCCGAAGTGAAAAACCCCAGCGCTTCATAAACAGATCAATCCAGCTGGGATTAGCCTTAAAATTTTAGATTTTTTGCTCTCTAGCAGTTTCATGTATCTTAATTTTAAAAATTTTCGGTGTTCACAGGAATTTCTGACGCTGTTCCTTGACAAGTTCATTTAAAGTTTTGACCACACTTTGGCCCACTAAATGATTTCCAGCTACTTGAACATTCAAATAATTTGTGTGTCTGCAGTCGCCATCGCCTGACATTGCTCTTATCAATCCCCTGTCGCAGACCTGCAGCACGATTAGAACTTTGCTCCGCATAAGAAAAAACTCGCCTCTTGAATTTGGCACTATAATGAAAGCGCTTCATTATGGTTAACTGACGCCGGCAAGCACGTGACAAAATTCCACGAAGCAATAGGTGCCGCTACGTGAAATCTTATGAGCCCCAGCGTGTCTACTTATGCAACAATTCTAAAGCCTTGTGCATTGTTGGTATTTTTGTGTAAAGAAATTTATTTTTATTGCTACGAATATTTGAAAGGCTGCTACTTTCGAAGATGAACAATACGGAATTTCTGACTACTTCGTTGGATAATGTATGAAAATGCAGTGGTCGAAACTCGGGGCGGAGAGAAAAAAAGCTCGTCTTGTACCTTTTTTTTTTTTTTTTTTTTTTTTTTTTTTTTTTTTTTTTTTTTTTTTTTTTTTTTAATTTACGTATTGGTGCAGAGGTTTCTGCGCCACTGTTTATCTTTGGCCCTGCAAAGCATGCCTGTGTAGCATTACATATATTCGACAGCAGAAGTTAGTTGTGGCGGCACCTACCAACATTTTTCAGAACTTCGCTTCCTTTGCACTCTATTCTAAGCTGCAGGCAGTTTTTTGGATTGCAAAAACCAGAAAAAAAGTGCGGCTTAGATTCGAGTAAATACAGTAGGTATAACATGAAATCTTACATTGCACCACCCACGAGATGGTTTTCATGCTAATGTTTTGGTTACGTCATCCTGCTGCACAACAGAACCAAAATGCGGAAGATTACATCATGTAGGTCATTCTTGCAGACAACTGCCTTTGTGTGTAGGTTGTAAGGATCACCTACTTCTACATTGTTGGTTTGCCCAGTATTTAAAAAGGAAAGAAGATACAGGAATATGAAACAATGTCATGTCCTAGGAGGCGGGGGGGGGGGGGGGGGCGGGGGGATACACTCTTTAAGACAAAAAAGGAGGCACCACAAAGGAATTATCTGAATGGGGTGGAAATTGGTGGATCTGATGTGCATGTACAGATCAACAAATTATTAAAATTTCAGGAAAATTGAATGATTTATTCATGAGAAAGAGCTTCATAAATGGAGCAAGTCAATAACATGTTGGTCCACCTCTGGCCCTTATGCAAGCAGTTATTCTTCTTGGCACTGACAGATAAGAGTTGTTGGCTGTCCTTCTGAGAGATATCATGTCAGACTCTGTCCAATTGGCTTGTCAGATCATCGGAATCCTGAACTAGTTGTAGGGCCCTGCCCATAATGCTCTGACCATTGTCAATCTGCGAGAAATCTGGTGATTTTGCTGGACAGAGTAGGGTTTGGTAAGCATGAAGACAACAAGTAAAAACTCTCACCGTGAGCAGACAGGCATTATCTTGTTGAAATGTAAGCCCAGGATGGCTTGCCATGAAGGACAATGAAACGGGGCATAGCATATTGTCGACGTATCGCTGTGCTTTAAGGGTACTGTGAATGACAATAGGATGGGTCCTGCTATGAAAAGAAATAGCACCAAGATCATCACTCCTGGTTGTCGGGCTGTGTAGCTGGTGACAGTCACGTTGGTATCACAAGAATATCTGCGTCATCTCCAGATACACCTTCCCGGGTCATTGGTGCTCAGTTCAAAGTAGGACTCACCACTGAAGACAATTCTACCCCAGTCAGTGAGATTCCAGGCTGATTGTGCCAGCCACCACTGCGTACGTGCTTATTATGCTCTGGTATCGATGTTTGTGACAAATTTGCATTATTCCTTTGTGTGTGGTTTTTAAGTATATGAACGCATGCATCTAGTCAATGTGGTGTCAAATTATGCAAAAGTTGCATCTGTTGCTCCACTTAGCTCAGCCTTTAACACCAATCCCACCTGTAAATCAAGACCGTGCAAACAAAACAAAACAAATTGTGCAAGAGAGATCTTACTCCACAGCTTCTTCCTCAGTCAAATACTAGGCAGTGGCTAAAAAAGGCAAAGACTTTGACCTGAAGAAATGTTAAATTTTCTTCTTACGTGGACGTACAACCAGAGAAACAGAAGCAAGAAGACAAGAAAACTGCAAGGCAAAGAAATAATTGAATAGAACTGTCCTTGACAGCAGAAGAATCTATGGAAACTATGCCAACCACACGTGAGGCATTAAAACATCCTGTAGATCAACAGATATCACCCTTACCTTTGCTGGCCTTACCGACAGCTTCGCTGTGATTTTACAGTGGAATTTGAATGGCGACTATCATGACCTGGAAGAATTTTGTCAATGGCTAAGATATGTATTGCATTTCAGAATCTTTAAAGATTGCCTTCCTACTTCTAGAGGGCATAGTGTATATGGTAAAAACAAAATAAAAGGAACAGGTAGCTGGTGTTCACACACTAGTTAACTCACACTTTGAGTGAATATATACCCATAAACATTGCACTCAAAGCAGTAACCATTGGAACACCGGTGAGTGTAATTATGACAACCTGTAATATATAAATTCTCATTATCAAAGAATTTTGTACAAAGATGGAAGAACGAATTAAACAGCAAATACCGCCTTTCACTTTGTTGGGAGATTTTAAGTCTCACAATCATGTATGGGGCAGCAGGATAACAACTAGTAAGGGGCAACTGCTAGAAAGACTCTTCTCATACCTTTATCTTTGCCTAATAAATTCGGGAGCCCCAGCACATTTCAGCACCACTATGACTCCTATTGTCCAGTAGAGAGGACAGTCTGCAATACTATCCTCACACCTATGACCCAGTGGGGGCGACGCATTGTGCCTATTGTCAACTTAGACCTGAAGTAAAAGAAATGCACAGTACAAAATCTCACTTAATCAGGTGTTGCTGCATTTATTATTGTTGCTGAATGCTTACAAATGATTTTTGACAATTGTTACCAGCATAACTGCTTTCACTGGTTGATTTCTAATTATTTATTTTTGCTGTGCTGAGCTGATGTGCAGTGAAAAGATGTCTCATTTTCATCTTCACCAAACATGGGGCAGCTGCCTGTTTTGATTTTAAACTTTAGGAAATAAGTCTCTTTTTTTCACCTGGTTTGATCTTTATGAACTATATCAGAGATCATCCATTGTTTCATTGGCTGTAATTTTAAACAAATATTACTGTAAACATTTTCTTTCACCATACAGTTGAGCAAATTAAGAAAGCCTTGTTCAGTCCCTCTAGCTCCGTCAGTGCAGTCGTATATTAACTAGTGCAACAAGCCTCTGCCTCCACACACACCTCACCTCCCCTCTCACCGCCCGACCCTTCTGCTGTCACTGCCATCATCAGTTTTCATTGAAAAGGACAGGCAAAAATTCACTTTTTATAGATGTGTCAAACCATGAACTAATGAGTCAGTGAGACAATTGGTACTACTCACTTCTAGTAGACTTTTCCTATAGAATGATGAAGCAATTTTTACTGCATTGCAAGTGCTGCCTAAAACTCCTTTTCAGGAAAGAGGATAGATTTCTTCTAGGATAGATTTCTTCTAGAAAATATGCTTCCTTTGTACCAATCCTCTCTGATGATACTTGCTTCACCAAAACACTGCACCACCATTTAAAATGAACATAGTTAAAATGCATGCAAATCTCTTGATTGTTCAGCTCCTTACCTCTGAACTGACAAAAACTGGAAAACTTTAGGCTGCCATTTCTGTCTGAACACACAATAGGTGCAGTAGCAATAATAAAACTGTATAAGCTCTACATCAGTGTTGTACCCATTACAAATCATTGTTGTGTTGTCTTACCAGTTAGTTCATTTGTGTTTTTGATGGCCATTGCTGGAACTACCTACAACTCAAAGAAGTCGTTTTTGTGAAATACAGGGTTATTATAAATGAAGAGATTTGACAGATTTTCTGTAGCTGTAGTTGTATTATTTGACATTTTGTCACAGGGCTTTGCACACACCTAGAAAAACTCTCAAAGGTTTTTCTTACATACTGAAAGTGCTCCATATGTGGCCCCAGATGGTTCTGCAGTTGACAATAAAGTTCTTCCCACATTCAGCACATCATGTCTGTATCAGTCAGTTCAAAAAAACAAAAAAAGAAACTGTTGATGCAACCTCGCACTTCTGATAGGTTTCTTGTTAGAGAAGGCATAAACATTGAATCTTTCACATAACCACAAACGAAAAAATCGCATGGGGTTAGTTTAGGAGAGCATGAAGGCCATGACATGAATTGCTGATCAACCCCAGTGTGGCCAATCCACTGGTTTCCCAATTCCCTGTTTAAGAATTCATGAACATCATGATGGAAGTGGTTTCGAGTACCATCCTGTTGGTATATGGAGTCCACACTGTCAGTCTCCATCTTGTGACATGAGCCAGTTTTACAGCATGTCCAGATACACGCATCCTGTGTAACAGTCTATTTACGGAAGAAAAAGGAACTGTAAACTTTCAACTGTGAAACTGCACAGAACATGTTAGCTTTTTGTGAATCTTGAATGTACTGTATGATAGCATGGGAATTTTCTGTCCTGCAGATTCACGTTGCGTTTATTCAATGTGCCATTCACAAAAAAAAAAATGTTGCTTCATCACTGAAGATGAATTTCACACAAAACCCTTGCTCTTCCATAAGCTGTTGCAACTGTGCCAAAAATTCAAAGTATCTGACCTTGTCATAAAAAAAAATCAGTTTTTGACAAAATAATTTAATTGTATAAATAAAAAATCTACTCACAAAGAAGCAGAAAAACACACATAAAAGAGGGTTGTAATTAGGTAAGCTTTTGGAGTAAATGGCTCCTTATTCAGGAGGAAGCATTGAAGGAAAAGGAAGAGGGGTGAAGTAAAAGGACTAGAGAGATCTAGGAAAAGGGATAGATTTCGGGAAGAAATCCACCCCTTATCCATCCAATTAAATTATTTTGACTTTGTCATCATGAATCTGGGCTTGTACCAATCACAAGCGTTAAGGGTTCAGCTTCAGTCATTTCCTTAAGATCTTCCAGTCAGTTAGTTTTGGTATTTTCAGATCCGTACTTGCTCAGTTTATTGACTTCTGTGAACCACCTGCAAAACTCACCAACATGCAGTCAGCCGTTTATTCACTCACTGCAGACCAACCTGTTGATTTCCCATGCAGTGAAATTCTGAAGCTCTAAGCTGCTCGCACAATTTGAATGGAGTAGGCTGTTGGCGGATCTTTGTTGAAGTTCATTCTGAAGTGTCATTGCAGTTTTACAGCAGACTGACATGAATGCATTTCAAGCACAACATATGCTTTCTCTGCACCGTCACCATCTTGCCTAACTGCTCACTGCTGTACTCGCATGACAAAACTCTGAACTCTGTAGTGCAGCTGAAACAATACAAAACTTCCTGAGTTTTTCTGTATGTGTACTGAGTTTAGTGACAGTATGTCAGTGTAGCTACAGTGAATTTATGAAATCACTTCAATCATTTATAATAACCTCGAGCTTAAGAACATACATCTCAGTTTTTCTGTCATAGATGTGTGAGTGTAGGCACAAAGTATGTGTGAAATGAGTATGCTATGTGAGGCAGATGTTCAGTAATGATATTTTGAAAATAATTTAGTGTCATGACCAAAACAGTGGTTGTTTTTTTGTTCAGGACCATTGTTGTAGTAAGAATGCCTGCATTTTTAGCACTGATAGAAGATTTTTGAATCACTAATGCTGTGGATTCCATTTTTGTATGCTCTACTACTCACAGATGCTAGGAGAAAATGTTTAAAACTTGCTACTTTGAGGGCAGTCTGGCTCCAATGATTTGATTGAAACCATGGTATGGAAGGAGATTTTCTTATTTTGTGTAATGAACTATCAGAATATGCTATTTCAGAAGAGTCTCTTCTTGCCATCACGACTTTAGCTTTGTAAACTCCCATAGGGAGGTAGCACAGTGGTTAGCACACTGTACTATTATTGAATAGGTTGACTGTTCAAATCCCCGTCCAGCCGTACAGGTTTAGATTAGGTTTTCTGTGATCTCTCCAAATGAGGCAAGTGGCCCAGTGATAGTTTCAAAAAGGATACAACCAATTTCCTTTTGTAATCAGAGCTTGTGGGCTGTGCTCATGACCTCACTATGGACAGAATGTTAAACTCTAATTTTCCTGCCTGAGATTCTCCTTTGTAAACCAAGTACACAGCAGTATATAAATGTAGAAGGTATAAAAAAATTTATGTAATAATAATTAATGAAAATAAAAGTTTATATAATAATATTTATGAAAAATTGTGTAACATACTCTCATTGAAAGTATTTAGTGTTTTTTCATATGAACTTAGCAGCAGCAAATAACAGGTTGCTAGAAATAAATATTGTTTGTTAATTAATATAATAGAAGTTCACATTCCTTTTACCAGTATCTACAAGTGATTGAAAGTGAAATATCTGAAACATTATCTGAAAAAGTAAGTTGTCTTTCAGTAAAAATTTCAAAGCTTAAAGGCCATTGGGGGATGGGGATGCCTTGCAGTTGTTCGCTTGAGTCAAAATTTTGAATTGATTGTTTCTTTGTTGTTTGCAATAAGTTAAGGATGGAATCTAGACTTCCACAAAGATGACCAAGTGGAGCCCTTTCCCTCAATATGTGTCACTTTGTTACTGAGTATAAAATTCTGAATGTTAAAGCATTAAGAACAAGATTTAAGTATATCTTTAGTTGTTACAAAACAGAGTGGAAGGGAGAGCAGGTGCTTTAGAGATGAAGGATTGACAATGGATAAGCTTTAATTTGCATACAAAATAAAATTCTAATAATGCCTTCTTTACTGACAGTGAACACACTATTACCTCAGAAATACACACAGAAAGGATATGATGCTGTTCATTAGTATGATCTGCATAGGAAATTTCAGTTCACCTTAAAACAGGATTAATGGTGAATTGATTGTGTGTTTTTTCATTGTTATTTCTCATTGTTTTACAGCTAATTGCACACCAGTAGTTGTGTTAATTAGAGCACAGCTCAGTGAAAAACAGAAAAGGAATAGCAGGTGCAGCACTGCACTGATGAAGATCACAAACCATTTGAGGGAAATCAGTACACCAGAAACTGGAAACAAGGTATTTGTATTTCACAGATCCAAAGTTTGTCATGGTAAATAACCTTACTGAGTAAATAACTGTCTGAACAGTCACCATCAAAACACAATGAAAGTGGCTGTTTTGATAGTTTGGTTGAATAATAAGTTGCCAAATGTTTGCATAATCAATTATGCTATACCTTAAAGAAACAGTTGCAATAGGTTATTTCAGTTTCATCATGGCTGGCAGGGAATGTTATCTACTCATGGCGCCTTGTTTCAACTTAGGACTTTCAGTACTCTCTGATTGTTCTTGCCGTATTGAATCTCCTATCTCTATTTACTCCCTGTTTTCTCTCCATAACAGTGTCCTAAAATATTGTTTTTCTTGTATAGTCCTTCTGAAAATATATCCCTTTCATCTTCCAACTTCCAGTCTTCCCTTCTGTGCTTACAAGGGTATGTATCCAGGGGAGGGATGAACTGTTTGAAACCATACATACAGTGGAGGAGGTTAGGGTCACAGATACCACATCCTGCAGCCATTCACACAGGTGTGGCCACAGTTATAAGAAGTTATCTGTCTGCTATGCCTAAGGTTTAGGTCAGTGCCATTGGGTGCAGTCTTTTTGTACTAAAAATCTTCACCAATAGGACTGTGTTATTTTTATTTAATTTAGCTTATATATAATTTTCTTTATTTCTAATCCTTTTCCATATCAATTTAATCATTATGTTAACTTTTTTCTCTGCTCTTATTTTTCTTCCTTTAACCTTTTATCTCGTGTGATCTTTGAACAACTTCCCTAAAATTACTTAGATTTAGTTTCTTACTTTCATCATTTTATATTTTCATCCATGTTAATACAATCATTATATTTGTTAACCATTTTACTTGAGTTTTGTTTAATTTAGAAAACCTTTCATTTAAATCATCTTTGCTCATGGTGAGAGAAGTATTTGTTTTAAATATTTGTACAACAGTTGCCATACAAAAATATGTACATTGTACCCTTCCCAATATTTTCTGCTCATATTTCACTGCAACAGTTCAGTTTGCAACTGTTAGACAGGCTCACAGATGGTTAACAGAGAGAACATGTTTGATTTCAAAATGGGTCTGTGTTGTCTGATTGAAAATTTGTGTCATTGCTTTATGAAAATTAAAGTTCCTCAAATTTTGGTGGAGAAAATAATCCATTACTATTAATAGTAGTACCTCTTATGTCTTGTAACAAAAAATTTTCACACCATCCAGTCAGTATAGGTAGGTTATATTGTCTTTTGTTTTTAATCATTAGATCAGTATTTTTAAATATTACTATACTTAAATAATAATTATTGAAATAATGTTGAGAGATTCCAAATGAAAAAAGAATGAAAGGAAGAAAAAATTAGAGCAAGCAAAAAGTTAATACAAAAATTAGTGCGTTATTTGAAAGCATTAGGAATGGACAAGATTAAATTTAACCAATTAATTGAATAAAAATAATGATCAGGCATTTCATTGAAAACAGTGCATCTGACCCCACAACCTTCAGCATACCTGCTACATAACTTAACTGCTACACTATGACACTGTTTAAAAATTAGTGTTTGTTTTTATTCCTTATTCCTTTCCCCTAGTGTTCTAATGGATCTCGAGAAATTTTTAATCAGTTACTTGCCAAATAGGAGCCTACCAGAGCAGTAAATGTGTGCACGTACGCGTGTGCGCGCGCTTCCGGGCACTGTAATACTCGGCTGTATAGGTGGTTTCAAAAAGTCAGTTCCATCCCTGGAGACCACCTCTTCGTAGTACTGGCTTTCCATCTGAGCTGATATTTGTACAGATGTTTCTCTCTTCTCCAAATGTCTGTTTAATTTCCCTATAGGCGACGTTTTTGTTTCTCGGTCATGCTTGAACAGCTTTAATTATAAAACTAAAAGTTTCACAGTCAGAAGTGTCTCTCTTATTAAAATATTTCGAGCTATTATGCCATGGTCAGATGAATTTATTGTTGAAGCCCTACGTTCCTCCCCAGGTGAGGAGGACAGCTTCAGAAAGGGTTTATAGAATTTTTGAATATCTGGCACACATTCTGGCTCGCTACCATCAGTAGTGAGCCAGGGTGAGCATCGAACATTTAAAAAAGCTACAGCCCTTGTTGAAGATGTTCTAAACAATAGGTTTCTGCATTAAATTTGTCAATCTACTGTATAATACCTCGGAATATTTTAAAGAGTTGTGAACAGCTTTACATTCGTTTGGCCATTCCTGCTTAGCCTCTTTGTCCCTAAACTGGTGGGGAAGGGCAGCAGACTTAAGTAAGTTATAAACTGCGCCACATGTGCAGACAGCCTTCATCCTCACCCGTGAGATTTCATGCTGACTTTTCATCAGGGCACTGATGACCATGCTGTCTAGTGCCTCCTCAACCCAAATCATCATCATCATCATCATCTTCTTAGCCTTTTTGCACTTTCTGTGAAGTCACATTTTTTATTCTTCTGTGTTCCCTTTTTGCCTGTTACATTAGCTACATTTTCATGTTCCCTCCTTATTCAATACCTTGTCTTAGCATACAGTTTCTATTGGGTCTCATTTCTTTTTTATTTCCTATTTGATCCTCTTTTATAATCATTGTTTCATCTCTCAAGTCTACCCATTTGTCTTCTGTTATATTCCTTCCTGGTTTGTCAGGCCTTGCTCTTAAAAACTCACCTTTCTTTAACTTCTTCATATTTAATCTGAAATTCATAACCATTGAAGTATGGTCAGTATCTATGTCCACCTCTGGAAATGTTCTGTATTATAAAAATCTAGTTTCAAAATCTGCCATGCCGTTATGTTATCTATTTGAAATCTTAAGATTTCTCAAAGTCTCTTCAACATATACAAGTTTCTTTGATGATTCTGAAACCAAGTGTTTTCAGTGATTTAGGTATGCTGTGTGCAAAATTTTACCAGTCGGCTTTCCCTTTTATTCATTTTATTCAAATCATGTTCTAGTACTGTTTTTTCTTTCTCCTCCTACTATGGAACTGTTACAATAATTAAATTTTCATCTCATTTGACTATCTGAGCAATATCTTTTATCTCAACTTGCAACATGTATTCTTTCAAATTCTTCATCTACATATCCACTAAGCCTATAAACTTGTATTGCCGTGGTGATATTGGCTTTGTGTCTGTAATGGCTAAAATAATACATTCACTGTCATGCTGTTCAGAATAATAATAATAATAATAATAATAATAACTTCTTTAGCCAGAAATTTGAGATAAAATAGCAAATTTATGGCTAAAGTAGCTCACCTCAACACATTCACATCTAACTAAATTATTTAACAGTTACATTGCAGGCCCATACACATTCCCTGATACACTTACACATGGAATAACTTACCTGAAACTTAAAGATCAAGCAGACACAGCAAACCCAGCAAAATATCGCCCCACAACATGCCTACCAACAATGTACAAAATATTAACTTCAGTCATTACACAGAAATTAATGACACATGCAACACGGAACAAAATTATAAATGAAGAACAAAAAGGCTGTTGCAAAGGAGCACGAGGATGTAAAGAGCAACTGATAATAGATGCAGAGGTGACATATCAAGCTAAAACTAAACAAAGGTCGCTACACTATGCATACATTGATTACCAAAAAGCTTTTGATAGTGTACCCCACTCATGGTTACTACAAATATTGGAAATATACAAGTAGATCCCAAATTGATACAGTCCCTAAACATAGTAATGAAAAATTGGAAAACCACACTTAATATCCAAACAAATTCAAATAATATCACATCACAGCCAATACAGATTAAGCGTGGAATATACCAAGGAGACTCATTAAGTCCTTTCTGGTTCTGCCTTGCTCTGAACCCACTATCCAACATGCTAAACAATACAAATTATGGATACCATATTACTGGAACGTACCAACACAAAATCACACATTTGCTATACATGGATGATATAAAACTACTGACAGCAACAAATCAACAACTCAACCAATTACTAAAGATAACAGAAGTATTCAGCAATGATATAAATATGGCTTTTGGAACAGACAAATGTAAGAAAAATAGCATAGTCAAGGGAAAACACACTAAACAGGAAGATTACATATTGGATAACCACAGCGACTGCATAGAAGCGATGGAAAAAACAGATGCCTATAAATATCTAGGATACAGGCATAAAACAGGAATAGATAATACAAATATTAAATAAGAACTAAAAGAAAAATATAGACAAAGACTAACAAAAATACTGAAAACAGAACTGACAGCAAGAAACAAGACAAAAGCTATAAATACTTATGCTATACCAATATTGACCTACTTGTTTGGAGAAGTGAAATGGAGTAACACAGACCTAGAAGCACTCAATATACTTACACAATCACAATGCCACAAATATAGAATACATCACATACATTCAGCAACAGAAAGATTCACATTAAGCAGAAAGGAAGGAGGAAGGGGATTTATCGACATAAAAAAAACCTACATTATGGACAGGTAGACAATTTAAGAAAATTCTTTATAGAACGAGCAGAAACTAGCAAAATACACAAAGCAATCACTCATATAAATACATCGGCTACACCATTGCAATTTCATAACCACTTCTACAACCCTTTAGATCACATAACATCAACAGATACGAAGAAAGTAAACGGAAAAAGAAAACACTACATGGCAAGCACCCGTATCATCTAACACAGCCACACATCAATCAAGACGCATCCAACACATAGCTAAGAAAAGGCAATATATACAGTGAGATGGAAGGATTAATGATTGCAATACAGGATCAAACAATAAACACCAGATATTACAGCAAGCATATTATTAAAGATCCCAATACCACAACAGATAAATGCAGGCTTTGCAAACAACAAATGAAACAGTAGGTCACATCACAAGCTGATGTACAATACTAGCAAATACAGAATACCCCAGAAGACATGACAATGTAGCAAAAATAATACATCAACAACTTGCCATACAACATAAACTAATAAAACATGTTCCCACATACAAGTATGCACCACAAAATGTACTGGAGAATGATGAATACAAATTACCCTGGAACAGAACCATTATAACAGATAAAACAACACCACATAACAAACCTGACATTGTTTTGTTGTGGTCTTCAGTCCTGAGACTGGTTTGTTGCAGCTCTCCATGCTACTCTATCCTGTGCAAGCTTCATCATCTCCCAGTATCTACTGCAACCTACATCCTTCTGAATCTGCTTAGTGTATTCATCTCTTGGTCTCCCTCTACGATTTTTACCCTCCACACTGCCCTCCAATGCTAAATTTGTGATCCCTTGATGCCTCAAAACATGTCCTACCAACCGATCCCTTCTTCTAGTCAAGTTGTGCCACAGACTTCTCTTCTCCCCAATCCTATTCAATACCTCCTCATTAGTTACGTGATCTACCCACCTTATCTTCAGCATTCTTCTGTAGCACCACATTTTGAAAGCTTCTATTCTCTTCTTGTCCAAACTAGTTATCGTCCATGTTTCACTTCCATACAAGGCTACACTCCATACAAATCTGACATTATACTCACCAATAAAAAGAAGAAATTAACACAACTAATCAAAATATCCATACCCAATACAACAAATATACAGAAGAAAACAGGAGAAAAAATTGAAAAATACATCCAACAGCTGAGGAAGTCAAGGACATGTGGCATCAGGATAAAGTTGACATTATACCAATTATACTATCAACTACAGGAGTCATACCACACAATATCCACCAGTACATCAACACAATACAGCTACATCCAAATATATATGTAAAACTACAGAAATCTGTAATTATTGATACATGTTCAATTACCCGAAAGTTCCTAAATGCAATGTAACACATACCGTACATTTAAAAGGAAGTCGCGCTTGATCAAGGTCCGCGTCACTTTTCATTTTTAACCAGACATAACGTCTCAGAAAGGAAAGAAATATTAATAATAATAATAATAATAATAATAATAACAATAATAATGTTAAATAATAATATAATTATTAGACTTGCTCCAGGAATATCCCTCTTTGATTTTGTGTTGCCATTTCTGTACTTCCTTACCATAAGTCATATTCTTCCTGCCGCTGCACTTCATTAATACCCACTATATCTAACTTCAACCTACCAAGTTTTAAATTTTGTAACCCAGCCAACTGATTAAAGGATCTAACATTTCATGCTCTGAACTGCGAGCCTGACTTTGATCTGCGCTCAAACGGTACTTTGTGTCATGTTGAAATGCGTCACAGTTTTTTTTCATTACGTGTAGTTAACATCATATAAAACTTTTGTGCATAATTTTAACTTGAAAGTTCCCAAAGTGTATGGAATCAATTTTTGACCTTGATTGCTTTTTTCTAAGAAAAGAAAACAAAAAAACCTGAGTCGAGGCCTTCCATGTCTGCACTAACGTGGTGACTATCACAAAAAGTTCTACTGTCACCTCAGCAGAGAGCCATTATTCAGTCATAGAGTTCACAGAATGTTGTTCTGTGATGTTCCATATGTCTGGGTAAGATTACCCATGAATGTGGGCCCTTCAGGAGAGGTTAGTCGACAGAAAAATTCAAAGAAATAGTGGGGTAAGGGCAGATGGTGAAAAAATGCCATGGAAGAAAAAACCCATACAGCAGTCAGGACAGGTTGTAAGGGCAGTACCAAACTCGCTTGCTATCTGTGACATATCATGCAAGGGTAGGGTTATGTTAGTAGCAGGTATCCTGCAGCTCAATACCATCGTCATTGCCTCTGCTCTTCCAAAATCTGTCTGTTCAAATTGAAGTGGCAGGATCATGAACTAGTGTGAGGGATCCCTACTGTTGTTATGTATTACCACGTCAATGGCACAGCGCTAGGCCTTAGGTTGGCTGTGCTCCTACTTCTTTGTTGCCCCATCTAGGCTGTGCCAAGTAGTGGTTGGGTTCTGCCAGCATGGCTCACCCTCCGTGTGAGACAGCACCTCAGTTGATTGTTTGATGTGCTGAAGAATGCTTCTGTGCATTTTGTCAGTCTCGTCTTGCTACCTCTGCTGCATGTTGACCACAGTGCAACAGTTGTGGCAGCCATCATCATCTTCTTCATTGGCCTGATTGGTTAGGTGGTGAAGGCGAAGGCTGGTGTCTCCTGCTGGGTTATGCCCTCCCCTCCCCTTGATTCCACTCCGAGGATGGGGCAGTGGCAGGGGCAGGCTCTTCTGATTGTGCATGCAGGTTATGTCCAAGTTCTCCACGTAATTGTCATAACTGATGGCAGGTCTCCTCCATCTCTGCAGCTAAGACAATGTGTGCTGCATTCCCAGCTGCTGCCATGACAGTTTTGAAGGCCGCAGTTGCCATGCCAATGGCGTCATGCACTATGACATGCATTTCATCGTTCCTGTGCTGCATATTCTGAGGCTTTGGCAAAGTTTCCCGTACTCTCCTGCTTAACACCAATTCTTAATTGTGCCTTGCTGGCTTTGGATTTGCCAGACAGTGCAACTTACGGGCTGAGGCTGCCATCCTACTTTTGGTCCGGTTGCAGCCTGTGAAAATCGGATAGTCTTGCATGTTGGCAACATGAGGCCAATCACAGTGGGTGCATGTCAGCATTTCTTCTCAGCACCTGTCGGAAGTGCAACTGTCGTGCTCATCAGAGAATTTCACACACCTTCTAGCATTAAAGCAATGCTTTGCCATGTGGCCTTCACCCAGGCACCTGAAGCACTGGGGCTTAGCATCAAGGCTCGAGGGGAGAGGTTCCCTATTGACAGGGAAGCCTAGGAGCTTTCACAGCTCAGATATTCTGTCAGTGAACTGTCATTTGCACAGAAATGATTAACAGCAACGGCCTCTCCTTATTTGTTAGTGTTGAAGATTACATAAATTACAATGATTTTATTTTGTTACATATGTGTAACAGTTTCTGTGTTGCTACGTAATGTCTCTTTCTTCAAAGTTCTCAGTTGTTCATATTGTGTAACTTTATTGGCATTGTGACACAGCAGTACACTTATTCTTCAGTGATCTTGCCCTGCTTTTACAGCAACATGATGTAAGCTATATTAGAGCAGCAGCAGTGTATTTATTGTAATTCTCTATCACATTGTGAAATATAATCATATATAGTTTGTCTTAGTGTGATAAAGCTTAAAACACTTATCCACATGTTGACAAATCTTGCACTTTTCGCAGACAAAGCAGGATTCTCCGCAATATCCTCTGTCGTAACAGACCATACATCTTCTACACAGTGCTGCTTTCTTGTAAGTTGGGGATATTTTTGTGGGAAAATGTCCCCAGTGCCTTTATTGTAGTCTTCATGGGTTTGTTCCTTGGCTTGGGCATCTGTGAATCCTGTAATCAGGAAGTGTGATATTTTTCAGAATTCGTTCTGCCAGGTTAAGATGAAAATCTGTGAACCTCATTCTCCTTTTACTGGAGTTCATCATATACTGTACTGTACTTGCATTAAGAACTGCCATGTTTAACATTTTTATATCTCTTTATTTACCCTCACATATCTTCTTGTAAGAAGATACGATGCTATGTGTTGGTTGTGTGCAGCAACTCCGCCCATTCCTTTCGTATAATTGTTGATACACTTAAGTTTCAGCTTAGTCTCCCCATTTTTTTGCTGTGCTTTCATAATCAGGTCGATCTTGAATGGTTGACAGGGTGTGAACTGGGTTTTTGTCAGTCCAGTTCACAGCGAGAAGTTTTTGCCGATGCAAAAGCCAGTTCACCTTTTTTCAGCTCTGAGTTCTTGAACTGTGGTGGCATGTTCTTCCTGTTTGGTCTTACAGATCCAACTGTGTAGGTCTTCCTCTTCAATAGCTTTAGAAACAAGTTGGGAAAACTATACCAATTATCCATGTATATTGTTCTCTATTCATCCAATAAAACCTCACACAAATTCGTAACAACTCTCTCTCTTGTAAAGGTTTTGGGTACTTTTTCTGCCTCAAGACCTGCATAAATTTTAAAATTGTAACAGTATCCATTGTTAGCTGAGCATACGTCATATATTTTCAAACCAAATCTTGCCCTCTTTGAAGGGTTGTATTGGACACATGAAAATCTGCCTATGAGCTTCATCAGACTCTCATTATTACCAACATGTTTTCCAGGCATGTACATCCTCTAAAATATGTCAACAAGACGAGTAATAACTGGTCTGATCTTCCTCTGTTTATCATGCTGCATAACTGCAGACTCAGTAGCAAAACAAAGATACCTTGAGACAGCCTTGAATATCCAAAAACACATGGTTTTACTGAAAATAAGAGTCTGTATTATTTTTCACTTGTACAGAAGGTTTCTTTCTTTTAGACGTAAGTATGCAGAGTGCAAAGTAGGCCTTCATCTCATCTACTGTCACAGGAAACCAGTGTGCTACGTCAACCATTCTCCTCCATTCCTCATGTACAGTTGCTCCTGCACATGTTTCAACGGCAAATAACAAATAATTTGTATTCATTGACCACCGATTCGCAGAACTTAAGTGCCAAAAACTGCTTAGTTACATGCAAGTGTGATGGGTTTTGGCCTAGGGATCTGCGAATAGTAACATCTATCTTGCCCTCAGAGCTGCTCTTGGTAATGTAAGGGTTATTGCAAACATTATCCCAGTTCCAGTCATCAGTAACTGTCGATGTACCCGTTGCCGGCTTCGCTACAGCAACTAAATTCTGGAGGGGAAAATCTTCCTTGTTAATACAACCACCGGTGTCACTCGCTACCGAGTCTGTGCTGTCACGGTTTCCATAATCTATTTCACCATCAGAATCACTCAAATCACTTTCTTCAAGAAATAGACATACCCTTTCAGTTTGGATTTCGTATGAATCGGCCATGTTAGCTACTGAATCTACAAGAACATGCCAACTTTGCATCATAATAATTAGCCACAATTGAGCATTTTCGGTCGATTCAAAGGCGGACTCAGCTGCTGCCATATATTAACATGCCACCTAAACAAACACAGCTAAATGTGACTACACAGTGAAGGATGTACCCTTCATTGTGTGTAAATGCGCGAGAGCATGATGATGGGTATACCCATCATTGTATGCCATGGGTTAAGCAGCATATTCATTAGGTCTTTTATATGTCTGACTGCAGTGATGCATGTGCATACTTCCAAAAGGCCAAACATGTGGGGCGCGTGGGATTAGCCGAGCGGTCTAGGGCACTGCAGTCAAGGACTGTGCGGCTGGTCCTGGCGGAGGTTTGAGTCCTCCCTCGAGCTTGGGTGTGTGTGCTTGTCCTTAGGATAATTTAGGTTAAGTAGTGTCTCAGCTTAGGGACTGATGACCTTAGCAGTTAAGTCCCGTAAGATTTCACAAACATCTGAACATCAAACATGTGGCAGTACTATGTCATCCTCCACAGAGGGCACGTTGGGTTTAGGGGGACGGATCATGGGAATGGGTGTGAGCGCTACTGGTTGTATTGCACTTATACCTAATTACAATGAATGTGGCCATGTTCTTTGTACAAATTTCTGCTTTGGTGGTCCTCCATTTATTCTCGTGTGTGTGTGTGTGTGTGTGTGTGTGTGTGTATGTGTAGTCTTGCGACAAACTTGGGAAAACTTTCTTAGGCAAGCATATGTGGAGGAGACTGTATGTGTCGCATGCAGTGCTATGAGTGGTGAAATGTCAGTTGGTGGTGAGTCCAAGCCCAGACAACCTTCCACATCAACAGATGATGACCATGTCGAGAGAGTTTATGCTGTGATTTGTGGAAATAGTCATTTAATTGTTCGAGAAGTTGCTAACAAATCCTAATGCACATGAGGGATTCTGTGCACGGAAGAAGCCTGAATTGTGGGAAAAACAGGACTTGGATATAGCATCTCGACATTGCACTAGCGCACACCTCACTCTTAGTACACAGTTATCTAGCAAAACATCACATTCCTGAAACTTCCTGGCAGATTAAAACTGTGTGCTGGACCGAGACTCGAACTCGGGACATTTGCCTTTCGCGGGCAAGTGCTCTACCATCTGAGCTACCCAAGCATGACTCATGCCCCATCCTCACAGCTTTACTTCTGCCAGTACCTAGTCTCCTACCTTCCAAACTTTACGGAAGCTCTCCTGCAAACCTTGCAGAAGTTTCATATCAGCGCACACTCCGCTGCAGAGTAAAAGTCTCATTCTGGAAAAATCCCCCGGGCTGTGTCTAAGCCATGTCTCCGCCGATATCCTTTCTTTTAGGAGTGCTAGTTCCACAAGGTTCTCAGGAGAGCTTCTGTGAAGTTTGGAAGGTAGGAGACGAGGTACTGGCAGAAGTAAAGCTGTGAGGATGGGGCGTGAGTCATGCTTGGGTAGCTCAGATGGTAGAGCACTTGCTCGTGAAAGGCTAAGGTCCCGAGTTCGAGTCTCGGTCCGGCACACAGTTTAAGTCTGCCAGGGAGTTTCATATCAGTGCACCCTCTGCTGCAGAGTAAAAGTCTCATTCTGATCACATTCCTGTTGTGCACCATCCACCATATATTCTGGACATAGCCCCAGCAGACTTTTTCCTATTTCCCAAACTTAAAACCAGATTGAAAGGACATTGTTTCCAAACCATAGAAGAAATTCATGATAGTGCTATAAGAGACCTATGTGCCAACCCAGAAAATTCATTCCTGGAGGCTTTCCAAAAGTGGAAGAAATGATGGGAACAGTGTGTTGCCAGTAGAGGGGACTATTTTTAGGAGGCATAGTGCTTAAAATGTTGTCCAATAAGCACCAAATATGTTAAAGCAAAAGTTAAAAATATAAAAAAATGCAGGGAAATGTTCGGGTTAAAAATTGTGAGACTAGAGATTCACTATAGTAAGCGGGTTCTAATGGATGTAGTTTGCAGTAGTATTACAGAAATGAAGAGGGTTGTATAGGATATATTAGCATGGAGAGCGCTGTCAAACCAGGCTTCAGACTGAAAAAACAGAAATGACAACAACAAAACACAATAACAATCTACAAAGTAAAGCTGGTATTAAGTTTGCTCCAAAGTTAAATGATTTAGGATAAAGTGGTCATAAACTGTTACAGAGACAACACATGCAGTATCTGGTTTTTGTGACTTCTGATCTACAGTGCAGCTCAGTCTATTTTACAAAAAGATTTATGTTAAGGATATGTTATAATGTAAAGGAATAAACTGTACAGTCAACAACATTCTTACAAACAGTATCAGCTTTTAATTTTCATTCTATTCCTGCACATAAACTTCATATGCTATTAACCTTGTACTTAGTCATCTTTTTTCATTGTATTTCTCATTCTCGCTCATTGTCTGGTGACTTGGAACTATGTATTTCTTGATCTCCGTCCACAGTGTCATTTTAGATGCATTTTGGCCAACTTAGAATAGGTTTTTCAGTCAGTGCTAATTATTTTATAGGAAATTGACAGAGAGAATAGTGTGGGCAAATCATTGCAGTCTTCACTAAACTTTCTATTTCTGGTTTCCAAATCTCCCCAGGGGTTGTTCGATATCAGCTTTAACAATACACGATTTTTCTGTGTGTTCTGAAACTTCAGCTGTAGAATGTACAGGCAGTTTCCAGTGTGTAACTTTTCTTCTCCTTTTTGTCCCGCTTGCCCAAACAGTTGAGCCATAAATGTTATTGTATACTCTGAAATGCTAAATTGTACAACTGAGTGTCAGACTCTGTATACAGTTCAAATAGGCAGACATAAAAAATTCTGGAATGAAATTTTCACTCTGTGGCAATGTGTGTACTGATATAAAACTTCCTGACAGATTAGAACTGGGTACTACGCTAAGACACAAACTCGGGACCTTTGCCTTTCATGGGCATGTCCTCTACTGACTGAGTTACCCGAGCAGGATAACTTCTGCGAAGTCTGGAAGGTAGGAGATGAGGTACTGACGAAAGTAAATCTGTGAGAACTGGCTTTGAGTTTTGGTTGGGTAACTCAACCAGTAGAGCAATTGCTTGCTAAAGGCAGAGGTCCTAAGTTCGAGTCGTGATTGGCATTCACTTTTAATCTGCCAGTAAGTTTCATAGAAATTAGGGTCCTTTAGTGAATTAAAAGGCCATATTCATAATTTTTATTTCTTCCCCTTTTGTGTTTCAAGCCTGTAGTACAGCAAAAGTTTATTAGAGTGCACAGGATGCCAATCCTACTATGGCAGGTTTTTTGCATGTAAATATAGGCTGGAAAGTTGAAGGAGAACGAGATGGAGAAAGGATAGGGCAGCTATGTGCAGCCGCAAGGGAGTGTCTGAAAAGAAGAGAGATAATAAGAGTGGGTGTGATGGTAGAATTCCTTGGTAGTACTGGGAATCGAACACAGGTCCTTCACATGGCAGCCTTCCATGCTGACCACTCGGCTATGGAGATTGACTATTTTATGAAGTAAAGGTGTTCTTACACAGGCAAATGTATCTCTTCAGTGTTCCATTAGAATAAAATCTTATCTTACATTAAAAAACTTGAGGAGTTGGTAAACTGTTACTAGTTGGTGCAGTTAACAAAGTATCCTAAGTTATAGTATTAATTCTACAATATTTATATGAAGCAGAAACTGTTTGGATATCCACTGATAACGCGTTTCTAAATAAAGCAAAGTATTTGGTAGAGCATTGTTGTTAATCATTGGACAAAAAACTACTACATTAATATCACTGATGCAAACACAACTAATGTAGCTGAAATAAATAGTCCTGTAATGAATTGGTTTAATTCGAATGGATCTGTACTCTGCTTATTCAGAACTTCCCTGTGTCATTTGGGATTTCTTTCGATGTCTGAGACATTCTTTTCTGTCCACTTCATGAGTCTCTCTCACCACACTGCACATCTCCTCCACTTCTCTGTTCTGAATACAACCAACCTGAAGTAACATTTGTCCCAATATTAAATTGCTTTTTTTGGTAGACCCACATGACACTTAAGTTCTTATTATACGTTCATGAAACACGAGGTAGTTTAGATTGCCAGCACACAGAAAAAAGTTATGGCTATGGAACTACGTACATTGATGTTACTTGTAAATTTTGTGAACTGAATCTGCATTTCCTGCAGAATAAATAGTCAGAAGTTTTCCGATATGTTATGCACTAGATACATAATTTCTTTCTTTAAGTAATTAAATATGTGACAGTCTCATTATAGCTCCAAAGAAAATTCCATTGTTTATTTATTCTGTTTAGGACCTGAAGTAATTAAAACCCAATTGTTGTCTTGGAATGCAATGTGTTATATATCCTTACTTTCAGGTAAACAGCACAGCTGCTGATGGAAGAAAGTCAAGTAGACGACTTTCCAATAGAATGAAACAACTCACGCCAGATGTACTGAACAATGATCAAGAGGCTGAATTTGGTAGGTTTACATCTTTTATAAATGGTGATAGTATATGTACTGATGAAAAAGCAATTACCTTTTTTAATGGTGTCTTTCCAGGTGTTGTGCCAAGTTGTTGTTTCCACTTTTTGCAACAATGGAAACAACAGTTTGTAAGAACACTCAGAAGCTTGTTGCTGTTGTTGTTATAGTCTTCAGTCCAAAGACTGGTCTGATGCAGCTGTCAATGCTAATCTATCCTGTGCAAGCCCGTTCATCTCCGAGTAACTACTGCAACCTACATCCTTCTGAATCTGCTTACTGTATTCATCCCTTGGTCTCCCTATACGATTTTTACCCCGCAAGCTTCCCTCCAGTACTAAATTGGTGATTCCTTGATGCCTCAAAATGTGTCCTACCAACAAAACCTTTCTTTTAGTCAGGTTGTACCACACATTTCTCTTCTCCCCAATTCTATTCAGTACCTCCTCATTAGTTATGTGATCTACCCATCTAATCTTCAGCATTCTTCTGTAGTACCACATTTCAAAAGCTTCTATGCTCTTCTTGTCTATACTGTTTATCATCCATGCCTCACTTCCGTACATGGCTACACTCCATACAAATACTTTGACTTCCTGACCCTTAAGGGGAGTTGGAACGCCCTATCCTGACATGGCTTCCCTGTATTTCAGGAACTACTGTAGCCATTGACATGAAACATTTACAGGACATTAAACTGTGTGTTCTGAGTCTACTGAAGTACAATAATTTCATTTCAGCCACTGCTTTCGGAAATACAATTTTTTAATTATACAGTTAAAATTTTGTGTACTTTTTTGTACGTTATCTTAAATAATTTTAATTATACTTAACATTATGTTCTTCTTTTAGTTCAGTAGACTCAGGATATGTATGTTATTACTTCATGAAAATTTGAATACTCTGCTCGAAGTGGTTTCTGAGATTTAGGGAAAATTGCAACAGAAAATATAAATTTTAATGAACGGCTTCTAAAGTTTCAAAAAGACTGTAACACACTTAATATATGCTTAATTTTTTACTATTAGTCACTCAAAAGCACTGTGCACCATACTGCATATCATCCCCTTGATTTTTTTCCTTCTTTTCTTCTTTCTGGACTCCTTAGTGGCCAACTGTACTGCATACTCTGCTTTATCAATGTGAACCTTGTCCATCCGTTCAAGTTTTCTGATGCAGTTTGCTCCAGGATAAATTCCCATATGCTGTAGCACTTTCACCCTACCAATGTTGCCATCATTAAAAGCAATAATAGCATCACTGACCCCCACTTAGTGTCTTCAATCCGACAAAAACATTTTTTGGTAAACAAGTCCATATAAGATTATTGAATGACTCATTGGGATTTTGAATCTGACCATGCAGACCCTTCTTCAGTAATTCAGAATTTGCCAAGTCTCTGTAAATGGGTTTTATGATACCCATGACTGTTGCTGGGATGGACTGTTTATGGCTGTATGAACTGTTTGAGTACTGGGCATTGCAGTAATTTGCACCATGAATCAGGTCCAGGAGGGCAAAGGTGGTGTACTGGTTTTTATCAGTTGACTGTCTGTGGAAGAAGCTGGCCCATACTGCCTTCTTCAGTTTCAACAAATCCTCAGTATTATTTCTAATAGCCATCCCATAATACTGCTGCAGTTCATCAATCATTTTGTCTGTCAACTTGCCTCTTATGGTTTTACCACCATAAAGTTTCTTGTCTCTCAAACGTTGTTTCAACTTCTTCTACCTGGTGCCCATCCTCTTCTGGACGTGGCCAGCACATTCCAGTTTTGTGACAATCTTCTCGCCATATATATCATTTTATTCGGAAAATAGCAAATTTTATAATAAGATAAAAATGCGAAAATTTTTAAAAAAGTTTTTTTTACATTCTAGCTCCCCATAAATCTATACTGAATGCTAACAAATTTCTCTTCTTCAGAAACACTCTCCTTACTGTCGCCAATCCTCTCCACTTAGACCATCACTAGTTATTTTGCTGCACATATAGCAAAACTCATCTACTACTTTGTCTCATTTCCTAATCTAATTCCCTCACCATCACCTGTTTTAATTCAACTATATTCCATTATCCTTGTTTTACTCTTGTTGATGTTCATTTTATAGCTCCCTTTCAAGACACTATCCATTCTGTTCAATTGCTCTTCCAGGTCATTTGCTGTCTCTGACAGAATTACAGTGTCCTCAACAAACCTTAAAGTTTTTATTTCTTCTCCACAGATTTTAATTCCAACTCCAAATTTTTCCTTTGTTTCCTGTACTGCTTGCTCAGTATACAGATTGACTAACATCGGGGTTAGGCTACAACCCTGTCTCACTCCCTTCCCAACCACTGATTTCCTTTCATGCCCCTCAACTTTTGTAACTGCCATCCGGCTTCTGTACAGATAGTAAATAGCTTTTTGCTCCCTGTATTTCACCCCTGCCACCTTCAGAATTTGAAAGGGAGTATTACAGTAAAAACTGTCAAAAGCTTTCTCTAAGTCTACAAATGCTAGGAGTGTAGGTTTGCCTTTCCTTAATGTATCTTCTAAAATAAGTTGTAGGGTCAGTAGTGCCTCGCGTGTTCCAACGTGTTTCTACAGAATCCAGACTGATCTTCCCCAAGGTTGGCTTCTACCAGTTTTTGCATTCGTCTGTAAAGAATTTGTGTTGGTATTTTTCAGCTGCGACTTATTAAACTGATAGTTTGGTAATTTTCACATCTGTCAACACCTGCTTTCTTTGGGATTGGAATTATTATATTCTTCTTGAAGTCTGAGGGTATTTCACCTGTCTTATACATCTTGCTCACCGGATGGTAGAGTTTTGTCATGGCTGACTCTCTCAAGGCTATCAGTAGTTCTATTGGAATGTTGTCTACTCCCAGGGCCTTGTTTCGTCTTATGTCTTTCAGTGCTGTGTCAAATTTGTCATGCAGTATCATATCCCCAATTTCATCTTCATCAGTTTGCATAATATTGCCCTAAAGTAAATCACCATTGTATAGACCCTCTGTATACTCCTTCCACCTTTCTGCTTTCCCTTCTTTGCTTAGGACTGGTTTTCCATCTGAGCTCGTGATATTCATACAAGTGGTTCTCTTTTCTCCGCAGGTCTCTTTAATTTTCCTGTAGGCAATATCTATCTTACCCCCTAGTGATATATGTCTCTACAACCATACATTTGCCCTCTAGCCATCTGTGCTTAAAGTCATTTTGCACTTCCTGTCTATCTCATTTTTGAGATATTTGTATTCTTTTTTGCCTGCTTCATTTACTGCATTTTTATATTATCTCCTTTCATCATTTAAATTCAATACCCCTTTTGTTAACTGAGGATTTCTTCTAGCCCTCGTTTTTTTACGTACTTGATCCTCTGCTGCCTTTTAGTGTTTTCGCTCTCAAAGCTATCGTCCTCTGTATTTCTTTCCTGTTCTTCTCAATTGTTCCGTAATACTCTCTCTGAAACTGTCTACAATCTGTGATTCTTTCAGTTTATCCAGGTCCCACCTCCTTAAATGCCCAACTTTTTGCAGTTTCTTCAGTTTTAATCTAAAATTCATTACCAATAAGTTGTGGTCGCTTTTCGCACGTGCCCCTGGAAATGTCTTAGAATTTAAAACCTGGTTCCTAGTTCTCTGTCTTACCATTACATAATCTATCTGAAATCTTCCAGTCTCCAGGTTTCTTCCAGTGGATGTTTACGGAACAGATATTATCAGAAACCACCTTTAGAAATAGTTGAACAGCACAACAGCATCCACCACTCAGCGCAAATATTAGAGTAGTTACTAATGTTTTATTAAAAGGCTGTCATTTAAAAGTGTCAGGTGTTAGAAAAAGGCTGGCAATGGATAAGTTTCCTTTGTTTTTCTCCATCCTCACACTTTCTTCCTCTATTGGTCTTTCCCTACATTCACTCTTCTCCTCGCGTTCATGCCCTTGCTTCTATTTCTGCCTCATTCTCCTTGCCTTCTTTTCTGTGTCTTATTCTCCACTTCGGCGTTTGAGATTCTTTCTTCTACTCCTCTATCCCTCTCTCTCTTTCCTCTCTGTGTGTGTCTGAAGGCCGCCCCATGCATGCGCATGCGTGGCTGGTAACGGGGTAACATGTAATTCCCCGCCCTGGGTAGACAAGTAAGGCACGCACATACCCCCTGGTAAAGAGCAGGCCCATAGAGAGGTGATTGTGTGAGCTGTTACCTTCTGAATGTGCCGTTTGGTCCCTCCGTCCATTTCTCGAGAGGTGTGACTAATCACCTAAGGTGGGAGTGTCCTCTGAGAGGGCCTCCACAAGGAAGGAAAGCACCATTGGAGACACTGGTAATCATGGGGGATTTGTCCGCAATGGATTTTTCTTCTTCTTCCCTGTCTTCTGCCCAAAAAAGAAAGCTAGATGAAACTCGTGTTCCGAAAATTCTACCATCAGCACCGAAGTTTCTTGTTGTCACAAGATCTGATGGTCATCATTTCTCAGCAGTCGACCCTTACATCATTCAGAAGGGTGTAGATGCGATTGCAGGACCAGTGAAATCTTGCACTTGGTTGCGCAATGGTCCCTTGCTGTTGGAGACAGAGTGCTTTCCAGGCCCAAAAATTACTTCGAGCCACTCTCTTACACACATTTCCTGTACAGATGGAGGCCCACCGCATCTTGAATTCGTCGCGTGGCGTGGTGTATACCAGATCACTCGACGGACCAACTGATGAGGAGATTCTGTCTTTCCTCTCTGATCAGGGAGTGACAGCCGTCCATCGGGTCGTGAAAAGGGTCGACAAGGACCTCATACCGACCCGAACCATATTCCTGACATTCAACAATGTGCAATTGCCTTCACGAATTAAAGTGGGGTATGAGATCATTTCTGTTCGGCCCTATGTACCCATCCCTACAAGGTGTTCCCAATGTCAGCGGTTTAACCATACACTGCAGTCTTGTTGAAGTGCAGCTAAATGCGTTCGTTACCTGTGGCAGGGACGCCCATGGGGGTGACTGTCCATCTCCGTCCTCTCGTTGCATCAACTGTATTGGTGACCATACTGCCTCCTATCGCGACTGCCCTGTCTACAAAGATGAGAAAAGTATACAGGAAATTAGAGTGAAAGAGAAGGTGTCGACCTCGGCTGCTCGCAAGTTACTCAGTAGCAGAAAGCCTACTATGCTTCCGGCAGGTAAATACAGTGCTGTTCTCGCCTCTCCTCGGCCTACCAGGGAGGTAGTTACACAGACATGTGATCTAACATTTAGCAATTCGGTCGTCAGATCGGCTAGTGCTAAGATCGCCCGATCAACATCTCCTCTTCCTCCCACCAACCCTAAGGCTCAATCATCATCATCTGCTACTGCTAAGACGAGGACCTCTAAATCAGATGCTCGGACCTTCAAAAAAGAACAGACACGTGAAGATTTCTTGCGTACACAAACTTCACAGCCATCTACTTTTCTTTCGACAAAACGTACTACTTCAAAGAAGGCTCATAGAAAAAAAAGAGTTCTCCATCTCCGCCGAGGTGCAGTTCTTCTCCTGCGCCACCCAGTGGTTGTCGTCCCGGCCATCTTCAGTTTCGCCAGGCCGCACCGCTGGTAGCCGATCATATGGCCTTTCACTGGCGGAGGAAGCTGCCCCTCGTGACCAGTTCAGGAAGGTGGTAGACGCAACTGTTGAGTTGATGGACTATGACTCACTACCTATTGATTGCAGCAGCAGTGCTCCCTTGAAGCCAGGCCCTCAGTGGCCATCGAGGTGACCCTTTCTTGTTTCTTCTTTTTCTTTTCGTTTTCGTAATGGCACTTCTTCAATGGAATATTCGCGGCATTCGGTCCAACCGAGAGGAACTAAAATTGCTCCTTCAGATGCACTGCCCGATTGTCGTAGGTCTCTAAGAAACAAAGTTACGTCCATGAGATCGTATTGACCTGGCACTCCTTATCTCCATGCGTTTAGACCTACCCCCTGCGGCAGGTATTCCCTTTCATGAAGGGGTCATGTTGCTGATTCGGGGTGATGTCTACTACAATCCAATTGCATTGCACACAGATCTGCAGGCAGTTGCTGTCCAAATTACTCTCGCCACTTTCGCATTTTCCATTTGTACTGTATACACTTCATTATCTGTCTTTACTAGGGCAGACAAGATACAACTGATTGCTCAGCTTCCTACACCATTTTTGTTGATTGGAGACTTTAATGCCCACCATCTCCTTTGAGGCTCTCCAGCATCCTGCCCGAGAGGCTTCCTCGTGGCAGACCTTTTCAACCACCTCAATCTAGTCTGCTTAAATACCAGTGCACGTACTACCTTTTGGACGCAACGCATACCTATTCCCACTTGGACCTCTCAATATCCACTATCCAGCTTGCACGTCGGTTCGAGTGGTATGCTCTGTCTGACACATAATGAGCGACCATTTCCCCTGCGTAATCAGTCTCCTGCATCACACCCCTTCTCCACATTCCACTAGCTGGCACATTTCCAAAGCCGACTGGGGGATTTTCACCTCTCTGGCTACCTTCCGTTATCAAAACTTCTCCCGCTGTGATAGTCAGGTCACATACCTCACGGACGTTATTCTCACTGCTGCTGAATATTCCATCCCTCGTACTTCCTCTTCTCCACGTCGAGTCCCAGTCCCCTGGTGGACTACAGCATGCAGCAACGCTATTCATGCTCGGTGACGTGCTTTACATCTTCCAACACCACCCTACGATGGCGAACTGTATCAGTTGCAAACAACTCCGTGCACAATGTTGTCGTGTTATCAAAGAAAGCAAAAAGGCTTGCTGGGTGGCTTTCACCAGCTCATTCAACAGTTTTACTCCTTGTTCGGTTGTCTAGGGTAGCCTGCGCCGGCTATCTGGCACCAAGGTTCACTCCCCGGTTTCTGGCCTGACTGTAGCGAATGAAGTCCTTGTGGATCCTGAGGATCTCTCAAATGCCTTCGGCCGCTTTTTCGCGGAGGTTTCGAGCTCTGTCCATTACCACCCTGCCTTCCTCCCCCGCAAACAAGCAGAGGAGGCACGGCCACCTCCTTCCAATCTTTGAATGGTGAAATTTACAATGCCACCTTCACTGTGCGAGAACTCGAAAGCGCACTCGCCCGGTCCCGATCCTTTGCTCGGGGGCTCGATGGTATCCATATTCAGATGCTGAAGAACCTTTCTCCTGTAGGTAAAGGCTTTCTTCTTCGCGCCTATAATCGCATCTAGGCTGAAGGTCATGTTCCCACACGCTGGCATGAGGCAGTTGTTGTTCCCATACCCAAACCAGGAAAGGAAAAACACCTTCCTTCCAGTTACCGCCCCATTTCCCTTACCAGCTGCGTCTGCAAGGTGATGGAGCGCATGGTAAATTCTCGATTGGTTTGGCTCCTTGAATCTCGACGCCACCTTATCAATGTCCAATGTGGCTTTCGTTGGCGTTGGTTCTGCTGTTGACCACCTAGTTACCTTGTCGACCTTCACTATGAACAACTTTTTGCGGAAGTGCCAGGCGGTGGTTGTGTTCTTAGGTTTGGAGAAGGCTTATGGCACCTGTTGGAGGGCGGGCATTCTCCGCACCATGCACACTTGGAGCCTTTTTCGGCCACCTCCCTCTTTTTATTAATGGATTTTTAATGGATCGAATGTTCAGGGTACGTGTGAGTTCTGTTTTGTCAGATGCCTTTCACCAGGAGAATGGTGTGCCCCAGGACTCCGTTTTGAGCATGGCCCTTTTTGCCATAGCTACCAATCCAATAATGGATTGCCTTCCAGCTGACGTTTCAGGCTCCCTTTTCGTGGACGACTTTACGATTTACTGCAGCGCTCAGAGAACATGTCTCCTGAAGCGTTGTCTAGAACGTCTATATTCCTGGAGTATCGCTAACGGTTTCCATTTTTCTGGTGAGAAAACCATCCGTATGAACTTCTGCCTTTACAAACAGTTTCTTCCACCATCCTTACATCTCAGTCCCGTTGCTCTCTCATTAGTGGAGACAACAAAATTTTTAGGTCTTACATTTGACAGGAAACTTTGCTGGTCTCCACATGTGTCTTACTTGGCTGCTCGTTGTACCCGTTCCCTAAATGTCCTCTGTGTTCTCAGTGGTACGTTATGGGGAGCAGATCAAATGGTCCTGCTTCACCTATGTCGGTCCATTGTCCAATCAAAGCTGGATTATGGGAGCTTTGTCTACTCTTCTTCCGGGCCGTCCATCTTACGCCATCTAAACTCTATCCACCATCGGGGGTTACGCCTGGCGACTGGAGCATTCTACACCAGCCCTGTTGAGAGTCTGTATGCCGAAGCTGCCGAATTACCGCTAAACCACTGGCGCTGTATGTTGCTTTGTCGGTACGCCTGCCGACTGATGTCAAAGCCCGACCACCAGTCATATTTCTCCTTCTTTGACGACTCTCTCGACCGCCAATACGGGCTGTATGTCTCTGCCCTGTTACCTCCTGGAGTTCGCTTTCATCACCTGCTTCAGCAACTAGATTTTACCGTCCCTACGACTTCCCAAGTGGGTGAGAGCCTGACACCACCTTGGCTCCAGGCTCACATTCGCGTTCACCTTGAACTCAGTTCGCTCCCAAAGGAGAGGACCACGGATTAAATATACCACTCGAGGTTTGTCGAACTTTGAGGCTCGCTAATAACGTCTTTATGTACACAGATGGCTCAGGCAACTGCTGGCGTCGGATGTGCCTTTGTCGTTGAGGATGATACCTTTCAGTTCCGGCTCCTTGACCAGTGTTCAAGCTTTGCAGCTGAGCTTTTTGCTCTCTATCAGGCTGTTCAGTATATCCGCCGCCATCGTCATTCTCCCTATGCCATCTGCTCTGATTCTTTGAGCGCCATTGAGTCTGCGTGACCCATATTCGGACCACCCTCTTGTGCAACGAATTCAGCGGTCCCTTCAGTCGCTAGCTGATACTGGCACTTGTGTCCTTTTTTGTGGATTCCTGGCCAAGTTGGTGTGCCTGGGAACAAAGCTGCTGATGCTGCAGCCAAGGCTGCTGCCCTCCTGCCTCAGACAGCTTCCTTTTGTGTCCTATCAACTGATGTTAGTGGGGTTCTTTGTCAGCGCGTTTCATCATTGTGGCATGAGGCTTGATCCTCTCTCCATGAAAATAAGCTTAGGGCCATCAAACCTATCCCGATGGCTTGGATGACCACCTCACGCCCTTCCCGGCGAGAGGAGGTCATTTTGGCCAGGTTGGAGATTGGGCTTTGCAAATTTAGCCACTGCTACCTGTTATCCGGTGACACCGCCCTGCTGTGCCCCTGTGGTCATCCATTGACGGTGCGCCATGTTTTATTGTCCTGTCTACATCTACATCTACATCCATACTCCGCAAGCCACCTGACTCACTCTCATGTTGTCCTGTGTTTGCCATCTACCTTACAGGAACTTTAAGCTGATGACGCTCCAGCAGCTGCTCGTGTCCTTAGTTTTATTACATTGATGGACTTGTCCAAAAAGATCTGACTCTTTTATTTTGTTTATCTGCGTCTTTGTAAGCACTTTCTGGTGTTGTCCCCTTGCGTTTTTCTATGCTATTAGTGCAATAACGTTTGTGACTGGGTGCTAATGATCTTAGTAGACAAGATGTAAGTGTTAAGGAGATACTTCAGGAATTAAAATGGGTATCCCTGGAGGCGAGGTGAAGTTCTTTTCAAGAAAAACGATTGAGAAAATTTAGAGAATTGGCATTTGAAGTTGGCTGCCGAACAAGTGTACTGCTACCAACATACACCATGTGTGAGGACCAAGAAGATAAGACATTAGAAATTAGGGCTTGTATGGAGGCATATAGACAGTCACTTATCGCTCGCTCTATTTGCGAGTGGAACAGGAAAGAAAATGACTAGTAATGGTACAGAGTACCTACCACCACACACTCTACACTGACTTGCATAGTATCTGTGTAAATGTAGGTGTACTGTTTTCTCAAACAGGGACTGACAATATGTTACACCACCTGAAAACAATAACATAAGAGCTCAGTAGATGCAGTCTGTGGTTCAACTGTGTGCCTTACCATACAGTCACAAAATTAAACCTTGTGTACGACAGTGATTTCTCATAGAAATTTACGTAGGCAGAAATAGGTTACATATCTGGACTATCATTAATAACAAACTGTCTGTCTGTTATTACTCCAGGGAAGCATGAAATTGGAACATTACCCTTAAGATAATGAAAATGGAGTTAAAAAAAAATGACAAAACTTCACATTGATTAATACAGTGAGAAAAAATCTCCTACACTGAATACAGCCATATTTTGCTCAATTCTTGAATTGCCAGTATTGAATTTCAAAAAACCTGTTTGGTGAGTGATCCAATGATTTAATAACACCTGATTCCGGCTTAAATATGGGACGCAAATATAATCACAGGGTGTTTACGATCTGGAGAAAGTCAGGAAAAATCCAGCAATTTATTCAACCTTTAGAATTCCGGGAATTTTTCATTGTTTTAGTCTTCTGTTAAATTTTTGTGTTTTTGACTGGTAAGAACTAACAAACAACAAAATGCATCAAAGGCTTCAGGACGAAGACTATGGAATACTTCATAACAATAAACTGCTGTCGATGAGCGTGACATCACAATCATTTACATCTAGTTCATTTGAGCAGTTGCTAACATGCATGTGCAGTTGAGTTGCATATGTGCAGTACCTCCTCCTGCTTCCAGCTACTGGAAGTGTGGCTGTTCGCTATATCAGCAGTAGCAACATTCAGCCGGATGCTATGTGGAAAAAAATTTCTGGGGCACCCAAGCTGCCAGATTCGCGCATGAGCATAGCAGTCTGAATTGTAGTGGGGAGGGGTTAGTCTCCATGTAAGCTGTGTTTACATTTAGTGATTTTGCTGTTTCCTCTACATTTACACTTCTCTCATAAAATGAATTTCTGTGGCTAAGAGCTATCAAGTGAATTAAAATACATTCACAAAATGACAGAAGGCTAACACATGTTAATAGCTTCAGTTTTCTGGTTTTATTTTATTTCCATGTTTTTTGGCAGAACAATGAAGTTATTTTTGTCGGTTTACTAAATAAATGTGGCTTTTATTAACCTTTGCCAAAGAGGCAGTCAGTTTATTAGAAACGAAGTGTTTCATTCTGCACTATGGTTGGTTTGCACTTTTCACTGAATTTAAAGTGCACATTTTCATCTTCTAGCATGTATGACATTACGCGATAATAAAGAACCAAACATGAGATAACACAGTTCTGGTACTACAAGAAAACTTGCATCCCAAAAAACACACTGAAAAACTTAATATCATGTTGGGGCCCACTTCATTGTGAATCTGGACATATGAATGTGCTTTTTAAGGCAAGTTATGCATCTTAGTATGGTTTACAAAATTCCAATGCTCTTGGAGTATACTATTTCTTTTATGACATCATGTAAGATCTCTTAATACCATATATGTATGAACATACGGGCTTCCTACGTTATTGTAGCTGCCCACATGCAGTAACTACTGTTTTCTGGCAACTGCTGAAACAAAGCTGTTTCTAACAGGTCGCAGGAAAATATAGCGAATGCCGTTTTGAGGAGTGTTAGTTTCAAAGTAAATTTCCTTTGAAACAAGATGAATTATGTTATGTGTGCAAATGTGCAATGAATTTCTTAAATCACAGAGTGTTTAACTCTCATTTAAAACTTAATACATTGGGTACTAGCCAATTAAAAGAATTTCGAGCCCAGAAGACCACACATTAATGTCTTTATTTAAAATTTTACTGACACATTTGTGTGGTGTTTCTTAAAGTGTAACGCAAGCAAGGAAGACCAACATTGTATGTGAAAGCATAACTTTTCATTTAGCTACACTATGTACATGAATGTAAACTATTAACTTTTTCTGTTTGGGTGTTCACACTACTTAACAGAGGTGTTGTTATTGGCTGACTGTGTCTTGTGTCCTATGCTTTGAATATCTGCTGTGAGATCATGTGACATGAGTTGTGATTGGCTTACAAAAGCGCATTTCAATCTCGATTTCAATGCTTCGGAAACTAACGTGCTGTTTTGAATCTATACTTCCATAATACAAGGTTTTTTGTTTTCTGAAGTGTATAAAACTTTTACCATTTAAAGGATTGATAATTTTATACCTCCAAGGGAGTTATTGTCACTTATTTTGGAAAGAGAGTATTTTTCACCTAAGAAGCAGCGTATTTTGACATGGGGAAAAAGTGCATTTTTAACTGGGAAATCGGGGACTCTGTATATCCCCAAGTATACAACCTGAATCAGAATGCTGTATCTTGATCTCAGTCAAATCATCACTCTGCTATGCAGTTCATAGGAAAGCCTGATCAGTCACACTGCCTCTAAGTAACACACCAAACTGTGAGGAAAACAAATAACACCTTACCCCATATCACTGAACAGGATAAAGAGAGAGGAGTGACATGTTGTTCTCGTAATCAATACAAAAACTGTAGGAAGATGGCCTCTTTCGTCTCAGTGCTGCGTATCTGGACAAACTCGCAGTAATGGGCACTTCGTACATAAAACTGCTCAGTGCCAACTAACTTAAAATAACCTACACTGCATTACATGCCCAGACCACTTGGGACTGCTCACGTCTGACCACAACAGATTGACAGACTCTGTACAACAGCTTTCCTTCTTCCTTTCAGGTTCTACTTGCTCACATAACATGACCACACTGTAGCTGTTCATTGGTAAAGCTACCCATTCCAAAGACCACAAGTAAATCATTATGTTCTTCCCATGTGGCAGAGAAAATATCAAAATTGAACAACATGCGATTGGAAAATAAGGAAAAGAGCTATCCCTTTAACAGTACGAAAATATGTGATCCAAATGAAGTGTGACAGAATCAACAAACACCCTCCAGCTCTTAGCATAGGGGAAAAACCCGTGTCTCTATTTACAGGGGACATATTTTGAAACATAAAATGTGCTTGTGCTGAGCCATTATATTCACCATCGGAAGGACATATCAGTAAGGAGAGGGGTGGTGGTGGTGGTGGTGGTGGTGGTGGTGGTGGTGGTGGTGGTGATGCGTGAGGCGGGGAGGGGGGGGGCGGCGCATGTTTGTGAATGATATTGTTTCTTGTATATGCCCCAAATAAAGATTTAGACCAAGATAGTAACACAGACACCATTGCCTGTAATGTCTCTCTCACTGGGGAGTTGGATGCACTATGCTACACAGTTTTATCATCACTTGACTAATGTGGATGAGCTATAAAGAGAATTGTGCTGTAAGATACTATATTCTTTGAGAAGAGCACTGTAATATTATCATTCTCTGCCAGTGATTCTAATTTTACTCTCATGTGCTTGAGGACACTGTTCATCAGGAAGCAGTTGTAGATTTGTATTCTTGTGACCACTTTCCGATAGGGGTAATGGACTATGTAGTCCCCAGAAGAAATAGAAGTGTAGAAATGCATTTTTATTTGCTGTCAACTGTGTGTATAATGTTTATTCGTGACTAGTTTCGGTGAATTAAATCATCATCAACTGGAAGAAAAATTATAATATCAATTGGTTTAAAAATGCATATTTCTCATAGAAGACACTTTCATATGCAGCATGTGACAATAACAAAACATGGAATGCAACATAACCAGATTTTGACAATGTATTGAAAATGGAAGTGAAACATGGACGGTAAATAGTTTGGACAAGAAGAGAATAGAAGCTTTCGAAATGTGGTGCTACAGAAGAATGCTGAAGATTAGATGGGTAGATCACTAACTAATGAGGAAGTATTGAATAGGATTGGGGAGAAGAGGAGTTTGTGGCACAACTTGACTAGAAGAAGGGATAGGTTGGTAAGACATGTTCTGAAGCATCAAGGGATCACCAAGTTAGTATTGAAGGGCAGTGTGGAGGGTAAAAATCGTAGGGGGAGACCAAGAGATGAATACACTAAGCAGATTCAGAAGGATGTAGGTTGCAGTAGGTACTGGGAGATGAAGAAGCTTGCACAGGATAGAGTAGCATGGAGAGCTGCATCAAACCAGTCTCAGGACTGAAGACCACAACAACAACAACAACAACAACAACAACATTGAAAATTTGTGTAAGTTGCACATATGCACCTGACTGATAACAGATAACAGATGACAGAATACAGTGTCTTCTATGAGAAATTGCATTTTTATACCAACAAATTTTTCAGTTGGTGAAGGGTTAATTAACTAAAGCAGTTAAGACCCCCCCCCCCCCCCACACACACACACATAAACACACAGCTGATGGCAAATAAAAATGTATTTCTACAAATATCTCACAGCTATAACTAGTAACCTACATTAAGTTTTAATTTTAATCGAAAGAACATACTCGAAGTGGAAACCCGCCAAGGTGAACATGTTATCAAACAGCCAACAGATTCATTTAAACATTGTGACATGATCCAGGAGTGGAGGACCACATTAAAAATGTGATCCGCTACACTGTTGATTTATCCATTCCATTCTGTAGAACAGTGGTTGTCAAACTTTTCTGTTCAAGAGCTAATACTGACATTGTGGGGTGACACCTTGGTCTGCATTTGTACAAATCTTGTTATTAATTAGTAACCTACATAAATTAGCATGTAATGAGCCCCCAATAAATTGTCCACATCTGACATCTGAATAAAATATTTGGTCCAAGGTTAGATTAGGTTAATGGTCATTAATTTTTTGCAGTAGGCAGCCACAGAGAATATATTTGCAGCTGTCACCTGTTCTGTGTGAAAAAGTCACCTCCTGCAGCCTCGCTACCCATGAATGCCACATTTGCAGAAGAGAGCATGTAATGGATCTGGGAGATGTTATTTTTTTACCGTATTTGTCGATACCGAATTGTAAATGTTTTCTTATATTTTTGTCAGGATTTATTATAATTTGTCTTATTATATGTTAATTTACTTCTGTTTTTGAGAGTAAAAGCATATTGATTACTATTAGAAAATGTATCGAAGAATAGCAAAGAGACTAATTACAAGTGGAAACTTGTGAATTGTGTAAAATATCTTTGACGTTGGAGTCGTCTTTGACTATAGTCAGTCTGCAGTTAACTCTTGGTGTGTGCTGACGGAAGAACAATGTGTAGGTCGCCGTCATAAATAATTTTGAATTATGTTACTATTAACTAAAAAGAAGAAACTACATTTGAAGAAACTGTATTTGAAACACCAAAATGAGAGAAACACGTTGAACCACGTCTTTTCTGCAGTCGACAACGATGCATTGTGGAATCATACTTAGACAACTGAAGCCAAGACTAATATCGCCTTGCAAACGTCTAACGGAAAAGGTACTGTCACGAAATATGGCAAATTTAAGTAAATAAAAAATAGTGAACATATTTCAACTGTGGACTGTAGCGCCGGCCGCGGTGGTCTAGCGGTTCTGGCGCTGCAGTCCGGAACCGCGCGACTGCTACGGTCGCAGGTTCGAATCCTGCCTCGGGCATGGGTGTGTGTGATGTCCTTAGGTTAGTTAGGTTTAAGTAGTTCTAAGTTCTAGGGGACTTATGACCTAAGATGTTGAGTCCCATAGTGCTCAGAGCCATTTTTTTTGTGGACTGTAGCCGGGAAAACGTATTTCAACTGGGGACTGTAGCCGGGATGCCGTATTTCAATTGTGTCTCAGCCGGGATGCCGTATTTCAATTGTGGGCGTCAGCCGGGATATTGTGTTCACGAGATTTTCAACAGTGGTACGAGGAAGAAAATTTTTGTGTGTTAATATCAGTTTCTTCAGAATGTGTGTTACAGTGTTTGTGTTCATCGGGAAGTAAAAGTGTTGGAGAAGAAATGTTTCGGCAAAAAATATAATTTTCGACAGAAGAAAATACTTCAAGAATTTTGGTCAATAATCACATGGATGGAAAACGTGGTTTTGCAACAGTATAAGAGTGTTCCAGATAAGTCACGAAACCCTCGTATTTTGTTAAAACAATATTTTTATCTTGTTTTATATTGTTGTGTATAAATTTTTGTTCTTCACAATGACTTATGAGATTTTCGAGAGTATTGTGCCTAAAGTAGAAAGTAGTAATTTAATAGACTTCAATCCTCAGGACAGGTCAAATGAAACAGAAAGAACCGATCAGTTTGATTTAAAAAGTTTTCTTGTGAATTTCACGAAAGAAATTAAACAAACACTTGACGACAATAAGACTTACTGGGATGAAAAAATTGATAACATTTTGTTGCAAGTCCAAGCAGTCAATACCCAAGTGGGTGATCTTTCGAACAGAGTTGGCAGTGTTGAGGAAAAAATTGAATCTGTGGAAGCAAAAGTAAATGAAATTGATGCTAAATTGAGCGGTGCAATTAATACTGTAAAAAATGAGTTACTGTCAGGTAGGGAAATAAATTTAATTGATTTTAATGAGATAAAAGGGGAAATTAAAAATTTGGATGAGGATACCAAAGTTTTAGTAAAAAATGTAGAACAAAAAACTGACAATCGTTTGGTTACTCTAGAAGAAAAAGTAGAATGCAATGATTTAGAAAACAAAAAAATCTGTCAAAGAACTTAGCGAAAAAAATTTAAAGTTTTAACATTGAATTTCAAAGCAAAAATTACAATGTCAACACATGTAATCTTGTATCTAATATTCCAGTGAAGCACTTTTCGGTAGATGGACCCTTACATCCCGTTGATTTTATGCAGTATTGTAAGGATTGTTTTTTACCTCACTCACCAGATGAAATAAAAATTAAATTTGTGAAAAAATTCTTGGATGGGGAAGCTTTGACTTGGGCAAACCAGATTGTAACTTTGGGGATGACCTTTTCAGAATTTGAATCAAAATTTCTGGAAAAATTTTGGGATGATCTTAAATAAACTAGAATCAAAAGTGAATTTTTGAATGGGCGAAACTATAGAGAATCAGATGGGAGCATGAAACAATTTTGCAAAAGTGAACTTCAAAAACTTATTCATTTAACAAAACCTTTAGATGACTTGATCAAAATTTATACCTTAAAGAGAAGATTGCCATCAGCAATGCAGTTGAGTTTAGTTCATTGTCCTGATAGTAATGTAGAGCAGTTTCTCAATTATATTGAAAAGTTGGATAGGGTAACAACAAGAACACATAGTGGGTTTACTCAGAAAGGTAATGGTCAAAATTGGGGAAATGACAACTTTCAAAAAAGGGAACAAAACAATTATCATGGTGTTAGTCAAAATTCAGGGGGATATAACAATTTTCAAAAGAAGGACCATAATTTTTATCCAAAACAAGAACAACATTTTCGCGGAAATAATGAACAAAATAGAGAACACTTTAGGAATCAAAATCACAGAAAATTTGCTAGAGATCAGTACAATAGAAACTACCAACAATCAGGTAATGTTTGGCATAGGAATGGCAACAGAAATGTTGATCAGAGACATTGGCAGAACCACAATAAGCAGTTCAAACAGGAACCGGAAATAAAAAACGAGTAGACGCCCCCTTGAAGGTCCGCAAGGTTGAGGCAGAAGGTGAGCATGATGAAAGGACCAATGGATGTGACTATCATAAACCCAAACATGACAGTTCCAAACCTAAGCTATCACATGAGGTTATTAGTTGTTACTTATTGAAAAAATTAATATTGATAATATTGATTAAGATAAAATTTTCAGTACACAAGAACATACAGTAGATAAAAGTAATTGTGATTAATTTAATTTAGCAGAGTTTTACACTTGGACAGAAAAGAACAACACTTTGTCAGATGATGTAATTTGTAGTAGTTCAGAGATGTGTGTGAATGAAAGAGAGAATGCATGCTGTGAGAATGAAAATATTGGTGAAAGGGATCTGCTAACTTTAGAAAGGGGAAATAATATTTTGGGGGATAATTTGAATGTGTATGACCTGAATATGTATAATGATAATGATGTTGATGATAAAGTTGATAATGATAGTAATGGTATTGATGATGATGTTGAGGAAAGGTATTTCATTAGTTTAAATAGGGAGTTGGGTATACACATGGTTGAAAATGGATTAAATAGTGAGAATATTATAGAAATTCCCAGGGATGTTACCAGGATGAATAAGGCTCACAAGCTGGGTGTATGTGAAAGTGTGAATTTTGATGTTGTTGGTAAAGAATCTGACTACACAAATAATGACACATGTATAACTTCTAGCCTAAGTGAAACTTTTATAGATATTAATGATACACACACATTTCTTACGAATCTATGGCTGAACAGTGAAACTATTTCTTTTGACAAGAACTTTAGAAAGATGCTTATTAATGTATGTGAAACTGTATGTCCTGAGTGGTGGAAAAAGATGAGATATTTTATTTTTGAAAAGCTGAAGGATAAGTACTTGAATAGTATACAATGTGATTTGGATGAAAATTCTTGGCTATTTGAGATAATAGAGAGTACTAATGACAATTTTGTATCTTGTGCAAATTTTATAACTGTGACAAGTAATACATGTAATGATATACCATATGATTCTGATAAGTATAGGTTTGGGGAAATTGAAACTGATTTATTACATGAGGATACAGGTTCTGAGAAAAGTGATCAATTTTGCAGTCCTTATATAAAAGTTCAAATTGGGTCATGGATTGGTAAATGTTTAATTGATACAGGAAGTGAGGTCTCGGGAATATCTGAAAGGTTAAGCAAGAAATTGAAAGTGGGGAAAGATTTTGTTGAAATGCCAGTTGTTGGGGTAAAGATAAAAGGTGCTACTGGGAAGAGCAGTAAATTGGTAAAAAGCCAGGCTTTAGTGACATTTTTAATTGAAGGCAAGTTGTTCACACATGGATGTTTTGTAATTCAAGAATTTAATGAGGATTTTCTTTTGGGTATGAATTGGATAGTAAAAGTAAATACAGCATTTGATTTGGTTGGAAGAAAACTTTTGATAGAAACTAGTGAAACGGAATACATTCAGACAAATTTTGTGAACACACTTGGTGATCAGAGTAATGGAAATTTTGACAGTATCAATTTACTAAAAGAAAATAGATTGGAGAATATTGAAACTCATAGATTTTATACTGATGAAGTTGAATTTGGGAATTTAGTAAATTAGAAAATTTCAGAAACACAAAATTTATCTGGGGAGCAAAAACAACAGTTAGAAAATCTGCTGTGGGAATACAGTGATGTTTTCAGTGACATACCTGGAAGGGTAAAGGGTTATCAGTGTGAGCTTCAGGTAAAAGCTCGTGAACCATTTTTCATAAAACCATACAGTATTGCAATATCAAAAAGACCTGCTGTTGAGAAAGAGCTGAAAAAGATGGAAGGATGTAATATAATAGAAAGGAGTATCAGTGCATATAATAATCCTCTAGTAGTAGTTTCGAAAAAAGACGGTGGAGTAAGATTGGTTTTGGACTCTAGACACTTGGACAAAATTTTGTTCAGGCAGACAGACAGACCACCCTGAAAATATTGATGAGTTACTCTATAAATTTACAGATATAAAATATATGTCAAGTTTGGATCTAACTTCAGGTTTTCATCAGGTACCACTTTCGGTTAATTCTAGGAAATATACTGCTTTCTTGTACAATGGTAAGAGTTACCAATATTGTGTTGTGCCATTTGGGTTAAATTCTTCTGTTTCTGAATTTATAAGAGCTTTGGATCATGTACTGGGGCAAGAACTTGCATCTAAACTGATAATTTATGTAGATGACATTTTGGTTACAGGGCAAAATTGGGAGGAACATTTTTCGATTTTGAAGTCAGTTTGTGAAAAACTTAGAAAAGGGGGGATGACATTGAAATTAGAGAAATGTAAATTTGCAGTTTCTGAATTAAAATTTTTGGGTCATGTTGTCACAGATAAGGGAATTTTGGCAAATCCAGAAAAAATTAAAGCTATTTCAGAAATTCCTATTCCTAAGACTAAAAAACAATTAAAGTCGTTCTTTGGGTTATGCGGTTATTACCGAAAACATGTAAGTGATCAGAGTCTGAATGCACCATGTTTAAGTGAATTACTTAAGAAAAACACTGTTTGGGTTTGGGATAAAAGTTGTCAGGAAGAGTTTGATAAAATTAAGCAAGAATTGAGGACGCAACACTTACTACACAGACCTGATTTTAATTTACCATTTTGTTTGAACACTGATAGCAGTAATTATGGGCTTGGAGCAGAGTTATTTCAAGAAAGAGTAGAGAATGGAATTAAGATACATTGTACCATAGCATTTGCAAGCAGAATGTTGCTCAAGCATGAAAAAAATTATACAGTCACAGAGAAGGACCTTTTGGCAATTCATTGGGCTTTTACAAAATTTAGAATTTACCTTATTGGACATAAAACCATAGTATTTTCGGATCACAAAGCTTTGAGTTACTTACAAGAGTGCAAATTATACCACAGTAGATTGACCAGATGGGCAATTTTTCTGCAACAGTTTGACTTTGAAATCAAACACATAAAAGGTTCTGAGAATGTAGTAGCTGATTCACTTTCAAGGTTACCAATTGGGGGAGAAAAGGAGATTTTTGAACAAGAGGAGGAAAAGCAATTTAAAATTAGATACTTGAAAGGGGTGGAAAATGAAAAAACAATTAGAGCTATGTGTAACAAAATTAGAAAAAATCAAAATTTAGATCAGAGTTGGAAATTAATCAAAGAATGTTTAGGCAAGAAGGGGTATGAGAAACTTGATAAATTTTACAAATTGCATAAGGGGATTTTATTTCGGAGAACAGATGTAGATTCTGATAATTGGAAACTGTGTTGGCCAGAGGCAGATGCTGATAAGCTGATCATTTACATACATGAAAGTTTTGGTCATTGTGGGATACAGAAATGTAGTCAAAAGATACAAGAAAATGTTTATTTTCACAATATTGGAAAGAAGGTAAGAAAAGAATTGGCAACCTGTGACAAATGTCAGAGAGTTAAAGTGAGCAATCAAAGATGTGGTGGAGAGATGCAAAACATTATTCCGGAAAAACCTTTAGATCTTATCGCAGTGGACTTATATGGAATGTTACCAAAGAGTAAAGGTGGTCACTGTTACGTATTTGTTATGGTAGATGTATTTTCAAAATTAATTAAACTATATCCAGTGAAAAAAGCTACTAGCCATGAAATTATAATAAAAATTGAAAGAGATTATTTCGCACAGGTGGGTAAACCAAAAGCTATATTATCAGATAATGGTTCACAGTTCACCTCGAAAATTTGGAAAAAGTTTATTGAAAGATCAAAATTGAAGCATATACTTATATCTGTTTATTCTCCGTCCACCAATCCTGCAGAAAGATATATGAGGGAAATTGGGAGACTTTGTAGAACCTATTGTAGCCATAAACATCAAACCTGGTTTGAGCACATTCGAAATTTTGAAGATATTATGAATAGCCTACAACATAGTTCCACAGGATTTTCACCGTATGAGATTATGTTCAATATTAGACCTCCAAATCTTATATCAGAACTTATTGAATTTCCTAAATGTACACCTTTAACTATGCAAGAGAGAGAAGATATTGTCAGGAAAACTATGAGGAAACAAGGGGAAAAGAGGAATAAAAGACATAACAATAGGGTAAAATTAACCACTTTCAAAATTGGGGTCTTGTTCTGGTCAAATCTGATGAAAAATCAAAAATGTTAACTTCAGAAATTAAAAAATTCTTTGATATCTATGTTGGGCCTTTTGAAGTCAGAAAATCCACACCCTAATGCTTATCGTTTGGTGTATCCTAAATCAAATCAAATTATTTGGTCTCAGGAATCTTGTCTCTTTGAAACTATATAAACAGAAATCATAATTTCAAAAATTTAAATAACCTATTATCATCTAAAACAAAAGTCCTCCACTGGAATATGCTTGTTAGAACAAAAAACTACCCGTACAACCAAGTATGTATATTTGCATGTATAAAGTAATAATTTGAAGTCACATGTTAATTGATACTGATGAAAAAACACTGTTGTAACAAAAAATGAGAGAAAGATGTATTTTTTTACTTTTTACAAAAAAAAGTCTCCCTAGTGAGCATTTCTGAATTTTTCTAATTTTTGGAAGCTAAGTCTTCCCTGTGGGTGAAGGCATGCATGTGAGGATATGCATGCAAAGGTATAAGTTTCGAAACCAATTTTAGATAAAGCCTCATGATATATGAGCAATTTATTGTTGTTTATACTGATGATGTGGGGAGCGAAAGTACTCTTCACAAGAATGTGACTTGTCGTGATATTGTAGTAGAGAGGCAAGTGTACATAAATAATTGCAAAAAAATTAGGTAATACTGATGTATCTTTAGCTGTACTAAAAGAAGAAAATCATAAGCAAAAAAATATACTAAAATATTAGTTAAAAATTTTTTTAAAAAATCAGAAGTAAAAAAATTATATAAAAAGGCAAATAAAAAAACACTACACTATATATGTCCAGTATCATTTTTACTGTACAATATGTAAGCATAATGAAATTAACATTAATATGAAAAAAAAATTTAAATGTTATTCTAGGAAACGAGTTTTACCTTTCTATTATTTTCAGTCTGTTTGCTGTATGTTAGAATATTTCTCATGTATGTTTTATACCATGTATATTTGTCATGTCAAATAATTTCTTTACTTGAATTTTTTTGTGTATGAGATTGATGGGGAAGTATCATTGCAACAACAGCCAGTAACAAGTCCACAGATTCAGAGTCCAAATTTGGAAGAGGTTATCAGACTGCATCATTAATGTACTAATTGTGTAATACAGATCCATTACTGAGTGCGGTCGGGATTTTGTTGTATATGTCCATAACAACAAAAGCCCTGGGGAGCTGGGAGATGTTATTTTTTTACCGTATTTGTCGATACCGAATTGTAAATGTTTTCTTATATTTTTGTCAGGATTTATTATAATTTGTCTTATTATATGTTAATTTACTTCTGTTTTTGAGAGTAAAAGCATATTGATTACTATTAGAAAATGTATCGAAGAATAGCAAAGAGACTGATTACAAGTGGAAACTTGTGAATTGTGTAAAATATCTTTGACGTTGGAGTCGTCTTTGACTATAGTCAGTCGGCAGTTAACTCTTGGTGTGTGTTGACGGAAGAACAATGTGTAGGTCGCCGTCATAAATACACTCCTGGAAATTGAAATAAGAACACCGTGAATTCATTGTCCCAGGAAGGGGAAACTTTATTGACACATTCCTGGGGTCAGATACATCACATGATCACACTGAAAGAACCACAGGCACATAGACACAGGCAACAGAGCATGCACAATGTCGGCACTAGTACAGTGTATATCCACCTTTCGCAGCAATGCAGGCTGCTATTCTCCCATGGAGACGATCGTAGAGATGCTGGATGTAGTTCTGTGGAACGGCTTGCCATGCCATTTCCACCTGGCGCCTCAGTTGGACCAGCGTTCGTGCTGGACGTGCAGACCGCGTGAGACGACGCTTCATCCAGTCCCAAACATGCTCAATGGGGGACAGATCCGGAGATCTTGCTGGCCAGGGTAGTTGACTTACACCTTCTAGAGCACGTTGGGTGGCACGGGATACATGCGGACGTGCATTGTCCTGTTGGAACAGCAAGTTCCCTTGCCGGTCTAGGAATGGTAGAACGATGGGTTCGATGACGGTTTGGATGTACCGTGCACTATTCAGTGTCCCCTCGACGATCACCAGTGGTGTACGGCCAGTGTAGGAGATCGCTCCCCACACCATGATGCCGGGTGTTGGCCCTGTGTGCCTCGGTCGTATGCAGTCCTGATTGTGGCGCTCACCTGCACGGCGCCAAACACGCATACGACCATCATTGGCACCAAGGCAGAAGCGACTCTCATCGCTGAAGACGACACGTCTCCATTCGTCCATCCATTCACGCCTGTCGCGACACCACTGGAGGCGGGCTGCACGATGTTGAGTGTGCTTTTGTTGGAAAAAGAGAGAGAGCTCGAAACCAAGTGTGAACACTATTTTCTGCTAAGAGTGTCTAGGCACCACACATCAGTTTGCCTTAGATAAGTAGTTGCCTTTACCTCATTTTACATATTGCTTGCATACAGAGAGAGGTTTGCTGATTCTGCTTGTTTGTGATCATTGGCTTTCCAGCTGTGACACTTCTTCCATCAAGGTTCTTAGAGTGTTTTCAGTTGTCAGCTTTTCTTATTGCTTCTTTTTATGATATTGTCTGTGTGTAAGTTTTAAGTTTTATTTTGCTTTACTTTTAAAGCATTCTGCTTATGGTCTTATCACCTTCCCTGCCTGTACTGGCCACCTCTGAAATACATCCCTCCCCTGTGTAAGCTCTGTCGCTTCATATGTCTTGCCAGTCAACATGTGTATTAGTGCCGAATGCTAGTTTCATAAGCGTATACTTTATCTTCTTAAAATTTGGACAAGTTGTTATTCATTATTTGTTTTGCATTATTAAATTCAAATATGTTCTCTGCGTTAATAACATGTTGCTTCTTTCCGTTTGTGCATATACCTTATTCCGTATATATTTTTGTTCTTAAATTTATGTATAATTTTTTGTTAAGAAAACCACTTGAAGATTTCCCTGGTGGCTGAATCTGGTCATGGTGTTGAAAAAGAAAACTGCAGATGGTGTTGTAATTTGTATCCAATTAATAACTATGTTGTACATACCCTGGAGCATCATGTCCAGTATGCTGGAAAAAAACAAGATTGGGGGGGGGATTAACGTTAAATTTTGTCTGGGCATAAAGATTGGAATGGTAAAATTCCCCTTAGCAGTACCGAGGATAGAGGTCTATGCCTGATTAGCTTATGTGGTGAGATGACCAACCAATTCATAATCTTCTGGCCTGCCATTTTCTGTATTTTAATCTACTGGCAAGATGGCATCCCTAGGATTGACAGAAAACTTGCCCTATAACATTGTGTTGATGTTAATATGGTACAATTCTTAAAGTTCTGTGTGGTGTCAAGAGTTTCGAAACAGATATGGAGTAGATTTTAACAAATTACGCTGAAGTTATCAGATCAGTTTCTCTTAATAATCAGTCAGCTGCATATTTTTGTGTTGTAAACTATAACTCTGTTCTTTTTAAATTAATTTTTATCTTCCACCATTCCACGTTTAGTGCTCATCGTGGATGTGTGTTTTAACACTTTTGCTGCGGCTGACGCTTATAAGCATCAAAACAAGCCACGAGCCAGTGCGGCTGATGATTATAAGCGTCCGCGCTCACTGTCGGGTTACTCAGTTTAGTTGCAGCGTCTAAGCTAGCATCAAAGTGTGTAAACTTTTGTTTTGTTTGGTCAGTTATCGAATTTATATTGTTGCTAATGGCAGCTAATGAACCAACACCTGGACCTTCCAATGTGAAAAGGAGCAGAAAAAGTGTTAAATTGACAGAGGAACAGTTACTTAGTGTACTAGACGACAGTGAATTTCTGTGTAGTGAGGACGAGGCATACCACGGAGACTGTCATTTAGAGGCTGCAAAGGAATTGCAGAGTGATGATAGCGTGGAAGCACAGCTTTCGAATCTGTCTCGTGACAGTTCCGAATCTGACGATACGAATCAAGACAATTGTGTGGAAATCGACCAGTGCAAAGCATTTCCTTGTCAATGATTAATAACAAGCACTATTTTCCTCTTAAAAGAAACCATGAAATAGCTAAAGCATCTTCGAAAGCTCTTCTACCTTGCGCAAAAGTCAGATTTTAATGTTCTTACCCTTGAACCTTTGGACACACATAGGCTATAATATTTTAATGTATGTATGTAATATGCAAATATATATTTAAAATCTATACTACTCAACAAAGAGAAGTTGATGTGTGATGATGTTAACAAAAATTTTGAAAAATTTTCGACTGTGTTATTCAAATTTTTACACGTTAGTCTAATAAATGTTTTCCGATATACAATAATATTATGAAAGGAAAGTTCATACTCACCATATGGTGGAGATGCTGGGTCGCAGATAAAGCTTTCGGCCATTAAGGCCTTCGTCAACAACACACACACATGCACGCACGCATGCATGCATGCATGCACGCACACACGCGCGCGCGCAAGAGTTGTGTAAGGATGGACAAGTATATTGTGTAGGTTCTGTGGACAGTGGAATACCTCTGTGGGATGGGTGGGAAGAATGGTGGACAGGGCATTTTTCATTTCAGGGCATGACGAAAGGTAGTCGAAGCCCTGGAATGGAACATAATTCAGTTGCTCCAGTCCTGGGTGGTAGCGAGTTATGAGAGGAATGCTCCTCTGTTGCCAGACTGTGGGACTTTAGGAAGTGATGGGAGACTGGAAAGATAATGCATGGGAAATTTGTTTTTGTACAAGGTTGGAAGGATAATTATGGCCTGTGATGGCTTCAGTGAGACCCTCGGTATATTTTAATGGGACCGCTCTTCACTGCAGATGAGACGACCACGGTTGGCTAGGCTGTACGGATGGGATTTCTTGGTGTGAAATGGGTGGCAGCTTTCGAAGTGGAAGTATTGCTGGCGGTTAGTAGGTTCATTATTTGACGGAGGTACTAACGTACCCATCGTTGAGGTGTAAGACAACATCTAGGAAGGTGGCTTGTTGGGTTGAAGTAGGACCAGGTGAAGCAAATGGGGGAGAAGTTGTTGAGGAATAAGGCTAGGGTGTCCTCACCCTTGATCCAGAGCACGAAGATGCCATCAATGAATCTGAACCAGGTGAGGAGTTTAGGATTCTGGGTTTTTAGGAAGGATTACTCTAGATGGCCCATGAATAGGTTGGCACAGGATGGTGCCAAACAGGTGCCCATGCTGAATCCCATATTTGTTTGCACATAATGCCTTCAAAGGAGAAGTAATTGTGGGTGAGGATATAGTTGGTCATGGCGACTAGGAAGGAGGTTGTTGGTTTGGAATCTGTCAGACATTGGGAAAGCTAGTGGTCAATAGTGGTAAGGCCATTGGCATTACGAACGTTAGTGTAAAGGGAGGTGGCATCAATAGTGATGAATGAGTAGGGCACTCTGTGGTAAAGGGACAGGAGCTGTGGAGAGTCGGTGGAGGAAATGGTTGGTATCTTTTACGTAGGAGGGTAGGTTCCGAGTAATAGGTTGAAGGTGATGGTCTACGAGAGCAGAGATTCTCTTAATGGGGGCACAGTAACCGGCCACAATGGGGCATCCTGGGTGTTTAGGTTTATGGATTTTAGGAAGAATATAGAAGGTAGGAGTGGAGAGAGTGATAGGTGTGAGTAGAGAGATGGACTCCGGGGAGAGGTTGTGGGGTGGGCCTAAGTATATGAGTAATGACTGAAGATCCTGCCGGATTTCTGGCATGGGGCCACTGTGGCAAGGCTTTTAGGTGTAAGTATCTGACAGCTGGCAGAGTGCCTCTGTCTCAGATAATCTTGCAGTTCAAAACAACAATGGTGGAGCCTTTGTCCATAGGTGGTATTATAAGGTCGGGATCTGTTTTAGATGGTGGACTGCAGTTTTTTGTGTGGATGTAAGAATAGTTTGCATGTTGGGGGATTTGGGGGATTATGGTGAGGCAAGGTTCAAGGTTAAGAAATCCTGGAAAGTTAACAGGTGGTGATTTGGGGGCAGTGGGGGTGGCTCACAGTTGGATGGGGGAGTGAACTGAGTTAGGCAGGTTTCAGTATTGGTCTTTGGTGAGTCTGATTGGTAGGGTTGGTGGGAAAAAAGTGTTTCAACTGTAGGGGCGAGGAGAAGGAGAGGAGGTCTTTAACGAGTCCTGCATGATTGAATTTGGGAATGGGGCAAAAGGTGAGGCCTTTGCAAATGACTGATATTTCTGTGGGGCTAATGCTTCTGGAGGAAAGGTTCATGACTGTGTTATGGGTCTGTTTAGGTTCTGGTTTCTGTGTGGTGGTGGGAGGGAGTTTTGGAGGACGGGGTAAGTGTAGTAGGCCTGCGAGACAGGGTTTGTCAGCTGTACGGGCATGTGGGAGAGGTTTGGATGTGGTTCTAGAGGTGTTGGACAGTGATACTCCAAGGTGGGAGTAGGAAGTGAGCAGGATAGAGAGCTTTTTGAGGCATTGTTGTGCTTGTTGCTCAAGTTCCTGCAGCCCAAGAGTTTCATGGTGTGTTATGGGTTCCAGAAATTTGGGATTGCATAGCAGGAGAATTTTGCAGATGGAGAGAAGGTTCTTCAAGGAGGTTTGGGCTTTGTTGATATGGTTTTGCTGGACTAAGTTGGTGAGAGCTAGGGCTAAGGAAACTTTTCTTTTCTGTATTGACACAGATGGAAGGACCAAGGATCCACAGTGGAGGAAAAAATGTGAAAAATTATGTAAATAATGTTTAATTACATCTGAAAAATTTCGCAAAAATAAACACAAATGCGTGTGAAAATTCGCGAAAAGGATAAAATGGATGCAAAAGGGGGAAACAAGGTGAAATCTGAGGGAGTTGATGATAGCGAAAACTCACTAAAATTGGCGAGATATCAGAAAGAACAAGTAAAGAATAAATAATAAAAAATACATATTTAGTGGGTAGCCGGTCTGAGCATGGATAAGTGTGAAGAAGGAGGACAGCAGATGTGACTGGATGAGGTGGAATTAGGGGGTGCAAACTGGTGTATAACGGAGAAAGAGGGGAAGGGGGGGGGGGGGGGGGGGGTTTGTAGGATGAGATACAAGATCGTGTGGCAAGGTGCCCGAGGGAAGTAAGAAGCCAAAATATGGAAGACTGAAGCAGGGAGAGTGATCAGTTTGAAAGAATAGGACTAATTATATCAGAAGGAGTAATGTGGGACATACGATGCTGCACAAAAACAATCAGTATGGTCTTGTAGCCATCTGTTGTGCGTAGCCGAGGCAGTTGATACAGTGTGGCTTGTAAGTAGAGTATGCAGTGTGGTTTATAAGGCGACAATAGAAACACGAAAGAAGAGAAAGAAGGATGGATATTGAGTATAGTGATGCATAAGAAAATAGTAACAAAGGAAAACAGCACTGGGTTAGGATTGAAGAAAAGCCGTCGGGCAAAAATCAAACACTGGAAAATACAGGATGGAATGTAACAGTATTATGAAAAGAAAAGTTGTTACTCTCCATATAGCAGAGGTGCTGAGTTGCAGATAGGTACAACAAAAAGATTGTCACAAATAAAGCTTTCAGCCCGTAAGGCTTTCATCAAAAATAGATCACACACACACACACACACACACACACACACACACACACACACACACACGCGCACACACATGGACATGCACAGACGCAAATCACACATGCAACTGCAGTCTCAGCCAGTTGAAACCACATTGCGAGCAGCAGCACCAGTGCATGATGAGAGTGGCGACTGGGTAGTGGTAAGGAGGAAGCTGAGGCGGGGAGGGGGAGGGACAGTGAAGTGCTGCTGGTTGGACGATGGGCAGGGGAGAGGTGGGGGCGGGGATAGTGGAAAAGGAGAAAAGTAAAAAGACTGGACGTGATGATGGAATGACGGCTGTGTAATGCGAATGACAACAGGGAAGAGGCCAGATGGGTGAGGACATTGACTAACAAAAGTTGAGGCCAGGAGGGTTACGGGGACATAAGATGTATTGCATTGAAAGTTCCTGCCTGTGCAATTCAGAAAAGGTGGTGTTGGTGGGAAGGGTCCATTTGCCACAGGCTGTGAAGCAGTCATTGAATAAAGGATGTCATGTATGGCAGTGTGTTCAGCAACAGGATGGTCCACTTGTTTATTTGCCACAATTTGTTGATGGCCATTCATGCGGACAGACAGCTATGTTGGTTGTCATGCCCACATAGAGTACAGCACAGTGGTTGCAGCTTAGTTTGTAAATCACATGACTTGTTTCACAGGTAGCTCTGCCTTTGATGGGATAGATGATGTTAGTGACCAGACTGGAGTAGGTGGTGCTAGGAGGATGTAAGGCACAGGTCTTGCATCTACTTCTATTACATGGATATGAGCTGTGAGGTAAGTGGTTGAGAGTATCTCCCATCACCTCCCAAAGCCCCACATGCCAGCCACAGAGAAGCATTCCCCTTGTAACTCAGTACTATCCAGGACTGGAGCAACTGAATTACATTCTCCACCAGGGTTTCAGCTACCTCTCATCGTGCCTGGAAATGAGAAATGTCCTGCCCACCATCTTTCCCACCCCTCCCATAGTGGTATTCCATAGTCCACCAAACCTATACAATATACTCATCCAAACCTATACAATATACTCATCCATCCTTACACAACCTTTGCTCCCAAACCCTTACCTCACAGTCATACCCCTGCAATAGACCTAGATGAAGGACCTGTCCCATACATCCTCCCACCACTACCTACTCCAGTCCGGTCACTAACATCACCTATCCCGTCAAAGGCAAGGCTACCTGCAAAACCAGTATGTCATCTAGAAGCTAAGCTGCAACCACTATACTGCATTCTATGTGGGCATTGACAACCAACAAGCTGTCTGACCATATGAATGGCCATCGACAAACTGTGGACAAGAAACAATTGGACCATCCTGTTGCCGAACACACTGCCAAATATGGTGTCCTTCATTTCAATGACTGCTTCACAGCCTGTACCATATGGATCATTCCCACCAACACCAGCTTTCCTGAATTGTGCAGGCGGGAACTTTCCCCGCAATATGTCCTATGTCCCCGTAACCCTCCTGGCCTCAAATTTTGTTAGTCAGTGTCCTCACCTATCCAGCCTCTTCCCTGTTGTCATTCGCATTACACAGCCATCATTCCGCCATCACGTCCAGTCTTTTTACTTCTTTCCTTTTCTACTACCCCCATAGCTCTCCCCTGCCCACCGTCTAACCAGCAATACTTCACTGTCCACCACCCCCACCATACTATCTCTCCACCTCCCTGCCCCAGCCTCCTCCTTACCACCACCCAGTAACCACTCCCATCGTGCACCAGTGCTGCTGCTACTCACAGTGTGGTTGCAGTTGCCCGAGACTGCAGTCGCGCACGCGCGCGCGTGTGTGTGTGTGTGTGTGTGTGTGTGTGTGTGTGTGTGTGTGTGTGTGTGTGTGTGTAGTGTCTAGTCTATTGCTGACAAAGACCTTAATGGCTGAAAGCATTATTTGCGACATTCTTTTTATTGAGCCTATCTGTGAGTCAGCATCTCCAGTATATAAAAATCTCGTGAAGTTCTTGACTAACTTCTGAGTTTTACATGAGGGTCTCTAAATAATCAGTCAGATGGATGTATCGTCAGAGTCTTTCGCGATGGCATACATGAATAAAACGTTCTCGGTTTTTCAAGACGCTTAAATTCGAATAAAATCCTTGAGCTTTCGATGACCATCTCCACCATCGTAGTTAGGAGTTCACTGACTGCCGGGGCTGCTACTTCCTCCTTATGTATATATAATTTTAAACAAAGTGTGTTCACAATTGTATGCTGTTCCGTTTTCTTCATGAATGTCAGTTCTGACAGATGATACAAAAGTTCTGTTTATGGCTTACTGTCATGTTATTGAATACTACTGCAGAATTTGTATCAAGCAAAACTTCATAATCCTAAATATTGGCAGATTTAACTATGCAGAATACTGTCATTGAAACTACTATCCTCACAGATTCAGCTGCAGGAGAGATCACTAACCAATTATCTCTACTAATTTCCCCATATGTTTTAAGAAACTTCAGTTCCCAATCAAGTTTTCGTTGATTGTAACAATAAACTTGTCTCTGGTCTTGGAGAGAGGGGAGGAGGAAGGGAAGGAGGAGATGAACAGCGAGGGGGGAGGCGCCGCATGCATGTGAGATTACATGAACGACAACTTAAGTGCTAATCTTATACCTTTTTTTTCCTACATCTACAGTTATTGCCAACTTTTAATTCTTTTACTCAGTCAATTAAGATCCACCACCAGTCAGGGGGAAAAACACTTTCATTGCAGTACACATCCTGTGTGTTCTGACAACAAGTTTTTTTTTTCACTTGTAAACTCTTCATTCAAACCCAATTTTTGGACGACAAACCCACTATGTAATCTTTCTTTATACGCAGAATGTAGGTGGCTTTACTATTACCACCTGCTTCGTGTCTTTGGGATGAAATGCTAATAATTTGCATATCTAAGCATGTAATACAGTTTCTGGAAATTTGGCATTAGTTCTGTGCTGCAATTGCAATGGCCAGCATTGTATATAAACAGTAACCTAAAGTATGTCTTTTTCACTCAAAACACTAACAACCTTATATATTGTTAATGGCTTTTCCCCCTATTCGTTTATTTTCATGAAAAATGTCATCCAATTTGCGAATTGCTTTGTCATAGTTGTAACTGGTTGAAATGAAATTAAATGATTATATGGCATTATTGGCCAGAAGATTGTGTCATCGTGCAGATGAGTTTTTCGTGAGAAATAAATTACTTGTCGACTACTAGATTACTGTTCACTGAATTTTATGTACTGCTTCAGGAGCCTTATACACAACAGAGGGATGTTTCAGTAATTTTAAAGCATTTGCTTTCAGCCATGTGACAGTTGCCAACTACATTGTAGCAAACATTTTTGCTTCATTTTTATTGTGGTATATATAAAATAGCTTCAAGGGAGGTATTAGAGATTCTGAGTCACACATACCTCTCATTGTATTTGGTAGACCGTTTTTTACTTTCTTAAAATCCACTAAGATTGGAAAGGTTTCCAGATTTTGTCGTCTTATGGACACTTCTGGAATGCTGTTTCATCTCTAATAAATTTGAAGTTTCCTTATCCCATATTTTGTAGATTAGCTAAGTTGTAAGACATATAACACATGAGACTGTTTGTCTTATTCTCTTTGAAAGTGTATTCTTTGACTGAGAAATTTGAGACTGGATGTAATGAGTCCTAAGTTCCCTGTCTTTACTTCTGAATAATGAGGGGAAACTCAGTTAAACCTACTTTCATAGTACAGCATGTGACATGTAAGTTTGGTCCATTGCCATCCATCATTGAAAAATATTAACCATTTTGTACATTATGTATGTGACAAGTACATGAACTAACACCTGAGTACGCCATTTTTGTTTAACTTCTAGAGCCGCATATTACACCACCTAGTAAGACATACAGCAAATCGCCAAAGAAATCAGGTGAGGTCCCTGAGGAAGACGGACAGTTTGATCTTCTGAGGAAAACACCAACATTTCTGCACAGCAGTTCTGCTACTGGAAAACCAAAGAAGATATTAAATAAAGGTATTGTACTGCTAAGCAAGCAAGTCCTGAGCTTTTTAAAATCTTTGTTTAACAGGCATTGAATTGCATGGTTTAGCTGTCTGATAGACTGAAGTATTTTAGATTAGATTCAGTTTTCATTCCACAGACCCAAAAACGAGATGATTCTCATGGCTGTGGAACAGGTTAGAAAATATAATGCAAAAATGTAAAACATTTTAATATAATATTCACTACCGTGATCATTTGTCAGGAGATTGTCAAAATATGTGAATACATGACAGTAAATTGGAACTGCTAAAGAAACTTCCTGGCAGATTAAAACTGTGTGCCTGCGGGTTCGCAGGAGAGCTTCTGTTAAGTTTGGAAGGTAGGAGACGAGGTACTGGCAGAAGTAAAGCTGTGAGGACGGGGCATGAGTCGTGCTTGGGTAACTCAGTTGGTAGAGCACTGGCCCGCGAAAGGCAAAGGTCCTGAGTTCAAGTCTCGGTCCGGCACACAGTTTTAATCTGCCAGGAAGTTTCATATCAGTGCACACTCCGCTGCAGAGTGAAAACCTCATTCTGGAACTGATAATGTTTACAGAATTAGTACATGGTCAGAATGAAATGTAGTAACGCAACTTTTAATACATTTATTGTATACAAAATGACTAATCTTGATTGTAGTGACCAAATGCTGTCGTGACCGAAATCTTACAGACATGTTTATTGTAAGCTGGTCTAACAACCCCCGTTACAATACTCATCTGTAGAGTAGAAGTTCCTATCAAAAAGTCTTTCGAACTCTGTTTAAAGCAGTGTTCAGAATACAGTGTTCCTTGAACAGATTTACACATGCTGTTCTTGAATTTACACTACAAACGAGTCTTGTTACATGCTTATGCACGCTAAAAACTTTTGCTCAGTTTGAGTAGTTACCCCGGAATATGATCCTGTATGACATAATAGAATGAAAGTATGCAAAGTTTTTACATTTATGTCTCGTACATCTGACATCTTTCTCACTGCAAATACAAGACTTGTGTAGGCACTTCAGCATTCCTATGGTATGCCCTTCCCAACTGAATTTATTGTGCAGTTGTACTCCCAGAAATTTTAACACTGTCAACGTTTTCCATAGCTTCATGTTATTCACTTGCTGGAAGGAAATCTCTTACAGGTTCTAAAGTGCATGTAGTGCGTTGTTGCAAAATTTAATGACAGTGAATCAGCTTTGAAATGTTTATTGTCATTGAAAATTTTATTAGCAGCCATTTCTAAATCTGTATTTGACTTGCTATTTATTGCAATGTTTCTATCATCTACAAGCAAAACAAACTTAGTGTCTGGCACTGTAACAATTGAGAGGTCACTAATGTACACCAGAAAATGCAATGGACCCAAGATGGAACCTTGAGGAACACCACATGTAATTAATTCCCAATCAGATGACTGCTTACTGCACAGGTACCCTTTGTTTCCTGTTAGTTAGGTAAGACGATCCATTTTGTAGCACTGCCAGTGATACAATAATATTCTAATATAGTTACGAGAATGCTGTATGTCACACAGTCAGAGGCTACTGACAAGTCACAGAAAATGCCAGTAGCTCTTAATTTGTTATATAATGAATTAAGTGCATTCTCACTATACATGTAAATAGCATTCTGTGTATCAGAACCCTTAAGGAACCCAAACTTTGACATGGACAGTATTTTATTTGCAGCTAGATGCTTAAGAAGCAGCTTGAACATGACCTTTCCAAATATTTTTGAAAAATCCAGCAAAAGTGAAATTGTTCAATAGTTTACCAATATCTCTGTATCCTCCTCCTGTAAAGCGGCTTAACTTCAGTGTATTTTAGCCGCTCTGGAAATGTTCCACTCATAAGATATTGATTACACAAATAACATAAGATAGAATTCAACTCACATGAGCACTCTTTGATTAGCTTCATTGATATGTTGTCATAACCACTACAATACTTTGAGTTTAAGGATTTTATGATGCTACTACTTGTTTAGGCAATGTGTCATTTCCATGTTACTGAAGTTATTTGTAAAGGCTGGTCTCCTATATTCCATTGCACTGTTTACTGAACCTGATAATCCCAAGCTGCCAGTAATGGAAACGAAGTACTTGTTAATGATATTTGCAACACTACATGTCCTTGTTATGAATATCTCATTTATTTTTAGAGCTATCTGTTCCTCTTCTGTTTTGGCTCCACCTTTCTTTGTTTTCTTCATATCCCATATAGTTTTTATTTTATTGTCTGATGTAATATCTTTTCCTCATAGTGAAGCTGTTTAGATTTATAGATTATTTGCTTAGATATTTTGCAGTGTTCTTTGTGATGCATTATAGTGCTAGCATCAGAGCTATTCCTAGATAGTAGGTGCAGGCTCCTTTTTGTCCCACATCTTTTTTTATTCCTTGTGTGAGCCATGGTTTATTTTTAGGCTTCTATTTGATTTTAGTTATCTTTAGGGGAAAACAATTTTCAAAAGAGGAAGTAAATTTATTAATGGATGCTTTGTATTTTCCATTTGAGTCGGAGGTATTGTAAACATCTATCCAGTTCATGTCTTTGAGCAATCTCCGAAAACTCTGTTTTTGACTGATTTATTACCCTCCTGCACTCAGCTTTAATAGATTTTTAATCCTACAAGTTTCAACATTTAACACAAGATGCTGCAAGTCATTATCAGATAGCCCATTTACTATTGGTTTTGTGATATGTCTTTTTTTCCCTAGTTTTGTCTACAAAGATATTATCAGTAGTTGGCTCAGAGCACTTGCATACCTTAGTTGCAAAGTTCACAGAAGGCATTGAATTGAATTGCAGTGTTACTGATTGCAATAATTGTTCACTTACAGAGCTTTTCAATAAATCCACATTAAAATTTCGAGCAAACACTGTTTCCGGTTTTTTACTGTGAGATGGGACAACAGAACTTCCAGATGTTTTATGAAGACGTTAAAGTTCCCTGAAGCTGCTCTGTATATACTTACTACTGCAAAAGGCTGCTTATTTCATAATACTTTTGTTGCACAAACTTCTAAGTGCTGCTCTGAGCAAAATTTATTAATATCATTATGCTTGAAGATAAATCAGATTCTGACAAATGAGGCAACTCGGATTCTCCATATTTTCTCTGTAAAAATAAAAAGCTAACTTGAATCCTGTAACATTTAACGTGTCTTTACCAGCAGTCACATCATGATCTGAGAAGCAGATTGTAACAACTGGTTGTGCAACTCTAACTCTTCAACAAAAATAAGCAACTCTTTAAACTTACTACTTAGTCCACGGGTATTGTGGTGCAGTAAGGATAACTTATATTGTGTGCTAGCTGAATTACAACTGGATGAACTGAATTTATTTGTCTATTTTTGAATACTTCCATTTTCAACTCGGGGCTTGTTTGCATGAATGGTGTATGTTAAAATTTGTTTTCTGGTTGCCTGTTTTATCAGTATGAATGTCATTTTTAGCCTGCCTCAGAACATTTCTTGTTTCTGCCCTCGCTACCCAAAAAAAAAATTCCGTCCTGTTGTTTGTAACCCTGGTACTTCACCACTTGTGAGAGTGCCCCCCCCCCCCCCCCCCCCCCCAATACTTACGTTATTTGGTATTAGCCTAGGCAGTTTTCCCTCCCCTTTCCTGTTGAGGTGAAGGGCATGCCTAGTATAGTCCCACCTACTGAAAGCCAAGAGGAACCACACCGGTATAAATCCTCATACCTGATCCAAACAGCCGTTCCACTCCTACTGTATGTACTCTAATCTAAGCCGCACCTGAAAAATGAGACTCGAAATCAAGGGAAAAAAAATTTCCCGTATCTAAGCCGCACCTGAAATTTGACTCGAAATTCAAGAGGAAAGAAAAGTTTTAGGCCACATCTCCAAATCGAATCAAAGTTGGTCCATTGTAATATGAGACACAATTTAGGTTGAATGAATGACGATACAGCTGCAGTAGTTTGGTTCGAGTCGTAAGCTTAGCAGTTAGGCTTTACCAGGTAGTCATTGCTAAGCGTCAGGCACTCCGTCCGTATTTATACGGATACCCTTCCTTATCCATGTGCTTCGTCCGGTTTGAATTGATTGCTTATTTTTCTTTGATCTGATAAGTGCCGTTTTCTTTGTTATAGGTGTTTACGTCACTCTAAGCTGAAAATGCATTACTGTCCTGTGTCATGCATTGTTTGTCGCATTCTGATAGTGTGTGTTTACGGCCTGTCGCCGCTCGCGGCATGGCTTGCTTTTGTGCGCGCTACCACCGCTTACAACAAAAGAGAGAGAGAGAGAGAGAGAGAGATATCGTCTCATTAGCAAAACAATGGCAAGAGACTGCTGTTTGTTGTTACTTACACTGCTGCTTTCTTTGATGATCAACAAGAACCAAATAATAGACTGCGTATGATAGAAGATGTTCTGAACGAGAGTTTAGCGAAAATTTTTCTCCGTTTGAAAATCTTTGCAGGCGCCTCTTTAGTCCATTACATTCTGCACAGTAATTAGAGTCATCTTAGATTTAAAAGTCTAGTCAATTGCCGTGCTTCATTTCTGACTGTATCACTATGAGGCATATGAATAATTTGAATATAAACATGATATGTTATGTGTATTCTTCCACGTTTGCTGTTGTCTCACTATAGTTTCGTAGTTTATTATGCAGACAGGATTCAAATGAAATAGCAGCAAACACGAAACAATACATGGCAAAATGTTTATATTCATATTATTCTTATAGTGAAGAGAATACTTCATAAAAGTTCCTATTAGCAACCATCTCTTCTCACAGGTACGAAAAAATTCAGAACGTAGAGTTGGCCATATTGACAAACATCCCAAACAGTCTGGCCAGTCGGATTTTCGTAGTACATTGAAAGGCTGCTACATTCGAAGATGAAAAATACGGAATTTGTATTTACTTTGTTGGATAATGTATGAAAATGCAGTGGTCGAAATCGGGGCGGAGAAAAAGTTCATCTTCCACCTTCCTTTTTAATTTATTTACTGACGCAGAGGTTTTGGTGCCAGCCTACAAAGCATGTCTGTGTAGCGCTACATATATTCAACGGCAAAAGTTAGTTGTGGCGGCACCCACCAACATTTTTCAGAACTTCCGCTTGCTTTGCACTTGATTCTAAGCCGCAGGCGGTTTTTTGGATTACAAAAACCGTAAAAAAAAGTGCGCCTTCGATTTGAGTAAATACGGTAAATTAACTCTCCTAACAGAAGAGTTTAAATGAGGTTGGCCATGGCACCTTACAACAGATACAAGCCCCACACCAGTATATCTTGATACTGAAGCTATCTTTACCTGTCACCCCCAATTGAATAATTAGGACCCTGTCTATGCTGTTGCCAGCCCCACCCACTTTACCCTGGTGTCTCCCTTTTGTGATGTCTTTGTGAAGTGAACCTACATCCTCCATCACCTGACCTGGACTTCCACTAGATTTCAAAAAACTTGTGACTTGGATCATTCGTCAACAGTTGGCCAACATCTCTACCATGTGAACTGCCTAACAAGAAAATTTTCTTCTTCTACACAACTATTTCTGGCCTCTTACTTCTCAAACACTTTTTGGAAGTTTGTTGTGTCCTGTCTACTGCTACATATACTTGTAGCTCATCAGTTTCCAACTGTGGCAACAGATCAAACCTGTTTTCCACATTGATAACAAAAATGTCTGAGAAAATCCTATTCCTATTTCTTCTATAAACTATTGTCACTCCCACATCTCCTTTCCCTTCTCTCCCCTTAACATTTCCAGATCTTGTTTTGCCTTATCTAGTTCCACCTGCAGGGTAGCAACCTTCTCATGTTCCACTATCTTCCTATCTCTACAGCAAACCTTACACAACTGGTTGTTGATTTCCCCAATTCCCATGCCACTACAGTCACCCACATATAAGAAACTGCAACGAACCTCGCACAACACCCGTAACTAACAATCCAACGGCAAGTCATACACTTCTCACTGGTGGCAAACAAATTTTAGCTATAATCTAAATTAAACAAGAAAACTTCCTACACTACTCAATAAATACATTAAATTTCTTAGAAACTTTAGGCCTAAAGTTTGGGCACTAATTCAGAACTTCTGGAGAAGTAGAAACAATTGAACGAGTATTGTTTATGTGAGGAAACAAAAGTAAACAAAAAATTGAGTCTACAATATATGAATTTTTCACTTATTACCAAACTTTTCACTTTGGCTGCTTGTTAGAGAATGAAATGGATAGCGTGTAATAATACACTAGCAACACAAACTGTACTTTGTTGAAATAATCACATAACTTAGTCACAATAATGTAAACAAAATCTAGGCCAAAATTTATGACTATGAGATGTTTTCTTTCTTCAAAAAATATGCAAATAGAAGTGAACCCTTCAATTGATAGTTTACAATAAGTATTAATTTACTTATTTATGATATAATATTGCCTTAATTAATGTTCTTACACAGTTAACCATCTATCTTTATGGGAGCTCTGAATGCACAAAACTTGTCAACCAAAGATGCTATAATATTACGAGCTTATTTCTTCACTAAAAGCTAAATAATCTGTTTGATGCTGTGTTACATTATCTGAGGTTTCGAGAAATCGTTAAAGATTGAAATCAGTAGCCTGCTAATACGACACTTGAATCAAAGTATTCAAAATAGCACAACTGAAAATATAATTAAAATGAATAATGGAGAAAATGGTCATTGTCGCCAGACTGCCTATAGAAAGGCATTCTTAAAGGTAATTATCTTCTTGTTAATAATACATTCACCTTTCTAAAGGAATTATAATACTGTGTGTCACCAAAGTCCATACCTTCTGAGTTCAAGCACACTGGCATGGCATTTAGAGGTGGCTGAAATTATCATCTGGGCTAAGCTTAGCAAATAACTGAAAAAAAGTAGACTAACACCTGCCTATAAATTTTAATTATACTTGCATTGTTTTGATACAGTTTTGGTCACCACGTCATGGGCATCTCCCCCTCCAGGGTTATGTTCCCTTCTCTAGATTTTCTATCTGCATCCCGAATGTATTACTCTGCCTTTTTGGAGAGAGAGAGAGAGAGAGGGGGGGGGTTAAAGTATTGGGTTCTTGAGCAAAATTCTAGTCCCCACCAAGGGCCTAGATTGAAATTTTTGATGGTTGCCCCAAGGCTAGCTCTTTTCAGATGAGTTATGGTTTACTCCTTTTGCCACCTTTTCCCAATCCAATTTATGCTCAATTTGCAATGATCTCAATGTAAACAGGACAATAGTCTTTCTTCCTTCTCGCTTTCTTAGGGAGTTCATCAGCGTTGACATCAAGTGTGAAGCAGCCTTGTGTTCTCTGTATACTTTGTTTTAGAACTTTAAATATTCTGTCTTCTGTTTTCCTTCCTGTTTCATTTTATTAATTCTCTGCTGTATTGTTAACTCCATGCACAGGAAGTGAAACTTTAATTATAACCACCCTGTAGTGTGTTGTGACTGGTTGAATTCTTAGAACATCTCCATGTTGCCAGCACTGAAATATAACAAGAAATTAGGCTAAACCTATAGAACAATGACAAAAAAAGCATCTCATACTGCCAACAGTCTTTAATAAGTCCTCAGTGAGTTGTACTAAAGTCATGACATAAATGGTTTGGTTGTCATGTGTGGTCTTAAAGAACAAATCCAAAAACAAAGATGGCGAATATTGTACCGACTGGCAGAAGTATGATGAGCAGACATGGCATGCTGTGTACCGTTTACTGTCCTGACAGGGCTGCTGCACAAGAGAGGTAGTGATAGTACTTGTCTCTGTTGAATGTGATGGTCAATTGTGTGATCATAAAGTTTTGTTATTGCTTGGAATGATTGCGATCACAGTAAACATAGGCCGAGTACTAGGTTTACGTATTTACTTTCCTCTTGTGGTAACCCTGTCTGAACACTCTACAATACGCAGCCTGTTCACCATACTTTTGCAGGTGGTCAGCAGAATCTTTAAGGTCATTGTTTCTGGATTTGATCTTCAACACTACACATGACCAGCCTTCTCTAAACATGAAGTGCTCAGTGGTGAATTCACATTAAAAGTAATGGTGACTAATAGGTTTCTGAATTTCAAAACACAAAAAAAGAAGAAAGAAATAGAGGGGAATAACATAAGTTCATTGTGAATCATTGATAATATGTACTACTAGATAAATATGTAAAGACTGTAACATGCATGTATGCTTCATTCTGACACCTGTTGATCTTGTGGTGAACTAGATTTACTTGTGTATCTAGTGCCACACAGTTTGTATAAACATTCACAAAAAGCTGTCACTCCGATTTTTCTGACATTCATTTCCATATGGGCCCCAAGCACAAAGGAAATTTTTGTTGCTCTGCACTGCTCATTTGCTAACTAGGATTGAAAACATAAATTAGTGTCTACATCATGTATGTAAAGCTTTATAATCACAGGTGCATTGGCAGTTTTATCTGAATCTCAAGCCACAGAAAGTGCTTAAAAAAAATGATAACGAGAAGCACAAAGTGTTGGAATATGTAATAGTGTTTGTGTGTGTGTGTGTGTGTGTGTGTGTGTGTGTGTGTGTGTGTGTGTGTGTGTGTGTGTGTGTGTGTTTTGCATTTAGTATCTGTTCTTAATGTTCTGATTTTAGTTTCACGTTAATTACAAACTGTACAAGTTCAAAAGACACTATTATAACAAGCCCACATATGAAAATTCTGTGAATTAAAACTACTAATAAATATATCCAGAAATATTAATTAATTTTTCATAATACAAAGTGGGTACACTATTTTTCCATAGGAAGTATAGGATATTGGGACTTGTTTAAAAAACAGTTCAGACTTTTGGTTTGTCTCTAAAATTGTTTTTCATGAACATCTTGTGGCAGCTCCTTCCATTTGTCTCCACCTGTAGCAGCAGATAACGAGCTGCGCCGACTGGAAAGCAGCGATCAGTGAAGTGTCCGCCAGCCGAGGTACCATCGGCCCCCAGCTCCATAGCTGGTCACTCCCCCCAGACATAGAGCTTACACTACCTTGCTTTCTGGCTGCCACCCTTCTCAAACCGTCGCTTAAGCAGTCTCTTCGTCCGCTTCAATGAGGCAACACCTCCCGGCTGTGCTCTCGGCAGCTCGTCGTGCTCAACACCATGTGGCTCACATCATTGTCTGCCACTCTTCGCCGAAGTACGCATGTACAGCAGGATTTTACATCCGTGTCGAATGTCAGCTTTTTGGCGCAGTTCAGTTAACGAGAGGAATGTACCTCATCTTCTACGCCACCATCCCGAACCGCGTTCCCTCAAGGTGTTCCCATTGGCCACAGCTCTCTACAAAACCTGTTTCTGGACACCTGATTTGTCCTCTGCATATCAACACCAGGAATACTGTGCACAATGTGATGTACAAGGTGTACAACTTTGCTTCCGCTGTTTTTTCCCCAGAATTTGAAGCTTTAATGTAACACATTGGTTACACATGTATCATTCAAAGTATTTTCCATTGCTGGCCACTAATTTCTGCAATTTTCGGGCAGTTTACAAATCCTTCATCGAAAAAATTGTTCATCGTTTGAAGCGGATTCATGAAACGATCCAATTTGTGACTTCTTCATGAGATCGGAAGTGTTGGTCAGCCAGGCCGTGTGCCATTGATCTAAACAGGTGATAGTCAGAGGGAGCAATGTCTGGAGAATATGGTGGGTGGGGTAGGACTTCCCATTTTAACATTTCCAAGTATGTTTTGACCTATTTTGCAACGTGGGGTCGAGCGTTGTCATGCTGCAAAATCACTTTATCGTGCCTCTCGCTGTATTGCAGCCGTTTGTCTTTTAATGCTGTGTTGAAACGCATTAACGACATTTGATAATGAGCACTTGTGATTGTTTCATTTGGTTTTAACACCTCATAGTACATGATGCTGAGCTGGTCCCATCAAATGCAGAGCATGATCTTGGAGCTGTGAATATTCGGCTTGGCCATCGACGTCGAAGCACGGTCGGGATATCCCCATGATTTTTTGCATTTAGAGTTATCATAATCAACCCATTTTTTGTCCCCGGTCACAAGGCGTTGCAGAAATCCCTTTCATTTTTGCCTCTGAAGCAACTGTTCACAAACACACAAATGCTGTCCAATGTCTCTTGGTTTCAGCTCACAAGGGACTCAAGTTCCTTCTTTCTGAATTATGCCCATGGACTTAAGATGTTTTGAAATGGCTTTCTGTTTCACTTCCACTAATCGTACCATTTCTTTTGACGCGAGTCTTCACTCACCAATGTCTCCAATTTTGTATCTTCAAAAACATTCTTTCTTCCACCACTATGCTAGTCTACAACATTAAAATCACTGTTCCTGAAGCACTGAAACCACTCACGACAGTCTTTCACTAATAGTGTTCTTACCATACGTACTTGAGAGCATTCCATGAGACTCAGCTGCTGTCTTCTTCATATTGAAACAAAACAGTAACACCTCCGGCAAATTATGAGAATTATGCTCGTAAACTGACATTTTCAATCAAGAACAACTTTATGATGCAGGCACAAGTCGGCTAATGTTTGAATGAGGTTATGTTGACCAAGGTCCAAGCTAACTGCCTGACATCTGCGATGTGATTCTTTTGATCGCTTCTTACCTTTGTCGCCACCTATCGGCAAGTGGTGGAAGCAAAGCTATACACCTTGTAAACAGTGCAGTGAATTGCAGTATTTGCCAGGCGTAAAAGGTGGATTTATTACCATTCTATTTCCAGCCAGTTTGGCGCCCCTTTACTGCCAAGCACGCCACTGAAGTGAGTTTTCCCATGCCACCAGACAATGTCGTGTGTGCCATTCACAGTCCCGCTTTGTTCAAAGACTGCACCATGGCTGGGGACCCCCTTAATTAAGAGGTAATAACCTGTTGATGTTTACTGTATTTGTTAGCTTTTAGGAATTATATCTCCAAACCAGCTCACATCGCTCTTCCAGCACTCCCTGTTATTTATTGTTATCTTTGTTAATTAGCACTCCCCTATAGGCATGTATGCTCCTAAGTCGTTCCTTTAATCTATGTTTCTCAAAATTCATTCCTGTGCATTGAACCCTTATGATTCTCAGTGCCTTAGTTAAATCTGTATGCGTAATAGTGTGCTTCCAAGTGTTCTGCCAAGTTGGTTTCAATTTTTGCACAATATTTGGTTGACTTTAGGTGCTAAGTGTTTTGCTGTTGTGTGTAGTCACTGCCTGAAATCCAACGAGACAGTGAACTATGTTAGTCTCGCCCCACTATTTATAGTGGAGTTCAGTTCCCAATGCTCACTACGCCCTTTGATGCTCTTTTTGTTTTTCAGAGCTCACACTGATGTTCCGTGAAATTCAAACACTCAGCTTGTGGTACCCAGTGAGATTTTAATAAATTGAGAGCCCTCCATCCCTGTTTAATAGATTTTCTGACATACTTATTTCGATAGACTCCTTAATTATGCTATCCTAGAATCTTATCATTTGCAATGTGGTACTGGTCTCATCATATTTAACTTCATGAGTATATCAAAGGCAGTAGTCGGTGACAGCTATCTGCTTGGTTTTTATTTGGTTGTGTCACTGATGTTCCTTGCATTTCTCCTTGGTTATTGTCGTGTCTGCACCATGTAAGAAATTCACATTTGCATGGAGTCAAGTACACACCAGCTTTCAGATACCTAGATAGTCTTCAACATTGAACAGAATACTTTCCATCTTAGTTGAAGAGAATGAAACAAGCTGAATACTGTGTTTTCATAGCAGACTGTCTATCTTACTGATACTGGGCCGGCATAGGCTAGATGAGCTATTTTTTGCTTCTCTTCCTCAATCTCTCTACTTCATTCCCATACATTCTTGGTTTTGATTGCATCACCCTTTTAATTTGATGGTCAAGGTACCCATTCCTTCGGAACACTATTCATAGCTGTTGTAATTCTTCTCTGAGGCTGTCCTTAGATGGAAGTGTTTGAGCTCTTTAAACCAGAGTCTGAAGAAATATGCCAGGTTGCTTATCAAAATATTGTGCATACAATGGAAACAAGTCAGCAGAACACTCAGAAATACACGATTAATGAGTCTCACCCAGACAACCTGAGAAATCAAATCTATATACTTCCTATTTCTCACCATATCTTTGTTAAATAATCCTTAAGTCACTACCTGTATCTGACTTCATATTCTCGCAGTTTGTTGCCTTTGTAAATCAAATTTTAGTTTAAAAAAAAAAAAATCAAACTTTTATTCATTCAGTGGATCCCTTAAAGGAAGGGTGTTGCGAAAAAGTCAATATATACATCATCAAAAGAGAAGCAACACTTACAAACTTAAGCTGCATTCTTTATTAACAAGAAACTGTCAATATATTGCTTAATACTATCTGTATTTATGCCAGCTGAATTTAATCTAGTAAATCAGAACGAAAGCTCTGATGTTGACAGAAGCTCCTTCTTGCTTTTATTGTTGTGCTTCAATTTTTGAGATTATAGACAACAGTATGCATTAATGCTTCCGGACTCAGCTTGTAAGTCTCAAGGCTTTTGTTACACTGATTGTACTTTCTGTAAAGTAAATTTGAAAGCTGAGGCCAGCTTATGTGACAGAGAATAATCAATGCCCATCCGATTTAGTTGGTTATTAAAATGCTTTATGACAACTAGTTCGATTTCAGGGCGAGAGATATGAAATATTTTGTTGGAAATGCAGCTGAGGGTTTTTTCTTTCATTTTTATCTTGGCAGCTCAAACTGTAGTCAATTTGTGTTTGTTTGTTTGTTTGTTTGTGTTTGTGTGTGTGTGTGTGTGTGTGTGTGTGTGTGTGTGTGTGTGTGTGTGTGTGGGTTTGTGGGGGATTGGGCGCGTGCATCTTTATGTTTTCTTAATGTTACTCTTTGTACCTCTGTTTCAGAAACACCTCGTAGCAGAAGACAGCAACGTGTTATTGGTTCTCCAAAATGAAGATGTTAAATTTTACAACATTGACTGACATTGTGTTCATATCAAATGTCTGTATTTTAAGTAATTTCACATTTGCATGCTGAGATTTGTATCTTGTTCATATGTTTGTAAAACTGAACTTTCATGTAATGGTACCTTTTCTGTATTTTGTGACGGGTGTGAGTATTTTGTAAATAGCCATTCTAATAATTATCAGTGACCAGATGTTGCTACTAAGAATATAAACTTATGGTTAATCTATCAAAGAGCAGCAACTGAGATAAATTTTTAATTATTGCTTCATTTTATTTTGATGTATATTATTTTCAGTTCTGAACTCAATATCTTATTTTTTGTACTGTTTAAGCATTCTGTAGTGAACATAGGAAAAGTCCAAATGTTATAATCTGCAGTGGACCACAGTTATTCAGAATTTTTATGTATTCATTTAGTGGAAATATTGTTCACATAGTTGCACGATTTTACATCTACTGTGGAACATGTTATTTGTACATCTCTGAAATGGATCTGATTAAAAATTATATATGCATGTAAAAAAATATCGATTATACTGATTACTTTACACTTAATACTGCACTATAGTACAGAAATCATGTTAAGTTTAAACTATGATCTGGTTTAACATTCTTTCCTCTTTTTTCTTTCACCAAGTGTGAAGATGGATCTGAACTGAGTAGAGAAAATGACTTTCCCTTATGATATTTTGTTTCTGGATTCCACCATAATTTGATACGAGCTTGATAATAATGTTACAAACATCAGTAAAATTAGTCTACAAACAGTGTAGGAAAAGATAGATTGCTATTAGTGTAAAGATGACACGTTAAGTTGCAGACAGGCAAATTAAAACACACATAAGCATTCTGACCGAGCTGCCGGAGTTGGTGGTCACATGTGCATGAGGTGTGCATCCTTTTGTGAATGATTTGTGTGTGTGTGTTTTTCTCTTTTTCTACTGAAGGCTGTGGCCAAAAGCTTACGTGTAAGTGTCTTTTAGTTGTGTGCCTGTCTGCAGCATGACGTGTCATCTTTATGGTAAGTAGCAAAATCTTTTTCTACGGTGTTGATATTCCTACCTGGAGTTTCCATTGTTTATTAAAATTAGTCTCAAATATGTTGTGTAATATGCAACTAATTTATCAATATGCCACCCCTGAAATGTTAGTTACTTTACAGCAAATGTGGTTTTGCTTTATAGTAATATGTTAAGTGTGCGAGCATTCATTCTCTGATTAACATTATACGAGGATGTTGTGCATCTTACTGTTCTCATTTTAAATATGAGGATAACTCAAATTACACAGTTATTCCGTTTGAAGTACTGGCAGCGTAGAGCAAGTTAGTGTGTCGGGTCCATATTTGCGGAGTCTTATTTGTCATCAGTAAGTTGTAATGAGAAACTGTAATGCTATGTCAAAATTTACTTTAATTTTCAGTGTCTGTGACAATCCACTAAGATGTTTGACATGGTCTCCAACTTACATGGTGAGCTTTTTCCCAGCCATGGGCTGCTTAAGGAAAACTTTGCAAGATATTTCTGGGACCCCAAATTGGCTATTGTAGAGCACAGTAAAATATTTACACTGTGCATTTTAAATAACCTTCAGCCCATATGGAAACACATTAACATGCAGTTTTTTCATTATCTGCCAACCCCAACTTGTTGAGACAGGTTCTTGCAATCCACTTTCTTCTAGGATAGTTATCAAGACATCTGTTTGAGGTAGTAAGCAATTTTGCCACTTCATCATTGTAATCATGACATTGCAAAATGTGAGGTGTTGTACAGACCAGGTAGAGTACTGCAATGATAATGTGTTATTAAATTTCTCAGAATGCTGCTTGTTTTCATTTAGAGATGCTGAAATGAAATTGCTTTATACTGATTAATGATTGGAATGTCATCTGGCAAGTTCCTGCTGCACATGGTATAGGTACACTGGCATCTCATGACACAGCACTGATGAAATAGGTTGAACCCTCTTTACACTGAAGTCTATATTAACTTTGCTTCCCTTTTTTTTTTTTTTTTTTTTTTTTTTTTTTTTTTTTTTTTTTTTTTTTTTTTTTTTTTTTTTCCAGCCAGGTTGAAATCGTTCTGACTGCATTGATCTTTTATGATTTTGTTCATATATTGGTGGCGTACAGAGAAAGAAGGAAATTAAGGTAGGTTATTGATGTTGCCATTGTCCATATGCCAATAGAATGGGAGGCAACAGGTTACAACATAGAGCAATTAACTCAGTACGTGTACATCGAAGTCCTAATAACAGTAGAATATGCCACTAACATAAAGTGCCCAGTAGATACTTTGACCCAGTCCAACACACAAGACATCATCTGTGGTGTCAAGAGAACCTGAGAACCTAATTTCATCTGCTTTGTTACTTCCATTCAAAACGTTCTCTTCTTCATTTATATGTCTTTGTGTCAGTTTCATATGTAATATATATGTTCTGTTTTTTTTTCTGACTGATTAAGATCACAAAACTTTTTCTGCCCCTTTTAGCAGAATGTGAAGCTTGTAGGTGTCACAAGCTAAAACTGTGAGCCAGACTAGGCATAAACCTGGATATGGACATTCCGACAGTGTGCGGCCAACTGATTTTTTGTTAGCATGTCTTGTGGACAGACCAAATTTCCTACATGTATTCCTCTGTGTATCTTCCAAACTCCAGATGGTCTCCTCAGGACTGCTACGCTTCATCTTTGTGATTGAGCCTCTGTGGAACTAGGAAGGTAAGGTTCAGGTCAACCTCTGTGGCATGCCCAGATAGCACTATTATAAAACGGCCTGTGAAATGTAGATATTGAGGTTACATGGTGTTGGACATAGTTTAAATCTTTCAGTAATACTTGTGCTATATTATTAATGTGTAATGCAAAATAACTTCCACATTGACTAGTTTATTGTAAATTTCCCTTGTAATTGTTTGATGTTTTCAATTGATTTCTTTGAATGGGGTATGTAAATCAGCTATTTAGATTTTTGCAGCATGACATGAAGTTTACTCTATCTTTTCAATATTTTGAGGAAAGAGAGAGACTTTGTTTTATTAGTGGATGTTGGCAAACTGAGGGAGAAATTGTCCAAGAAGAAGTTTAAAAATCTTACCCACGTCTCTTCGCATCCAAAACTGTTTCATTTTTCCCAACTAGGTCATATGTGTCGTGGAAAATAGTGCAGCGCGATCACTGGCGGGGCATTACTATGCTTACAGTTTGAAGACTTGGAGTGACTGTAAAATTTAACATATTTGGGCACAGAATTATCAAACATGTTTTCACCAGCCATTGATTGTCTAAGACACCCTTTGACACTGGAAGAGATGTAGGTGTAACGGTTGTGCAAATGATAATAAAAATGTTTAAGGGAGTGTGGTAGCCTCAATCAAAACAAATCAAAATTATTACCCTAACAGTTACCACTTCTCTGTATCCTGATTAAAGTTATCTTACATGAAGATCTTTTGTTTCCTGACCACGATAGCATCAGAGACAAAACAAACAGCATACGTATCAGCTGTATGAAGTTATTGAAAAAAGGTACAGAAGAAAGGCCACAAACTTGCAACAATAAATTGACAGAATTATTATGTATTGTCTATTTAGAACTCAAGATAATGCGAGGTAACCTTTTACAGAACATGATGGCACCAGTCCACAGTTCCAGATATCTCATCATATGGGAAGTCCTCCACAAGGATTAGAAGTTGTGAGAGGAAAACCAATGAACCAGTAAATAATTGTTTGTGCAGCCCTTAGTAAAGTGCAGTAAACCATCTGAAGGGGGTGGGGAGGGGGGTGATGCAAGATATCATTGACCATGAGATACAAGGCTAGAATACAACAGGCAGCAAATGTTACCACATCAGCACTGGTGGGTGGAGGGTAGTCAGCTCGTAGATCAGGCTGCATGTGTTTGTAAACACGGCAGTTGAGGTAAGTTTTTGCATACTCTCACGACATTACCAGACTCCTGCTGGTGTGATTCTACCCGCATATGACCAACTCCAAGATACCGGAGGCCAGTACATGTTAAGTAAAGGCAGTGGCAACTACTGCATTAATTCTTTACAAAGATTTAACAGCAGCGTCACATAGCTATGTCCTAAAAGGCTCTGTGAAAAATCTGTGCAAGAGTGAGCTCCATTTTTTAAATATTACAACATTTTGTGTCTAATATTCCTGATGGTTTTGTGTTGAAGCAACACATCAATGAGTGAAGAAAACCGAGAAAAATTAATTTTATAATAGGAATTTTCATATTAAGTTTTCTCACCCAAATATTCACATCATAGTCCCATGATTGAGGTTGCTACATTTGTAATTTTGTCTCTTGTATGAATCCATGGTTAGAAATGTTATTAAGTGAATAATTACTTAACCTTTACTTACAAGGGCTGGACAACACAGCCACTGAGGGCTCCTCCACATGTGGGTCCTACATCGCAGGAAAGTCTCAGATTTGCATGTATTTAGCTGTTTAGAAATAAGCCAGCTATGTGAGATAAAGGATTGTTGCCAGTAAGTTTGATTTTACTAATCTATACATGTATAAATAAATTAGTCTAGTGTCATGCTCTGTCTGTATGCTCAGCCTAATCTCAGGGGAACTACTGTGGAGATTTTTTATCCGGTTTTGACTTAATAGTTATTGGTTTGTGTGTATAATTTATAAATATTTCTTGGATTTTGGCTGAACTAACATGAATTAAAGTCCTCTGCCAGTGTGAAAACGATGGGCCTGATGGTCTTGCAGTAAAGCATGCACCTGGAAACTGAAAAGTCAGGCGATAAAATCCTGGCCAGTTCAGATTTTTCACTCTTCCTTTTAACCTAGTGTTCATGGTATGGAGATTCATCTAAAACAAAGCATGGTTCAGATTCCACATTAAACTGTATGTCCCCTTTTTACCATTGGATAACTGTGATACTTTAGGGACACACAAGTTGCCAAAGTGATGTCCAATTGAAAGACTGGCATAAAGCCATTCAGCCACACACAATTATTATTACCAAAATACATATATTCTCCTTCGATAAACATTAAAAACTAGTCCTCTGCTACCTGTTTATGGAGGCTCATCTCTGGATCTACTGTAGGGATTTTGATACTTGCACTAGATTGGCATATGAGTCTTGGGTAGCACAAAAGTTATTTGTTCTGTAGGTAACACATTGACTGAAGCATACATAGACGTGGGCATTTCGCTGCCACACCAGGTCAGGTCTGGTGTGAGGCTCTGCTGTGGCTACCACCGACCTCATACCAGTCAACGTGTTAATTGGTGTTTGGAGTGACGTCTTCTGCAATGATGAGAGCTGTAAGATACCACACAACCTGCAGTGTGCGGAAATACGGACCAGTGGTGACTTCCAAATAATGGCCATTATATACACAGGCCACATCTCAAGATGATGACTGCCCCACTGACAAATGAGTGGACATGCCACCGTGTCACCTATGAAGCCTGGCTCACGTTGTTAGTTATATGAAAATGTTGCTATTGTTACCCATGAGTAACGTGTGGGTTGCTAGTTCAGTATCTTTCTCCATTTGATAAAGATAGAATGACTTTCTCTTCAGTCAAATAAAGGATATGAGTAACCACCTGCTCAGTCCAGTACTAGTACTTTTCAATCATTCCAGACAGAGAGAACCATTTTAAAAACCAAGTAGCAACCATGCATCCCACTCCAGACTCTCATACAGTAGTATGTGTACATGAGGGACTATGTTATGGGAGCTGAAATGCAGCAACAGAATCTCAGTTTTCAGAATCAATATTGGAGTGTTTAGATGATCATACAGAAGCAGTATAGGAAATTGTTTTTTGGAAAACTATGTTTGGAAGCCCTTGTGAACATACTAAGTGATTCATTTACAGTAGTGTGATGACTTGGATCATCTGTGATTATAAGTAGAGCCTTGAATTTCATTTAATATAGTCACACAAAATATGTAACAAAAATAGGTAGGCCTAAAATGTGTAAGACAATAGTAATATCATGAAAGTGTTTAGCTTGAAACAATTTTATTGAAATCAACTTCTGAGTTGCATTAAATCCTACTGTATATCTTCATACAGGTACACGTAAACATAGCAGAAACATAAAAAATACATTAAAAAGGTAATTTTAAGTTAAATATATTGTCTTATTTTTTTAGATCTGTACTGTGCTAATAAAAGAGTTAAGTGCAGTGAGCAACCAGCTACTTCAAATTTTCTACAAGCTGGATGAAAATTATCCTTCGACAGCACAAGACATTGATGGTACAAATTTTAGGAGATGAAACATTCCTGTAGAGAAGTCCATTGTAGTGCCGGCCAGTGTGCCCTAGCGGTTCTAGGCGCTACAGTCTGGAACCGTGTGACTATTACGGTCGCAGGTTCAAATAGTTCTAAGTTCTAGGGGATTGATGATCTCGGTAGTTAAATTCCATAGTGCTCAGAATCAAGTCTGTTGGAGTGTCTTCTTCCCAGCTGAATATGTTGCAGATAGTAGCAACAGTTGGGTAGCCTGGATTTCCTAGCAAAACAGCATCAAACTTACTCACTGCTCTCTGTTCAATATTGCCTCTTATGTCAGTCAGCTTGCATTTGATATTCTCAGCAATTTCTGCAAAGCCAAGGTGATGGATTTTAATTCTTTAATGGCACTAGGAAAGAAGCCATAGTTGCTATGGATGGACGCCTGAGAATTTTTTATTTTAAGTACATGAAAGCATTTTGTAATCAATCATAGATTTTGTGAATGGAAGTGTCCATTTATAAAGACCGACTGCTCCGGCAGAAACACTTTTCAGCAGCAGTAATCTATTGAGCGACACAATGTAGCACTTTCTTATGTATGAAAATTTTGTTTCTTGATTTCCACTGCACATTTCATCAGCAATACACTGCAGTGCATGAGGAAGACACATGAAGCGGATTAACATGTCGACTGCTGCATGCTTAATGGTGGATGTTTCATTGCCAGGCGAGGGACGTGGCATTAGGCATGCGGTTCTGCCATGGCTGCCAGTGGCCACATGGCGGTGAACATGTCAAATGCAGGTAGAACATATTCGGAACAGTTGCTGCCTTCATCATATAGGCTGCGGCATATGAATACATACAAGAACTTTTTTTTTTCTTGAGTTCCCTCAGACCACAGCACTTTAAAGGCTGTCATTCACGAAACAATCTACTCTTGAATGATTTGTGTGTTCAGCACTTCTCAGGAAATCGATAATGGCTTTTATGCTTCTCCATAGTTTAGAATCTCTTTGCTTCTGCGTCAGTAACATTTTGCTTTTTAGATGACTGCACTGCTTTGTTCTTTGTATGTGCATCACTAGGTACATGTTGCTGAATTGGAGACTCCGTAGAGCACCCAATCTGCTTATGTATGCTCAATATAGAACAACCACTTCATCAATAGTGAAAATGTCCATTGTAACCCAAGATATTAATTTGATTCCAGCAAGAGGCATTGTGAACATAGTCGTGAACTCGTAAGAAGGTACTGTTAGGGAAACATTCCTTGATGCACACAATCCATAGTTTTGAATTGTAAGAAATCAGTAGTAGCTGGAAAACCTTGGTCTTTTAGCCTTTTGTCTCCCCCCCCCCTCTCTCTCTCTCTCACTCACTCTCTCTCTCTCTCTCTCTCTCTCTCTCTCTCTCTCTCTCTCTCTCTCTCTCTCTCTCTCCCTCTCTCCCCCCCTCCCTCCCTCCCCACCCCACCCCACCCCCCACCCTCTCAGCCCTGCCAAACTGAAGGCTATCCCAGTAATGACAATCTAACTTCTCTATTGAACAATGTAAAGTACGGAATCAGGCAGTTTTGTGGTAATGGCTGGTACATGCAGAGTTCTCTCTTTATTTCCCTGCAGTGTCTGCCAGGTACAGCCCTTAGTTATTCTACTGCATTTCTGTATGTGTGTATGTAATACAATTTTGTTGGTTTTTGTGCCAATTCTGAATTTAGAAATAATGTAAAACACCTGTAATAATACTGTTAAAATAACAAGAATGGTATCTTGGAAACAGATGACTTGAAAATCAGTGGTCATTGTTATGAGACATGATAAATCCTTGCTTTTCTATTACTACATTGCTTCATTCTTATAAAACTGCAATGACTTGGTTTCGAAGAGGATACATTTCTCAATGTAGCAAAATGGCAGTCTGCTTTAATGCTGACATGGCTTTCAGTATGCTGAAAAACATAATTGACAAGATACATGATATTTGTTATGATTTTTGGAATAATGGTGTACTACCCACACTGAACCAATGACAGTAGTTATTATCAACTTTTTTTAGGAATTGATTGTTTATCCTTTCATATATGATTTACCAATTACCAGAGGCAAGACATAAACAGATAACAAATTAACTTGAATAAGGCACCTGTAGTGAATAATTTTTTTCTTGGTATCATTTTCTTTTGAAGTACTTGTCAAAGAATTTAACGGAACATTGGTTGACATAAATAGCACAATTAACCCACAAATGCTTTATTTTATTTCTTAGGCCACTTTCTACCCTATTCCAAGCAACAATTTATACTGGGGAAAATAAAGGCTGTTGCTGGAGCTTTTCAGGAGCAAACCTATGTGAGTGTCTTTCAAACCTATGTGAGTGTCTTTTGTAATGAAACCTTTCTCAGGCACTGACTCCATGGAGCCTGAAGGGGCCCGAGCCACCTCAAATATTCGTTCAACCCCAACAATTTTAAGAAAATTATTAGTCATATTATGCTTTCTAAAATCACAAAATTATGTTGGAATTTTTTTTATTTCCCTTCTTTGACAATAGTTACCTTTTAAAATACATTCAGTAATGAATTAAAACAAATAATTATTATGGTAGTAAGCAGGTTAACTGAAAACAAGTGGTGTGAATCACGTTAGTGTTATGGTGCTGCAAGCACACTTAGGATTAGTCCCAGTGCGCAAAGCTTCGTGTAAAGTCTGGTGCCGACAGGCCAGTGCTGCGGTCATAGTGACATCAAAAGGACTGGAGCAGAAGTGCCTGGAACCCTCCACCTCGTGTCGCCTTGGTGCTTTGAGACACTATGACGCCTCGGCTATATAAAGCCCACCCTGCTGTTGCAGTCATTAAGTGTGGATAGTTCCGTTCAGTGTATGCTGGAAATGTGTTCAGTGTTCTGACTTTAGTGTCTAGTCGACTGTTTTATATGACTACATTTTATTCGTTTACTTTAGTCCCTTAGTGTATTGTGAATTAAGTTTGTAATGGATAAATTTGTTATCAAAAAGTCGTTCTTGGAAGTTGATGATACTGCAAGTCAAACTCCAACAATTATTGTGTCGCCAATTGCTTCGTCGTCTTCAGGCGAGAACTGTTCACAGCCGAAACCTGGACAGTTCGGTAAGGGAAGATCATTTCAGAAGTCTTGATTGATTAAATAAACTAAATTCTATCACTAACCAAAGTGTGGCCTCCCAACTGAATGAACAGTTAGTTAGTGATATGAAGAAATGCAGTTTAGCTCTTCAGGCAATTTTTGTTACCATGCAGTTTATATGCCAACAAGGACTAGCAATTAGAGAGCATGAAGATATAAACTCAAAAATTTTTCAATTGTTGGAATTCCAAAAGAATGACATACCTGAGTTTAAAGATTGCTTAGAGCATTCGGTGTATAAGTGGACGTCCCACGATATTCAAAATGAGATCATTGATCTACTAGGAAAGTCTGTGTTGAGAAAGGTACCGTAAAGTGGATCAAAAATTGATCCTTTTTTTTTTTTTTTTTTTTTTTTTTTTTTTTTTTTTTTTTTTTTTTTTTTTTTTTTTTTTAAAGAAAAGAGGACTTAAATAATTAATGAGAATCTGACAAAAAATTGTCAGGTATTTTACATTTATCATCTTTCAGATTCCACTAACATTATATTTTTACAGAACATGGTTACCAAGAGAAAAATTATGAAAATCTGATCTGCTTTACCTCACTATTTGGGGTTAAGTGGATTGCCTATATATTTTTATAGTTAAACCACTTTACCCCATTCAAGGTGGAGAGTGCACCACTGTATGTCTTTTTAGTTGAAACAATCGTGTATGGTATAAGTTTTTAAAAAGGACATTTAATATCAAAATTATGATTGAAAATACAGTTAAATGAGGGGTACTACTTTTAAGAACTTGACCACAAAACCAACATCATAAAAATGTTATCATGTCACATATGGCAATTCTATCTACTCCACACTGTTCACGTTAATGTCTGAGGCTGCATACCAACCCCTCCTTAGATCTTTCACCTTTACCTTACAAATAATGTTTTATAAGGAAACTGTTTGAATGTCAGCAACATCAGGGTGCACAAAATGTCTCTCTTTTTTGCCACCTTTTTTCTTTAAAAATCTGACCATAGCAGTGTCTTTATCTGCTTCCATAATTTTTCCTACATAACATCTATCTCTTTTTTTTTCAGTATTGAAGGGGACGAGGACATGATCACCTTTGTTATAATGCATTTCAAAAACTCCGCTCCCTTCTGCTTTCATGACATCCCCCATATCAGCATCATTAACTACTCTCTCTGCCTCATCTGTAACAATAAAATCTTTGCATTGGACACTTTTTCCTGGCAAAATGTTGAGTCATTTCCCAACTTTACAAGAGCTTGCTGATATTTTACTTTCACAAGTTTTCTTCAAGTGCTCACTAAGTGAGTCTGTGCAAGACTTTTCCAGATCTGCAATGGATGTTCTACATGTCTGAGGCAGTTTGCTCAGAACTTTCTGTGGATCTATAGGGACTATGCCACAAGCTTTAAAACCCGATTTCACATTCCTTGCTGAAGTAGAATTTATGGCTTCAATTACAGATTTCAGAAATCTAGGAAATTCTGTTTTCGGAAGTGGTCCCCTGTTTTTCATCTTCCACACACCAAAAACTTTTCACCACGCTCTCTTTAAAGGACGAAAATATGCCACATCCATAGGCTGGCATATGTGACTTGAGTTAGGTGGAAGTAAGTCAAAATGAATGTTGTTTGCTTCACAATTTTGAATAACTTGTAATGTTAAATGACTTGAGAGATTGTCACCAATAAGCACTTTTGGACCATCAAGCCTCCTGCAATATGGCAGAATTATTGTGGAGAACCACTCACAGAAAATGTCTGCATCAAACCATCCACTGGAGTTTTGGTTGTATGCAGCACCACTAATTCCACCTTCAGTCCATCCTGAGTATATTAGTCCAGTAGGGTTAAATCTAAAAATTAGACATATCAGAAATAATTGCTACAAAAGGTTTTATTGTTTTAATGGCTTCATTTTTGGCCCAATATGACTATCCTAGGTTTCTCCCTCAGCAAAGTTGTGGAAAAGTGGTGGGGGGCAAAAATGTACCTGAAAAAGTGATATTTTTTCGGCTTTGTGATTATACGTCGTAAATGACTCACAATATCGAAAACATAGTGGAATTAAAAATTTTAGGGCATGAAATTCTGCATTGAATGAGACCATCAGCATATTTTTTGGATCATCCGTTTCCCTTCAAAATCGGACCAATTTTACATGCACATGAAAAATTTTCGTTTTTACTTCTGTTTTTTTGTAATATCATTGAAACTAACTCATCTATCAATAAAGTGGTTCACACAAACGATATAGGGGAATAAATTCTGCATTTGATGAGACCGAAAGTGAAATGGACTACCTGCTTTTGTATGACTAAGTTTGTACATTCATTGCTATACACGGAAGGTACTTCATATTTACAAATCTAGGTCTCTACATCAGTTTTATGCAGAGAACTCAAAAATAACATTATCATGAGTAAAGATTGAAAAAAAAATTAAATACTGTTCAAAGTAAGGGGTAAATATCAGAAGACTATACACAGTTTGCATTCAAAGGCTGGTTTACTATCAGAAGGTCTGATAAGTTTTGGAGAGGGATATGGTCCGACATGACGATTGAGCAAACACTAATGTGCTGGTTCAAAAGTACTGGAGGGCTTAGTCATGGTCACGGCACTTCAGACAGTACTCTGAGTAGATAGATTCTGACCATGCCAACTGTTACTACAGTGACCCAGCAGGTTGAAGTTTTGTGGGGTATCACTCACTACCTCAGAGCAACATGTTGATGCTAGAGTTCAGCGTGAAATTGCAAACCTTCAGAAAATTATTGAGTGGTTTCAAACCCACGATCCTTTTCCTGTTACCAAATCTGTTACGTCCATCAGCACAGGAATCATCGGAGATGACTCCATCAGCTGTCACAGAGCATTTGAAATGGGCAAATCCTCAATGCTCACCCTAGTTGGTCAAACCTTTGACAACATCGAGTTTGTCCAAAAGAAAAGAGTGATAAGTATACAGGGATTTAAATCTAAGGTGACCATTCATGGGGAGGATGTACCAGTGAACCCCGAAACCATATTCCACCGCAGAGCACTTCTCAAGAAATCTGACGAACAGCTTAAAGAATTCTTCCAATATGAGCTGACACCCTATCCTCTCTCTCTCTCTCTCTCTCTCTCTCTCTCTCTCTCTCTCTCTCTCTCTCTCTTCAATGCATCTAGAATGAGGAAGACTCCCAAGTCAGTGTTATATGACTTGTTCACACCACTGAATGATGTAAACCTGGAAGAAGCAGCATTTGTCATCGATGGTGGATTTCTTCTCCACCAGGTTGTATGGAAGAATTGTGAAACATTCCAGTTAATCTTAACCAAATGCGTTGACTGTTTAAAAAGACACTACAGCAGAAGTGCGACAAGTGTGGTGTTAGATGGCTACCCAGAAGACCTGCCCACCAAGAGCATCAAATATTCTGAGCGCCTCCGCCGAAGCAAAAGACACACTACTCTTGAGGTCATCTTTACTGAGTTAATGATGGTGACTATGACTCAGGAGCAATTCCTTTCCAATGACAGAAATTAAGCGTGTCTCATTAGCTTGAATATTTCGAAGCTTGAAGGTGAAGGCTTCCCAGTAAAGCAAGCTAATGAAGACACAGGCCAACTAATTGTTGCCACAGCGCTTCAGGTATCACAGGAACATGAGAAGGTTGTGGTTGCTGGTAAGGATACGGACCTTCTCATTATGCTCAATGCCCTAGCCATACCATCAGCAAATATATATTTCTTGAAACATGGAAGATGAAAGACCTCATCAAAAGTATTTGGTTCCAGCAGTTTCAAACTGGCAAACAACATCAGAAGGCCACTCATATTTCTCCACGCCATAAGTGGATGTGACAAGCTAGACGAGTTTCGTTCTTTGTAGTTTTTTTGTTTGATGCTTATTGCGTGAGATATTTGGCCTGGTCACTATCAATGGACCACCCTGTGTATGCACAGAGCAGCACTGACTGATGCTCATTATGTTCTTTTAGTTTGTACTGCTCACATTAGCTATTCTGTGTTTCGCTTGTGTTGCACCTTCTGTATGATTCTTTTGTCTTATGTGTAGAGTCACAAGAGATTTATTTCTGTTGTTGTTCAGAGGTTTAAGAATAAAGCCATGATTGTGTTACTTGGATTAGTTTCGTGTATTACTTGTTACTACATGACTGGATATGAATTTGGAATGGTTTCAGTATGTGCAGTCTTTAAGTGCAGTTTCATTTGGATTACTCATTATGGATGCCATGCTACTGGCCCTGATTGAACAGCTTACTTGGGCAGTGGCCACTTCTTCAGCTTCCATTAACAGACACCATTCTACAGTCTATCCATCCACTTTCCTTCTGTATGATGATACAGCCAAGGATTGGGAAGCTTATGAAAAAAGACTTGGACAGCATTTTTTGGCTTTCAGTGTGACAAGCTCAAATTTATGCAAAGCCTTATTCCCCTTGTGGATTCTACCTAAGGTGTATAAAGTACTGTGTCAGCATGCCCCTTTACAAGGACTGGTGGCTCTTACTTTTGATCACATGCGCATTTCATTGTCCAATTACCATCACAAATGAAAGCATGTCATAGTGGCATGAGTTGAATTCTGCCGATGCTGCAAGAAACCATACCAGTCATACAGGGCGTGGACAGCCAAAATTCATGGCCTTAGCCATAAATGTCAGTTTGTTACTGATGCCCATAATGACTCTTATGAAGACTCTATGAACACAATTACCTGTTAAGCTCCAGACAAGAAATTGTGCCAGAAGGCTTTACTCTGTAAAAACCACCCATTGCCAGAAATTTTGCAAATAGCACGATCTTTTGAAGCTTCTCGCACAGCAGGTGACCAAATTGAGGCATAGGGTGATGTTGAAGTAGCGTCACAAGATGTTCCCACTAGGACGACAGATAGCCTGCCTGAATGAGGAAGTGGCAGTGGCGGCAGTAAACATGTGGGCCCAGCACCAAGCAGCTGTGACCACACCAGCATCAGCATTCTCTGTTTCTGTCTTGTCCTTTCTGTTTTTGCAGCATGAGCCTTTGTCATGCCGTAACTGCTGGGCTAATTGTAATGCTTGCTAGTAGAAAGGCCAGATCATCTCTGTGTGTTGTTCGCCAAAGGTTGCTCAGGATATGGACATGGATGAAACTGTGTGACTCCTGTGCTTGTGATTTCTCCCAAGTTGTTTGTTAAGTGTTTTTGCTAAGTGCTACAGGTCAACACATGTTCTGCAGTGACATTATTGAATTCTCAAAACCATGTGTGGTTTATGCTTGCTGCCATTGACACTGGTCACGCAGAAGCTGGTCAGTTATAATGAACAGAACATTGAACTGAACTGCTGGGACACTTTATGGCATCTGTCTCTTACAAGCCAGTGGTTCATTCCATTACATTTTTGGCAGTTGCTGATGCCAGTACTGGGAACTTGTTTGGAATGGATGCATTTCAGGTATTTGGATTTTCTCTCACTGACGCAGTTCACCTTGTGTCCAACCAGGTACCATATGCTCAATTGGAAACACTGTATGAGGAGTTTTTGGACTTATTTTTCGAAGGTATTGGGTGTACAACAAATTTTTCTAGTTATATTTCTTTGAAATACATGGCTCACCCTCGTTTTTGTCGCACACCTGCTGTTTTCCAAGAGCCTGATCCAGGTTGCATTAATTATGTGGGTGATATTATTGTCATGGGCTCCTCTGCGGCCAATCACTTGAAAAATCTATGCACTTTATTTTTTGTCGTAAAGTCAGTACATTGTAACCTCACAAAATCTCAGTTTTTCAACCTTCTTTTTTTTTTTATTTGGGGTTCAAGGTCTCGTGGGATGGGGCTCACACTCTGCCATACCACATCTCCGCTGTTACGTCTTTGCCTCACCCCTCATCCATGAAGAGCTTTATGCCTTCCTAGGGAAGGTAGCCTACTACTATAAATTCTTGATGGGACTGGCCACATTGGTCCATCCGTTGCAAGCATTGTTATGCATTGTTTTTGCTGGAGCCTGGATTGTGAATGTGCTTTTCAAATGTTGAAATCCAAATTACTCTTGGCCCCTTGTTTAGCTACGTTTTCTTTGAACCAGCACATATTTCTGGTAACTGATGCCTCACAATATGGCAACAGCTCTGAGTAACTTGTTGCTTTTGCCCCTAAATCTCTTGCTCCAGCCCAGCAGCATGGGAAAAGAGGCTCTTGCCGTAGTGTATGCTCTCCAGAAATCTCTTTTTTTTTTTATGGTTTCAAGTCTCACCTTATTACTGACCATAAATCCATGGTTTCTTGTTTAACCCTGACAGTTCTGTGCCTGACAAGGCAGCACACCACCTACAATGCTGTGACTTGTCCTTGTCTCGCTACAATTACGAAATACATTTTTGACCTGCATCTAATCATGCCATTGGGGTTGTCCTGTTCCAGCTTCCTGTGGGTCCTGATCCCGAATTTGATCATGGAGAACTGCTTGGCTTGCATCTTGATGTTGAAATGCAGGCTGCGATTGAGGGTTTTCAAATTATGAGCTCGTACATAGCAGCTGCTGTTTCCACCAACCCAGTTCTCCACCAGGCGGTTCGGTTTGTTCAACAGTGCTGACCAGAGAAACTGCCATGTCAGGCTTTGGACCCCCTGTGAAACTATTTTTCCTTAGGTATCACCTCTCTGTTTTTGATGGTGTTTTGCTGTTGTCCACGGAAGACCTCTCTCCCAGTCAAGTCATTCCTGCCCCATTACATCCCAAGGTTCTAAGCGTTTTCCAGCAGGGCACTTGGAGAGTTTTACACATTAAACTGTTAGTTAGAAGACGTGTATTTGGCTAGGGACTGATGGTGAAATTGTTAATTTTGTCATGGGTAGTGAGCAGGATGCTTGCCAACAGGGACCTCCCAGAGCATCTCTGTCCCCCTTGCTGCTCTACGCCAGCCATGAGAATGCATTCATGTGACTTAACAGGTCCCATATTGAATTCCTATTGGCTCTTGGTTGTGGACCCATTTTCCCAGTCTCCGTACATTATTCAGTGTCTGCTGACACCAGCTGAGTTCATAATTCATACACTTTTGAGGGTTTTTTCTATTGTGGAGGGGTTGCCTAGTGCCTTAATTTCTAATAATGGGCCCCAGTACATTGTTCTTGTCATGGTATTTGTCATTTTACGGCTTCACCATTCTGCACTCAGTCAAATGGCGAGGCAGAACAACTAGTGCATACATTCAAGTCCCAAATGAAAAAGTTTGTTGTGGATGCTTTGCTGGATGATGCCATTTTCTGAGTGCCTATCACTTCACGCCTACGGGGGAGCAGATACTTCAGATTTGCTTCATGGCCAGCAGTTACACACGCTCCTCCACCTGCTGCAGACTGCACGACACCTACCACAGTCAGGTTCATCTGACTGCTACACACTGGGATTGCCGGTGTGGCCATGAGGGTTTGGTTGCCAGCCCACGTGGATATTGGCCACTGTTGTTTGCCACCGGGGATGCCGTTTTTGTGATGTCCATATGACCATCGAGCTGGTAATGCACCATTTTGATCAGATGTGGCCCCACTTGCTGTCGAAGATACAGCCCCCACAACACAGCCCATCTTGCACCCTCTGCCTCAATCCCATCACCACCTGCTGTGGAGGTGCCCCCATCCCATTAGCTGCCTCCTATATGTGGAGTGGCCTGTGATTCCATCTACCCGATGCTGGGCTCTGGTACATCTCTGGCCTTGGATTCATTGCCTGAGCATGATGTCCAGGTCGGGTCGCCTCCTCAACACCCTCATCATCATCATCATCATCATCATCATCATCATCTCAGGCATCACTGCTGGTGGTTCCAGATCCATCTCCTCCACACTGCAATCTGTGTGCTGACAATGACACAGAGATGGTGATGGCACCCTTCTCCCCAGTGCTGTCATTATGTGTTTTGCAGGCCCACCACCCTTGGTCATGCCTGCATCTGCACGTGTTCCGGCCCAATACTGCAGTGCCTGCTCAGCTCATCGTCATACCCCCACCTTCAGCACCTGCTGCCACCACTCTTGATCCAATGGATGTGGCTCCCTTTGGGCCTCTTGCATTTCCTCTGTCATTTGTACACCCTCTTCCCACAAGGAATAGGTGTGCTGTATCCTATTATTCGGGCATATGAGTGTGAGTGCACAGAGTGTAGTGTTGCTGTGTGTACTTGAAGTAAATGCCAATTGTATCAGCATAGGCAAGCCACTAGAGGCCACCAGTAGAAAGCATGCACACGGCACGGTCTCCACCCCACCGTCTACCAGCGACTCCCACATATATATGTGCACAGCAGTGCTGACTCGCACTCACTATGATCTTTTAGTTTATACTGCTCACGTAAGTTGTTCTGTGTATTGCTTATGTTGCACCTTTTGTATGATTCATTTGTCTTGCTACGTGTGGAGTCACAAAAGGTTTGTTTATTTCTGGTATCATTCAAAGGTTTATGAATAAAGCCATATTTCTGTTACTTGGGCCAGTTTTGTGTATTCCTTCTCTCTCTCTCTCTCTCTCTCTCTCTCTCTCTCTCTCTCTCTCTCTCTGTGTGTGTGTGTGTGTGTGTGTGTGTGTGTGTGTGTGTGTGTGTGTGTGTGTGTGTGTGTGTGTGCTATGCTGTTGTGCACATGACATCACTGCAGTGTTATTACAAACTGTCCACAGAGTGATTTGTAAGTAAGTTTTCTGAGTAATGGTAAGCAACACAGGTTATTCTGTTGTTGGTTGAAATGCAAACTGTCCTAACGCAAGAGGGACTGAAAAAGCAAATTTGCAAAAGATTTGGTCATCGAAATTCTGTAGAAAAGATGTTGTGAATGATGTTGCAAATGTTAGAATATGATCTTGTCATTTCGAAGTAACTGGTTATGTAATGGACTTGCTGAATTTACCATAGAATGGAGTTCTTAAGACTGATGAGTTTCCTTTCTGCAATTTCCCTTGTAGCATGAGTGATGACATGTTTTAGCAAAAGTGAGATCCACAGAAGCCTAGAGATTTCTGGAAAGCTATCACAATAAAAGAAGAGTGCTGATAAAGGTAAATTCACTGATAAACTTGTTTTGCTTCAGATGTACTTAATAGGATTCCTAGCAGCACATTCCACCCAGAAATAGTTAAAATTTATGCCAGATTACGGTATATTGATAATTTTTACTTATGGACCGTCTGACAGCAACTGAATAAAACACAATTTTAGTGCCATACGCGTTTCGCCATTATTTTCTGCAAGGCACATCAGTGGCCTGGAATATGTACGTATGTTAGCTATTTAATTTACATTTTTGTCACTGTGCCTATAGGTTATAAACAGTTCTAGTGGTTGGTATTTCCTATTAAGTAGTAATGTTTTGAACTGTACTTACAGGTTGCGTGGACTATTTCTTACATATTACGCTCCTGTTGCATTTTTGGTGTTGTTCTTCTTCTTATGAATGCCAATTTGCGATTTTTTTTCCCACATTCCACAGCACTATGAACTGAAGGCTTGTTTCAATGCAATGTTTTGGTTTCTGTTTCCGACTGTCAAATGTTTTTGCCAAAGATCGAATGTTATTGCCAAACTTTTGAGTGTAATTATTGAAGTATCTGTGATCTGTTCATGTATGCATTTGTGTGTGTGTGTCCAGATGGTGTAGGGAAGAGCTTTTTTTGTTTTATGTTATCATTTCCTTTATTAAGTGTAGTAGGGAGCCTGTGCTGATGTGTGTTTGTTCATTTATCACATGTTTGTTTTCTGCTATGGCTTTCTGGATGTGGAAGTTTTCTTGCATTTGTATAAGATGGTTGTCATGGTTGCTTATTCTCATTATTTTCATTTCATGTTCCATGTTTGTAGGATTATGGTTATGGTGTTTTAAATGCTCTGCAAATGTGGAATGGTTTGTTTCATACTTCCAACATCTGATACGTTCTTTGTATCTTGTTTCAAAATTCCTACATGTCATGCCTATGTATACTGCATCTCAACTTTGACATTCAAGTTTATATATTCCTGATTGTTGGAATTTGTCCCTCTTGGTAGCTGGCTGGCTTAGGTGTGATTGGAGGGTTTTCCCAGGCTTATATGCTATTTTGAAGCCCTCTCTCTTTAGGATGTTTGCAACACTGTGTGTTAGTTTATGTGTGTAGGTCATGGTTTACCATCTGGTTGCGCCGGCCGAAGTGGCCGTGCGGTTAAAGGCGCTGCAGCCTGGAACCGCAAGACCGCTACAGTCGCAGGTTCGAATCCTGCCTCGGGCATGGATGTTTGTGATGTCCTTAGGTTAGTTAGGTTTAACTAGTTCTAAGTTCTAGGGGACTAATGACCTCAGCAGTTGAGTCCCATAGTGCTCAGAGCCATACCATCTGGTTCTTTTCTGTGTGGTGTTGTCATTGAGTGTGTTTGTTGAGTTTTCAGCTTGTGAGTTCTTTTGTATTCTGGAAATGTTGTGTTTGTTTTGTATTTGTTTTTAGATTTTGATTGAGCCTGTGTACCACATGTGTGTCATACCCATTGTTCCTAGCTATTTGTATGATTGTACTCATTTCTTTTTCATAGTTTCTCTTGCTGAGTGGGATTCTGTTTAATCTATGTAACATGTGTCTTAGTACTGCAAGTTTCTGGCTGTGGAGGTGGTTGGATGTGGAATGTGTTATTGTGGCTGTGGCTGTTGGTTTTCTAAAGATGTTAAATGTATGTTTGCCATTTTTTTATTTATTGTAATGTCAAGAAAATTTATTTGATTTTCTTTTTCTTTTCCAAGTGTGAATTTTATGTTCTGATGAGCTTTGTTTATTTCCAAATGGAGTTCATCTATTTTTTCACTTGGCTCATCTACCAGACAAATAATGTCATCCACATATCTGTACCAACATATGATTTTGAAACTTTCATTAGTGGTTATCTTTTCAAATATCTGATTTTTTAGGTGACTGATGAAAATGTTTGCTAGTGTTCCTGAAATTGGGTATCCCATGGGCAGTCCATCCCTTTGTAGATAATATTCTTTCCCAAACTGAAAGTAGTTTTGTTCAGTTGTTAGTTGAGCATATCTGTTATTTCTTTTATTGCATCTGTGGTGAGGCTGCTGTGGGATGAGAGATTTTGTTGTATGATTTCTATTGTTTCTGTGATAGGGATGGAGGTATACATATTATCCATGTCGAATGAAATCAGTGATGCTGTTTGTGGTACCTGTATGTTCTGTATGTTTTCTATTAGGTTTCCTGTGTTTATCACTGTTGTGTTGTTTTCTGCTTTACAGAGTTTTGTAACTAACTTTTGGAGGTGTTTGGCTATGTGGTATGTTGGGGCTTTCTTGAAGTTGATAACAGCTCTCATTGGCATTCCATCTTTATGTACGTTTGGTTGACTGCGGAGTGTTGGTGCTTGTGGGTTTTTCTGTGTTATGTAGTACTTCTGTTTGTCTGTGTCTGTGTGTGTGTGTGTGTGTGTGTGTGTGTGTGTGTGTGTGTGTGTTCAATGTTTTTCAGTGTTCATTATTCATTTTGCCTGGAATCGTGTAGTTGAATCTGACTTCAGTTTTTGTATGGCATTGGTGTTTATGTATTCCTTGGTTTTTGTGATGTATTGCTCTTTATCCATGAGTACTGTTACATTTCCCTTGTCTGCTCTTGTTATTATTATGTTATTGTTTCTTAACTTTTGTTTTAACCTTTTCATAGTGGCTGCTTCTGTTTGGTTGTTCTTACTGTGTGTCTGCTGTGTTTGTTTTATGCCAGAACTTGAACATTTATCCATCTGCACTGGCTATCATCAAAAGACAAAATAAAGAAAGCAGAAGCATCACAGTACTGCAAAGCAAGTAAATGGCAATTGTCATCAGTTTAAGATAGAATGTAACAATTTTAATGTAAATTACGACATGTAGGAACTTATGATAGTGATGTAAGTGAAGCTCCTCTGACAGAGTTTGACTGACAAAATTTTAACTCCCAACTACCTTGCAAGATTCTAAAATTGATGTTGCCAAGCTCACTTCTGTTTCATGTAAATCATATTTTTCAGTGCTGTTTTCTCAAGCTAATTCCATTTTGTAGGGGTGAGTTTAAACAACCTGCATCAACATTACCTCCTCATTTTGATTTTAAAAAAAATCCAAGGGCTAGTGGTGTGACATAGTTTTAAAGTGTTTGCAGCAATTAGATTAGCTAATTCAAATGCTTTCTAGAATTGCAGTGTTCACTTATCATTTGCTATTCTGATATTTATAAAATTAAAATTGTGTTACCTAGATCTTAGTTTCTCATTAAAACTTTTTCTCGTCGTCAACTTAGAAAATTTTTTACTCATTTCCACATTTCTTTCAAAAGAAACCTACAAAAACAGACTACAGCTTGCAGTTTTTGAGCTCTTTGCATGTTTTGTTGTGACAATTGCTTGGTTTTTTGATCACCAATTTCTGTTTAAAAGCTGGGTGAGGCAAAGCACATAGCAGCAACCTTCTAGAACTAGCAGAATAGCAAATTACCTTTCATAACTGGAGCCAGAAACTAAAACAGTCCACAAATACATTGCATAAGTGCATGTGGACATGTCACAGTTGTTCCCAAGACTGAGTCTGCTCCTTAGTGATGTCACAGAGTCAGCCAATAGTGGCACAGAATGTTTACTTTGGCCTTTCTTTTTTTTTTTTTTTTTTTTTTTTTTTTTTTTTTTTTTTATGGACATGGAGTGAATAATCACAATTACGATATGTGGTATATGAAACACAAATATGGTATATGAAATACAAATGTGTTATATGAACACAAATCAACTAAACTATTCAATCAAAGGTAGGGCTACAAGTGTGGAAGGAGCAATGCCATATCCCAGTTGTTTGTAACAACTGTGCAGCATCCTGTATAATACAAAAACTGACCAGCTATCTACCCAATGACTGTGCATTACCAGGCTGTGGTTAACTGAAGATCCAACTGTCTGGTTGTTGAACATACTGCACATAACAACAGTGATGACTTAAACAGCTGCTTAAGTAACAGTACCATTTGGATCCATTTGGGCAGACAGCTGGCTAGTGTCCCTTGAACAATCTTCTGTTCCCACTGATCCCCAAACATAAATCCATGCTGATCTTCACTTTAAACCATCCTATTCCCCTCATGTGTTTTTATCTTCTGTAATTTTCTACATAAATTTTCTTCCGTCCAAACACTTGATTCCCTACCAACACCACTTCTCAATACAGATACAAACATTGCCTGCCCTCCCTCACTCATATCTGATGGACAACCAGTCATATACACTCATTATAGTGGCAACACTATAATAAAGCAGCAGGTAGAGTGTGAAAGGAACACAATTTATTATTTGCTTTTAGAGTGAGATTTTTGAAGAACATGTTCTGTGAATCTGCAAGCAATAAGCTTGTCCAGCTGCAGTAGTGAATTTCCCATCTGGATAGCCAGACATGTCAATGTGCCACTTCCAAGACACAGGGAGGTGAGCCTGACCTGGATTAAATCCACTTCATGAATTAATGATGAGGGTTGGTGAGCTGGCCAGTTTGTATGTGGTTTATAGGCAGTTTTCCTCATCCTGATAGGTAAATACTGGGCTGGTACCCACATCCCACGTCTGATACTCTACACAAACATATAAATGTTGTCATTTGCACTGAGCTTTACTCTAGACACAGAAAAATGGGGTGCACTGATTCCAGCCAGGGGGGTGAATAAGAGAGTGATGAACATAGGTATTTAGTCTCTTTAAACCGTAACTCCTGTGGTGTAGTCTCTCAGACATCATAACAAACTTCAAACTTGCTCTCCAAGGTCAGCTCTGGTGGAATGTTTCTATACCCTCCTTAAATCGCAAACTCGACACTGTTTTATTGTCAGTTGTATTATCAACTTTTTGTTTGTTGTTAACATATGTTGGGATTTCCTAAACTGTGCCTCGTGATTCTATCTGTTTTCTCAAGTATAGTACAAAATGTGTTCACAGGAATGTGTCAGTTTTAACTACCCTAAATATGATGAAATTATTTCTCAATGGATGAAGGAAGATGTCCATGATGTAGACCAAGAAATAAACAATGATTTTGCAATGCCAGTAACCACAGATCTGCTAGTGAATAAGAGTATGATTCAAAGAAAGATGATCTGGACAATGGTGATAGGAAACTTTTTGTTTCTCCTCATGATGAGGCACACTCAGCTGTGCAAAAAGAATATTACTGTGGCAAGAATGGTTTTGGCTGGTCAAGGGAATTTTCCCAAAGTCAATTTTCAAGGACACTGAGGCAGAGTATTGCCTTGCACCTTCCTCATCTTCATCCTACAACCAGAGCTCTCACACATCATGTGGGGTCTAAAGAAATCTAGAATTTACTAATTGGAGAAAATAGTATGACTTGAACATGAATGAGTACTGTGGAAAAGTGCAAATGGAACAGATATGAGAGATGCATATAACTCAAAACATTCGTTGGCCTCCTGGTTTTAAGTTGAGTGCGCCTCTGCTATCTGGGCAGTAAATGGGACAGGGAGGGAGATGTTTCCGTACATTATGAGCTGAAACGGATTCAACATTCTCCTTTGAAATCTCTGTTTCAATGAACATCAAAAAAGAGCTGAATGACTGGCAGTTGAGTGAGCAGCAGCTATACCTGTCATTTTTGCAAAATCTGTAGAAAATTGCCATACAGCTTACACTACTGGTGCATGTGCTGCCATCAAAACTGCTGATGCTGAAGGAACGTGGCAGATACGGAATAAAAGTTCAGCGCCTAGTTGACTCCAAACCACATTATTTCCTGAATGGCTATAAAACATTGGTAAGAATTGTAACACAAAGACTCTTGCAGCACAGTATAAAATTATTCACTCCCCACGCTAGCATGCATCTGACTTCTTATACTAGCCAAAGGAACTCATCAAAATGTGATGACTGACAACTGGTGTTCTTCTGTGGAACTTGCCCAAGTGATGGAAAAAATGGGTTATGCTGGTTAGTGTAATAAGGAAAGTCAAAAGAGAGATACCTAAGGAATTTCAAGCCTCCAGAGTACTTCCCATAGCCTCCAGTTAATATGGATTCACAAAAAGCATGACATTATTTTTGTGTGTTCCAAAGAAAAACTGAGCTGTTGTGCAGCTGTCCAGTATGCATCATGCTACTCAGATAATGAACTTGTGAGCCGTTTGAACTTTATGAAGAAATTTGCAAAGCAGTTTGTTACTCTACTATTCTTAAAAACCAGGTTCACTAAGATTGCTTGTAAAGCTTAGGAGAAATTCTGATTTCTGACACATTTGAACAGTGAAAAAATTCAATGGTGACAAACGAAAATTTGCACCAACACTGGGATTCAAACCTGAGTGTCCTACTTACTCGGTAGATGCATTAACACTCTGCAGTGCCTTGGCACAGTGGTTAGACACAACTGCACAGAATACCTAAGCACATATCTCCTCCAGTCCAACTGCCCACTTGCTGTACACTACTAATCTAGCCTCCTAGGCCTTTTTCTCCTGTCTACTCATTGCATCATGAAAATTCCTGCATGAGGTTAGGCGAGTGCTCTGCACTGAATGATCATATTAACCTTCACAACACATATATATCTATACAGGGTGTTACAAAAAGGTACAACCAAACTTTCAGGAAACATTCCTCACACACAAATAAAGAAAAGATGTTATGTGGACCTGTGTCTGGAAACGCTTAACTTCCATATTAGAGCTCATTTTAGTTTCGTCAGTATGTACTATACTTCCTCGATTCACCGCCATGATTTCATACGGGATACTCTACCTGTGCTGCTAGAACATGTGCCTTTACAAGTACGATACAACATGTGGTTCATGCACGGTGGAACTCCTGCACATTTCAGTCGAAGTGTTTGTACGCTTCTCAACAACAGATTCGGTGACCGATGGATTGGTAGAGGCGGACTAATTCCATGGCCTCCACGCTCTCCTGACCTCAACCCTCTTGACTTTCATTTATGGGGGCATTTGAAAGCTCTTGTCTACACAACCCCGGTACCAAATGTAGAGACTCTTCGTGCTCGTATTGTGGACGGCTGTGATACAATACGCCATTCTCCAGGGCTGCATCAGCACCTCAGGGATTCCATGCGACGGAGGGTGGAAGCATGTATCCTCGCTAACGGATGACATTTTGAACATTTCCCGTAACAAAGAGTTTGAAGTCATGCTGGTTCTGTTGCTGTGTGTTTCCATTCCATGATTAATGTGATTTGAAGAGAAGTAATAAAATGAGCTCTAACATGGAAATCAAGCATTTCCGGACACATGTCCACATAACATATTTTCTTTCTTTGTGTGTGAGCAATGTTTCCTGAAAGTTTGGCCGTACCTTTTTGTAACACTCTGTATAAATGGTGTCTGTTCTTGCCTGAATGTGACAGAGATCTGAATTTCTCCTTTCTGGATACCAGGTGTACCAGTATGAAATGAGCGTTTTTTTTTTTTTTTTTTTTTTGAAAATGAAATACTAATTTTGAATTGAAAAGTAAAAACATTTTATTCAAAGTACTGACCATTGCTTTCTATACATTTTGACCACCTTTCTTGCAATTTGTGGACATTACGCCAATAGAAATGTTCGTCATTTGAAGCAAACCAATCAGACACCCTTTGTAGGAATCGGAAGGGGCCAAGTCTGGTGAATACAGTGGGTGGGGTAGCAGCTCCCAGCCAAGTGTTTTGATTGTATCCTGAACCAGTTTTGCTTTGTGTGCAGGTGCATTGTCGTGAAAAAAATTACTTTGTCGTGTCTTCTGGCTCATTCTGGTCTATTTTCGATCAGTGCATAGTTCAAATTGATCATTTGTTGTCTGTAGCAATTAGTATTCACAGATTCACTGGGCTTTAGAAGCTCATGATACACCACACCTTTCTGATCCCACCAAACACAGAGCATTGTCTTCTTGCCGAATTGATCTGGTTTTGCAGTCGATGTTGATGGTTGCCCCGGATTAACCTATGATTTTTCCCATTTAGGATTCTTAAAATAAATCCATTTTTCATCTCCAGTAACAATTTGATGCAAAATTGATTTTCTTTCATGTCTTTGAAGCAAAATTTTACAAATGGTTTTTTGGTTTTCCATCTGTCTTTCATTTAATTCATGTGGCACTCATTTTCCACACTTTTGGATCTTTCCCATAGCTTTCAAACGGTCAGAAATTGTTTGTTGTGCAACATTTAGCATTGCTGCCATTTGCTTCTGGCTAAAAGTATCATCTTCATCCACTATTGCTTGCAATTCGGCGTCTTCAAACTTTTTTGGTGGTCTTCCATGTTCTTCATTTCTTACATCAAAATCATTATTTCTGAACTGTTGAAACCATCTTTTGCATGTTACCTCTGATAGAGCATGATCACCATATGCCTCAATAAGCATTTGGACTCTGCACCACTTTTTTTCAAATGAAAACAAAAAATTAATTCCTTCCGCAAATCATCACTTTCTGTTACAAAATTCGACATTGTTAACACAATGAAAACATATAATGTTGTTAGTTCCATGACTAGATGTATGCTAAATATCTTTGACAGATGTCATACCAACCAAACAAAAAAAAAAGTAAGGCTCGTTTACAACAAATGTTCCCTATTGACACATTTGTATCTTACACACTCATTTCATACCGGTACACCTGATATATTCTATATCTGGATGAGGAATCAAACATAGAAATAGTGTGTTCTTTTGAACTTGTCCAAAAGAACAGATAGCACTCATACAGACAAACATAAATAGTTTATTACTCCTCACATGGAAAGAATAATTCAAAATATCCACCATATATGTGAACTGAGGACTTGTATTGATAGAGTTGGGAGTTAATACAGAAACTGTATCAGTGGATGCAATAGATGGCCATCTTGACAAGAAAAGTGTTCAAACTGTGTGATTTCAAAGAAAAGGAGGAAATGGTGTTCCTGTGTGAAATTTGCAAGATTCCTGTTTGTCTTGAGTACCCCAAGAGGGTTTTTGTAAAATGTGTTACAGGACATCATGTCTAAAACACCAATGCCTTCAGTAGCTAATAAAATTTTAAAAATACTCATTTATTCAGTGTTCCAGTAAAATACTTAAAGTGTTAGTTAAAATCAGATGTGTTCTTAGTGATTGTTTCTATCGAGTACAATTCTTATGTTCCAAGTTTAAACTCTGGAATTTAGTTTTATGTGGAAATTGACTTGCTACAGTGGTACTATAATATTTCAGAATGTAACATTCAGTTTTATAACATTTCATTCATGAGTACTATTAAAATAATAATAATAAAAAAAAGCACACACACAAAAGTATGTGACTGTGTGTCAATTTGTTCTTCTTCTGCCACTCCAGTATTAGGTGTAGGGTCCATTCTGCTCTCACTATCTCTTGCTTTGTTTTCCCACACTTTTCTTGGCCCATTGTCTATAATCCATAGCTAGTTTATCAAGACTTTGTGGCAGCATACAAAGTACATGTTCTCATCATTTTTCTTTGTACTGGATTGCCTTTTTGGTTATTGGTTGCTCCCTGATTCTTCAGTTTTTACTTTGTTTATAATTTTGTTTTCCATAGTGCTATCTTTCACAGATTTTAGAAATGTCATTTTTGATGCTTCTACATAGTTGCCATAAATCTTTATTACTCAGGGTCCAATCTTCTGCCCCATATAATAAAGTGGGAACTGTCATGACTTTATAAAATTTCAGTTGTCATTCTTTCCTGAGATTATCCCGAAGTGTTTTTCTTATTGTGCCACATGTATGCTGGTAAGTATTATTTTTTCTGTATGCAGTATCTACATATTGATATGATGTACCACATCTTAAATATATTAGTTTAATATTGAGGACTATGTTTGTTCTTACTGAGAAAACGGTTCAAATGGCTCTGAGCACTGTGGGACTTCTGAGCTCATCAGTCCCCTAGAACTACTTAAACCTAGCTAACCTAAGGACATCGCACACAACCATGGCCAAGGCAGGATTCAAACCTGCGACAGTAGCAATCATGCGGTTCCAGACTGAAGCACCTAGAACTGCTCGGCCACTGTGGCCAGCTTGGTCTTACTGAGTGAATACTTAAAAAATACATGTTTTTTAGTTTTATTTATAGATAGTCAGATTGTAGCTTGTGCTTATCTCATTTAGTTTATGTAATGCCTTTAGTAAATTATCTTTGCTGTCTTGTATGATGACTTTGTCATTAAGCCTGGTGGTGTGCCATCTCTTTTCCATTGTCTGATCACATCATCTACATAAATAATGATTGTGACAAGCTACACCAAAGTGTTCTCTCTTTACCTGTTTCAGTTCTAATTCTGGCGTTCATTTATAGGTTTCTTGCAACATGGGTCAGATGATTAGGGATTCGTCTGTTTCCATTATTGTCAGTAGGGTATCTCTGCAAATTCTCTCAAATATGTTTTCATAATTTGCAAATGCTAGGTGACTTTCCAGATTAAATTCTCATCTCTTTTGTATTATCTGTTTCAGTGAGAAAGCATTGTCTATACTTGATATTCCCTTTTCAGCTCCTGTTTTTTTGTCCATTAAAATTACACTCAAGATATTTCCTAGCTTTCATTTATTATTTTGCTGTAGATTTTGTAAGCAATATTCAGAACGCTTATACCCCTCTAGTTAGAGGTGTTACTTCTTTTGCCTTTCTTTTATACTGAAATAATTTTTGCTATTTTCCATTACTTTGGTATCTCATAGTATACCCAGCACACGTTAAAGACATATAGCAGTCTTAATTCAAAATGAATTCCTCTGTATCTGGAATTTAATGTCTAGACCTGGTGATTTTCAGTTTTTCATCTCCCATTTTCTTCTAACTGTCTTCAGTGCTGTCAGATCTACATAATCTATTCTTTCAGTCATTCTGTATTATCTGCTTCTTTGATTTATGAATTGTACCATAGTTTTTTATAATGTGTAGCCAGTCAAATGATTGTATTACATGAAGATTTACAAAATCTCCTTTTCTCCTTTGTTGAAGTGTTATACTAATTTGCTATTTCTTGTCACCCATTGATATCATGTTCAATGCTGCTTATAAATATGTACCACAATTTCCTATGCCCTCATCTTGCAATCACTTTATTTTTCTTCTGTATGTACCGTATTTACTTGAATCCAAGCCGCACTTTTTTCTTGTTTTTGTAATCCAAAAAACCGCCTGCAGCTTAGAATCGAGTGCAAAGCAAGCGGAAGTTCTGAAAAATGTTGGTAGGTGCCGTCACAACTAACTTCTGCCATCGAATATATGTAGCGCTACACAGGCATGCTTTGTAGGCACAAAGATAAATACTGGCGCCAAAACCTTTGCGTCAGTAAATAAATATAAAAAAAGGTGGAAGACGAGCTTTTTTCTCCGCCCCGAGTTTCAACCACTGCATTTTCATACATTATCCAACAAAGTAAAAACAAATTCCGTATTGTTCATCTTCGAATGTAGCAGAATTTCAATATAGTACGAAAATCCGACTGGCAAGACTGTTTGGGATATTTGTCAATATGGCCAACTCTACGTTCTGAATTTTTGCCTACCTGTGAGAAGAGATGGTTGCTAATAGGAACCTGATGAAATGTGAATCACATACAGTATTCTCTTCACCATAAGAATAATACGAATATAAACATTTTGCCATGTATTCTTTCGTGTCTGCTGCTATCTCATTTAAATCCTGTCTGCCTAATAAACTACGAAACTAGAGTGCGGAAGAATATACGTATCGTGTCATGTTTATATTCGTATTATTCTTATGCCTAATAGTGATACAGTCAGAAATGAAGCACGGCAACTGACTAGATTTTTAAATCTAAGATGACTCTAATTTCTGTGCAGAATTTGATGTACTAAAGAAGCGGCCGCAAAGATTTTCAAACGGAGAAAAATTTTCGCCTAACTCTCGTTCAGAACATGTTCTATCATACGCAGTCAATTATTTGGCTCTTGTTGATCATTATCAAAGAAAGCAGCAGTGTAAGTAACAACAAGTAGTAGTCTCTTTCCATTGTTTTGTTAATGAGACGTGCCGCGAGTGGCGACAGGCCGTAAACACACACTATCAGAATGCGACAAACAATGCATGACACAGTACAGTAATGCATTTTCAGCTTAGAGTGACGTAAACACCTATAACAAAGAAAACGGCACTTATCAGATCAAAGCAAAATAAGCAATCGATTCAAACTGGACGAAGCACGTGAAAAAGGAAGGGTACCCGTATAAATACGGACGGAGTGCCTGACGCATAGCAAGGGCTACCTGATAAAGCTTAACTGCTAAGCTTGCAACTCGAACCAAACTACTGTAGGTGTATCGTCATTCATTCGACCTAAATGGTGTCTCATATTAGAATGGACCAACTTCGTTTCGATTTGGAGGTGCGGACTAAAACTTTTCTCTCTCCTTGAATTTAGAGTTTCAAATTTCAGGTGCGGCTTAGATTCGAGTGCGGCTTAGATTCGAGTAAATATAGTATTCATTATATGGTTTTTATGTATCACGTATAGCCTTTTGTATCTCTTTGTTCCAAATTTTTAAACCCCTTTTCTCACGGCTTCTGCGTTTTTCATGTAGCACTTAACTTGCTATATGTTTTGTAGCGTTTTTAGTATTAGACCATTCTTTGTTTATATCATCATTAGTAGCTATTTCAGTGAGCACCTGTGAGAGTCTGTTCTTATGTAGATTTCTTAAGTTCTCTTCTTGCAACATTTTTAATGTCCTTATTCATGCCTGGTTGTTTTCAGTTTTGTCCTATCTTGTTCTGAGGTTTGATGTGAGAGTTTCAAGCGTGTCTCTTTACATGTGCGCATTACCAGCTCATAGCAAACAATCCATTCAGCATGGCCAGGTAATTTTGTTCAAGGTTTTTTTCCTAAAGCCTTTCATGAATCAGTGGCTATCTGCAAGGCAGAAGTGTTTTGAGGCTGCTTGAAGATACCACTTCCACTAATTGTGTGTGTGCTTGAAGATATCTCTTCCACCAACTGTGTGTGATATAAAGCAAACAACAGCAGGCTTCATTTAATGCTGTGAAATCAACATAGAGTAAACAAACAACACTTACATAATTGTAAAAATAAATGTTATATAACTCAAAATATTCAAATGTTTACACCTTCAATCTCAGTTTAAACATATGGGTCCCACAGACTGCACCTCATAGTTTACATTACAGAAAGGTCACACTGTGAGTTAAGGGTTAAACCCATAATCATAATCATCAGGCAGTAGTGAATTCAGCACCAAAAACTAGTAACAGCTATAATAAACTAAGATTAGAAGGAATAATAAAATAGGAAAATATGATGTAGAATTTTACGACTACACTTTAAAAGCATACCATTCTTGACCTATTGCACAAAATTTCTAGAATGTTCACTTTGAGGCCATAATTGATTTATTCTCTATTTTTGAAGACACTAAAAAGTATCATTAATGTGCTCATTAGCATCAGGATATTAAGGTATCTGTTTCAGGGACTCAAACTACCAAACAGTGGATAAAATCGTGGCTTCATGAAATCACAGATTTACAGTAGTCAAGGAACAGTAAACAAAGCAGTGACTGTTAATATGATTATGGAGTAGCTATCAGTATGGTCCAGACTTTCATGTCACTAATGGCTGGCTACAAAGCTGAATGTGTGTAAACAAATAAACTTGCAGAGAATGACGTGGCCATGAACAACTGTAGATTGATGTCAAGAAACTCCAGAAAACTTGATTGAACTCTTATCTCTTGTTCTTGTTGTTAGCATGAGGTTGTCATTGGTCCCCAGGACACAAGAACTGAGTCATCTTAGCATCTTAAGCCCCTTCTATTGTTGAGAACAATATAAACAGTTACTCTTCAGCTGTCTCGCTAAGCGTAGCTCATCTGAAGATTCTCTGTTAGGGTTAACTTCGTTGACCTTTGAAGATCCCTCTTCACCACAAGGCAATAGTGCCTTTCTGCATTAATTTCCAGATAGCCAGTGTGCCTCATCTATCAGCTGCACCATTTCAGTCATCTCTATCTCCATTGTAGATATCATTGGGATCTCTACCCTTTAACCTTGAGCTTGGGCCCTTCATATTTACAAACCCTGGAGAGCGAGGGTGTCTCAGTATTTTGAAACCCTCTGGGAACTTACCAATAGTCACTGCAATGTGCTTCTAACAGGAATATTCTGGGTGTTTTTGCCATGCCTTCCTCTTGGGGTCAAACAAGATAGTCATCTTGTGTGGCTGTTAAATGGTAATATAATGGTGCAGCACAACACATCAGCAGTTGGATATGGTACCCATTTTTGCCTACAAGCAAGATCAAGGACTGTTAAGATTTACGCATAGTGCCCTGACTATTCACAAGGATTTGGTATTTGTAAGTGTATTTTGCTGTGTGTGATAAAGCCTTCAGTCTGTCTTGCACAGTAATACAGATTTTGTAAAAACAAACACAACACAGCCTTGTTCATAATAAAATATATAGAAAAAACACATGTGGGGAGCACTTAGTGTGGGTGTCAATTTATTTTCAATAGAAATCATAAATTATTTATGTACTCAAACTGATATTAGAAAAACAGAGTTTTATGTCTTCATTATCTGTGACAATATATCCAACCAACATCAACAACTGAAAAGAACAATATCACCTCCACTGAATTTTTTTTTCAATAAAAGAAAAGTTATTCTTTAATTTTATCCCTATTTACATTTCACAACGGAATTCTTTTTACAACCATAAAAAGTCAAGAGTTCTTAATTTTCTGTTTTTAAAGGAAGGACAATGGGGTAAAATGTACCCATGTGTAACTTAGTTAAGATAGTTTAATATTATGGTTACAATTAAGATATATTCAGTTTCCATAATTTACATTCTAGTTTAATTCCTCAGTCCTTTCCTTTCACAGCCAGGTCCAAACCTCTGTCCAGCTCTTTGATTTATATTTTCGTGCTTTGCCTAAATTACTTTAGATAAATGTTAATATGGCAGTTAAACAAATCAGTGGCCAATTTTCTTCCCCCATCCTTGTGCATATCAAGCTTGCACCTAGTCCCTGATCACTTCAGTTTGATAGGAAATTAAACTTTAAACTTCTTAGTTTGAATTTGGTTTGTTTCAGTGCAATGGTGTGTAATAATTCTTGGTTCATAATAATCAATTGATATAAACATGATGTACTGGGTTATGAGTAAAAAAAATATAGGTTGATGATAAACAGTTATTTATTAAAGTATACAACAATTACCTTTTCACAGTGAAATTGAGATACACCTTTTCACCACACATGCTTCTGACAGTGTGGTACATATTACTAAATTTAATATTGATGAGAGTTCTTGCTAAATATGTAACACATAGTTTGTACATATGTTGAGATTTATATAGTCTGTATTTGTGATACAGTATTATAATACAGTCCTCAAATACCTCTTAAAATAAGCCATTTTTATACAAAAAGGTACATACTCTTTCAGCTTCATCTAATTTTAACAGTGATAGTAAGAAGTAGCTTTAAAATACATTTCATAGGAAAAATAGTATCTATATTAATACATTTTAAAAATATCTGTTATAGTTGCTGTACTTAGTAATTAGAAAATTGGTTTATGACTTAATTGACTGAGTTTTGTGTAACAAAGGTGGCAATCTATTTCAAGAGATTTAAATCATTCATAAAATGTAACCGCATTGAAAAAGCACACATCAAGAACAACAAAGGTTACACAAGTGGAGTTCTCACAAAACACAAAGTAACATACTAACATACACATGATAAGCTCTTAGAAAGTATGAAAACTAAAAATTAAAACAATTTTCATTGAATTCACCCCCCCCCCCACCACCACCACCACAAAACACACACAGACACACACACACACACATACTCATACAGCAAACACATTTTCTAGAACTTCTTTCTTCCAATGATTCATAGCTTTCAAAATGAGAATTTTCTTTAATTGGCATTTTATATGGTACAGCATGTTGCTATTTAACTGTACATTTGGAAAAAACAGAAGAATTGTTTAGTGATCAAAATACAGAACATGAAATTAAGCAAATCTAACTTAAACTGCTGTATGTCCACGAAACCTCCAATCTATGTTTTTCCTTTCTGAAATTAGGTTTTTGGCATTTTTAATGCAGCATATATAACAATATCGGCTGTAACAAATTTTCCTTTTTCCAATGTGAAATTCCATGTGTTAAAACTATTAGATTTCTACAGTAAAGTAAATGGAATTTCATAAGTATGAGGGTTTATACAGGTGTCATATACAACGTGGACATCTGTAATGTTTCATAAATAGTTCTAACATAAAGGTTTTCAAGAAATAATAGCACATAATGGTGAGATTTTTTTATTATTTGGTAAACATCCATAAGTATTTTATTTACAACAATAAAACCAAATACCAAAGTTAGTATGGTTTTAGCATAAAATGTGCCTTTTAATTACTTTTAAGAGCTGTTGAAATTAGAATATCAAAATGATGCATTTTCTGGTTTTCAGAAAACTGTCACATGAGAGGTGGGAAATGTACTAAATATGAGGGCCAACATTTCTTACAATATAAACAATGGGGAATAAGCAGAACATGAGCTACACCACCAGTCTTGGCTTTAAAATTTAGCACAGTCCTGTCTCCCTTTGTGAAATGTCATGCTGGAAACATGAGCAAGCATCATCAATACTGCGGTGTTTTTTCAGTGGTTCCAAAATTGCATTGAAAGATACATTTCCTTCAAAAGAAATTTAGTTCCTTTGGCATCTTGGGGGTAAATACTAGTTTTGCTAGTACCACACATTCAGTGAAATATTTCTCTCTTTGTGTCTTATCTCTAGTTGACATCATATTCGGATACCTTGCACTGCATACAAAATATTAAACATGTCGGAGTTACATGGGACTCCCTCTTTCCTGACACAATTTATAAATGGGTGGGTTGTAGATTATCACTTAATATTTCTTGTGATATCAATCAAATTATTGTTTCCTACTTGTATTATTTTATTCCTTAACAGCCTGCATTTCATTATGTGATGGAAAGAAGAAATGATTTTAAGTGAAAGGTTACCTACCTATTATAATACACAATGATTTAATTTGATAACTAAATTCTTTGATACTTGCACACTAAGATTTTAAAATTTAAACCATACTCACTAAGAAGGGAAAGTTGAGGCAAAGAAGCCGCAAACAAACAGTCTCATTGTTTAACCATGTCCTCACCATCAGATCTCACCTCTCTTTGTATGTGTAACGAATGCCCAAATGACCAGAGTTTTGCTGTAGCATCTTCTGTCAAACTGCAGAGGGTTGATTTTGTTTGCCAGTAGATGGTGTGGTATTTTTGACAGTCAGGCATCAGCAGTAAATTGATTCTTTTATTTGGAGAACATTGTTGTGCTTGGCTGAGTGCATGGCAGATTTATCTGCGAGTGCAAAGAGCAGATACCTAATTTATTTTCTCAGTAGGTGATCACATTTCAGAAATTTATCACATAATGAGGTGTACCAGTACAGAGAGCGCTGTTTCACACATTGCACCACATTATGGTGGTCTTAATGCTTTAAGACAAGGCAGAGAAGTGTCAAGGACATGCAAATATCCGGGCAAGCAATATTCTCACCAACTTCCCCAAATTTCAGCTGTCAGTGATTTAATTCATCAGAATTATTGTATCACTATTTGCTCTTGAAGTGCTAATGAGCAAGGCAAATGTGCACTATTTAGTACATTGGAAACTTGTTTATGATAAAGTTTCTGTACTGTGGTTGCTGAAGTAATTGTCACAGAATCTGAAAGTAGCAAAGAATGGTTATTTGCTTGACCTAAATGTTATGATGAAATTGAACAAGGAACAAATTTCAGTTCCAAGATTTATGCAGTGTGATGAAGCTTGGTGTCACCATTGCAACCCTGCCTCCAGATAAATGAGCATGTATGGAGATATCTTGGTTCCCATTGCTGAAGACAGGCCACTCTTTCCTGAAGGGTGGAAAACTGATGTTAAGTTTTTCTCAACATACTGGCTGACTGGAAAAAAGGTGGAAAGTTAACCCTGAAAAGCTCTGCAGCATGTAGCTGATGCTTAGAAAGGTAAAATAAAATAAAGAAGACAGATATTTCTGCTCCAGGGCAACTCTAAAGCATGTGGTCAAAAAGACTCTTGGCCTGCTGAAACAATTTGGGAGATTTAAAGCAAATGCAGTTCAGAAGAGAGATGATATACTAACAGTTTCTAAAATGCGTCAGTTACCGGAAAGATTATTTGTTCTGTTCACAACTGGACAAATATATTATGAAATTAAGGAAGGAAACTCAGAAAACATTGAAACTGGACCTATTACTTATGATACAAGTAACGAATGAAGAGAGATTTTATCTGATCACAACATCTCAGAAGGATCAAATTCATCTAATACAAATAAAAATTCTGCACCCTCAGAGAAATTTTGAAGATGAAAAAGAATTCCAAAACCAGTGAGAAGGATAATTACATGTGCTATTGCTCTACAGATGCACATAATTCAGATATGTCATCATTAGAAGAAGCTATGCAAAGTAAAGAATTGCATAAATGCCTTCGAGCAGTTAAAGAAGAGGTGCAGTCACATACCAGAATCAGACAAGGGGAACAGCTGTTCTACCCTCTTATAAATTTTGGTGTAGACAGGTCACTTAGATGTTGTTAAAGCATTCTTACAAGGTGATTTGAAAGAGCAGATTTATGTAAAAATTCCAGAAATTAATCTTGTTGCTGGAACTGTTTAAGGCCAAATGTATCATGATGTTAGAACAAACTAGTCACAACTGGAATAATAAAATTAATAAAGCACTCTTGAGCATGAATTTTAGAAGATCTAGAGCAGGTTCACATGTTTATCAGAGGAAACCTGGAAGTGACATATTATTGTTGCAATTTATGTTGATAATACGAGTTTTATTAATAATCCAAAAGGGAAGGAAAGCTTGAAAATGAAACTCGGGAATAAATTTCATCTGAAAGAGTTAGTAGAGGCATTAGATTTCATGGGCAACAGAATCACAAGGTATCCCTACAGAAAAGTTGTAGACTATTTGATGCGCGCACACACACACACACTTTCAAGCAACAGCTGAACTCACATACACAATCACAGTTGTTAAGTCGCCTCAACAATGGTCGAGGAGCACCTCATTAGCAAGTAATTAAAAGAATCCTGTGATAATTAACAGTGAATAAGGATTTAAAACTGCAATTTTCTATGGATGGGAACACACAATTGCTGGGGATAGTAATGCAGACTGGGCAGAGGACACAGAAGACAGAAGGTCAACTACTGGACTTACGTTTAAATCCCAAAGAGATGGAATTTTTTAGAGCAGCAAGAAATGGCTCCCAGTACCTCTATCAACTACTGAAGCTGAATACATGACCCTGGGCCCATCTTGTCGTGAGGCACTCTAGTTGCAAAAGCTAGGAAGAGAAATCTCTCCATTCCTTGAAAATTATCCAGTTAAACTTTTTTGCAACAACAAAGGTGCAATTTATTTACTAATAACACCTGGTTACAACTGACAAACGAAGTATATTGAGACTAGATATAATTTAACTAGGAAGGAAAAAAAAGAAAAAGAAAGGAACAGATTCCTCTTGAGCTATAATAAAACAAATTTCAGCAGAATTGATGCTTGCTCATATGTGACAAAGTTGCTGCCAAGAACATGACATCATCAAATTATGAAAAAACTGTATTTCAAGTATATAAATAACACAGGCATTGACTAGTGGGGATGTTGTAAATGAGTATCTATGCCTTCACTAGTGTATGTATTATTTGGCTACATACATATAAATGTAATTGGCATGTATCAACCATATTAGGAAAAGAAGAATTTGCTACTCACCATAAAGATGACCAGCTGAGTTATAGACAGAGACAACAAAAAGACTGTTACACATTATAGCTCTTTGCTTAAAGCCTGCTCCAGCAGATAGATACACACATATTTACACAAACAAGCACACTTCACACATACGACTGCTTCCACCAGCAGCTCTGACCGGAGCTACTGGTAAAAGCAGTCATGTGTGCATGAGGTGTGCTTGCTTGTGTGAATGTGTGTATGTTTTCTTTGCTGAAGATGGCTTTGGCCAAAAATTACAATGTGTAACAGTCTTTTCATTATGCCTGTCTGCAACTCTTAGTGGGTCATCTTTACTATGCACAGCAATCTATCTTTTTCTTAATATTGTTGATATTCCAAGCTGGGTTTCCCATTTTTTGATTTAGTTGAGATGTATGTGTTCTGTGAATGTAATAACTTTTTTATGTATTGCTACAAATGGAGTGTGAAACTTTATTTTTTCTGTAATTTTCAGCAAACTGTGTTTATTCTGTCCAAAACCTGTTGTTTTACTTAAGTTTTAAGTAAAATGATCATGGTTTGAAGCAACACAGAGAATATTTATCCCACTCACAGAACACATGCAATTACATCAATAACGTTCACTGATACATCCACAATGATCGCATAAACTAGTGGAGATAAAGATTCTTATTTCCAACAATTCTTGTAACAACAATAAGTAAATTTAGTAACTACTTTACTACCAATGAGCAGTTTTGCTTATCTACAGAAAAGCTGCTGTATATCTGATTGATAAAATCTGTATGTGGTCAAACATTCAGAACCATTATTAAAGCACAAGTTACACATCTATCGAGCCATATGCATAGAATATTTAAATTAATTTAGTTACACCTGTCTTCTGCTATTTACCAGGCTTCACATTTCTGAGCAGTCTTGTTTGAGTAATGTAATTTCTGCTGTCTGTGAAGCCCACTGTTGTTTTTCAGGTCACTGCACAATGAACTTACTGTGATTTTGTAATCAAAGCCATGGAAATCACCGCACACGTTCTGAGCTTGCTGTTGATGCATTAATACACCTTGTAAAATTCAGTTTCTTTGAAACAAAATACATAGTTGTTGTTTGTTTTGTAAAATAAGCTTAACTGAAATGTTGTGGGACTCATAGTTCACACCATTTTTCTGAAGAAATTTGTGCTTTTCAGTGAACAAATGTATATACAAGCATGACGAATAAATATGTACAGGCACGAGAGCACACTAAAAGACTAACTAAAGTGAAGGTTGAAATAAGTATATGACGCTAATACAAAAGTAGCCATAAGTTTTTGCTTCATTGGTTTAAAATATTCAAATCACACACAAAGTTGAAGTGACTCTTCATCTATGCAGCTGTTTCACACTTTTTTTATTTTCTTTTTCCCTTCCCCCAATTCTTCTTACAAGCAGAAGCAAAATAGGGTTTCAAACTGTCTGACTTCTACATAATGCTACAGAATGCGTGCAGATATGAACCATTGACAAGAGCAATATGCACAGGTCGATGAAATAGTGTACAGAAAGGGGAAATAAGTATTAATGTTAATATACGTAAAAGTTAATCAGAGATAAGTTCAAAGCAAAAGGGCTAAATTTTTTTTAATGTGATGTAAGAACCACCACGTAGACACGAAGGCCACAAGCAGTACAATGTTGCCCTTTGCTCAAACAGCATAAACAAAATGTGAAATCAGATTACTGAGTTCTGTTCATTTATTCATGTTCCATAAATAAAATCATACAGGGAGGTGCCCAATACATCCAAATACATAAAAAATATATCTAAAAACAAAGATGATGTGACTTACCAAACGTAAGAGCTGGCATGTTGATACACACATAAACATATACACAAAATTCTAGCTTTCGCAACCAATGGTTGCCTCGTCAGGAAAGAGGGAAGGAGAGGGAAAGACGAAAGGATTTGGGTTTTAAGGGAGAGGGTAAGGAGTCATTCCAATCCCGGGAGCGGAAAGACTTACCTTAGGGGGAAAAAGGACGGGTATACACTCGCACGCGCGCGCACACACACACACACACACACACACACACACACACACACACACACACATATCCATCCACACAGAGGCAGTATATGTCTGCTTGTGTCTGTATATGTGTGGATGGATGTGTGTGTGTGTGTGTGTGTGTGTGTGTGTGTGTGTGTGTGTGTGTGTGTGTGTGTGTGCGTGCGTGCGTGCGTGCGCGAGTGTATACCCGTCCTTTTTCCCCCTAAGGTAAGTCTTTCCGCTCCCGGGATTGGAATGACTCCTTACCCTCTCCCTTAAAACCCAAATCCTTTCGTCTTTCCCTCTCCTTCCCTCTTTCCTGACAAGGCAACCATTGGTTGCGAAAGCTAGAATTTTGTGTGTATGTTTGTGTTTGTTTGTGTGTGTATTGACGTGCCAGCGCTTTCGTTTGGTAAGTCTCATCATATTTGTTTTTAGATATATTTTTTCCCACGTGGAATGTTTCCTTCTATTATATTCAAATACATAAAAATGTTTATAACTTGACATTAAAGAAAACTGTACCAGTTAAAGGTTCTTGCAATACCTTAGCATCTTCTTTAGAATCTAAGAGGACTTAAGGCCTCTTAATTCATATTTCAGAATAATATCATATCACTCCAGCTAAACAATTTAATACCAGTCATACCAGTATTAGAATACAGATTCTTCTGCATCTCCTCTGTTAACAGAAATGTTTATGATAAACAAGAAATAGTTGATTTTTGACAAAACTTACTGTGGCATCAGAAGTGTGTTGATGGTGTTTTACAATATTTCTTTCTTATACTCGCCTACATGGTGATTGCAATACTCTCTTATAAAACCTGCTACTTAATTTGTGCTCTCAGTAAAGTGACCTTTTTGGTTAATGATTTGTAACTTTTTCCCTATTAAATTATTTAACTGTAAACAAGAATTATATCAGTTCCTTTAAGAACTGGTTTTTCTCCCCCACCAGTGACCCAGTTGCATATATGATTAAAAAAAGTCCTAGACTCTAAAGAGTCTGTGCCATATTTTCTGCACAGGGAAACTATCCAATCAAACAATCAGAATAATCAAATATTCAGTTCCCTTCTACATCTGTACCAATTAAAAGTAGGAAACTGACCAATTATAAGAATAGAAACACTCCTTTGAAATAAAATGAGCCTACATAAAACCATCTGAATATAACTTGAAGCAAAGTACAACTCAGTCTATAATAGATTTAAGGAATACCTCAGCAGGCAGCAGGGCAGAAATCATAGTTTACTCTATGCAGCACTATTTCAGCACTAAACATATATATTTAAAACATTCAGAAATTTTCTGGACAATGCACGATGGTAAACTGTCATTACTTGATATTAAAGTGCACCACAACAGCACTCAATACCTGTAACTGAAATATCAGACTTAAAATTATAAGGAGGCAGAATGGCTGGCAGCTACATATTTTCAGTGCACATCATCCTTGTGATGCTCTTTATCTCCTCTCACCCTCACAACAGATCATCTCTCTCTCTCTCTCTCTCTCAACCTGTAGTCTGAGTGACCTGCCCCTTCTTCCTAACTGCCAACATATTGCTCTTTACAGCCTGAGGGAGGAACTAATAGCTCCAAAAGGTAATTATTTCTACTTTTAACAATTATGCAAAGGATACATTGCTACTGATTGTAAAGATGACACCTTGAGCTGCAGAGAGGCTTAATGAAAAGACTGCTACACAATGAATTTTTGGTCAAGGCCTTCTTCAGAAAAGAATGGAAAACACACACACACACATTCACTCAAGCAGGCACACCTCATTCACACATGACTGGTTTCTCGGGTCGCTCTGGCCAGATGGGCCAGAGATAGTGCTCATGAGTGCTCTGGCCATAGTAGAAGGAGATAGCAATCATGTGTGCTTGAGATTTGCTTGCTTGTGTGAATGTGTGTGTGTTTTCCTTTCATTTCTGAAGAAGGCTTTGGCTGAAAGCTCATTGTGTAACAGTCTTTCTGTTGTGCCTGTCTGCAACTCAACATGTCATCTTTACAGTGAGTAGCAAACTACCCTTTCTATAATTGTTGATATTCCAGTCTGGGCAATATAAAAATGGGGTGAGTGATAGTGAGACCTTTTGGATGTTGGGGAAAATATAAATGTATCTTTGTTGTTCTTCTCATGTGAATGTTGTAATGACTGGGCTGTTACCTACTGGATAAATTCAGGCAATGACTGAATCTCACAACAGAAAAAAAAACTATATCTTCATCAGAGCAATTGCCCAGTCAGTTGTTGCAACCATGCAAGATTAGATTCACTGGCAGATCAATATTTTGATATTTGATATGGTATTAATTATCAGTGTGCTTCAAAGAGAACAAGAAATCTCTCAGCAGACAAAACTGATATGGTATGTATTGTTTGTGAAGGTACTAGCACGATTTAATATCTTAACACAGATGTCGTCAGTGTATCTCCATTTGTGCAGTAGCTAAGAACTGCAAAAGATGTGCTTCTAGTGGCTTCCATAAAAGAAAAGCAGTTATCACTAATAATAATGATTAAAATAACAAGAAATGAGATCCTTAATTCAAAAGTCTTGGTTTTGTTTTGTTATTCATGGAACACTTTTTAAGTGAGATGTTATCCTGTCACCCAGAGTGACTTTCTGCCCTCCCTTCCTTATTCACAACATTACTGTACTAAAAAAGAATCCCACTTAAGATAATCCATCCATGATTGCATTTTTCATCTTGATGAGGTCCCCCAGCAAAATGAGCTTATTTATGCCCTTTTACAACTATGTGCTCCTGATGTGTGTTTCATTAACTCATACCACATATCCACACATATTCGAATGCTGTTCATACCTGCTTTGACTAAGTGATGTGCTCAGTTATACATCTGACACACAATTAAACCACATCTGATGCAAATTAATGCAGCCAAATGCTAGACGTCCAGGGCTTAGGCAAGCTTATTGTGGTGTTTTCTCTTTCTGTTAATCATTTGCATGACTACTGTGGTGAATCCCTTACTGTGTTTCACGTGTATTACATGGAAATGATTAAAGTATGAAATTAGCATGCATAGCAGAACCTTTAAGATAAAAGTATAGGTTGTAATCATGCAGTCATAAACAACATCTGGTCACAGAAAGAGATGCAAAATTCCATATTAAATACAAACATTTTTCAGTAACATATACACCCATTGCAACCTGTATCTATCATCAATAACAAATAGGTACTAACTAATAACACTGCATCCCAATGCACTAGAGAAGGGTGTCTCTTCTTATTTCTTGAACTTCATTTTACACTCATGTTATCATTCTCTCTTCTCCTCTATCATCTCTTCTTCTCAATGTTCTGTAAATTTTCAACTGGCGCGTCTCATCCTGTTTAGTGCTTCTTATAGTTGATTCTTGTACTTTAATTTTTAACTAGTCAAATCTCTCTCCATACTACGCCTCTGAATCTCCGCTATTACACTCAACTGGTTATGTCTACTTTCTGCATCACTGCTGCAAACCATATTAGTCAGAATGCTATGTGGCTAGTTCAGTTCTGTTTCATCATTTAGTCATCTACAGCTTTTTACAACTTTGCTTCTTCCCTTTTCTCTTTTATCTGTGGCAGACAAAGTATCAGCTTTGAGATAATCAAAACCCAGTCCCTCCTGTGCCCCTTACATTGTTTTATGAAATATATCTTTCTTTAAATTTTTATTGGTTATAATAGAAGGAAACATTCCACGAAGGAAAAATATACCTAAAAACAAAGATGATGTGACTTACCAAATGAAAGTGCTGGCAGGTCGACAGACACACAAACGAACACAAACATACACACAAAATTCAAGCTTTCGCAACAAACTGTTGCCTCATCAGGAAAGAGGGAAGGAGAGGGAAAGACGAAAGGATGTGGGTTTTAAGGGAGAGGGTAAGGAGTCATTCCAGTCCCGGGAGCGGAAAGACTTACCTTAGGGGGAAAAAAGGACGGGTATACACTCGCGCGCACACACACACATATCCATCCACACATATACAGACACAAGCAGACACTGATGAGGCAACAGTTTGTTGCGAAAGCTTGAATTTTGTGTGTATGTTTGTGTTCGTTTGTGTGTGTGTCGACCTGCCAGCACTTTCATTTGGTAAGTCACATCATCTTTGTTTTTAGGTATATTTAAATTTTTATTGTTTTATAAAGAGCCATCTCTGCAAAAGAGTGCCTATCCCTAACCAAGAACACCCCAACAATTGTCCTCAAATTACAAGTAAAGAAATTCCTGCAAAAGATAGTGGGACTAAGGAAAGCACTAGATGGGAGACAATGGTACAAACCTAATTGTGAACTCTACCAGCACTAAGAAAAACTTCATTGACATCATCAGAAGAAGATGGCTAGTTTTCTATGGCTACATGTACAGAATGAACCTCAACAGGCTGTCCTATAAGATCTTCAAATAGCCAATAAGGATAAAGCCATTGGATCCCTGTGGATCAAGGAAAAAAAAAAAAAACAAACACACACACACACACACACACACACACACACACAACTTTCTAATTTGATTATGTGACTTGACTGGGCAAGCAGTTGATTAAGCTTCAGTGGATGGGAAATAATAGAAGAGGGAAGGGATAAGGAGGGAGACGAAGACCATGGGGAGATAGAAATATGAAGATATGAATAACTCCAACTGAGCCATGGGCAATTATAGCTACACACAAAGGAAACTGGTAGATTGCAAGATAGATCACTGAAAGGAAAACAAAAATATGTGAAAGGAAGGTGGAGGATCTAGGGAGAGGAAAAGGACCCAAGGGGTCCTGGTAAGGGAATAAAAATAAAATAATTAGCAGGGAGGGAAAGAAGTATAAGCAGATGAAGTACAAGACTTAATTTACATTGTGACACTGAGAGCAAAGATGTTGGGACCATAAGATGATGGAAAGGCAAAGTGTACCTGTGGAATTCAGAAATGGCTTGTTGTGGAAAGGAGGATGAGAGGAAGATTCGGGGTAATATAGATTGTGAAATGGCATGTGAAGCTGATCATGCTGTATGGAACAGCATATTGTTTCAGCTTTCTACTCAAGCTAGCTAGTGATCATAGTTTTGTGGTGCTTTTCAGTTAAGTGAACAGTTGAATGGCATTCATTTGCATCTGGAAGTTTATAAAAAGCCGATGTATGATATGGTCAATTTCACAAGTGGTACTGCCTCTGACGCAAATGGACTTGTCAGTGATAAGACTGGGAAAGGGAGTAGCCGCTAGAAATCTGAAGCAGGTATTAAAACTTAATATTTCCCTGACATATGGTCCATGGGACACTGAGTTTGAAGTGAGGGTACCATAAGGAGGAACAAGGCTATTACGTAAGTGACATGGCCAGTGGCTTGCATTTTATCAGGGGTAGGGCTGATTTTTGAAAAGAATATTTCTCTTTTCTGAGGATAAAGACAGGTAACTGATGTCATGTCAGGGGAGAGGGGTGTAGTTGTTACATTCAAGATTAGTACTAATCCATAAGGAAGTGAACCTTTGTTGATGATTAGTCACTGTGTATGATGGACCCAATATATGGAAGGAGATGCCATAAGTGACTTGTGTGTGGAGCTGACTGGGTCTTGACAGTGATGTTAATGAATTCCTCAAACACCTTCCCTACGAACTCATGCTGTCAATTCCAAATCTTCCAAGTTTTTTCTCATAAACATGACCATCTGCACACTCCATCACATCTTTTTTACTTTCAAAGTCCTCACTTATAAGCAGATCTCTGACACAGTCATGGCCACTCGTATGACATCATCCTGTGCTAACCGTCTTCAGCCCTTCTAGAGTAATCCTTCCTGCATGTCCAAAGCCCTTATCTGCTTCAGATTAATTAATGCCATTTGTATGATCTGGTATCTTGATCAAGGGATTATGTCCTCATTCCTCCAAAATATTAACATCTTCACAATAATGTGTTTCACTTTGTTCTCATCTGCCCAACCCTTGGCTACCAGCAACTTTCCTAAATGTTGCCATCCAATTCCTGGTGGTTCCCCAGCTAGTTCATATAAAGTTATACAGTTTATATCCTACCCTCCTCTTATAGCCCATACCCACCCATAAACTAATTCCAGAAATACTGCAGACCAGCAAACATGAGTTAAATTCTATGTCAGGACTTTATATATTATAATTCATCTAATAGTTAGATATAACCTCCCTCAAATACTTCCTGTATGGCCTAAAATGTTATTACAGTGACCACCAGACCATGTGAAGATGTGGGTCATACTTATCGCACCCTTGGTCCATCCTCTTGTCCCACTGATACAAATTCAGGTATCTGATTTATCACAAGCAGCAACAGGAAGCACAAGGAAGTATAGGCAGATAAAGTATAAGAATTATTTTATGTTGTCACACTGACAGCAAATATTTTGAAGAGTTGCTCAATGTAGGTGAAAATGCGATCAGTAATGTTTCAGACTTCGAGGTAGAATGGGATAGGAATGATGATGGAAATAGGATCACATTTGAGGAAGCGGAAAAAATGGTCAATAGATTGCAGTGCAATAAAGCCGCTGGGGTGGATGAAATTAAGTCGGAACTCATCAAATACAGTGGAATGTCAGGTCTTAAATGGCTACACAGGATAATTGAAATGGCCTGGGAGTTGGGACAGGTTCCATCAGACTGGACAAAAGCAGTAATCACACCAATCTTTAAACATGGAAACAGAAAAGATTGTAACAACTACAGAGGTATCTCTTTAATCAGTGTTGTGGGTAAAATCTTCGCAGGTATTGTTGAAAGGAAAGTGCGAGTATTAGTTGAGGACCAATTGGATGAAAATCAGTGTGGGTTTAGGCCTCTTAGAGGTTGTCAGGACCAGATCTTTAGCTTACAGCAAATAATGGAGAAGTGTTATGAGTGGAACAGGGAGTTGTATCTATGCTTTATAGATCTAGAAAAGGCATATGACCGGGTTCCTAGGAGGAAGTTATTGTCTGTTCTACAAGATTATGGAATAGGAGGCAAACTTTTGCAAGCAATTAAAGGTCTTTACATGGATAGTCAGGCAGCAGTTAGAGTTGACGGTAAATTGAGTTCATGGTTCAGAGTAGTTTCAGGGGTAAGACAAGGCTGCAACCTGTCTCCACTGTTGTTCATATTATTTATGGATCATATGTTGAAAACAATAGACTGGCTGGGTGAGATTAAGATATGTGAACACAAAATAAGCAGTCTTGCATATGCGGATGACTTAGTTGTGATGGCAGATTCGATTGAAAGTTTGCAAAGTAATATTTCAGAGCTAGATCAGAAATGTAAGGACTATGGTATGAAGATTAGCATCTCCAAAACGAAAGTAATGTCAGTGGGAAAGAAATATAAACGGATTGAGTGCCAAATAGGAGGAACTAAGTTAGAACAGGTGGACGGTTTCAAGTACTTAGGATGCATATTCTCACAGGATGGCAACATAGTGAAAGAACTGGAAGCGAGGTGTAGCAAAGCTAATGCAGTGAGCGCTCAGCTACGATCTACTCTCTTCTGCAAGAAGGAAGTCAGTACCAAGACTAAGTTATCTGTGCACCGTTCAATCTTTCGACCAACTTTATTGTATGGGAGCGAAAGCTGGGTGGATTCAGGTTACCTTATCAACAAGGTTGAGGTTACGGATATGAAAGTAGCTAGGATGATTGCAGGTACTAGTACATGGGAACAATGGCAGGAGGGTGTCCACAATGAGGAAATCAAAGAAAAACTTGGAATGAACTCTATAGATGTAGCAGTCAGGGCGAACAGGCTTAGATGGTGGGGTCATGTTACACGCATGGGAGAAGCAAGGTTACCCAAGAGACTCATGGATTCAGCAGTAGAGGGTAGGAGGAGTCGGGGCAGACCGAGGAGAAGGTACCTGGATTCGGTTAAGAATGATTTTGAAGTAATAGGTTTAACATCAGAAGAGGCACCAATGTTAGCACTGAATAGGGGATCATGGAGGAACTGTATAAGGAGGGGCTATGCTCCAGACTGAACGCTGAAAGGCATAATCAGTCTTAAATGATGATGGTGGTGGTGGTGGTGGTGGTGGTGGTGGTGGTGATGACTGACAGCAAAGATTCTGAAATCATAAGATACAGAAAGATTTTGTGTGTGTGTGTGTGTGTGTGTGTGTGTGTGTGTGTGTGTGTGTGTGTGTGTGGAATTCAGAACTTGGCTTGTTGTGGAAGGGAGACAGAGAAGAAGATCTGGATAACATAGGTTGTGAAATGTGCACCTTGAATTCCAGTCCTGGTCACAATAATGTCCTATCAAATAAGAGATGTGGCAGCTAGTAGAAAAATCTATTCCATACATCCACATTGTTGTAACTAATCCACCGTTTCCTGTGTGCATGGCCTTGACCTAAACTATCCACTCAAAGTAATACCCAGTGGAAAACTGTGCCTAATGACTAACTCCGACAACTACATGCAGAGTACACAGTTTAGCACAACACAGCAGGCAACAACTGCATCACAGCTGAGGCCACTTGCATCTTCTTCCCCAACCCCCCCCCCCCCCCCACAACCACTGCCACTACCATCACCTGCCCTTTCTCTGAAACCCATAACATTCTACAGTGACACAATTGTCCTGCTTGTAACCTTCGCTGGTCCATCTTTTCCACCCACTTCTAGACTCTGCTCACAGTGACGCTGACAACATTTCATTCCAGTTTCTTCTTCTTCTCTCAACTCACCAGTCTTTAGAACAACTCTCTCACTACAATTTTTATTAATTTTTAGACTTCTTTCACCACTTTATTCTTTTTGGACAATTTAGCTTTCCCTGAGGATCTCTATCCTACTTTCATACATTTTCTCTGGTGGAGAGTTGCATTTTAACCACTGAATGACAATCTCCACTAACTACTTTAATGAACCTGTCAGTCACAAAGTTCCTTGTGTATTGTAAAAGTTGCCTATCTTCACATTTTCTTAATATGTTTTGCACAGAAAGGTTAAATCAAAGAGAGGAAGTTTATAGTTCTTAACAATAAACCAAAACATTCACATACTTCTTGGAACTGATGGATAATTTCTGACACAACAGAGAATTTAATGTTCTGCAACCCTGGACAAACATAATTGAGCTCAAGATAATGTACAAAATTTGAACAGATTTACAGGAACAGTTTTAGGAAGCTTATTTTTCAGGTACAAATTTAAAAATAATTTTGTAGACGGCAATATACATTGGTGATGACTATGTTTTGTGAAGCACAATAAACAACAAAGAACTGAGTAATTTTTATATAAAAGTTAACACTTTTCTTTATTTAAAATATAGATATATCTAAATAAGAAAATACCAATGGAAAAAAGTTTCATTTTTGTGTGCATAGGTTTAACAGTCAGCAATGGAAATAACTATTGTACAGTTGTAGAAAAGTACCTACTATGATTGCTGTGTTTCCTTGTGTGTTATTTACCTTTCTGTGTCCCAATATTTTATACTTCACTTTCATCTTTTTGTTAAATTTATGTGTGTGTGTGTGTGGGGGGGGGGGGGGGGGGGGTGTTGAATATAAGCACCACAACAAAAAATTAATTAATGAAATGGCATGCCGCTTAATGAACCTCACTATCAGCTGAACTTATCTACCACAAATAAAGTTTGAAGCCTTAACTTGCTTAAATCTTGTATTTAATTTTTCTTAAGAGCTCTTCATGTCTTATTGGAAAGCAAAAAGAGAAAACTCCAATAAAGTAATACATTGGTGCTGTTTCCAGATGAATGGAGAGTTGCTAGACTTATTTTGTGCAATGGACTTTTCACATGCAGTAGAATTCCAACCTCTGCCTGCATAAACAACAAACAAAATCTGATAAAAGTTTTTATTTATTTTAAATTACCAAACAGCATTTACTTTTTCAATTTTGGTCATTATGAACATCTCTGTTATGGAATCATCCTTAGGCAATAAATAATTAAATAAATAAACAAAAATCGGAGAGCTTGAGCAGATTCACACGTCAGTTATAAGCGATGAGGAAGATTTCCTGCTCTCCAGTTAAATAAATATGTTGAAATACTTGACAGCACAACTGGTATGTTTCATATAGACTATGCTGAAAGTTGTAGTGTAACAGGTAATATAAAATCCACATTGACTCCAGAAGTTATTCTTATTCAAGATTAGTAGAGCATACTATATTTTCATTTTTATTACATTATAAAATATTCATTTTCTTAGAATTCAGAGGACAAGTTCAAACATAAAAAAATATGAGTTAAAAGACAGCTGGTTGCTGCTTATCTCTGAAGAAGATTGTCTTTACATTTTCAGTTAAGTCTTTGATGGTGCCACATACTCTTTCATATGCATGTAGATTTACTGTCTTTCATATCACAGTACTAGAAAACTGGCCATCAGAAACCATAAAATGAGGTTTCGCATGAACTGAACAGTATTCAGTACTCCTTCAAATTCACTTTACAGATGCAAGCAATACCACATATCACAACAGAATGATCGAAGATCAAACACCTAAGTAAACAGTTCACATCTGTCACCTCAAATAGCTATAGAAACATTGCTCCATAAATCAACACTGCAGAAAGATGATAGTAATAATAATATGTTATTGTCCAGTTACTGGAATAGAATACAGACAAATTGCACCTAGGATGTGCCATTGTAGTCTGTTACTCAGCAAAAAGATATAACCAAAACCATTACTGTGTCAACATCAATGCAAGATGAATTAAGCAAAATTGATATTACATTGATTTAGTATCTGGTCCTTTAATAGCACTGATTTTAAACACACACTGCAACATCTTTACACAGATGTTTTCTTGTAGTATTATGCACTGCAAGACTGACACATGGAATTTCTTGTAACAATTTATACAGTTAGTTCATTTTCCATAAATTCACTATACAGTACACAAAAAGTGGACATTACTGACCTCCATTGAAGTTGAGACAGCAAAACTTGTTTTTATATCACTTATAATACACATTTAAAAATCCTACACTTATTGTGCTTTGGTAATATTATTTAAAAACTGTTTCTCATGATCAGCAATTTCTGAACTGCCTGTTCTGCACTAGTTCCTTCAAATAGGACAGCTCTCACATGATGCATGGGACATAACAGTTTTCCTTTTGATGTAAGTACCATATTAATCATATCATCTTATATGTACACATTTCAAAATTAGTACATGTAATGTATTATGTACTTATACGAGGTTTTTGTTTCTTAACAAAATCCTGGGCCATTTTGTCCACAGTTCTTGTCTCCAAAATCTGCAGTATTGGATGGTCTGCAAACATGTAACATTAGGTTCATATATACACTACTACGACTTTAGACATTCAAAATACATTGTTATTATTTCTTTTTGACAGAATCTAGTATATGAGTGCTCACTGCACACTGCCATGAAAGTATGGACTTAACCAACTCTGAAGTGTACTCATTCACTCATTTGCACATCATAATCTATAGAGCATACCATGAGGAAGAACCTTAGGGATTTGGACTGAGTCACAACAAAAATCAACACACAAATGCAACTATGATTAACTGCTTCTGTCAATTAAATGAAAAACTGTTATTCGAGATGAGCTACAGATATTTGCAAAAGGTGCTTACTAAAAAAATTATTTCATCAAAAAAGGTTGCATATTATCATTTTGAATTAATTTAAGAGTCACTACATCTACAAATCTGCTGCTCTTCTTTCACAATATCAAACTTTTGTTAAACTGCTACAGTATATTTAACTACTATGGGAGTATTCTGAATAACTGTATTATATACTATATACATCTGTATGAAAATGGTTTCATTTCACTGAATAGAAGAGATGTTGAACATCAAATAGGCATTTGCATGCTAAGTTTCTCGATAGATAGCTAACTCTCTCTCTCTCTCTCTCTCTCTCTCTCTCTCTCTCTCTCTCTCTTTCCACGTGGGAAAAACATATCTAAAAACAAAGATGATGTGACTTACCAAACGAAAGTGCTGGCATGTTGATAGACACACAAACATACACACAAAATTCATGCTTTCACAACCAATGGTTGCTTCATCAGGAAAGAGGGAAGGAGAGGAAAAGACGAAAGGATGTGGTTTTTAAGGGAGACTGTAAGGAGTCATTCCAATCCCGGGAGTGGAAATACTTACCTTAGGGGGAAAAAAGGACAGGTATACACTCGCGCACACACACACATATCCATCCGCACATACACAGACACAAGCAGACATTGCTTATAGACACATGACAGATAGTCTGCCATTGTAACTTTGAATTTTGTGTGTATGTTTGTGTTTGTTTGTGTGTCTATCAACATGCCAGCGCTTTCGTTTGGTAAGTCACATCATATTTGTTTTTATATATATATACAGACACACAGATGTTACACGGCAAACAAATTAAAAAGGCTTCCATTTGCAGCAATATTACTGTTCAGTGCATCTCATATGAACACCTATAGTCAGAAACTTCTGGTAGAATGTAAATAATTTAGGAGTAAATGTGGCCACACTGAAAAACAGAAGCACTGAGTAGATGACAGACATTGTCTTTTGCATGTGCTTGTGTTGACTCAATCCTTCTCCTATAATGTGAGTGGCCTCAAAAATGGTTCTGAGCACTATGGGACTCAACTTTTGAGGTCATCAGTCCGCTAGAACTTAGAACCACTTAAACCTAACTAACCTAAGGCAGCACACACATCCATGCCTGAGGCAGGATTCGAACCTGTGACCGTAGCGGTCGTGTGGTTCCAGATTGTAGTGCCTAGAACTGCTCGGCTACACCGAGCGGCTGAGTGGCCTCCTTTACTCTTACAGACACATGACAGATAGTCTGCCATTGCAACTTTGAATCTGTTGTAAGGTGGAATTATGTTTTGGGAGAATGAAAGCAATGCAAATAATATAAAATTCCTCCAAATATAATTATTACATTTGTTGTTATTGTGGTCTTCAGTCTGAAGACAGGTTTGATGCAGCTCTCCTTGCTGCACTATCCTGTGCAAGCCTTTTCATCTCTGAATAATTACTACAACTTTCATCCTTATCAATCTGCTTATTGTATTCATATTACAGTTTTTACCTCCCCCCCCCCCCCCCCACTCCCCTCCCTCCCACACACACACACTTCCCTCCTATCAACCCATCCCTTCTTCTATTCAGGTTGTGCCACAAATTTCTTGTCTTCCCAATTTTATTCAGTACCTCCTCATTAGTTACACTATTACGCGTATAATTGTTAGCATTCTTTTGTAGCACCACATTTCAAAAGCCTCTATTCTCATCTTGTCTAAACTTTTTATTATCCACATTTCACTTGCTAACACTTAAAGCTATATTCAGTGTTAACATATTCCTGTTCTTCAGAAACAATTTTCTTGCCACTGCCAGTCTACACTTTACATCCTTTCTACTTTGACCATCATCCATAATTTTGTTGCCCAAATAGCAAAACCCATTTAATACTTTTGAAGTCTTATTTCCTAATTAAATTCCATCTACACCACCTGGTTTAACCTGACTACATTCCATTATATTTGTTTTTCCTTTGTTGATGTTTGAAGGTGCTATGTACTCCGTTCAACTGCTCTTTTCAGTCCGTTACTGTGTCTGATAGAATTACAATGTCATTGTCAAACCCCAAAGTTTTTATATCTTGTCCCTTAACTTTAATCCTCACCATGAATTTTTCTTTGGTTTCCATGCTACAACGCTCACTCCCTTCTCAACTACTGCTTCCCTTTCATGCCCAGTTACTGTTTCCACTGCAGTCTGGTTTGTGGACAAGTTGTGTACACTCTTTTGCTCCCTATATTTTACACTTGCTACCTGCAGAATTTCAAATAGTGTATTTCACTAGGCATTGCCATGAACTTTTTTCAAATCTACAAACGCCACAAATATAGGTTTGCCTTTCTTCAACCTATCCACTAAGATAGCGTCAGTATTGCCTCGCACGTTCCTACATTTCTCCAGAACACAAACTAATCTTCTTCGAAGGCACCTTCTGCCAATTTTTCAGTTCTTCTGTAAAGAATTCAAGTTGGTATTTTGCAAACATGACTTATTAAACAGGTAGTTTAGCAATATTCACACGTGTCAGCACCTACTTTCTTTGCAACTGGGTGGAATAGTTTTGTCATGGCTGGTTCTTCCAGTGACAGTAGTTCTGGTGGATGGCAACTTAGATCTTTCAGTGTCTTGTCAAACTCTTCTCACATATCGTATCTCTGATCTCATCTTCATCTATGTCCTCTTCCCTCTCTATGATATTGACTTGTAGTTCATTTCCCTTGTATAGCACCTCTATCTACTCTTTGCTCCTATCAGCTTTCCCTTCTTTGCTTATTGCTGGTATTTATCATTTGATTTTCATATGGTTGTTTCTCTTTTCTCCAAAGGCCTCTTTAATTTTTCTACAGGCGGTACCTACAGTACCTTTTCCCTAAAGAAGACATGTTGAAGTTGCAGACAGGCACGAATAAAAGACACTCACTCACAGCTTTCGGCCACAAGTTGCAGACAGGCACGAATAAAAGACACTCACTCACTCACAGCTTTCGGTCACAGCCTTTGTCAGTAAGAACACACACACACACACACACACACACACACACACACACACACACACACACACACACACACACACACACACAAGCAAGCATGCCTCACGCTACATGACCACCAAGCATCTCTGGCCAGAATGTAACATCACGTGGGATGCAAGCAGCAATCTGGAGAGGGTGGGGAAGGGGAAGAGATAGTAGTGTACAAGTGGGGAGAAAGACAAATGTTGACTGGTGGCGTGTGCAGGGACTAGACTGCCAACAGGCCCAGCTTCAGGAGGTTGTGGGGCAGGGAGATGGGGAAAAAAGGAACAAAAAACGACAGGAGTGGGGAAAGACGGGCAGATGTGTTGGCAAAAGCTTGCAAATAAACAGGATGGGAGATGAGTATTGGGAGGGGATGACAGGACAGTGGAGGTGGAAACTGTTGGGTGGAGGGAGTGGGGCAGTATGTTATCGTAGGTTGAGGCCAGGATAATTATGGGAGTGGAGAATGTGTTGTAAAGATAATTCCCATCTGTGCAGTTCAGAAAAGCTGGTGGTGTAGGGAAGGATCCAGATGGCTCGGGTAGTGAAGCAGCCATTGAAATCAAGTGTGTCATATTCAGTTACCTGGGGACGGCATATCTGCAGTGACAAAAACTAACTTGCTCAGTATGGTGAGGGTCTCACCAAGGCCTTCACAGACAGGCACTAGCCCCCAGACCTAGTCTGCAAATAGATATCCTGTGCCATTTCCTCTCATAACCCCAATCCTCCCACCACCCCCAAAAACCAACCACGAAGGAATGTCTCTTTTGTCACCCTGTACCACCTCGGACTAAAACAACTGAACCACATCCTTTGCCAGGGCCTTGATTATCTACCATTGTGACCTGAAATGAGGGACATCCTACCCAAGTTACTTTTCACCTCTCCTAAAGGGAAGTACCATTACATCCCCAACATCCTAGTCTGTCCTTATGCCACTCCAAATCCCAACCCCCTGCAACAAGGACCATATCCCTGTGGAACACCCAGCTGCAAAACCTGCCCAATCCACCCACCCAGCACTTCACATTCCAGTCCTGTCATGGGTTTATGCTACCCCATCAAGGGCCAGGCCACCTGTGAAAGCAGCCATGTCATTTACAAGCTCTGCTGCAACCAGTGCACAGATTTTTATGTTGGTATAACTACCAACCACCTGTCCACCAGGATTAATGGCCACTCCCAAACTTTGTCCAAGAGCAAAGTAGACCACCCTGTGGCACAACATGTAGCTGAACATAAAACACTTAATTTCAATGGCTGCTTCACTAACCGAGCCATCTGGTTTCTTCCATACACCACCAGCTTTTCTAAACTACACAGACGGGAGTTATCCTTACAACACATTCTCCACTCCCATAATTATCCTGGCCTCAACCTATGGTAACATACTGCCCCACTCCCTCCACCCAACAGTTTCCACCCCCACTGTCCTGTCAGCTCCTCCCCATTCTCATCTCCCATCCTGTTTATTTGCAGGCTTCTGCCAACACATCTGCCTGTCTTTCCCCATTCCTGTCATTTTTTGTTCCTTTTTTCTCTATCTCCCTGCCCCACAACCTCCTGAAGCTGGGCCTGTTGACAGTCTAGTCCCTGCACACGCCACCAGTCAACATTCATCTCTCTCCCCACTTGTACACTACTATCTCTTCCCCTTCCCCACCCCCTCCAGATTGCTGCTTGCATTCCACGTGATGTTGCATTCTGCCAGAGATGCTGGAGTTGATGGTCATGTGTGCGTGAAGCATGCTTGCTTTTGTGTGTGTGTGTGTGTGTGTGTGTGTGTGTGTGTTTGTTTGTCTTTTAATCATGCCAGTCTGCATCTTGACGTGTCTTCTCTAGTGGAAAGGTACTGGAAGCACTGCCTGTAGAAAAATTAAAGACACATTTGGAGGAAAGAGAAACAGCGATATGAAAATCAAAGGATAAAAACCAGTAATAAGCAAAGAAGGGAAAGCTGATAGGAGCAAAGAGTATATAGAGGTGCTATACAAGGGAAATGAACTACAAGTCAATATCATAGAGGGGGAAGAGGACATAGATGAAGATGAGATCAGAGATACGATATGTGAGAAGAGTTTGACAAGATACTGAAAGATCTAAGTTGCTATCCATCAGAACTACTGTCATTGGAAGAAGAGACCATGACAAAACTATTCCACCAGATTTTCTGAATTGTGCAGATGGAAGATATCCTTACGACACATTCTCTGCTCCCATAATCATCCCAGCCTCAACCTACAGTAATGTATTGTCCCCACACCCTCCACACAACAATTTCCACCCCCTCTGTCCTACCATCTCCTCCCCATTCTTGTCTCCCACCCTGTTTACAGGCAGCCCTCTGCCAATGCATCTGCCCATCTTTGCCTGCTCCTCTCCTTTCTTGTTTCTTTTCTCCCACCTTCCTGCTCCACAACCTCCTGATGCTGTGCCTGTCGGCTACTGATGAAGGCTGTGGCCAAAAACTAAATATGAGTGTCTTTTCATTGTGCCCATCTGCAACTTGACATGTCTCCTTTATGGTAAGTAGCAATCTGTCTTTTCCTACATTGTTGATATCCCTAATTGGAGTTTCCATTGTTCAGTTTGATTCTTCTATATCCTTATATTTCATCATTTTCTCTAGCCATTACTGCTTCACCATTTTGCTCTTCTCATTAGTCTCATTTTTTACACATTTGTCTGCTCCATTTGTTGCATTTTTGTATTTTCTTCTTTAACCACTCCTGTGATATACAAGGATTTCTACTAGCTCTTGTTTTCTCCCTTTTTGATCCTCTGCTGCCTTCAAAATTTCATCTCTCAAAGCTGCCCATTTGTCATCTACTATATTCCTTCCCCCTGTTGTTGTCAATCATTGTCTAGTGTTCCATCTGATACTCTCAACAACCTCATGTTCTTTCAACTTATCCAGGTCCCATCTCCTTAATTTCCTATCTTTTTTTGCAATCTCTTCAGTTTTTATGTAGGGTTCATAACAAATACATTGTGATAACAGTCCACATCTATACCTGGAAATGACTTAAAATTTAAATTCTGGTTCCAAAATCTCTTTTTTACCATGTATAATCAAATTGAAACCTTCTGGTGTCCCAGGTCTCTTCCACATATACAACCTTCTTTCGTGGTTCTTATATCAAGTGTTAGTGATTATCAAATTATGCTCTGTGCAGAATTCTACCAAGCGGTTACCTTTTCCATTACTTTCTCCCAGTCCATATTCACCTACTATTTTTCCTTCTCTTCCTTTTCCTATTATTAAATTACAGTCCCCCATCACAATTAAGTTTCTGTCTCCATTAACTATCTGAATAATTTATTTTATCTCACCATAAATTTCTTCAATCACTTTATCATCTGAGGAAATAATTGTACCACTGAATACTACTGAGGTGATGTACTACTGTGGTGGGTGTTGGTTTTGCGTCTATTTTGACTAAGATAATGCATCCATTACTTTTTTCACAGTACCTCACCTGGATTTCTATTTGTTATTCATTATTAGACCTACTCGTGCATTACCTGTTACTCCTGCCACTGAACTACGCTGATTCCCACTACATCTAACTTCAACCTATCCATCCATTTTTAAATTTTCTAGCCTCATTCCACACTCTGATCCATAGAAAGACAGTTATGTTTCTCCTGATGACGACATTGTCCTGAGTAGTCCCTGCCTGGAGATCCAGATGGGGGACTATTCTGCCTACAGAATATTTTTCCCAAGAGGATGTCATCACTATTTAATCCAACAGTAGAGCTGCTTGTCTTTGGGAAAAATTACAGATGTAATTTCCCCTTGCCTTCGGCCATTCACAGTACCAGCACATGATTGATATTACTAGGTTGAATTAGTCATTCATCCAGACCATTACCTCTGTAACTACTGAAAAGGCTGCTGCCTTGTTCAGGAACCACGTGTTGGTCTGGCATCTCAACAGATACACCTCCGTTGTGGTTGCAACTATGGTACGGCTACGTGTATCATTGAGACACACAAGACACACCGCCACAGTAATGCTTATTGTTCATGTGGGGAGGGGGCGCGCCCACACCCACACCCACACACACACACACACACACACACACACACACACACACACACACACACACACACACACACCATGCTTGAAATAAGACATTCCAGTGCTTGATCTTCTGGAAAGAGAGGGGGAAGGGGGTGGGGGATATTTTTGAACTTTAGACTTCTTAAAACCAATCTTATTTTAAAACTTTTATGTCATTTTAAAAATGTGAATACAGTATTTGCACTTGTAAAAAAAAATTCGACTGTACCACATCTCATAATCAGACGTACCAGCATGGAATACCAGTGCATTCCATCACAAATCAAGTACTGTGTGTGTGTGTGTGTGTGTGTGTGTGTGTGTGTGTGTGTGTGTGTGTGTGTGTGTGTGTGTGTGTTCAACTTCACCATGTCTTGGTAATTATAAACTGTTCATTTATGTATTAACAATCCCAAATTATTTGCAGGAAGCCATTTTTGACTATCAGAGATTAAAATACTTGGGCACCTCACATTATATGCTCATGAAAATCAATAACAAATTAAAATGTAGAAATGTGAACTCTGAGCTTTTTCAGAATATATACTGTTGGAACAAGCAATGCATGTGAATAATGCAGGGTAAAAGGCTAGAGAATAATGGAGAAGTTACCTGTAAAAATATGACTGTTTTCAATTATTTTACCATGAAATAATAAAAAAGGTAAAATGTTCAATGGAATGGATTTAGCATTCTCTAAAAATACCATTACACATAATCCTTGTTCAGGTTTCCTATTATTTGGAACAGAGCTTTTAAGTAAATCAAAATTTTGAGTTCAGAGATTGACTACATCATGTGCAGTTTTATTTTTAATGTTAACCTAAGGATTTCTTGTGGCTTATGTTGATACAGTGGCAAAGACCTGCATAAGGGTTGCATTTTATCATTTTACAGGCAGGATTCACTTCTGTGTAGCTTGAAAATACCGAAATGGGCAAAATTATCTAATAGCAAAAAAATCATGAAATAAAGTGTTTGTTTAAAAAATGAAAGCAGCCTATGCAATGACTTCCTTGAAGAAATTTGCAGCTTGTGTCGACCCATATATACATAAGACAGTAAGAGGTACTGCAATTGTCTCTTCTAAGGAAGCATGGGATTTGTGATCTTAAGATTTCCTGGCAATATTTTTATTGCTCTCAGGTGTCCAGCCAGGTGCACTCATCCATGTAACATCATGTTAACAATAGCCTATCGAGTCATTACCTGCAGGTGATATCTAAAGAGTGAATGTCTTCACTACACTGTGCCTCCTTTATAAAAGAAGGTATGATGAAGCAAATACAAAGATACTCATTCTACAGGTATCACCTGAAGATGATGGAAAGTTACACTGTTGAAATGTCATGTTACATAAAAGGTTGCACATGGCTGGACACCCAGCTGCAGTACAAGTAAGAATGGGATTATATTATCTCACAAATAAGGTTACAGGAGATGATGCATTGCACTATTTAGAAGATACTCACACTGCTAGTAAAAAGAAAAAACTGGTAGAATGTTACCTCTATGAAATGAATCCATTTTTGGACTCTTTGATTAAAGCAAGTGTAAGTGGAAACTGGGACATGTCAATCAGAGTTATTTCACTTTAGCTTTACCAACCTTATTATCTGGCCACATCTCAATTAACAACTCTGAAGATATAATAAGAGCCTTAAAATTTGTTTACAAATGGACAGAAACACCAGGAGGTAGGGTGATGACTTAGCACAGTTTTGTTATGTTTGGAAACTGTTTTACTACATTCCATTATACTAGTTTTGCTTTTGTTTATGTTCATCTTATATCCTCCTTTCAAGACACTGTCCATTCTGTTCAGCTGCTGTTCCAGGTCCTTTGCTGTCTCTAACAATTAAAATGTCATTGGCGAACCTCAAAGTTTTTATTTCTTCCCCGTGGATTATAAATCCTATTCCAATTTTTTCTTTTGTTTCCTTTACTGCTTGCTCAATATACAGATTGAATAACTCGGGAATAGACTACAAACCTGTCTCTCTCCCTTCCCAACCACTGCATCCCTTTTATGCCCCTTGACTCTTATAACTGCCATCTGGTTTTTGTACAAATTGTAAATAGCCTTTCACTCCCTGTATTCTACCCCTGACTATTCCAGTCAACATTGCCAAAAGCTTTCTCTAAGTCTACAAATGCTAGAAATGTAGGTTTGCCTTTCCTTAATCTATTTTCTAAGGTAAGTCATAGGGTCAGTATTGCCTCATGTGTTCCAACATTTCTACTGAATCCAAACCGATCTTCCCCGAGGTCAGCTTCTACCAGTTTTTCCATTCGTCTGTAAAGAATTCATGTTAGTATTTTGCAGCTGTGGCTTATTGAACTGATAGTTCGGTAATTTTCATATCTGTCAACACCTGCGCTTTGGGATTGGAAGTATTTATTATATTCTTCTTGAAGTCTGAGGGTATTTTGCCTGTCCCATAAATCTTGCTTACCAGATGGTAGAGTTTTGTCAGGGCTGGCTCCCCAAGGCTATCACTAGTTCTAATGGAATGTTGTCTACTCCCGGCGCCTAGTTTAGACTTAGGTCTTTCAGTGCTCTGTCAAGCTCTTCCCGCAGTATCATATCTCCAATTTCATCTTCATCTACATCCTCTTCCATTTCCATAATATTGTCCTAAAGAACATCACCCTTGTATAGACCCTCTATGTACTCCTTTCACATTTCTGCTTTCACTTCTTTGCTTAGAACTAGGTTACCATCTGAATTCTTGACATTCATGCAAGTGATTCTCTTTTCTCCAAAGATCTCTTTAATTTTCCTGTAGGCAGTATCTATCTTACCCCCAGTGATAAATGCCTCTACATCCTTACATTTGTCCTCTAGCCATCCCTGCTTAGCCATTTTGCACTTCCTGTCAATCTCATTTTTGAGATGTTTGTTTTCCTTTTTGCTTGCTTCATTTACTGCATTTTTGTATTTTCTCCTTTCATCAGTTAAATTCAGTATCTCTTCTGTTACCCAAGTATTTCTATAAGCCCTCATCTTTTTATCAACTTGCTCCCCTGCTGCCTTCACTACTTCATCTCTCAAAGCTACCTATTCTTCTTCTACTGTATATCTTTCCCCCATTCTTGTCAATCATTCCCTAATGCTCTCCCTGAAACTCTCTACAACCTCTTGTTCTGTCAGTTTATCCAGGTCCCATCTCCTTAAATTCCCACCTTTTTGCAGATTCTTCAGTTTTAATCTACAGTTCATAACCAATAGATTGTGGTCAGAGTCCACATCTGCCCCTGGAAACGTCTTACAATTTAAAACCTGGTTCCTAAATCTCTGTCTTACCATTATATAATCTATCTGAAACCTTTTTAGTATATCCAGGCTTCTTCCATGTATACAACCTTCTTTTATGATTCTTGAACTAAGTGTTACCTATGATTAAGTTATGCTCTGTGCAGAATTCTGCCAGGCAGCTTCCTCTTTCATTCCTTACCCCCATTCCATATTCACCTACTACGTTTCCTTCTCTTCCTTTTCCCTACTATCGAATTCCAGTCACCTATGACTATTAAATTTTCATCTCCCTTCACAATCTGAATAATTTCTTTTATCTCATCATACATTTCATCAATCTCTTTGTCATCTGCAGAGCTAGTCGGCATATAAACTTGTACTACTGTGATAGGCATGGCCTTCATATCTATCTTGGCCACAATAATGTGTTCACTATGCTGTTTGTAGTGGCTTACCTGCATTCCTATTTTTTTTATTCATTATTAAACCTACTCCTGCATTACCCCTATTTGATTTTGTATTTATAACCCTGTATTCACCTGACCAGAAGTCTTGTTCCTCCTGCCACTGAACTTCACTAATTCCCACTATATCTAACTTTAACCTATCCATTTCCCTTGTTAAATTTTCTAACCTACTTGCCCGATTAAGGGATCTGACATACCACGTTCAACCCGTAGAATGCCTGTTTTCTTTCACCTGATAACAACGTCCTCCTGAGTAGTCCCCACACGGAGATCCAAATGGGGGACTATTTTACCTCTGGAATATTTTACCCAGGAGTACGCCATCATCATTTAACCATACAGTAAAGCTGCATGTCCTTGGGAAAAATTACAGCTGTAGTTTCCCCTTGCTTTCAGCCGTTTGCAGTACCAGCACAGCAAGGCAGTTTTGGTTAGTGTTACAAGGCCAGATCAGTCAATCATCCAGACTGTTGCCCCTGCAACTACTGAAAAGGCTGCTGCCCCTCTTCAGGAACCACACATTTGTCTGGCCTCTCAACAGATACCCCTCCATTGTGGTTGCACCTACGGTACGGCTATCTGTGTCGCTGAGGCATACAAGCCTCCCCACCAATGGCAAAATCCATGGTTCATGGGGGGGGGGGGGGGGGGGGATTCATGATATAAGAATCTTTATTGTAATGTGCTCATAGTACTGGCAAGTCATAAAGTACTTCTGTAAAAATGCATATCCTTGCAAGAACTATCACGTGGAGACCCCAGACATTCCTGGAATGTGAGAAAGATCTTTCCTTCTCTTAAAAGGAGGAGCTAACAGCTCCGGTTCTAGCATTGTACGATGAGAGTGCCAGGACTGAACTTCACACCGAAGCTAGCAGTTTTGGCATAGGGGCAGTTCTAGCACAAATTCAGGAAGGTGCTCAAGAGGTGATAGCTTATGCTTTGAGAGTACTTTCCAAAACCAGCATGAACTCCTTTGCAACCAACAAAATGCCTTGCAGTTGTATGGGCCATCAACAAATTCTGGCTGTATTTATTTGACAAACATTGACCATAATGATTGATCACCATTCTCTACCATGACTGGTGAGATGGATGCTGAGGCTTCAGGAATATGATGTCACAATGGTATACAACAGACACAAACACAAGGATACTGACTGCCTTCACAGAATAATTTAGCAGAGTACAGCAGCGGGTTCAAATGGCTCTGAGCACTATGGGACTTAACATCTGAGGTCATCAGTCCCCTAGAACTTAGAACTACTTAAACCTGACTAACTTAAGAACATCACACACATCTATGCCTGAGGCAGGATTCGAACCTGTGACCGTAGCGGTCGCGTGGTTCCAGACTGAAGCGCCTAGAACCGCTCGGCCACACCGGACGGCTTGCAGCAGCGGGGATGAATTGTCAGTCATCACTGTGTTAAATGACATCGCTGATGTACAGAAGGAACATCTATCATTGCTGAAAACCATAAAAGCCTTGAACAATGGGGAACCAACCAAAGGAGGATTCCAATTAACAAATGGAACACTGTATAAAAGGAACTATGATCCAGTTGGGCAGAAATGGTTGCTCATCATTCTAGCTCCTCTACAGCCAGTTATCGTTAAGTATTTCCACAATGCTCCAACATCTAGTCACCTGGGATCCACGAAGACTCTAGCATGAGACGGACACATGTGTCACTGGCAAGGCCTCTACATATTTGTTAAGACACTCTGTGAGCCACTCAATGGAATGCCAACAATGGAAACCTGTGCTACAGTTATTTATAGGGTATTGTAATGGTCCCATCTGCAGCAGCGCAATTCCAATGAGCTGGACTTGACCTCTTGGGGAGGTTATTCAGGTTGGTGAATGGAAATCAATGGATATAAACTGCACTGACTACCTCACCTGCTATGCTGTCACCAAAGTTTGCTGACTGCTGAAGCTTCTTGAATTGTAAAGTTCTACATCTACATTGACAAAAACACTCTTGCAGATCACTGTGAAGGGCATGGAGGAGTGTATGCCCATTGTACCAGTTATTATAGCTTCTAATCTTGTTCTCCCAATCCCTATGGAAGCAATATATAGGGGGTTTTACTGTGTTCCCAGAGTCATCAAATAAAGCCTGTCCTTGAAACTTTGTTAGCAGTCTTTCTTGGAATAGTTTCTGGCTATCCTTAAAGGTCTGCCAGTTGTGTCCTTTCAACATCTCTGTGGCACTCTTCCATGGATCAAACAAACCTCTGGCCACTCATGCTACCCTTCTCTACATGCATTCAATAACTCCTGTTAGTCATGCTTGGTATGGGTCCCACATACTTGAGCAGTATTCTAGGATGGGTCTCATAGGCAATTTTTAAGCTACCTGCTTTACTAATGACTGAGCCTATGTGATAATTCCATTTCATGTCCCTATTAAGTGCTACATCCAGGTAATTGTATAAGTTTACCAAGTCTACCTGCGATTCACTGATACTGTATTCATAGGATACTATGTTTGTTCATTTTGTGAAGTGCACAATTTTACATTTCTGAACATTTAAAGTAAGTGGCCAATCTTTGCACCACTTTGGAATTTTATCACGGTCTGAATATTTGTGCACCTTCATTCTGACTGTACTTCACTGTAGATAACTGCATGATCTGTGAAAAGTCTGTTGATATTGTCTTCAAGGTCATTCATATACAACATAATCAACAAGGGACACAACACACTTCACTGGGGTACATCCAAAGTTACTCTTACATCAGTCAATGACCCTGCATCAAAGATAACCAAATCTTTCCACCTTATCAAGAAATCCTCAATCCAGTCACAAATTATGTTATACCCCATATGGTTGTACTTTTGATAACATGCATAGGTGACATACTGAGCCAATGCTTTTCAGAAATCGAGAAATACTGCATCTACATGACTGCCTTCATCCATGGCATCTACCTGACTGCCTTCATCCATGGCTTTCAGGATGTCTTGTGAGAAAAGTGAGAGTTGGGTTCACATGATCTTCCTTTTTGAAACCCATGCTGGTTGACATGAAGGACGTCATTCTGTTTGAGATGCCTCATTTTGTTTGAGCTCAGAATATGCTCTAAGGTTCTATAAGAAATTAAGATAGATAGATTTATTCATCTCGTAACATACAATCACTGTTGTGTCAATAATATTGTCCAGTAGTTTTGTTGATCACTTCTGCTACCCTTCTTGTAGACAGGAGTGTTTTTTGTTCAAGGGATCTGAAACAGATTGTAGGTAACAGATGGACTAACTCTGGTGCAAACTGAATATAGAATCTGATATGGACTCAATTGGGTCCTTGGGCTTTTTCCAATTTTAATGATTTCAGCTGTTTCTCAATGCCACTGACACTAATATAAATTTCACTTATCTTTTCAATGGTGTGAGAATTAAACAGAGGCAATACTCTTGGGTTTTTCTTTGTAAAAGTATATTTGAAAACATGGAGTTAAGCATTTTTCTTTTGCTTTGCAACTCTTAATTTCAGTTTCTGTCTTGTCCATGTTGTGGCCACTGGACACTAAATTTGATGCCTTTGTGAAAAATCTTCCTTGTAGAAGACATGATTTTGAAGTATAGAGCACACCTTGTGATGATATCTGATTCTGCCAAAATTTTACAGTTGAGACTAGTATCAGAGATAAGTCCACATGGCAACATCATCCACATAATAACTGCTAGCATTTATGGATGAGTGGCCTCAAATAATGCTTCAATATGAAATCGGCAGATATGTTTGTGACTATGTTGATATCAAACAGAGAGACTTGGTACAATACTGCCTGCCATGACATTCCCATACAACACAATGAAGCTTCACCCATTCTTTCTGCTCCATGGTCTCGATGTCATAATGACAATAGATACACTGTTCCCATCTCAACCAAATGATACTCAGGATGGCCACATGAGACACCTCAGCATCAGGGCCAAAGAAGCAAGGCAGCTGGATTGGATATGGGCCATGGACACCCAGGAGAAAGACCAGGAGTGCTATAATGCCAAGCACTGGTCAGTGAGGTACAATGCACGAGGTTTTTCATCCATTTTTATGCAATGTGAGAAAGTGAGACTGAAACTAAACTCTGTCTGAACAGGCCTTGGAAGGCCCAATGGTACCAACTAACCACCATGCCATCCTCAGCCTAGAGGCATAACTGGATGTGGATACAGAGGAGCACGTGGTCAGTACACTGCACTCCTGGCCATTGCCAGTTTTTGTGACTGGAGCCACTACTTCTCAATAGGCCTAACAAGGGCTGTGTGCACCCAGCTTGCCAACAGCACTTGGTAGACCCAGATGGTCTCCCATCCATTTGCTCACCAAGCCTGACAGCACTCAACTTTGGTGATCTGACGGGAACTGGTGTTACCACCTGGCAAGGCCATTGGCAGAAAGTGAGACTATCATTACAAAACTGCTACTTTTCACTGTATCGTGTCCTTCATCACTTGTATGATATCACATATGGAACTGACAATTATGACTCCTACATCAAAAAAACAAAAGCACAGAGACATCAGCCGTGCCAACTGTATGAAGCCCTACCACAATCGAGAGGTGCAGATTGATGATGGGAGGTTCAAGGGAAGTGAAGACCCTCTTGCTGAGCATGGTGCTTTGACAAGAGCTGCTACCTTCAATGCTCATCATAGTGAAGAGAATATAACAAAACTATTGGAATACCAGGATCAACCAGCACAGCCATGCCATCAACAAGATGAAGGTCCAGGGTGCTGCAGTTGGCTCCAATCAGAACTTCTGAAAGAGTGGGTCAGTGGTTATTCAGGAGAGGAAGCCATGCCATGAGCTGTGGGCATGCAGTGATTTGCATTGCATGATGGTGTGCTGTGACTCACCATTTCAAACCCAACCATTAGCAATTATTTGTTATTTAATATTTATCACATCTGAAACATTTTTGAAATATCTTAAATTTGTAATGTTCGTATATTCAGGAATATTTCATGTGCAGAGTGCCTATTTGAACTATTCTGAAACTGTATCGTCTGAGTCAGAGGTTAGTAAAAGGAACTAATTATCAATTTATTCCAGTTGTCAAGTATAACCTCCACCCATACTAACTCACAGGAAATACCTATTTCAATTTCAATAGAAGGTAAACTACTTCTGACAACAATAAATTCTCCACCACCAACTACATTTAATCTATCCTCCCCGAATACATTTAGGTCCTTTGTAAAAATGTTAGCTGAATTTATCTCCAGCTTCAGCCAACTTTCCATTACTATAATGGTTTTAGCTTCAGTGTTTTGTTTTAGAGCTTGGAGCTATGGTTCTTCCCCAACACAGCTACAACAGTTTACAGCTACAATATCGATCATTGCTAGGTCTACCCTGTCCTGCACCCTTTTAGATTGATGCCATTTCTGTAGTTTCCTGATGCCCTCTAAGCTAAAAAGCCACCCAGTTTCCTCCAAACAGTTCCGCTACCCATGTACTACTTCTTGTGTGCTATAACAGTTTACAGCTACAATACTGATAGTTGCTAGGTCTACCCTTGTCCTGTGTCCTTTCAAATTGATGCCTCTTCTGTAGTGTCCTGATTCCCTCTAACATAAAAGATCACCCAGTCTCCTCCACAGAGCCCTGCTATACATGTAGCCACTTCTTGTGTGCAATGACAATATTGATAGTTGCTAGGTCTACCCTTGTCCTGTTCCCTTTCAGACTGATGCCTTTTCTGTAGTTTCCTGATGCCCTCTGCCTTTTTTATATTAAAAAAAAAAAAACACCCAGTCTCCTCAAATTCCACCATATATTTTTTAAAAATGCAGATAAAAATTCGGTTTATTCCTTCCTAAGAGACAGTCTATACTACTTACAATCTGATTATGTAAGTACAGACCTGATGTAGTTTAAATTCAAAGTAATATTATAAATGGCAGTTGAGAGATATATATAGCAAATAAATTAATAAGAGATGGTACTGATCCTCCATGGTTCACAAAACAGTTCATCACATTGTTGTAGAAGCAATAATAATAATAATAATAACTGATATGGTCATATGATTTTCGGTCCTAACTTCTGCAATGCATACATGTGACTGTATCGATTTCTGGCCTCAATGTGCCTTAACCCAAAGAAATATTGTTCTGTGGTCAGAGATGCCAGGTGTGGATAGCAGTTTTAAGTGCACACTGGGTGAGCCTGTGGTGACTAGTGGACTGGACGACAGAGAGAGGAGTAAGCCATGTAGCAAGAGCCGGGCACATGCTATTTGTGAGCATGGGAAGTGCTACGGCATCATATGAGTGATGGGTCAGCGGCCTGGAGGATACTGTCTGTTCGGCGGATGGCAGGGAGTACGTCACATTGGAATTAGTCCCTTGCACTCCTATCAATTTTGGTGAGCATTGAGCATTGGCAATCAGTTTGGAATTTGAACTGGGTCATTCGCCTTGGCTGGAATATTAACTTGTCCATCAGTGATCAGCATGTGACTGGACTGTTTCTGGTAAGCAAGTCTCAGCAGCATTTTTCCTATTTCCTTTGGGACACATCACACTGGATGCTGCACTGAAGAGTGAGTTGGGCTAATCATTGACACAGTGTCACAAAATCATACCCTGGCAGTGTTCTGCAAATTTCCATGTATGTGTGCATGATATTCTAGAGAAGTGATGTCAGCTTCAGGGCACTTCGTGATTGCGGATACATGTTCTCATGTTCCACTGGCTGAAATCTGCATGTAAAGGAGTTAATTAATTTATGTGTTTACAAAGTTGTCAATCAACCCCATCAAGGTTTAACTGTATTGCTCAAAACTGCCTCAGGTTCAAGAGTTGGTAAAGGTTTAACATATATAATATTTGTGTATAAGGTGTAATACATAACATATTTATCCACAAAGATTAGTACATCAAATATGTAGCTAGCCTAGAATACTTTTGGTGAATGGAGATGTTTTTTTATAATTTGTTGTTTACAGAATTTGTCCTTAACCTGAGACCGTATAAAAGCAATATATCTGACACAGATGAAAGGTTGATTTGTGTGCAGCTGCACTAGCACATGTTATCCTGCAGGGAATTGTAATTAAATTTTGTTATTAGTTCTTCTGTAATGTTGGTTTTCTCACAACCGGATTGACTGAAATGGTGTTCAGTCATACACACATGTCAGTATCCCTATGACCATTTACAGTGCACTAATGTGAAAGAGTTTCTGAATTTAAGCTTATTTGGTTTAGAAAGAAGACCTGAATGATTTTAAATTTTTAAGGTTACTAGTTTTAATATTTAAAGAAAAAGAAAACTTGGGCAATCTAGAACTTCAGTGATTATTTTAAATACCTTGAATCATTTTAATTTTTTTAAAGGTTATTGGTTATAATGTTAGAGGGAAAAGAAATTTTGGGTAATTTAGAGTTTCAGTAATTACTTTTCAGTATTGATTTGCACGATATTAGTGTTTTATGGGTTATTGGTTTCAATGTTTTAAGAAAAAGAAGGTATGAATTATCTGTAAACTAAGTAATCCAATAAATGTTCAACTACTGTGCTCAGCTGCTTACCACATCAGAACCGTTGTGGTCTAGCTTAACCAGCTCCAAAGGTTACCTTTCCCTTTCGAATAATTAAGAGACAGTATCAGCAGCAATAATAATAATAATAATAATAATAATAATAACAGTAATAATAACAGCATTCCAAATTTAAAAATCTCCAAGATTTGCATAGTTTTACAGAAGCTCAAGATTTAGTGTGATCTTCAATGTGAGATGCTTTTAATAGTTTCCACAAAGAAACCCTGTCTTTAGATCTGACAGAAAACCTAAAGGGGTTTTGGTTATAAGTAAAGTACATCAGTGGCAAGATGCAGTAAATACTTTCACTGTGTGATTGCATTGGCAGGTAATATACTGATGACAGTGCCATTAAAGCAGAGTTACTGGAAATGATTTTCCAAAATTCTTTCAGCAAACAAGATGAAATAAATATTCCAGAATTTGAACCAAGAACAACTACAAAAATGAGTACATCACATGGAGATATCCTCAGTGTAGTGAGGCAGCTTAAATCATCCAATAAAGGCAAGACTGCTGGTCCAGACTGTATACAAATTAGGTTCCTTTCAGAGCATGCTGATACAATAGCTTCATATTTAGCAACCATATACAACTGCTCACTCTTCAAAAGATCCATGCCTAAAGACTGGAAAGGTGCACAGGTCACACCAATACTTAAGAAAGAAAATAGAAGTAATCTATTCAATTACAGATCCATATCACTGACATCAATTTGTAGTACAAATTTTGAACATAAACTCTGTCTGAATATTATGAATTACCTTGAAGAAAAAGATTTATTGAGAAGTACTCATCCAAGTAGGTAAAAAGACGAGGAGTAGTAGAAATTGTTGGGTGGCAGAAGAAATACTGAATTTAATTGATGAAAGGAGAAAATATAAAAATGCGGTAAATGAAGCAGGCAAAAAGAAATACAAACGTATCAAAAATGAGATCGAATGCAAGTGCAAAATGGCTAAGCAAACATGGCTAGAGAACAAATGTAAGGATGTAGAGGCTTATCTCACAAGGGGTAAGATAGATACTGCCTACAGGAAAATTAGAGAGACCTTTGGAGAAAAGAGAACCACTTGTATGAATGTCAAGAGCTCAGATGGAAACCCAGTTCTAAGCAGAGAAGGGAAAGAAGAAAGGTGGAAGGAGTATATAGAGGGTCTATACAAGGGCGATGTATTTGAGGACAATATTATGGAAATGGAAGAGGATGTAGATGAAGATGAAATGGGAGATATGATACTGCATGAAGAGTTTGATAAAGCATTGAAAGACCTAAGTCAAAACAAGGCCAAGGCCCCGGGAGTAGACAATATTCCATTAGAACTACTGATAGCCTTGGGAGAGCCAGTACTGACAAAAATCTACCATCTGGTGAGAAAAATGTATGAGACTGGCGAAATACCCTCAGACTTCAAGAAGAATATAATAATTGCAATCCCAAAGAAAGTAGGCGTTGACAGATGTGAAAATTACCGAACTATCAGTTTAATAAGTCATGGCTGCAAAATACTAATGCGAATTCTTTACGGACGAATGGAAAAACTGGTAGAAGCCGACCTCGGGGAAGATCAGTTTGGATTCCGTAGAAATATGGGAACACGTGAGGCAATACTGACCCTACGACTTATTTTGGAAGAAAGATTAAGGAAAGGCAAACCTATGTTTCTAGCATTTGTAGACTTAGAGAAAGGTTTTGGCAGTGTTGACTGGAATACTCTCTTTCAAATTCTGAAGGTGGCAGGGGTAAAATACAGGGAGCGAAAGGCTATTTACAATTTGTACAGAAAGCAGATGGCAGTTATAGGAGTGGAGGGACATGAAAGGGAAGCAGTGGTTGGGAAGGGAGTGAGACAGGGTTGTAGCCTCTCCTCGGTGTTGTTCAATCTGTATATTGAGCAAGCAATAAAGGAAACAAAAGGAAAGTTTGGAGTAGGTGTTAAAATCCATGGAGAAGAAATAAAAACCTTAAGGTTCGCCGGTGACATTGTAATTCTGTCAGAGACAGCAAAGGACTTGGAAGAGTAGTTGAACAGAATGGACAGTGTCTTGAAAGGAGGATATAAGATGAACATCAACAAAAGCAAAACTAGGATAATGATATGTAGTCGAATTAAGTCGGTTGATGCTGAGGGAATTAGATTAGGAAATGAGACACTTAAAGTAGTAAAGGAGTTTTGCTATTTGGGGAGTAAGATAACTGATGATGGTCGAAGTAGAGAGGATATAAAATGTAGACTGGCAATGGAAAGGAAAGCGTTTCTGAAGAAGAAAATTTTGTTAACTTTGAGTATAGATTTAAATGTCGGGAAGTCGTTTCTGAAAGTATTTGTATGGAGTGTAGCCATGTATGGAAGTGAAATGTGGACGATAAATAGTTTGGACAAGAAGAGAATAGAAGCTTTCAAAATGTGGTGCTATAGAAGAATGCTGAAGATTAGATTGGTAGATCACATAACTAATGAGAAGATATATTGAACAGAATTGGGGAGAAGAGGAGTCATGGCACAACTTGACTAGATTATGGGATTGGTTGGTAGGACATGTTCTGAGGCATCAAGGGCTCAGCAATTTAGTATTGGAGGGCAGCGTGGAGGGTAAAAATCGTAGAGGGAGACCAAGAGATGAATACACTAAGCAGATTCAGAAGGATGTAGGCTGCAGTAGGTACTGGGAGATGAAGAAGCTTGCACAGGATAGAGTAGCATGGAGAGCTGCATCAAACCAATCTCAGGATTGAAGACCACAACAACAACTACATTTTTAGACTCCCAGAAGGCTTTTGATACCATTCCTCACAAGGGACTTCCAATCAAATTACATGCCTATGGAGTATCATCTCCATTGTGTGACTGGATTCACAATTTCCTGTCAAGAAGGTCACAGTCCATAATAATTAATAGAAAGTCATTGAGTAAATTAGAAATAATATCTGACATTCCCCAAGAGTGTTTTATAGGCTCTCTGCTGTTCCTGATCTATATGAACAATTTAAGGAGTCAGTCTGAGCAGCCCTTTTAGAATGTTTGCAGATGATGCTCCATTTACCATTTTTTAATGACATCATATAATCAAAATCAATGGCAAAATTATTTAGAAAAGATATCTGTATGGTGTGAAAACTGGCAGATGACTCTAAGTAATGAAAAGTGTGAAATCATCCACTTCAGTACAAAAAGGTATCTGCTAAATTTTGGTTTCAGGCTAAATCACACAAATACAAATGATCGTCATGTATTCTAATAAGAAATTCACCCCAAAGAGAACTTTCAGTAAGAAAGCCCCCTAACCAAAATTTGACACAAAGAAGATCACAGAATCTGGAGTGAAAGAAGCCTGGAAAAAAGAAAAATGTCAATGACTGGCAAAATTTCCACCAAAAAATCACAGAAAACGCACAAGCTGGTTGGTTGCTTGGTTTGTGGAGGTTGAAGGGACCAGACTACAAAGGCCATTGGTGCCAAAGCACAAGCCCTCATCCCTCTGAAGAAGAACACCGAACACCCTTGGTGAGACACTGACTGTGAGAATGCACTCGTCACTAGGAAAGTTGCATACCAGAAATACGATAGCAAAAAAACTCCCCAGAAATTTACATACTTTCAACAAAACATGAAAAAGACCGACAAATATTATCAGACAAGCCAAGAGAAAATTCATGAAAGAACATTTGGACTCCATTGAGGACAACTTCCTTAACTACAACACAAGGCATTTCTACAGGACATTTGCAGGAAAAATTCGAGGATACACACCACAGAACCTCTGCTTCAGAAAAAGTGATGGAAAATTGGCACTGACAAATAAGGATAACTGCAAGGTTCTGAATTGCCCAGAACCCACAGAAAGATTCATAGAGGAAGAACTGGCAGAGAAGCACATGAACTCACTAGCCCCAACACAAGAGGAGGTCCACAGACACATCCTCAAACTCAAACTCAGAAACAACAGAACATCTGGTGAAGACAGTATAGTGGCTGAACTACTGAAAAACCTCTGACCAAACTCACTTAGAGAAATCACACAGACATCTGGATATCAGAAAAGCTGCCAGATGACTGGAAATGTGCCCTGATTCACGCATTACATAGAAAAGGCAACCACACAGATGTAAACAATTATGGGAGCATTTCCCTACTACAAATCATAAACAAGATACTTTCAGCATGCCTACTCAAAAGGACACAGGACTCGCTGGAACACAAGATCAGAGAGGATCAGGTGGGCTTCCGACCTGGTCGCTCCTGTGCAGAACAAATCTTGAATTTGAAAACTAAGCTGAAAATCAAAGCCCTCAGAAATACACCAGTCATATGCACTTTCATTGATTTTATGAAAGATTAGTACTCCATTGACTGCCAGTCATTGTTGAACATCCTATACAAACAAGGTTTGGACAACAAGACACTGCGACTGATCAAACAGATAATGATAAACATGACATCAAAAGTGAAATTTAGGGGGGAAATCTCTGAACCCTTTGAGATCGGGGCAGGTGTGCATCAAGGTGATGGTCTCTCACCACTCTTCTTCAACCTAGTATTGGACAACGTCATTAAGGGATGGGAGAAAGAGCTGAAATTACAAGCATTCTAGAAGCCAGTGCAACTAGGATGGCCCAAGGATGCTGGAAGTTGGCTATTTAGCCTTCACAGATGATCTTGCACTACTTGCAGAAAACAAAACCACAGCAATCAGGCAGGTAGAAGTATTCAAAGAGTGTGCAGGAAAAGTAGGGCTACAGATCTCCTTCCAAAAACAGAGTTCTTCTGCACAAAATTCAACATACTGAATTTAAACACAAAATATGGCAAGGTCAACAGAGTCATTCATTTTAAATACCTAGGGGAAGTGCTTGAACCGACAGGAAAGGAGAAAATCATGCAGAACACCAGGTTACTGAAGACAAAGAGAGCCTTATACAAAACACAGGGTATCTACAACAAAAAATGTCTTTCCACCTACATCAAAATTTGTCACTACAATACTGTAATCAAATCTGAGGTGCTATATGCCTGCAAGACACTGATGTTACCTAGAGAACATCCTCACAGAGGAAAGAAAAATTATCAGGAAAATTATTGGAATAAAACTCACAGGCAAAGGATACAGGCTTCATTCCAGAAACACCATAGAGAAGTTGTCCAACCTCGCAGTGGACATCAGAAAAAGGAGACTAAAATTCTATGGCCATATCAGCAGACTCTCACAGACCAGGCTCAACCACAGAATGCTCATATACATACAGATGCTTAAAACCACTACACCTTGGATGGCACAAGTAAAAATTGATCTGGAAAAAGCACAGATAGATTCAGTGGACATGACAGACAAAAGTGTCTATAGACACAAAATACACAAGAGGGAAGTAATGTCAGAGAAGACAGCACCTAAACCCCAGAGACCAAAGTGGACCGAAGAAAGGAAAAGGGCCTTTAGTAAATGAATGAAAAAGTACTGAAGGACAGGAAGAACAAGTAGTCATAAATTATTTGCATGGTCTGATAAAGCCCTGTAATGTGTGTAATAATAATAATAATAATAATAATAATAATAATAATAATAATAATAATAATAACAAGAAGAAGAAGAAGAAGATCTGTGCACTAATCCCCAAAACTATTAGATGAATTTTCATCAGATTTTCATAAGTAACATGAGAATTGCTTTGGGGATTATTTCATCAAAATCAGATTAAAAATACGGTATCCATGCATATGTCTGTATGTTCCATATCTCTTACAAAGTTACTGGAATGATTTAAACCAAACTTGGCATACATATCATCACTTAATGTCTGCAAAGAATCACTGTGGGGATAAGAACCACTTACCTATCAAAGGATGAGGAGAGGGGGGAGAAGAAGGGGGGGGGGGGTGAATGGGGATGAAAAAGAAGAGTACACCCCGATGTGCAAATATTCACATTTTTGCCATGTCCTCCACTTTTGAAGAAGCAGAGGACATGCAATGTCAAGCAACAACTCTCTTGAACTTCAGCCTCTGTACCTAAAAACTATAAACAATCCACAAATATTTATTACCAAAGTGGAGTGACGAAAATCCAAATTCAGTCTATGACTGAAACAGTAACACACGGCATGCCGCTGGATCAATACTGGGATCATTTCTGTTTTTTGTGTATGTAAGTGATGTCGAACAACTTTATAATTTCCAAATAACTGCTTATGCTGGTGACACATCTCTGCTGTTTTATGATGCTGATGAGGAGATATAACATATTTTTCAACACATATGACATCAGAAGTGACTAAATATTTTAGCAACCAGAGCCTAAAGTCAATACCACAAAATCTCAGTTACTGGAGTTCAAAGCAGGCAACTCATCCCACAAATGTGTAGGAAATTCTTGTGGAATTTCATATATGAAATCTGTAAATTTCTAGGTCTGCACTTGAATGGCAATCTTCAATGGGAAAGCCATGTTAATTTCATATGCAGAAAAATAAGCAGTCCATAGTATTTGTTAAATCAACATTCCAAAATTGTGCAGAATAAAACACTGAAAATAGTATACTATGCAAAAGATTCCCCATTTACGCATAATGGGATAGGACTATACGGGGTGGGCTGCGATGTGTACTTGAACAAAATGCTTGTGTTACAAAAGAGAACTACTAGGATGAAATATGATCTGGGGTACAGGGAGGCCTTCCGTGATGCTCTTATCCACAATAAATATCTCACTACATAATTCTGCAGGGTGTCCCAGGAGGAATGTTCAATATTAAGGGAACTTCCTGACAGATTAAAACTGTGCATCAGACTGAGACTCGAACTTGGGACCTTTGCCTTTTGTGGGCAAGTGCTCTACCATCTGAGTTACCCAAGCACAACTCACGACCTATCCTCACAGCTTCAATTCTGCCAGTACCTCGTCTTCAACCTTCCAAACTTCACAGAAGCTCTTCTGCAAAACTTACAGACCTAGCACTCCTGGAAGAAAGGATATTGCACAGACATGGCTTAGCTACAGCCTGGGAGATGTTTCCATAGTGCGACTTTCACTCTGCAGTGGAGAGTTCTTTGATATGAAACTTTCTGGCAAATTAAAACTGTATGCCAGACCAAGACTCGAACTCGAGAGCTTTGTCTTTTGCAGGCAACTGCTCTACCATCTGAGCTACACAAGCACGACTCACGACCCATCCTCACAGCTTCAATTCTGCCAGTACCTCATCTCTTACCTTCCGAACTTCACAGAACCTCTTCTGTGGACCTTGCAGAACTAGCACTCCTGGAAGAAAGGATATTGCAGAGACATGGCTTAGCTACAGTCTGGAGGATGTTTCCAGAATGAGATTATCACTCTGCAGTGGAGTGAGTGCTGATATGAAACTTCCTGGCAGATTAAAACTGTGTGCCAGACTGAGACTCAAACTTGGGACTTCTGCCTTACCCATCCTCACAGCTTCAGTGCTGCCAGTACCTCATCTCATACCTTCAAAACTTCACAGAAGCTCTTCTGCAAGGTTTGCAGAAGACCTTCTGTGAAGTTTGCAAGGTAGGCGACAAGGTACTGGCATAATTGAAGCTCTGAGGATGGGTTGTGAGTTGCGCTTGGGTAGCTCATTTTGTTACCACTTCCCCACAAAAGGCAAAGGTCCTGAGTTCGAGTCTCAGCCTGGCACACAGTTTTAATCCAATTAGGCTAAATCTCGCAGAAGGCAATTTAAAGATAATTCCAACATTGATTACAAAATTAACAACAATATGAAACTCTATACAAACGGCACTGTTCAGAGCCAACGTGGAAACATGCTCAGAATATGTCAACTGAATGTTGAGGGACTGTCCAGAAATAAGGGCAAAATACTATCTAAAATTTTGAGAGGGAATAGGGCAGATATCTTAGTACTGCAAGAGACTCATACTGAAGATGACAATGCTCTGTGGAAGCGAGGGCACATCCCAGGCTATAAATTAGTGTCCCGAATTAACCACCCTCAATATGGAGTTGCCAGCTTTGTCCGCAACAACTTAAAGGATGTCTCAGTTATTTTCAGGGAGAAAACAGACAAAGAAAACGTGATGGTAGTGGTGATTCAGATCAGAAATATAAAAATAGCAAATATCTACAAACCACTGAATAGCACTTGGTGCAAACTCCCAGTGCTAGAACATCCTGCAATATGTAGGCAATTTTAACAGCCATAGTTATGAGTGGGGCTATGCTGAAGAGGATGAAAATGGCAGAAGTCTGGCAGAATGGATGGAAGCAAACTAAGCTCCATTATGATTCAAAGGAAAAAGGCACATTCAGGTCTGGAAGATGGGGTACAGAGAGCACACCTGACCTCTGCCTGTCAACTATTTACCCTTCGGAGAGTAGTAGCGGAACTATCATCAGAAAAGTCCTGCATGACTTTCCCAAAAGCCAACGTCGCCCCATTCTCATCTCCTACGGGCTACACATTCCCCCAGTGTGATCTGCTCCTGTATCCCGCTGGAACTTTCAAAAAGCAGATTGGGATAAATTTTCTAAATTACTGGACGAGTCAATAACACAGGTCCCAACACTTCCAAAATGATACTCAAAGTTTTTAAAGATCGTAATATCTATTGCCAGAGAGAGCATACCCAGAGGATGCCGGAAAGAATACATTACTGGCTGGAATGAAGAGATCAACCAGCTGTTTAACCAATTCAAGGAAAGTGGAGACCAAGAAACAGCTACGAACATTATGAATTCCTTGAATGAACAAAGGAGAGAAAAATGGCACAAAGAAACAAGGGACCTCGATTTCACACACTCCAGTAGAAAAGCATGGATGCTGATTCACAAAGACGCTTCCCACAACAAAGAAAACTCAACGGTCTCATGCGACTCAATCGGCAGTCACTTAGTGAGAGTTTCTAAGGTCCCAACAGACAAAGCAAATCTTCGGCAAGTAAAGAGAGAGCTTACAGAAGTCAAGAAATCTCTGTAACATAATCCAGAATTCTCTTCTCCATTTACAATCACTGAACTGGAGACAGTCCTTAAGCATACGAAATGTAGAAAAGCTGCAGGTGCAGATGGGCTTTACCCTGAATTTTTGCCACACAGTGGACGGTAATGCAAAATTGGCTAGTTTGCCTGTTAAACGAAATTCTTCATACAGTGACATTACCCATAAAATTTAAAACAGCAAAAATTATTGCTAACAAAAAGCCAGGGAAAGGGGGAATATTTGCAGAACACTTCCGCCCAATATCTCTACTTAGCAGTACTTACAAGCTATTGGAAAGAATGATTCTAAACTGAATCCAGGATCAAATTAATGCTGTGATACCACCTGAAGAAGCTGGATTCAGACCCTATAGAAGCTGCTGTGAACAAGTGCTCTCCTTGACTACTCACATAGAATCTGGATACCAAAAGAAACTTAAAACTGGAGTAGTGTTCATTGACCTGTCAGCAGCTTATGACATGGTGTGGCCTATTATTGAAATTTTTGAGAGCAATACCTTGCAAAACTCTAGGCAACCTCTTAAGTAACATGTTAAGCAATATGCAGTTTAAAGTACATCAAGCAGAAGAGAAAAGCAGATGGCATGTACTCAATGACGGATTACCTCAGGGCTTTGTTCTTGCTCAAGTGTTATTCAACCTCTACACAGCTGACCTGCCAAAAATTTCAATATGCAGATGACCTGGCAGTTTCATATCAGAGTGAAGACCTTTCTGAATGTGAAGAACACCTAACAAACAGCCTTACTAAACTTTATGAGTATTTTGAGACATAGCGACTGAGATCAATGTTTCCAAAAGTCGCCTTTAATCAGCAAAGATCAGTCCACAGTTCGGCCCTCTTGGCACAGTCAGTTACAATGAAAGCCCAAAATACCTGGGAGTCACTCTGGACAGAACTTTAACATACAAAAAACACCTTTCCAACTTGGCCAAGAAGATAAAACCCGAGTGAACCTTGTGAGTAAGCTGGCAGGCAGTACATGGGGAGCAACCACATCAGTCCTCTGAGGAGCATCCCTTGCACTGGTATACTCTGCAGCAGAATACTGTGCAACAGTTTGGCTCTGAAGTGCCCATGTAGTGAAAGTAGATGTCCAACTGAACTCAGTTATGAGAGTAATTAGTGGTACAGTCCGGTCTACACCTATTTGCTGGCTACCAGTGCTTTCAAACATCTGTCCACCAGACCTCTGTCGAAAGGCTGCTCTTTACAACTTCTGTTAGCAAGTTTCTGAAAACAACTCGATCCCTCTGCATGACAGTTTGCTATCACTACCCAGGAAATGCCTCAAATCTAGAAGACCAGCATATGAAATGGGAGTCCAAATGCTATCCACAGGATTTGACCAGGATGCAGAGTGGAAACGTGAGTGGCAAGCTACAAGAACCGAAACCATGAACTTGTAGACAATCCAACAGTTCCAGTTCCAGGCTTCCACCAATCAAGGGAGGTGTGGGTGCAGTTAAACAGATATCGGACTGAAGGGGGTAGGTGCAAATACAACATACATAAGTGGGGCTTTTCAAGTGACAGTGTGTGTGACTGTGGTGACACCCAAACAATGAGCCACATTGTGAATGAATGTCCAATCAGATGCTTCCCTAGTGGCATTGAGAAGCTCCATCAAGCATCCCATGAGGCACTCGCTCGATCAAGTCCATCAACATCCGAGTGTAGTCCGAGCCATTTTAAAACTTGTGTACTGTATACAATTTCACATGTTCATTTTTGTATATATTTCTTTGTCTTGCTAAATGTGTATTACTGTAACTGATGCATACAATAATAATAATAATAATAATAATAATAACAATAGCAATAATAATAATAATGGCTACATGCAAAAAGGAAATGTAAATAAAATGAAAAACCATGTTATTTCAAACCTGAGTAAAGGATCTTATGCCTTAAGCATCTTGAAAAGCCCCATAAATGAGCAGACAATTCCTAGCAGATATTATGCATATTTTTATTCACATTTAAAACATGGAATTCCTTTCTGGGATAACTTTCCTGAAGCACAGAGCACACTAATAATTCCAAAGAGATCTAATAGAATCATTATAAGGAAGAGCATTAGAGATTAATGAAGATATTTGTTTAAAAAGTTACCAGATTACTCTTCGTCAAGAAACATGAAATTAATTTTAAAAATATATGAAAAAAAAACAGATTTTTAGAATAACTGCACGAGGCAGCAAGACAATCTTCATTTTATACTTAAAAACACTAACAGATGTCTAGAAGGAACTTGTGGCAGCAATGACTGCTGATATTGACAGCTGCCACCAGTATAAACACAAAAACAATGAACAAGTGTGCCTCTTCGGAAATTGTTGTCTTTATTGTACTGTCCACTATTGTTCTCATGTGTCATGCTCTAGTGTAAAGCATACTCTGATTACACTCTGTGTATCTAAGTTAATAAAGTGTTGAAGTGGCTTCAGTACTTGAATATCAAATTTTGACAAACCTATCACCTGGGGATAAAACTGTACACCAAACAATCTAATACTATAAAATCTATCTGACATATAAAAAGTTTCAGAAACAAATACAGTACTACTCCATCTATTCAGTAAGACAATATTATGATAATATGTGATATTAGTATATGTTTAAATATCAAACTGTAGCTTGCTATATAACTGTATAAATGAATTTTTTTATACGTATGGAACAACATTTGTGCCTATGTATATCAATGCACTTATGTATAAGACATCTAGTGTCATAAAGTCTGCTGTACTGCACAAGATTCAATCAACAGATAATAAATATGGAAATACGGCTGTTCTATATACTAGCAAGTAACTTACTTTTGTTCTTTTGGTGCATGAGATTCAGATCAACCTGTTTTAATCCATGGAAGTTGTCAATACTTGTGTTGTTATCTGCTACACCAGGTATATTACCCAGTGCCAGAAAAGCTTCACCAGCAAAGTCATTTGATGTGAGAACATCGTGATCCATCACTGTGAAGAGTATCATGGCACCTTCATGTCGACATTGCTCCAGTGTCACTGAACTAGAATAAATTGCATATTGTAAGCATTTTGTAAAAAGTTATTAAAAATTATCTGAAGCTTGTTCAATATGTGAGAAATTAATAATTCCACACATCCAGTACTGAATTTCAATTAACTGGCATACATTAACTAATCCCAATATCTGGATTGTTTCTTTTCATACTGAATTCTGAGTGACTAATATTTTTTTCTGTTCCAATTGCTGCACATTTGCCTTTCTTGTTCTTCCCATTTTCTAACCAAGGGGCTACCTGAAAGATTTATTTCTATTTTTCACCAGTGTCAACTACCTCTTTATTTTGTCCTATGTCCATACCATTCATATTTGTTCTATATTTATACCTCTTTCATCTACAAAATTATTGGATTTTTACACCCCTCCCAGTACAACTTCATAGTTAACTATGGAAATATACAAATTTCAGTGTTCTGGTGCCAACACATACACTGTTTGCTACAATGATATCTGAATTGCTTTGAGGAAGAGGGATCTATGTAAACTAAGCCTCATTGTTTCTTATTTCTGGTACCAGATGCTGAGTGATCTTCTCGTACAGAGCTACATTACTCAAAAAATTGGAGGATCAGTCACTATGGGTAGTATATTGTGTTTGACACAGCTTGAGGAACAGCTAATAAATATTCCTACACAAATAGGAAAATGGTCAATTTATGTAATTTCAGTGCATTTTAATGGTGCTTTAATGCCAGTAAATGGTAGCAGTTTTTTTTAATTTTTTCCCCAAAACACTCTTTAAACAATTCTTTCAAAATTATTTGGAAACCAATATCCAGAGGCAGTCATGTCATGAAATACATGTGATTTTTACATCAGGAAGTATAATGCCTCATTCACACTATTCACAAACACGTGATAGGAAGAACAGTTCTGTAGAAACAATAATAAATGTAATGTTCAAGAAGATGATGAAGTATTTCTACATTTTGATATACTTTTCCTCAAACATAAACAGATAAAAAGAAAACAGCAACAATACAGTTGAACAAAGTGCCCAAGCTATATAAAATTAGAGATCCTGGTTGGAGCAACCTCAACACAAATCTAAATAAAGTTCTCATTTACAATAGTCAAGCACAAGGATCAATAAAGGAAAAAAAACTGTAGAAAGATAAAAAACTGAAAAGTATAATAACAGTATGGAAAGGAGATTGCTACTCACCACATAGATGAGACAAATTGCAGACAGGCACAATGAAAAATACCATTAAATTATTAAGCTTTTGGACAAAATCCTTCTTCCAAAATAGGAAAAACACACATACTCACGGCCACTGTCTCTGGGCACTGGAGCTCAACCATGGCCCAGTGACAGTGGCAATGTGTGTGAGTTGTGCTTGTTTGAATGTGTGTGTATTTTCAAATTTCTATTAACAATGTAAATCCAGGATGGAATGTAACAGTATTATGAAAAGGGTAGTTGCTACTCACTATGTAAGAGAGATGCTTAGACACAGATAGGCACAACAAAAGAACTGTCAGAAAATGAGATTTTGGCCAACAAGGCCTTCATCAGAGATAGAACACACACACACACACACACACACACACACACACACACACACACACACACAACACACACACACACACACACACAGATGCAACTCACACACATATGACCACAGTCTCTGGCTGCTGAGGCCACACTGTGAGCAGCAGTGCATGATGGGAGATGCAGCCGGGTGGTGGGGGTAAGAAGGAGGCTGGGGTGGGGTCGGGGAGGGATAGCAAGGTAGGGGTGGGGGACAGTAAAGTGCTGCTTGTGGGATCACACAGGGATGAGGTGGAGAGAGGGTAGGGCAGCTAGATGCAGTAGGGAGGTTAGGCAGAAGGCAGGAGAGGGTTACCAGAAAAGGAGAGAGATAACAAGACTGTGCATGTGCTGATGGAACAGAGGACTGTGTAGTACTGGAATGGGAAAAGGAAAGGGGCTAGAGGATAAGAACAAAGACCAATGAAGGTTGAGGTCAAGAGGGTTACAGGAATGTAGAATATATTGCGGGAATAGCTCCCTGTCTTTTTGTTGTCCTATCTGTGACTCAGCATCTCTGCTATAGGTTTTCAATTTTGGTATATAACTCTTTTGCTGAAAGCATAATATTTTAGAAGTCTGTTTTCACTGTGCCTGTCTGTGACTCAATGCCTCCTCCACATGGAGAGAAGCAATTTAACTTTTCCATATTGTTGTAATTCCACCCAGGACTTCCCACTGCTTGAAAACTGAAAAGTATGTGTGATAGCCTGATTTAATTTCATTATTTGCACACTTACTTTCTATTTTCTGAAAAATAAATCCATGCATATAAAAGATATAAAACTCACAATTCAAAACATTCATCAAAGAGTGGATTTAATGTTTTCTTCTGCACATTAGTTTGCTGTTCAGTGCAATGAGCAAAAACTTTCCGAGGAAGAAGTTCAATTATCACAAATGGATCACTGAAACCTGTGAAGAAAGCAAGCATTGGTACTTATTAACATGTCAGTTAAACACTATGTTTACTTAGAAAAGAAGAAAGAAACAAAGGCTTAGGTTTAAAGTCGATCTGACAATGACATAACTAGAAATGAATTACGAGGTCTGACAATGAGGTAATTAGTCACAAGTTCAGTCTGGTAAAGAATGGGACAGGGAACTAGTCGAATACCTTTCAAAGAAACCACCCAAATACTTACCTTATGTGATTAAGAGAAATCATAAAAAACTAAACTAGGAAATCAGCATGGGGATTTGGAACCTATCACTCCCAAATGATAAATTATTACAAGTAATACAGACTTACAGAGTTGCTTTTTTTTCTCTCTCAATTTGGGAAAGAAAAAGACTCTTTATAGGACACATATGAAGACCAAAGTTTCTTTTTTGTGGGACCAGCAGCATATATTACGTCACAGTAGGAAATTATACAAAGAACTGGGAGACAGTAAGCTGTTTGATATTTTATTTTAGTATATAAGCTTATTTCAGGTTTATTAACTTCATAAGTACATGTCCTGATGTTGCAGGTGGACCTATGTCAACTTTGAGTAAACCATTATAGTTGTCTATAGTTGTTGATTATAATATTATTTTCAGCAATGTTTTAAAGTTGTTTGATACTTTGCTGTTACACGTATATTATAACATGGTTTTTACTATCTGGCACTTGTAGAAATTCAACTTTGACACCTAGCTGTTTACTCAAAGTTGACAGTTATTATATTATATGCATATTACTTATATCTTATAATACACATCTAACAGCAAATTATTTGACAACTTTAAAACATTGCTGAAAATAATATCACAACCAACAACTATAGACAGCAATAATAGTTTACTCAAAGTTGACATATGTTCATCTACAACATCAGGAAATGTACTGATGAAGGCAATAAAGCCAAAATAAGCTTACATACTAAAATAAAATATCAATCAGCATATTGTTTTCCACTTCTATACATATCTCAGGGACCACTGATGAGAAATAAGAGTTATTGCATGTAAGGCATGGTAAGTGATGTGCTTTATTCATCTCTATTCGTGCTGGTTGATAGTTCCAAGATAAACTGATAAATGGCAGCTCAATCCCCAATTGCAATTCTTGCTAAAACTGCCAATAGTAGTAACAAGTGAGTATTCATGACAGGAAAATGCTTTTCATGGATTATTTGTATGAATCTAGGATGATGTGGATAACTACGACTCAGATAAGGATTCTGAATACATTCCTGAATGGAAATGCACCTCAAAATATGTTGCTAATCAGGTAAATGCGAATACTTATTTAAGCAAGTGGACAATGTTAAGTTGTATCCCTTCGCATAGTTTGTGAGAATTCGCATGACAGCGTGTGTTAAAGGCCACTACTGCAGAAATTGTTAATGCAAATCTTAATATCAAAAAGTGAAACAATCTGGACTTTTAAATTTGTATTTTAGAGAGATTTTGCAGTAATGTTTCATTAATTCACCCCTCGAGAAAACAGTGGTAAGCCAAAGCAAACCCATGTCAAGTGTACTTATTTTACAAATAAGCAAGATTAAGCACTCACTGACGAACTTTTAAGAATATAATTTTGGGGAGAATTTACCATTTTAAAAATGTGTCATTACTGTAGACATATTGTAAAACAAGGGTTATCTGATTAAAAAGAATCAAATTGCATGTACCTGAAATATCTTAGTTACATTTTATTGAAACTTTACTTGCAGTTTTTTCAAACAACCAACTTGTCCCTTACCATTGTTTACAGTCAACGTTAACAGATCACAAAAACTGTTAAAATCAATGTAATCTCATAATATTAGGATGTAGTGCTTTTTAAATGATTTATGTTTTGTTTATCATCTGTGATTGTGAACTACAAAATAAAAGAATTTTGTATTTAGGTTGTAATTTGTTAAGAGGTCAAAACACACATTATAAGCTACTCCTACAAATTGTCTCATAATTTAGATTTAAAAATGGAAGATTCATGTTAGTTACATGACAAGTAGCAGTGGTTACTGTAGAAAGGCAAATATTCTTAAGAATGTAGATTCCTGTTAAGCTTTGATAAATATTGATATGGTGATACAAATATTAAGTTTACAGCAGTAGACAAGCAGCAGCTATTTGATATAACTGAGAAAGTAAGAGTTTTTTCTTTTTTATTGTAAGTAATAGAGTTTCTATATGACTATATTAAATTCAATCTATGTAAGCAAAAACATAAAATAGCAATTTAATTATAAACACTATGTACAGATCTAATTATTAAGAGCTGTTCCTCTTTTAAGGTTCACCCTTATCTCATTTAATATGGCCTCTGAAGATTAACTTCATAACAGGGTCAATGGAACATGATGAATGAATACAATCAGAGAAAATAATATATACACTTTTATCAATTTCATTTATTTATTATCCATCTTTAACATTTCAACATAATCTACATTGTCATGTTGTGTAAAACACACACACTTATACCAATGCTTATATTCATCACGAAAAAATTATTGTAAAATACATACACTGTCCAGTCACATTAATGTGACCACCTGTTGAAAGCCTGAGTAAGCATCTTTTGTAGTTTGGACCACTGTGCAGGAAGAGAATCAGTTTGGTTCTGGAAGGCACTGACAGGAATGTGGAGGCATGCTGACTCTGGTGATGTGGCCAGCTGCACTACGGTAGATTTCTCAGTTGAGGATCAATGGCATGAACAGCCTGATCAAGATGGTACCACAGAATCTTGATTGGGTTTTAATCTGGTGTGTCTGATGGTCATGGGAGTATGGTAAACTTATCCTGGTGCTCTTCTAACCAAACACGTACACTGTGAGCTGTGTGTCCTGTGGAGGCAGGACTCCATTGCTACTGTGAGCGTACACATTTGGGTGTCTGTGTGATTGTGCCTATGTGAATGTGTGTACTCTTACTAGAGAAAGAGCAAGAGCTTGAAAGCTAACATTAACTGTTTTCTATTATGTGTTCCTATGCACCACACACCAGTTATCTATAGAAAAGTGGTTTTATGTATCTTCCCATCCAGTAATTTCCATTATCGTTAAGTATCCTTACAGTTTCTTTAGATGACTGTTTTGACCACTGGAAATTTCTGATGCAATAGTATCATGACTGGAGACTGTGTGGCCATGGGGTATGTCTTTCATCACTGGAAACAGTCAAAAATCACTTGGACCCAGGTCAGGTGGGTAGGGAGTGCAAGAAATCTCTTCAACATTGTTTTGATGAAGAAATTTCTGCATTGCATTCAGTTAATATGTTGCCCCCCTCCCATGAACCATGGACCTTGCCATTGGTGGGGAGGCCTGTGCACCTCAGTGATACAGACACCTGTACTGTAGGTGCAACCACAATGGAGGGGTATCTGTTGAGAGGCCAGACAGACATGTGTTTCCTGAAGAGGGGCAGCAGCCTTTTCAGTAGTTGCAGGGGAAACAGTCTGGATGATTGACTGATCTGGCCTTGTAACATTAACCAAAACGGCCTTGTTGTGCTGGTACAGCGAACAGCTGAAAGCAAAGGGAAACTACAGCCGTAATTTTTCCCAAGGGCATGCAGCTTTACTGTATGATTAAATGGTGATAGCGTCCTCTTGGGTAAAATATTCCAGAGGTAAAATAGTCCCCCATTCGGATCTCTGGGTGGGGACTATTCACGGACAACATTGTTATCAAGAGAAAGAGAACTGGCGTTCTGCGGATTGGAATGTGAAAGTCAGATCCCTTAATCGGACATGTTGGTTAGAAAATTTAAAAAGGAAAATGGATAGATTAAAGTTATACATAGTGGGAATTAGTGAAGTTCGGTGGCAGGAGGTACAAGACTTCTGGTCAGGTGAATACAGGGTTATAAATACAAAATCAAATAGGGGTAATGCAGGAGTAGGTTTAATAGTGTAAAAAAATAGGAGTGTGGGTAAGCTACTATGAACAGCATAGTGAATGCATCATTGTAGCCAAGATAGACATGAAGCCTACCCCTACCACAGTAGTACAAGTATATATGCCAGCTATCTCTGCAGATGACGAAGAGATTGAAGAAATGTATGATGAGATAAGAGAAATTATTCAGAAAGTGAAGGGAGATGAAAATTTAATAGTCATGGGGGACTGTAATTTGATAGTAGGAAAATGAAAGAGAAGGAAAAGTAGTAGGTGAATACAGAATGGGGGTAAAGAATGAAAGAGGAAGCCACCTGATAGAATTTTGCATAGAGCATAACTTAATCATAGCCAACACATGGTTTAAGATTCATGAAAGAAGGTTTTATACATGTAAGAGGCCAGGAGACATTTCCAGGGGAGATGTGGACTCTGACCACGATCTGTTGGTTATGAACTGTAGATTAAAATTGAAGAAACTGAAAAACAGCAAGAATTTAAGAAAATGGGATCTGGAAAAATGGAAGTACCAGAGGTTGTAGAGAGTTTCAGAGAGAGCATTAGGGAACGATTGACAAGAACAGTGGAAAGAAATACAGTAGAAGAAGAATGGGTAGCTTCAAGAGATGAAAGTAGGTAAAAGGGTCAAGTAGGTAAAAAGATGAGGCCCTAGGAGTAGACAACACTAGAAATACTGATAGCCTTGGGAGAGCCAGCCATGACAAAACTGTACCATCTGGTGAGTAAGATGTATGAGGCAGGCAAAATACCCTCAGACTTCAAGAAGAATATAACCCCAAAGAAAGCAAGTGTTGACAGGTGTGAAAATTACTGAACTATCAGGTTAATAAGTCATGGCTGAAAAATACTAATGCAAACTCTTTACAGATGAATAAAAAAACTGGTAGAAGCCAACCTTGGGGAAGATCCGTAGAAATGTTGGAAGACGTGAGGCAATACTGACCCTACAACTTATCTTAGAAGGTAGGTTAAGGAAAGGCAAACCTATGTTTCTGGTATTTGTAGATTTAGAGAAAGCTTTTGACAATGTTGACTGGAATACTCTCTTTCAAATGCTGAAAATGGTAGGGGTCAAATACAGGGAGTGAAAGGTTATTTACAATTTGTACAGAAACCAGATGGTGGTTGTAAGAGTTGAGGGGCATGAAAGGGAAGCGGTGGTTGGGGAGGGAGTGAAACAGAGTTGTAGTCTATCCCCGATGTTATTCAATCTACATATTGAGCAAGCAGTAAAGGAAACAAAAGAAAAATCTGCAGTAGCAACTAAAATCCATGGAGAAGAAATAAAAACTTTGAGGTTTGTAATGACACTGTAATTCTGTCAGAGACAGCAAAGGACCTGGAAGAGCAGTTGAACAGAAGGGACAGTGTCTTGAAAGGAGGATATAAGATGAACATCAACAAAAGCGAAATGAGGATAATGGAATGTAGTCAAATTAAATCAGATGATGCTGAGGGAATTCAGTTAGGAAATGGGGCACTTAAAGTAATAAGTGAGTTTTTCTATTTGGGGAGAAAAATGACTCATGATGATTGAAGTAGAGAGGATATAAAATGTAGACTGGCAATGGCAAGGAAAGCGTTTCTGAAGAAGAGAAGTTTGTTAACATTGAGTATTGTTTTAAGTGTTAGGAAGTCGTTTCTGAAAGTATTTGTATGGAGTGTAGCCATGTATGGAAGTGAAACGTACACAATAAATAGTTTAGACAAGAAGAGAATAGAAGCTTTCAAAATGTGGTGCTAAAGAAGAATGCTGAAGATTAGATGGGTAGATCACATAACTAATGAGGAGGTATTGAATAGAATTGGGGAGAAGAGAAGTTTGTGCCACAACTTGACTAGAAGAAGGGATCGGTTGGTAGGACATGTTCTGAGGCATCAAGGGATCACCAATCTAGTACTGGAGGGCAATGTGGAGGGTAAAAATCGTAGAGGGAGACCAAGAGATGAATATACTAATCAGCTTCTGAAGGATGTAGGCTGCATTAGGTACTGGCAGATGAAGAAGCTTGCCATTGCCAGTCTACATTTTATATCCTCTCTACTTCGACCATCACCAGTTATTTTGCTCCCCAAATAGCAAAACTCCTTTACTACTTTAAGTGTCTCATTTCCTAATCTAATTCCCTCAGCATTACAAGACAATTTGACTACATTCCATTATCCTCCTTTTGCTTTTGTTGATGTTCACCTGATACCCTGCTTTCAAGACACTGTCCATTCCATTCAACTGCTCTCCCAAGTCCTTTGCTATCTCTGACAGAATTACAATGTCATCAGCAAACCTCAAAGTTTTATTTCTTCTCCATGGATTTTAATACCTACTCCAAACTTTTCTTTTGTTTCCTTTACTGCTTGCTCAATATACAGATTGAACAACATCGGGGAGAGGCTACAACCCTGTGTCACTCCCTTCCCAACCACTGCTTCCTTTTCATGTCCCTCCACTCCTATAACTGCCATCTGCTTTCTGTACAAATTGTAAATAACCTTTCGCTCCCTGTATTTTACCCCTGCCACCTTCAGAATTTGAAAGAGAGTATTCCAGTCAACATTGCCAAAACCTTTCTCTAAGTCTACAAATGCTAGAAACGTAGGTTTGCCTTTCCTTAATCTTTCTTCTAAGATAAGTCGTAGGATCAGTATTGCCTCACGTGTTCCAACATTTCTGTGGAATTCAAACTGATCTTCCCCAAGGTCGGCTTCTACCAGTTTTTCCATTAGTCTGTAAAGAATTCGCGTTAGTATTTTGCAGCTGTGACTTATTAAACTGATAGTTCGGTAATTTTCACATCTGTCAACACCCGCTTTCTTTGGGATTGGAATTATTATATTCTTCTTGAAGTCTGAAGAAATTTCACCTGTCTCCCACATCTTGCTCACCAGATGGTAGAGTTTTGTCAGGAATGGTTCTCCCAAGGCTGTCAGTAGTTCTAATGGAATGTTGTCTACTCCCTGGGCCTTGTTTTGACTCAGGTCTTTCAGTGCTCTGTCAAACTCTTCACGCAGTATCGTATCTCCCATTTCATCTTCATCTACATCCTCTTCCATATCCATAATATTGTCCCCAAGTACATCACCCTTGTATAGACCATCTATATACTCCTTCCACCTTTCTGCTTTCCCTTCTTTGCTTAGAACTGGGTTTCCATCTGAGCTCTTGATATTCATACAAGTGGTTCTCTTTTCTCCAAAGGTCTCTTTAATTTTCCTGTAGGCAGTATCTATGTTACCCCTAGTGAGATAAGCCTCTAAATCCTTACATTTGTCCTCTACCCATCCCTTCTTAGCCATTTTGCACTTCCTGTCGATCGCATTTTTGAGAAGTTTGTATTCCTTTTTGCCTGCCTCATTTACTGTATTTTTGTATTTTCTTCTTTCATCAATTAAATTCATTATCTATTCTGTATATACTACTATAAGGATGCAAATCGGGTTTGCTTTAAGTAAATGCTGTAATGGTTGTGAACATTAGTTACCTTTGATACTGGACTTGGTGAGTTGATGTTAGTCAAGAATGGCTTAAAGGTGATGAAGACACCATTATCAACATCCCACTAAGTTTGAATGAGGTCATGTAATAAGGCTACAAGAAGCTGGATGTTCCTTCTTTGATATTGCAGAAAGACTTGACAAGAATGTAGCCACTGTACGTGATTGCTGGCAGTGGTGTCATGATAATGTACAGTTGCCAGAAGACTGGGTTCTGGATGACCACGTGGCGCTATCCAGAGGGAAGAATATCATGTTTGTCATATAACTCTGGTGCAGCACAGTGCATACGCTGCAGTAATTTGAGCAACAGTTGTCATCACAGACACACAAAAAGATGTTACAAATTGGTTCGTTCAAGGACAGCATCCAGCTAGAAGCCTTGCAGTGTGCATTCCACTGGTCCTAAACCACCACCATCTGTGACTTACAGGTGTCAAGTGAGAGTTCATTGGACAGCATGGTGGAGGTCTGTTGTGTTTTCTGATGAAAGATGGTTCTCCCTCAGTGCCAGTGATGGCCATTTCTTGGTTAGAAGGAGGCCAGCCGAGGGTCTGCAACCAACCTGTCTGCGTGCTAGACACACTAGACTCACACCTGGAGTTAGGGTCTGTGGTGTGATTTCGTGTGACAGCAGGAGCACTCTTGTGCTTATATCAACACCCTGACTACAAATTTGTACAGAAGTCTGGTGAGCTGATCTGCTGAACTGCCATTCATGAGTGGCATTCTAGGGGGTGTTTTCCAACAGGACAACACGCAACCACGTGCCATTGTAACCCAACGTGCCACTGTAACCCAACATGCTCTGCAGTGTGTCGACATGTTGTGTGGGCCTGCTCTATTGCCAGACCTGTCTCCATTTGAGTACATACATGACATCACTGGACAATAACTCGAGCGTCCTTTACAAACAGCATTAACCATCCCTGTATTGACCAACCATATGTAATAGGCATGGGACTCCATCCCACAAACTGACATCCAGCACTTGTACAACACAATGCACGCAAATTTCCACGCTTGCATTCAACATTCTGGCAGTTAACAGGTTATTAATGTACCAGAATTTCTCATTTGCAATGATCTATCTCGCACTTACATTAACCTGTGATCCTGCAATGTTAATCACTTAAATATGTTATCTAGGCAAATGTTATTTCTGAAATTTCATTACTCTATAGTAACTATTTTTTGGTGTTGTGATTTTTTCCCTGTGTACGTGAAATATTTACCTATATATGAGATATATGTGACATATGCATACACTGCAAAGCTGAAGGCAAAAAGATAGTACAGGAAAAAATAATAACAATAATTCAGTACATCTTCATAGTCTTTGACTATTTAAGGTGGAATAAGATGTCATGATGTGGAATTGAGAAAATGTATTCTGAGTGAAATGCTTGTAAAAATCTACAATCTTTCTGTTATTATTGAATTTGTTATTAATTTCCCTGTCACACTACAAGCTATTTACTTCAAGCTGCATATCAAAATGAATGTCATTCAGATGGCTGATTGTATTAGTAGATAATGTAAGGTGGTGATCTCGATCCCATATTTTAATCATTAATGAAAATCACCTCAGCTGTAATTTTCCATATTTATTGTCTTATAACCAGTTTTGTTTCTTTGAACGTCTTCAGGCTGCCTTATACTAAATCCTCACCGAATTGTGCTGAAGACAAGGCGTAGATGGTCTGGTTGTTGTCTTTACCATTATATATGGCAAATAGACTATCTATGTCGTGACTTCAGCACAACTTGGTGCGTGAGGTATAATCTTCCTGAAGATGTTGAGAAAAGTGAAATTGGTCATAACAAAATAAAAGTCAAAAATACAGATGAGGTGGATTTCATTAATCGTTAATAAAAAGAAAATGAAAGGTCACTTTTCCGTTAAGACTGTTTAGGTTCAAGAATACATCTGTTACTCATTTCCACAATCATATCTTTCTTATAAAAAATCACTTTAACAGCTAGCCTCTACAATGCCTGTGCACAGTACCATAATATGACAGCCACATTTGTTAGCTGTTGATATCTTCAAAAAGTTCTGTAATTAGCACTACTGAAGTCTATACTCTTGTACATTATTAACTGTATGAATTATATTCCATTTTGTTTCTCAAAGTTTCATTCTTTGCACGTACAGTCTCCTGGTGGGTCATGCAGAAAACCCCTCCGATTTCACATGGCGGTGGAAGTAATTTTTATTTTCTCATTCAATTGCACTTCAACTCTTAATTTATTTGCAACATGTCTGGCACTCTGTCTGTAGACACACAAACTGTTAAATTCAGAATCAGAATCAGAATTATATTTGTGGTGTCACCGCCAGACACCACACTTGCTAGGTGGTAGCTTTTAAATAGGCCGCGGTCCGCTGGTATACGACGGACCCGCGTATCGCCACTGTCAATGATTGCAGACCGAGCGCCGCCACACGGCAGGTCTAGTGACACGTCCTAGCACTCGCCCCTGTACAGCCGACTTTGCTAGCAAAGCTACACTGACAAATACGCTCTCATTTGCCGAGACGATAGTTAGCATAGCCTTCAGCTACATCATTTGCTACGGCCTAGCAAGGCGCCATTTATCCTTTGCTATGTATCTAATGAAGCATGAACCATCAGACCGATGTACTCCAATTATTGATTAAAGTTAAGTATTCTACCAGTTACTCTTGTTTTGCTAGTCTTATTTCTCTGAACTGTTCCAGACCTCACGCCATCCTGCGTGAGCTTATAGCGTGCATTTCGGCCTCCTCTAGCAACACTGTGTTGGCTCTTCTGCCAACACTACAATATTGTCTCATAATGTACAAGTTAAATCATTGATTTTATGTAAGGAGACTCGTAAGCATATAACTATGATAAATTATACATGGAATACAGTATTTTTCATATAATCACAATAAAATCTGAATATTATTTATTATTATTGGTTTTATCCTGCTCAGATGATCAGATCATTAAAAAATTCATCAACAGAGTAATAACATTTCTGCACCAGGGTGCTACACAATTCTCTTTTTACTGCCTCTGTTTGGACATTTCTAAAATTTGTGTCTTTCAGTTTATTGTATACTTTTGTTCCCGTATATTGTGGAGTCTGTGCAAACAGATTTAACCTGTATGTAGGCATCATGAAGCTTTCCTTGTTTCTAGTTTTGCAACTATGCTGGAATTATTTGACAAAAGGAGTTTAGGGTTCATACAGATACAATGAGGGAACGCTTAGTACCTTAAGATCTCTTAATAATGGCTGACAAGATTCTCTTGGCTTTGCACTGCATATGTTTCTCATAATTTTTTTCTGCAAAGTTAATATTTTTGTCATGTTGCTAGCATTCCCCCAGAAGACAATACTGTATCTCACTACTGACTCAAAGTAACTTTGGTATACTACCTTTTCTGTGTCTATACTAGTGACATTGGCTGAGATTATCATAGCAAACGCCAGGCTGTTTAGTTTATTTTTTAGATAATCTATGTGTGAGGACCATATTACATCAGCATAAACAGCTATTGGTTAAGAATTTTCAACAGTCAGCAGATATTATAACTCTACCAAATTTTAACTCAGTCAATGTGAAATGTCAGCTATCTTTATTGCATCAAAATATTCGAGGACTGAGAAATAAAATTAATGGATTAACTATCTGCATAGATGAATTAGAGTCTTCAAACCCAGCTGACATAATCTGCCTCTCTGAACATCATGTGACCACTGGTACAGAACTTTTAAGTGTTACAGTGTTTAGGTTAGCATCTCACTTTTGTAGATCAGAAATGGAGAAAGGAGGAGTTGCCACATTCATTAGGAACTGTCATAAATTTAAGAACATAGACATTCATAAATTTTGCCTAGAACAGCATATGGAAGCATGTGCAACAGAATTAGAATTTCACAAAAAATCATTCATAATATTAAGTGTATATAGAGCACCTGCAGGTAACTTTAATCTGTTTGTAAACCACCTTGAAGCTGTACTGGCCCATTTAACAACCAAAAACAAAGAAATAGTGGTTGCTGGTGATTTCAATGTAGATTTCCTTAAAGACTCTCCCAATAAGAACTTATTTGAGTTAGTAACACTATCATTAAACTTAATTCCCACTGTAAAGTTTCCCACTAAGGTAGCCACTTGCTCACAAACAGCCATTGATAATATCTTTATAGAAAAGTCCAATGAACAAAATTATATTACAAAACCAATAGTCAATGGCCTCTCAGACCATGACATGCAATTCCTTCTGTTAAATGTTAATACTGAACAGGATATAAAATCTGTTAAATCTGAGATCAAGAGGGTAATCAATAAGCCAAAAATTGATTATTTTAGGACACTCCTCAGAGACATTCACTGGACTGATGTTTACAGTGCTCATGGAATGAATGAAAAATATAACACTTTTGCTAATAAAGTGCTTACCTTATTCGAACACTGTTTTCCCTCAAAACTTACCAAGGTTAGAGCAAAGTCTACAAAAAAAGCCATGGATTACTCGAGGAATAGGCGTATCTTGTAAAACAAAAAGAAAACTGTATCTGTCAATCCGAAACAGTTCTGATGTTGATGCTATATAACACATTACAAGAAATACTGCAAAAATATTAAAGACTGTAATACGGATGTCAAAGCAAATATATTACAAGGAAAAGATAGTCATATCAGATAACAAAATAAAGACAATATGGGATATAGTGAAGGAGGAGACCGGTAGAACCAGACATGAAGAGGAACAAATAGCATTAAGAGTTAATGATACATTGGTGACAGATGTGTATAGTGTTGCAGAACTTTTTAATAAACATTTTATAACTGTTCCCAAAAAGATGGGGTTGTCAGGTTTGGTAGATGCTGCTATGGAATTCCTCAGACCAGAAATTTCAAGCAACTTCCATACTATGAATTTGACCCTCACTACCCCAACAGAAATAATGTCCATCATAAAATCTTTAAAATCAAAAACATCTAGTGGGTATGATGAAATATCAACAAAGTTAATTAAAGAATGTGATTCCGAGCTAAGTAACAATTTAAGCTATCTGTGTAACCAGTCATTTATCAGTGGAATATTTCCTGAATGGCTGAAATATGCTGAAGTTAAGCCACTGTTTAATAAGGGAGATAAAGAAATAGCATCAAATTTCCGTCCAATTTCACTGTTGCCAGCATTCTCAAAAATTTTCGAAAAAGTAGTGTATGGTCAGCTTTATAACCATCTTATCTCAAATAACATACTGTCAAAGTCACAGTTTGTTTTTCTAAAAGGTTCTGATATTGAGAGGGCTATCTACACTTACAGTGAAAATGTGCTTAATTCATTAGACAAAAAATTGCAGGCAACTGGTATATTTTGTGATCTGTCAAAGGCATTTGACTGTGTAACTCACAATATCCTTTTAAGTAAATAGAGTATTATAGTGTAACAGGAAATGCTGCAAAATGGTTCAAATCTTATATCTCTGGCAGGGAACAAAGGGTGTTATTAAGAAAGAGACATGTATCAAGCTATCAGGCATCATCCAACTGGGACCTAATTACATGTGGGTCCCCACAAGGTTCCATTTTGGGGCCCTTACTTTTTCTTGTGTATATCAATGACCTTTCATCAGTAACATTGCCAGATGACAAGTTCATTTTGTTTGCCGATGATACAAACATTGTAATAAATAGCAAATCAAGTGTAGTCTTAGAAAGATCAGCTAATAAAATATTTGTGGACATTAATCATTGGTTCCTAGCCAATTCTTTGTCATTAAACTTTGAAAAAACACACTACATGCAGTTCAGAACTTGTAAGGGGTGTCCCACGATTATATGTCTAACATACGATGACAAGAAGATAGAAGAAGTGGACAGTGTTAAATTCTTGGGATTACAGCTTGATAATAAATTCAACTGGGAGGAGCACACCACAGAACTGCTGAAGCGTCTTAACAAATCTCTGTTTGCAATGCGAATTTTGTCAGACATAGGGGATATAAAAATGAAAAAGCTGGCATACTGTGTTTACTTTCATTCCATAATGTCATATGGGATTATTTTTTGGGGTAATTCATAAAGCCAAGCTAAAGTTTTCTGGGCACAAAAACGTGCAGTAAGAGTTATATGTGGTGTGAACTCAAGAACATCCTGCAGAAGCCTGTTTAGGGAACTAGGGATACTAACTACTGCTTCCCAATATATTTATTCCTTAATGAAATTTGTCATTAAAAATATATCACTTTTTCAAACCAACAGCTCAATTCATGGAATCAATACTAGAAATAAGAATAATCTTCACAAGGATTTAAAGTAACTTAGTCTTGTACAAAAAGGTGTGCATTATTCAGGAACACACATTTTCAGTAACTTGCCAGCAGCCATGAATAGCTTAACAACCAATGAAATTCAGTTTAAGAGAAACCTAAAGGATTTATTGGTGGCCAACTCCTACTACTCCATTGATGAATTTCTCAGTAAAACCAACTGATTTGTGTATATATATATATGTAAGTACAATATAACTTCTGCGCAATTTCAGTGCAGTAATGTGTTCATTGTAAATAAGTATTATAGTAGTTGTATTACATGTTTATTACCTTATAAATAAATAAAAAACTTTTATTTTAAATTCAGTGGATTAGTATTTGTAAAATGACTTTCATATAGTGTTCATTAAAAAATGCCGCTCATTCCACTTGGGACCTGTGGAATGGTACATTAGCTTATTTGTTTTAGTTGTAAATATTTGTCATTTATTGTTGTTTTTCTGACATGTTGCACATCCTGGAGGACCTCCTCACTACGGATCAATTGGAAAGAAAGTAAATCTAATCTAATCTAATCTAAACATGATAGGTTTCTGTCCATTTGCATTCCTAAGACTAAAGTCTTATCTTGTACATGCTCTGCTTCATTTAGACCCTGGCTTCTGTGCATAATGTGAATATCATTTATTTGAGACTGTTTTGTCTTAAATTGCATCAGCTGTGTTTTTGAAATATTTAGCTTTAGGCCATTTAGATGGAACCAAACATGTAGAGTTTCTATGACATTATCAAGAATTTCTTCTATGTTTTTATTTTATACCAGTACTGATGCATCAGCAAATAAAACTGAATGATAATTTACATTTATGGGGAAGCCATTTACACAAAAAACAAGGATTAGGCCCAGAATTGAGCCTTGTGGTACTCCCTGTGAGATGGTTCTCCACTTCGAGGAGTATTTCCCTTTGTTTGATGTTATGACAACCCTTTGCTTTCTCTCCATTAGATATGACTTACACCACTGTAAGGCGTTACCCATAATTCCATATTTTTTCATTTTATACAATAGTAAGGAGTGATTCATGCAGTCAAGTTCTTTGGATTAGTCACAGAAGATTTCTGCAGCTTTTTGTGACTTCTCCAAAGTGGAACTAACTTTAGTCACAAATTCATTGATTGCATGAATTGTACTTTTGCCTTTCTGGAATCCAAATTGATTTTTTGAGATTACATTGTATTTGTAGCAGAAATTTTGAATTTGAATTGCAACAATCATTCCAAATATCTTAGAAAACACAGGAAGAAGGGAAATTGGATGGTAGTTTCCCATACCATCTTTGGAGCCTTTGTTAAACACTGGTTTGACTTCTGCATATTTTAGAAATTCTGGAAAGTACTGTTCTTCAAGTGATTGATTAATTATTTTGTGTAGTGGGTGTGCTACTATATTTGTAGCTGCTTTAATGACTTTGGCAGATATTTCATCCCATCCCACAGAATTTTTATTTTTTAGGTTTAGTATCATTTTTTCTACATATTTTACTGTATTTTTTGTTAACTTTAATCAGGCTCTCATTCTTGCTCTGACTTGAGCCAAACAAATGTACATTATCTTGATAAGAGACTACATCAACATCAGATTTTGCTACATTTATGAAGAATTTATTAAAATTTTCTGATATCTCAGCAGGAAGTACAATTATTTTGTCTTGTACCTTTATTTTAGAGATTTCCTGATTGCTAGATTTGATTCCGAGTTCAGATTTGTCCCTGTCCATACTGCCTTGGATTTATTTGTGTGTTTTTAGGGAATTTAGTGTTTACCATTTCCTTTGCTGCTTTTGCAACCTTCTTAAATAGTTTTTTATACGCTTTAACATAGTATATGAACTCAGGACTCTTATCTGATTTCAGCTCAGTGTGTAGCTCTCTCTTTCTATCGCTATATATTTTTATTCCAGTGGTAATCCACTTTAGTTTATTTGTTGCTCTTCTTGGGAAATCTATGGGTAGAAATGTTTCATTAAAGACTTGCAAAAGATGTTTAAAAACTTATCAAAATTTTCTGAACATGAGTTTTCTTGTTGTAATGACCAGTCTACCTCATTTAATCTATAAAAGAACTAGTTTATGTTTTCTTCACTGAAATGTCTTTTCATGAAGCATCTCCTCCCTTTTTTTTGCTATTTATTTTTTGTAAGTTTAATTCTATAAGCAGAGCACAATGATCTGAGATACCTAGGTTTAAAGAGAATTTGGCAGTGTCCTCAAATGTATAATTTGTTAAAATATTGTCTATGCATGTTGCTGTTCACTAATTTACTCTGGTGAAGTCAGTGAAATTTAGTCTAAAGCCATAGTCTTGAATTATGTCAATATACTTAGTTGACATGTTTGTTTTGTTTGCTGTATCTATGTTAAAATCAGCAGCAATTACAAATTTTTTCCTGGATAGTGAAATCTGGAATTTATCTAAGAATAATGTATTTACATCAGTACCTGCAATTCTGTATGTAGAGATGATGATGATATTCTGTTGTTCTAGCTCTACACAACAACTTTCAAATACAAGCTCTTCATTTAGATATTCAAAATTGTCTCTTTCTTTATATTCCAATAAATTGTTAATCAATATACAGGAGCCTCCACGAGTACTGTTTTGCCTACAAAAACAACTAGCTATCCTAAAGTTTTCTAACTTATTTAAAACTGTGATTGAATCATTTGTGAGCCAGTGTTCATTTAGGCAAATGACTTTGACATTTCTTCCTTGTGAAAGAATAATTTGTAGCTCATCAATTTTTGTGGTTTTATCATGAGGATATGTCGCATTTAGTCTGTTTATGTACCAGTGCATTAGGAATGAAGACTTATACTTACTTATAGTTTCCAGCACATCTTCCCTTGAATAGCCCCCTTCACTTTTACTGTTGAATTTTTCTTTCCAGAGTGATGTTTTACACGAATGATGTAACATTTCTCTGGAGCCAGTTACCATAAAAAATCGTTGAGGCTCTTTCCTTTTATGAGTGGTGTGGGTTGATGTGTAGTGAGTTGGTGTTTCACATGTAATTTTTGAAGTTTTATCTTGGGGCACTGTAGCTAAACTTGTTGGAAATCCTCTTCTTGCTTCTTCAGCTTTGTCTTGAATCATTGAAAAATCTGGTTATTCAGTTGAGGCTGATGATTCCGTTGCTGCTGCTATAATTGTAGGTCGCATTAAGCCAGGCTGATTTTGATTCAGTTATTTCAGTATTACATCACAACATCACATGGTGCTTCTTTGCCTTTCATTTTTCTACGCATTCCATGGGTAGTGAAATCCTCCCTTTTTTGTCTGTCTGCATTAATATATGTTGCATTGCTGAAAAACTTACAATTTTTTTTTTGATCTTTCGGTTAGTTGCTTCAATTTCTGAGTTTACACATGATGTTTTCATGAGGTCATGTCTCATAGGTATGCTTGTTGCAAACACTTTCATGTCTGTAACCTTTTCAAGTGCTTCCCTTAAAGATCTCAATGCAAACTAGTTTGCATTGCTGAAAAACTTACAATTTTTTTCGATCTTTCGGTTAGTTGCTTCAATTTCTGAGTTTACACACGATGTTTTCATGAGGTCATGTCTCATAGGTACTCTTATTGCAAACACTTTCATGTCTGTAACCTTTTCAAATGCTTCCCTTAAAGATCTCAATGCAAACTTTGCCTCGTTTTTGTAGATGTCTGTAACCTTTTCAAGTGCTTCCCTTAAAGATCTCAATGCAAACTAGTTTGCATTGCTGAAAAACTTACAATTTTTTTCGATCTTTCGGTTAGTTGCTTCAATTTCTGAGTTTACACACGATGTTTTCATGAGGTCATGTCTCATAGGTACTCTTATTGCAAACACTTTCATGTCTGTAACCTTTTCAAATGCTTCCCTTAAAGATCTCAATGCAAACTTTGCCTCGTTTTTGTAGATGTCATTTGCTCCACCTAAAATAATGCAAGAGTTACAACTTCCTTGGTTGATGCATGTGTCAATGTATCGAGCAGCTTCTTGTAGTGGAGCACCTGGTGTCACGAATCCAACAACACTTTGATTTATTATTTTGAAACAAATACTAACAAAGAGATAGAGGGGCTGGCCAGTACTTACCTCAGCTCAGTACAGCCGATAGATACACACAAAACACAACCGAAAATTTATGTTCCTAGCTTTCGGAACAAATGTTCCTTCATCAGGGAGGAGAGAGGGGAAAGAAAGGGAAGAAGGGAAAGGAGATTCAGTTACTCACAACCCAGGTTATGAAGCAACAGGGAAAGGAAAATAGGGAGGGTAGCAAGGATGGAGGCATGGTTGTCAGAGGGAAGCCAAAGATATTCTACTGTAAGTACTGTGCCAGCTTCAAACCAAAGATGATGCATACAGAAGTAAAGAGGTATATAGTATAAAGATAAACACAACTATGCAGGATGAAAAGATGCGTGAATGGCTAAGAGGAAAGGGAAAGAGGAGAAGACTGAAGAGTAAATGGGAGTGAGGTTGTTTAACGTAGGTTCAGTCCAGGGGGATGGCGGGATGAAAGGATGTGTTGGAGTGCAAGTTCCCATCTCCGCAGTTCAGAGGGACTGGTGTTGGGTGGGAGAAGCCAAATGGCACATACAGTGTAGCAGGTTCCTAGGTCCCTAGAATTATGCTGCAGGGCATGCTCCGCTACTGGGTATTGGGCATCTCCTAGGCGGACAGTTCGTCTGTGTCCGTTCATGCGCTCAGCCAGTTTAGTTGTTGTCATGCCGATGTAAAAGGCTGTGCAGTGCAGGCATGTCAGTTGATAAATGACATGTGTAGTTTCACATGTGGCCCTGCCTTGAATTGTGTACGTTTTACCAGTAGTGGGGCTGGAGTAAGTGGTAGTGGGGGGATGCATGGGGCAGGTTTTGCAGCGGGGTCGGTTACAGGGGTAGGAACCGCTGGGTAGAGAAGGTAACCGACCCCGCTGCAAAACCTGCCCCATGCATCCCCCCACTACCACTTACTCCAGCCCCACTACTGGTAAAACGTACACAATTCAAGGCAGGGCCACATGTGAAACTACACATGTCATTTATCAACTGACATGCCTGCACTGCACAGCCTTTTACATCGGCATGACAACAACTAAACTGGCTGAGCGCATGAACGGACACAGACGAACTGTCCGCCTAGGAGATGCCCAATACCCAGTAGCGGAGCATGCCCTGCAGCATAATTCTAGGGACCTAGGAACCTGCTACACTGTATGTGCCATTTGGCTTCTCCCACCCAACACCAGTCCCTCTGAACTGCGGAGATGGGAACTTGCACTCCAACACATCCTTTCATCCCGCCATCCCCCTGGACTGAACCTACGTTAAACAACCTCACTCCCATTTACTCTTCAGTCTTCTCCTCTTTCCCTTTCCTCTTAGCCATTCACGCATCTTTTCATCCTGCATAGTTGTGTTTATCTTTATACTATATACCTCTTTACTTCTGTATGCATCATCTTTGGTTTGAAGCTGGCACAGTACTTACAGTAGAATATCTTTGGCTTCCCTCTGACAACCATGCCTCCATCCTTGCTACCCTCCCTATTTTCCTTTCCCTGTTGCTTCATAACCTGGGTTGTGAGTAACTGAATCTCCTTTCCCTTCTTCCCTTTCTTTCCCCTCTCTCCTCCCTGATGAAGGAACATTTGTTCCGAAAGCTAGGAACATAAATTTTCGGTTGTGTTTTGTGTGTATCTATCGGCTGTACTGAGCTGAGGTAAGTACTGGCCAGCCCCTCTATCTCTTTGTTAGTATTTGTTTCACATCTCTATATGTGATTTATTATTTTTTCATTCATAATTTCTGCCAATCCTTTCCCATGACTATCAGCAAGCAGATAAATAATGCCAGCATCTTGTTTTACACATTGTCTGTTGTTTGTTGTTTTCGGTTTTGAAACTTTCAGTTGAATATTTGCATCACTTTGTGTATTTGTTGTTTCTGCTAGTACACTGAATCTGTTTTTACATAGGATATTAGGTTCATGTTTTCTTTGAGAGTGTGACACTTTGAGATTATTGTGAGGTAAGTTTGATTCATTTTTCAATAACACACTATAACTGTTTGTGCACATGCCTTTTTGTTTACTTATAGTTTTTTGCACCATATTTTTGTTAGATGGCTTTATTTCATAATTTGTTGCATTCGATATGCACACATTGTTTTGTTGCAATACAGTTTCACTGTTTTTTTGAGATTTTACTTCCTGAATGCTGTCTTCTTCTGTCACTGTTTTGCACTTATCTGTAGAGATCAAGTCTTCTTGTTTCATTAGTGTCTCACTTTTTCCCATTTGAAGTTTTTTAATATCCTGTTTTAGGGCACCAATTATGAATTGTAAACTTGTTACACATTCATTTAACTTTGATTACCATCCTTATAATTCATAATTCACACATGCTTTCTTTTTTTCACCTAAATTTACTTTTCTTCCTGGGGATACATGACGTACTTTCACACTGGCCACTATCTTGATAACCCTGCATTTCCTACACTTTCTACAAAGCTGTTAAGAATGTCCTTTTTTGCTACTAACAAGTCCAGTACCTACTAGTATCAATTTTCGACCTCAAGTTCACTGTTAGTATGCCTGATAAAAATGGCTAGCTACATCATAACAAACTCTTTAAACAGATTTATGAGCTGAATGTGAACATCGCCCACCACATCATGTTTGTAATACATGATCATCTGAGAAAGGAGCCCTGCAAAACTGAAGATTCCCCCCACAGCAGACTGAAATGCAAAGCTATTGTCAATGTTACACAAGCCAACTAGCTTAAGTGGCTCCACTGAGTCTCCCCCATTTCACAGTTGGTGCTTCTCCTATGTGTCTTGACCACAGTATGCATACAATTTTCCCCTTACTCTGCACCAAGCTGCAATTGCTCAGCTCGTGAGCAGGAGCATGAGCAGGTGCAAGTGCTCACGCTCAAAATCAAGGCATTATGAAGCTCTGAGCCACAAAATCTACAGATATCAAGCCAAAATAAGAAAAGCAAAAAAATAATAAATACAAGCCTTTGTTAATAACCATGTTAGCCAACATTTTGGAACAGTAATGAAGCAAGTACCAGAATTTTCAGAATAGAAATAAAACTGGGTAAAGAAAAGCTATCAGTGGTGAGGCTGGAAATGACATAGCCTTTCTGGTTGTACAAGGAATACTAAAAGTACTGAAAGAAACAAGTAAGTTATTTACCACATAATTTGGGCTAAGGATAAAAGGAGCAAAAGGCAAAGATTATGAAGACTGGAGTACAATATTATAATAACGAACTAACATAACCATTGTGGAGGCTTGCAAAAACAGTTAAGTAGTTCTGGTATATAAGAAGAAAGATTAGAAAGGGTTGTGAAAACAAGGGACTAAATTAGGCGTAAATTTTGACCATGGTAGAGATTCATTGGTATTAAATATTGATACAGTGTAACCGAATTAATTTCTGAAAGTTGCAATGGAACAGGTCAGTGGATCTTCTTTCATCACACACTGGAGTGTATGATAAATGTGACAAATAACATCACGATCCAATAAAGTACAAATTGCAAGTACAAATGGCAGTCTTCCATTTATTCTAGTTTTGGTGGCATAATTAAACTGGGATAAAACACACATTGAAAATAGTATTTATTATCTTTCAGGAAACATAATTATTTTTCATATTTTTGTTCCAATTCAAAATTGTAATTCCACTTGAAACTATTGTCATTATTGTTATTTCTGTCATTTATTTCGAGAACATTTGTAAAAGAAATGCTTAATCATAAATGTATTTTTCTGGCTGTACAAAATCAATATTCTGTAAGATGACTGTGCTTCGAGTAGTTGCATCTTTGTTCTTCTAGAGTTAACTTGTTTTGGTGTGAGTCATTGGTTGTCTGGAGTGTAATTGTACTGTTGAAAGTTGAAGTTGTCTTGTTGAACAGTTGTAATGTTATCAGCAAAGTAACATGGAAGTACAAAATATGGAATGAAGAAAATAAAACAGGCAGAAGGACCAAATCAATACAAGACATATTCTTATATAAAAGACAAAAGTCTTATCATACTTTCTAAATGTGAAATTTATTCTTTCAGTGATCCATGTTTTACAATGAGCCACATTACTGATGAGGAGAAACAAGAAGCAGATGAGTAAAATGATTTTTATTGTTATTTGATTTTCCTTCTTACTTAAAATTGTTGTACTGTACTAGCAGTGAGATAGCTAAAAAGTGCACTTGATTCAGTAAAAGAGGGAATGGTTGTAATAACAATACAGCCCTAAGCTGAAAGTGAAGCATAGTTAATATAGAAAGTGATGAAATATCAACTGGAAGCACTTAAAAGGTATGTTAAAAGTTTGGTGGATAGACCAAGCATGAAGTAAATTCGCAATAGAAAGAATAGCAAAATAACAAGGCAATGGAGAACCTTTGACAAAAAGGGGACATGTTAACTGGACATGTGCTGTGCCAACTGTGAAAAGTTAACTTTACACTGGAATGCACAACAAAGTGGGAAATGCTATCAACAGATATTATTAGAATATTTTGGCAAGATTATGGACGGTGTCAGTTGTGCTAGGTATGCAAAAATGAAAGAAAAGTTCAATATAAGAAGATATGAAAAGGAGAGAACCTACCATACAGATCAGCAACAAAGTTCAATTAAGAATTTGAAAATACTTTTCATGTCAATGGATGAAGAAGTAGACTCAAAGAATGACTTTATTAAAGGTTCATCTTGGGTAGTATAGTGAGTGATGTAAATGATTTCTGTGCCTTTTGTGTCTCTAAACAATGATGTCTACATTTGTGAGTCTGAAAGCAACTGGAAGAGTCAGTAGTGGAGGAATTATGAAAAATATGCCATTTACAAAAGTCCTTGTTTTCCTCTCAGGAAGGACTACATAATTGTCAATTCTTATAAATGGTACAATCATTTAACTACACATAACTTGAAACTAGTACTAACACACTCATTTTGTTCCGTAGAGCCCATCAAGAAGGAAATCTTCAGGGATGTGGAATAAGTCAAGGTATACAATAACAAAAGAGAAAAATCTCTCAAAAACTGGAACAGCACACTATATAAACTATAAAATACCACTGTTCTGGTCCTTTCTCCTTGTGCTTATGACAGCTAATTTAAGTTAGTAAATTACAGTATATGCCCCACTCTGAGAAAAAACTGCTGCTGCCTAAATTCTCTCTTAGTGATAGCTTAATACACTCCTGGAAATTGAAATAAGAACACCGTGAATTCATTGTCCCAGGAAGGGGAAACTTTATTGACACATTCCTGGGGTCAGATACATCACATGATCACACTGACAGAACCACAGGCACATAGACACAGGCAACAGAGCATGCACAATGTCGGCACTAGTACAGTGTATATCCACCTTTCACAGCAATGCAGGCTGCTATTCTCCCATGGAGACGATCGTAGAGATGCTGGATGTAGTCCTGTGGAACGGCTTGCCATGCCATTTCCACCTGGCGCCTCAGTTGGACCAGCGTTCGTGCTGGACGTGCAGACCGCGTGAGACGACGCTTCATCCAGTCCCAAACATGCTCAATGGGGGACAGATCCGGAGATCTTGCTGGCCAGGGTAGTTGACTTACACCTTCTAGAGCACGTTGGGTGGCACGGGATACATGCGGACGTGCATTGTCCTGTTGGAACAGCAAGTTCCCTTGCCGGTCTAGGAATGGTAGAACGATGGGTTCGATGACGGTTTGGATGTACCGTGCACTATTCAGTGTCCCCTCGACGCTCACCAGTGGTGTACGGCCAGTGTAGGAGATCGCTCCCCACACCATGATGCCGGGTGTTGGCCCTGTGTGCCTCGGTCGTATGCAGTCCTGATTGTGGCGCTCACCTGCACAGCGCCAAGCACATGCGATCATCATTGGCACCAAGGCAGAAGCGACTCTCATCGTTGAAGACGACACGTCTCCATTCGTCCCTCCATTCACGCCTGTCGCGACACCACTGGAGGCGGGCTGCACGATGTTGGGGCGTGAGCGGAAGACGGCCTAACGATGTGCGGGACCGTAGCCCAGCTTCATGGAGACGGTTGCGAATGGTCCTCGCCGATACCCTAGGAGCAACAGTGTCCCTAATTTGCTGGGAAGTGGCGGTGCGGTCCCCTACGGCACTGCATAGGATCCTACGGTCTTGGCGTGCATCCGTGCGTTGCTGCGGTCCGGTCCCAGGTCGACGGGCACGTGCACCTTCCGCCGACCACTGGCGACAACATCGATGTACTGTGGAGACCTCACGCCCCACGTGTTGAGCAATTCGGCGGTACGTCCACCCGGCCTCCCGCATGCCCACTATACGCCCTCGCTCAAAGTCCGTCAACTGCACATACGGTTCACGTCCACACTGTCGCGGCATGCTACCAGTGTTAAAGACTGCGATGGAGCTCCGTATGCCACGGCAAACTGGCTGACACTGACGGTGGCGGTGCACAAATGCTGCGCATCTAGCGCCATTCGACGTCCAACACCGCGGTTCCTGGTGTGTCCGCTGTGCCGTGCGTGTGATCATTGCTTGTACAGCCCTCTCGAAGTGTCCGGAGCAAGTATGGTGGGTCTGACAGACCGGTGTCAATGTGTTCTTTTTTCCATTTCCAGGAGTGTATTTACATTAATACATTAGTATTTCTTAAAGAAAGTATCTACCTGCACCTAGAACAACAAAAGCTTTACAATACAATGCTAGTCATCCTGTACCTACATAATGACCATTTGTAGTTGTCCTGCAGATACCGTATCGAATCTAAGCCGCACCTGAAAAATGAGACTCGAAATAAAGGAAAAAATAATTTCCTGAATCTAAGCCGCAGCTGGAATTTGAGACTCGAAATTCAAGGGGAGAGTAAAGTTTTAGGCCGCACCTCCAAATCGAAACAAAGTTGGTCCATTGTAATATGAGACACAATTCAGGTCGAATGAATGATGATACAGCTACAGTAGTTTGGTTCGAGCCGTAAGCTTAGCAGTTAAGCTTTACCAGGTAGCCATTGCTATGCATCAGGCGCTCCGTCCTTATTTATGCGGGTACCCTTCGTTTTTCACGTGCTTCGTCTGGTTTGAATTGATTGCTTATTTTTCTTTGATCTGATAATTGCCGTTCTCTTTGTTATAGGTGTTTTCGTCACTCTGAGCTGAAAATGCATTACTGTACTGTGTCATGCATTGTTTCTCGCATTCCGATAATGAATGTTCATGACCTGTTGCCGCTCGCGGTATGGTTTGCTTCTGTGCGTGCTACCGCCGCTTACAATAAAAAAAAGAGAGTAATTGTCTCAGTAGCGAAACAATGGCAAGAGACTGCTATTTGTTGTTATTTACACTGCTGCTTTCTTTGATAATGATCAACAAGGACCAAATAATAAAGTGCGTATGATAGAAGATGTTCTGAACGAGAGTTTAGCGAAAATTTTTCTCCATTTGAAAATCTTTGCAGACGCCTCTTTAGTACATTATTTTCTGCACAGAAATTAGTCATCTTAGATTTAAAAATCTAGTCAATTGCCGTGCTTCATTTCTGACTGTATCACTATTAGGCATAAGAATAATACGAATATGAACATGACATATGTGTATACTTCCGCGTTTGTGTTGTCTCACTCTAGTTTCGTAGTTTATTAGGCAGACAGGATTTAAATGAGATAGCAGCAAACACGAAAGAATACATGGCAAAATGTTTATATTCATATTATTCTTATGGTGAAGAGAATACTGCACGTGATTCAGAATTCACAAAAGTTCCCATTAGCAACCATCTCTTCTCACAGGTAGGAAAAAAAAATCAGAACGTAGAATTGGCCATACTGACAAACATCGCAAACGGTCTTGCCAGTCGGATTTTCGTAGTACATTGAAAAGCTGCTACATTCGAAGATGAACAATACGGAATTTGTATTTACTTCATTGGATAATGTATGAAAATGCAGTGGTCGAAATTCGGGGTGGAGAAAAAAGCTCGTCTTCCACCTTTTTTTTTAATTTATTTACTGACGCAGAGGTTTTGGCGCCAGTATTTATCTTTGTGCCTGTAAAGCATGCCTGTGTAGCGCTACATATATTCTACGGCAGAAGTTAGTTGTGGCGGCACCTACCAACATATTTCAGAACTTCCGCTTACTTTGCACTCGATTCTAAGCCGCAGGCGGTTTTTTGGATTACAAAAACCGGAAAAAAAGTGCGGCTTAGATTCGAGTAAATACGGTACCTGGTGTTTCAGTGACTGAATCTAGATAATTTAATAATTTGTATGAGTATTCAATGAACTTTGTTTGCAACTTTCTTTTAAATTGGGATGGATTCACAAATTCTTACTTTAGGTTGGATGGGAAATTGTTTAAGAACTTTTTACTAGAGTACATAGTTGCAATCTGAACCCTAAACAAGGAGTCAAAGTCTACATGAAACTAATTTTTATGTTCTGCATTACAGTTTGTGTGTCTACATCCAGATCTAACTCTGTAAACTACTGTCAAGTACATGACAGAGAGTATATCCTATTGCATCAGTTATTATGGTTTCTTCCTACTTCATTCATGTATGGAGAGAGGAAGAATGATTGTTTAAACACCTGTTAAAGTGCTTGCTGTTATTAATCTAATCTTGCCTTCACAAACCCTACAGGAGTGATACACAGGGGGTTAAACTCATCATTTAAAACTGGTTCCTGAAACTTTCTAAGTATGTCTTCTATATCTTCAAGAGTCTGCCAGGTCAGTTTCTTTACCATCTCTGTGACACTCTCCCATGGATCAAACAAATCTCGGGCCATTTGTGCTGTCCTTCTCTATCCACATTCAGTATACCATGTTAGTCCTTTATGATACAGGTTCTACACACTTAGGTAGTTTTCTAGGATGGGTTGAATGAAGAATTTGTAAGCAACCTCCTTTGTAGACTGATTGCATTCCCCCAGTATTTCACCAATAAACCAAAGTCTACCACCCGCTTTATTCACAACTGAGCATATGTCATCATTCCATTTCATATCCCTACAAAGAGTTACACATAGGTTCTTCTATCAGTTAACTGATTGTAACTGATGCTGTAGTCATAGAATATTACATTTTTTTCATTTTGTGAAGTGCACAATTATACATTTCTGAAAATTTACAGCAAGTTTCCATTTATGGCACTACTCTGAAATTGTATCAAGATCTGACTGAATATTTATGCAGCTTCTTTCAGACAGTATTTCATTACAGATAATTGCATCATCTGCAAAAAATCTGAGCTTCTTCTAATTATTATTATTATTAATACTGTCCACAATGTCACTCAAGTACAACATGAACGGCAAGGGTGCCAACACACTTCCCTAGGACAATTCTGAAGTTCCTTCTACATCTGTAGATGACCCTCCATCCAAGTTAACTTGTTCCAGCCTCAGTACCAAAAAATTCTGAATCCAGTCACACATTTTGCTTGATACCCCATACACTCATACTTTCGATAATAGCCATATGTGTTGTAGTGAGTCAAATGCTTTTCGGGCATCAAGAAATACTGCAAATACCTGACTGCCTTGATCCAAAGCTTTCACTACGTCATGTGATAAAAGTGCAAGCTGGGTTTTACATGACTGACATTTTTGGAATCCATGCTGGCTGGTATGGAGGAGGTCATTCTGTTTGAGATATCTCATTATGTTTGAGCTGAGAATATGTTCTAAGATTCTAGAACAAATAGATGTCAAAGATACTTAATGCCAATTTTGTGCATCACTTCTACTATTCTTCATGCAAGTGGATGTGACATGCACTTTTTCCAACTACTGGGCTCAGTCTTTTGTTCGAAGGATCTATGACAGATTATGAGGTTCTACCCAAACTATCCAAGAATTTCATTGAACCAACCAAACCAGCAGCAGTATGACATTTTGCTGCTAGATGTCTTGAGGTACACGTCTTAGTTACTGCTGCACAAAGTTGTGTCATATTCGGCACATGCACCTGTGAGTTGTAGTGGTGCATGTTTTTGTTCCACTTGGTCAGACTGTCAACAGGAAATTTTACTGTAAGGTTTTGAGGCAACTGAGGAAAAATGTTTGGTGGAAGCAGAAAAAGTTGTGGAAAGAGAAAGACTGGCTGGTGCACCATGACAATGCATATGTGCACACTTTGATCGATGTGAAGGAATTCCTGGCCAAAAACAACATGGCAATGGTCCCCAACCCTTAAAACTCACCACACCTATCCCATTGCAACCTGTAACTGTTCTCAAAGATGAAAATTATGTTGAAAGGGTGATATTATGACTCAAATGAAGACATCCAAGTGGAATTGCAATGGGTCATGAGCACCCTTTACCCCTGTGGACTTCCAGAAGTGCTTCCGAAAAATGGGAACAATGCTAGGATCATTGCGTACATGCCCGAGGTGGCTAGTTTGAAGGTGACAGAGGACATTAGGATGTAAGTATAGTTCTTTGATTTTTACTATGAAATTCTCAGATATTTTGGGTAGTACCTCATATAGTAAACACACGTGTTCACACTGCCGCAAATTGGGTATAGAACCAGTTTGGGATTCCATCAGGCTCTGAAACTTTGTTTAGTTTTAATTATTATGGAGTTAAGAATTCTGCTTTTCCTTTGCTGCCCTCAATTTTAGTTTCTGTCTCATCTGCATGACTAGACACTAACTTGGGTGCCACCAACAGCTTTACCACATTACCAGAATCTTTTTGGGTTATGTGAAATATGATTTGACTATATCCCGCTACAATAGTCAGTGAGGGTTTCATGTATTGCTCTCTTGACAGCTAAACATATTTCATTCAATATTTCTCTATCTATAGCTCTACACTTTGTTTTACATCTATTATGCAGTAGTCTCTGTTTGTTGAGAAATTTCTTTACAGTGACTGGTTAAACTGAAACATTTTTTTAATTATTAGCAACATACCATTCCATAAGGAGAAAGTGCATGGTTATCTACTTTACGCAATATTCTTACAACTTACTTCTGCTGAATAAATATTTTATCTAATGTACCAGTGCATCAACTGCCCCAAAAGAAAATTCCACAAGACAACAGGAATTGAAAGAATTTGAAATAAGCAAGAATCCAACTCTTTTAAGTCACCACAACGAGAGCTACTTGTAAGTCAAAACATGATAAACAGATCTTTAGTTAAGGGTAGCCATGTGTTAATTCCCTTTTAACTTACTTCCTTTGTCAGAAATGTTCCATGACCCGTCTTTTTTTTTCTGAGTTCACGGTACTAAAAAGGAACTAATGTTGTTTTTTTATGTTACCTGGTATGTGTGTGTCTTTGAACTGACCTTTGCCATGTTTCTGCACAAACTCATTAGGTGGCAGGACTATGATTAGTAACACACTGTTTGGGTTCTTGAAGCATTAGTTACAGTGACACAATGGATGCTGATTATGAGCAAAGATTGAACATTAAGTTCTGCATTAAGTTGGAAGGAAACCCCTAGTGAAATGTGGACAGTTATTAAGCAAGCATATGCAGGCAAGGAACTTTCAAGAAGCTATGTTTTTGTGTGACACAAAAGGTTTTGTGAAGACAGAGATTAAGTGCAAGATGATCCCAGAGGTGATTGCCCATCTACAGCGCACACCGATGCAAATGTGAAGCATGTAAGGCAGTTAGAGCAAGAAGACCATCATGTAACTGTGCATGCAATATATGAAGAACTTAATGTGAATCATGATGTTTGTCATAAGATTTTATTCAAAAATTTAGGGAAACAGAAACTTAATGCAAAACTCATCCTCACACACTAACAGATGAACAGAAAGAGAAAATATGAAGAATTTCTGTTTAACTACTGAGCAGAGCAAGATGTGATGCTGGAAGTGCAGAATTTGTAGCAGAAATAAGTTGATAGAGGAGCAGGAGCGTAAGATCTGCACCCTTCAGGTGCAGTTACAAGATGCAAAGGAGGAACTAGATTGGTTGAGGAGTATGAAGGGCACTGGAGAATGGGAAGCGACAGTTGGTAAGAAGGCAGCTAGGAGGAGATATCCAGACATACTTTGAATAAAACTAATAGATTCGACCAACTGTCAGAGTTGAGTGGAGATGAGCCTCTGGTAGCTGTAGGTGTAGGAAATATGCAGCAGTCCTCAGCAGTTAGGGGGCCTAAGTCAGTTGCAAATTGTAGCAGAAAGAAGAAGGTTCTGTTGCTAGGTAATTTGCATGGCAGAGGTGTGGGCCAGCAGTTGCAGGAAACGTTGAAGAGTAAGTACCAGGTCACCAGCATAGTGAAACCTACGGCAGGGTTGGCTCAGATAACTGTTAACATAGGGGAGTTACGTAGGAATTTTACAAAAGAGTATCAGGTAGTGATTTTGGTTGGAGCAAGGAATATTTTTGAGAGGGATGGGGAATATGATGTAAGTGCTGACCTGGTGAAGATAGCTACTGAAACTGGTAGCACTAATGTGGACTTTGTGCAATTTTTTCAGTGTCACGATCAGCCTCATCTTAATGCTGCCACTAGGCATGTTAACATGGGGCTGGAGAAGGCACTGATGGCAGAGGGCATGGCTCAATTGCAGTGGTGCCAGCTGAGTCTATCAATAGATAGGGTCTCACTAGGCATGGCCTACACCACAATAGGTATGGGAAGGGGAGGCTGGCAAAGCTTATAGGTGACAGTGTAGTGGGTGATGGTGGGATCACTCATGGAAAGATTCCGGTAGTAGTTGGTGTTAAAGCTGCACCATTTTTAGATTGAAGTCAACTGATAGTTATCCCTGCTTAAAGAAAGTCCCTCTAACAAAGGACTCACCTTCAGAGGAGGTCAGGTATTCAAGTAGAGAAAAAATTAGCATATTTCATCAAAATATAAGAGGTATTAGAGATAAAGTTAGTGAACTGCTTATAGATGTTGACTCTGACATTACTGGTATATCAGAGCACAATTTAAAGAGTCTGGCAATTCCTTTACCAGGATACAGATTAGCTGGCTGTTTTTCAAGGAGTTCTTTGTGTAGTGAGGGAGTGGCCATGTATGTAAAAACCAGAAGTCCATTTGAGTCCATAGACATATCATGGCACTGCACAGAACAGGTATCTGAATGTTGCATAGGGCCAACTGAATTTAGTAAAACTAAACTTCGAATTGTTGTTGTTTATAGATCCTCTAACGCTTGACTTCAGAGCATTTCTGCTCATGCTGGAAGGGTTCTTGGTCCACTTTTTAGGAAGTAACAAAAATGAGTTAAATGTGCTGACTTCAATATTAATTTTGCATGTGATTGTGCAGGAAAAAGGAAGTTGAAGGATCTCCTAAACTCGTATGATCTGATGTGTGCAGGAAAAAGGAAGTTGGAGGATCTCCTAAACTCATATGATCTGATGTAGACTATGTTTTCTCCAACTAGGGGGCAGGGTAACAGTAGCACAGCCATAGATAATATTTTTATTCATTCTTCATTACTAGATGGACATTCTGTTAGTAAAAGGGTGAATGGCCTTTCAGACCACAGGCACAAATTTTAATGCAAATAGGTTTTTGTAGTCAAACAAATGTTTTATATAATTATGAACTATATAAGAAATCTCATCCAATGGCAACAGAGAGTTTCTTAAGCCTTATTAAGGAATGAGAGTGGCAGTATGTTTATAGTGCTGATAACATTGATGACAAATATAGTGCTTTCCTTTCTCATGCTCTTTGAATATTGTTTTCCATTAGAGTATTTTAAACAGACTACTAGCAGTAAAAGGCAGCCTGAGTGGTTGGTTAGTGGGATAAAGATATCATGTAAAAACAAAGTGGGAATTATATGTTAGAAGTAGTCACAATCAAGCTACAGTAACCCATTACAAACAGTATTGTAAGGTGCTTAAAATGTTATTCGGAAGGCAAAGAGTATGTGGTATGCAAATAGAATAGCTAATTCATTGGAGAAAATTAAAACTATATGGTCAGTTGTGAAGGAAGTGCCTGGCCAGCAGCACAAGGTTGACACTATAAAGTCAGTTCGTAGTAAAATATTTCTGTTACTGATAAGTCAGATATATATAGTACTTAACAATCATTTTCTGGGCATTGCTGGTGAATGAAATAAAAACTTAGTTTCTACAGGGAATCATATAACTCTCTTGGAAATTCCTTTTGAAAATTGATGTCTGAAATACTATTCTGTGACACTGACGAGGGGGAGATTGAGTCAATAATTAAATCACCGAAGACTAAGAAGTCTCATGGATATGATGGAGTGCCTAGCAGAATATTAAAGTACTGTGCTGTACATGTTTGCCATGTACTGAGCCATATTTGTAATTTTTCCTTTAAGAAGGGCCAATTTGCTGAATGATTAAAGTACTCAGTAGTAAAGCTGCTTTATAAGAATGGAGAGAGGGATAATGTAGACAATTTTAGACCTATTTCTAAGCCATCAGTGTTTGCTAAAGTTTTTGAAAAGGCTGTGTATGTAAGGATAATTGATCAATTTATTTCACATAATTTGCTATCGGATGTACAGTTCAGCTTTAGAAGTGGTTTAACAACTGAAAATGGTATACTCGCTTTTCTCTGGGAGATACTGGATGAATTAAACAAAAGGTTTCAAATGCTAGACATCTTTTTTGATTTAACTAAGGTGTTTGTGTTGATCACAAAATATTGTTCCAGAAGTTGGACCATTATGGAATACGGGGAGTAGCTCCCAATTGGTTCGCTTCTTTCTTTAACAACAGACAGCAAAAGGTCATTATTGATGGTGTTTAGAGTGGTTGTGATGTGGGGTCTGGGTGGGGCATGGTCAAATAGCGGATGCCCCAGTGATCAGTACTGGGGCCACTCCTACTCCTTATTTATATAAATGATATGCCCTCTAGCATTACAGGTAATTCTAAAATATTTCTGTTTGCTGATGACACTAGCCTGGTAGTAAAGGATGTTGTGTGCAACTCTATTTCAAATTGTGCAGTTCATGACATAAGTTCATGGCTTGTAGAAAACAAACTAACGTTAAATGACAGTAACACTCAGTTTTTACTGTTTCCAACACACAATTCAACAAAACCTGATGTTTTAATTTCACAGAATGGGCATATGATTAGTGAAACTGAACAGTTCAAATTTCTAGGTCTTCAGATAGAAAGCCCACATTCAGGATCTTGTTCAAGGACTTAATACTACCATTGTTACAATTTGAATGATATCTAAAATAAGTGACAGGTCGAGACTAAAAATAGTCATCTTTGCTTGTTTTCATTCACTTATGTCATACGGTATTATATTTTGGGATAACTCTTCCCATTCTCAAAGCATATTTTTGGCTAAAAAATGGTCAGTTTGCGCAATAAGCGGTGTAAGTTCGCTAACCTCTTGTCGATCCTTGTTCACTAGCCTGGGTATTCTGACATTGGCTTCTCATCATATATATTTTTACTGTCATTTCTTGTTAACAATATCAGCTTATTCCCAAGAATTAACAGCTTTCACTCATTTAATACTAGGCAGAGATCCAATTTGCATTTGGATCACACTTCCTTGACTCTTGTGCAGAAAGGTGTGCAGTATATTGCTGCATCCATTTTCAATAAGCTACCACAAGGATTCAAAAATCTCAGCAGTAATCCATATGCTTTCAAATTGAAACTGAAGTGTTTCCTCCTGGGTCACTCCTTCTATTCTATCGAGGAGTTCCTTGAAAAATTAAGCTGATTCCTGTGTTATATTGTTGACTGCATTTACATACACTTATGACTTGTCTTTTTTTGGGTTTATAAACATTTTATTTTATCTGTTATTACTTTTATATTGTAATTTCATGTTCTGACACATTCCAGATTTGCTCCTCAATTTGGTCCTACAGAACTAGATGTGTAAAATAAAGTAAAGTAAAATAAAATAAAATTTCTGCCAAAGACTATTGCTGGGGATGAAAGTTGGTGCTACCAGCATGACCCTCACACAAGGCATCAGTGTACTGAATGGCTGAGTCCTGGATCACCAGCATTGAAAAAAGTCAAATGACAACTTTCAAGGACAAAGACAATGTTGATTGCATTCTTTGATAGTAAAGGATCAGTTCACCTTGAGTATGTTCCTCCAGGACAAACAGTGAACCAAACTTTTACACTGAAGTCTTGAAACATTTGCGACAAGCAATGCAATGTTGCCACCCTGGTTTGTAGTATTCTCAGGACTGGTTATTACTGCATGATAATTTTGCAGGACCATATATCTGACCAGGCCTTCTCTTATTGCCATTCCACACCTGGCATATTCACCTGTCCTCTCACCTTGCAATTTTTTCTTGTTTCCATGAATGAAAAGCCATCTGAAATGAGAGCTTCATCAAGATATCACAAACAACTAATGGGCTGTGACAATTGAGATTACAATCATCACAGCTGAAAATTTGCCTGTTAGCTTCCAAAACCTCCAGAAATGTTGGCAACTGTGTGTAAATAGCTGAACTCTGATAGGAGCCAGGATTATTACTTGGTAAACACAATTTTCTATTTGTAAAAAAAAAAAACCTGTCCTGGAACTTTTATGACCTCGAAAAACTGTACATGCGCTGTTAAATCTTGTTTTTGACACTTGCATGTCATTTTTGCTTGTTAGAAATTCCACAGTATGAGCTGAAATGAGTAGAGTTCAAACACTGTGAAATGCTTTTCAAGAACATTGTCCATTTCTATGATAATGTCTTCTGATGTACTATGGAACTGGTGAGAGATATGGCTGGAGAATATTTGCCTAACAGTCCAGGTCTTTCATTGTATGACTACCACATATGTCATAATGTTTGGATGGCTGAGTATGATTGTGCACTGAAAGCAGGTTCAAGTCAGAAAACAGGCTGACAGAATCTTCCAGTGGAGAAAATTGTTGATTTATTTTGCAGTACTAACATTTAAGGACGTTTTCCAATCACATTCACTGATTCAATTCACTGCACTAAGTAAATAAAGAGATCAAAGATTCTCCAAAATAGAAATTCCTTCATACACACTAAATATAACAGGGAAAAAACGAGAAGATTTCTTGGTACAGGATTACAAATTATTTGTTTTACTTTGCTGCTACTTCTTTTCTCACTGAGCTACCTCATTCACTTTTTGCTCCTTTGTTTCTAACAATGCAACCATAATGTTTGAAATTCGTAAATACTATTAGACTGGAGTACTTACTTCCACAGACACTTCAGTTTGTGCAGTTTGTGACTCTAGACCTTAAGTATATTTATAACCACTTTATATTATTGGTTTTAAATGTAGGTGTGTTGCTTATACAATTGACAGTTACTAATTGTTGAATAAATTATAAATAATTACTGACCATTTGGATCCAGAGGAATGACATCACGTGCATTCAGAACTTCAACACAAAGGGAGTCATGGTTGAAGTAAGCACGCACTGAAAGAACGCCATACTCGGTGCTTTCTGTTGCCAGCTGATCTTGCAACCGTTGTTGGTAATACAGGTTTATCAGACCTTCTGTGTCTGTCTTGTGATACTGCAGACGTTGTTCCACACTCCAATATGTTGCTGTTATGTACATCATCATGCATTAATAAAACAAAATTTATTATAAAATGGAAGTAAAGACTTAATATTAAAGGAAACTGAGACAAAAACTGTACTGGTGAAATCAGAAATGCTGTGCACTTCCCAAGCATGCAAATTAAAAAACTGTATTAAATCCTGAGTTTTACAAATTTGAAGCAAATGCACAGAAAAAAGGCAAAAGGAAAGGATTAACAATTGTTCTACTTATTAATAGTTAATTACTAACAGAGAATAAATCACTCATGATAGAGCAACAGAATATAAATTCATCTGGCTCACTTGAAATCTCAGCCACTTCTTTTTATATATATTTCACTTCCCTTGATGACAGTGTATTAAAACTCTTCCCTTTTGAGTTTAATAGTAAATGTTTAAGCATTGTAAATGTTATAAATTATATGTTTCAGTTATCTATTGTAACTTCTAACAGTGATGAAAAGAATTAAAAATAAATACTATAAAGAATTAGTGCTTTTAGCCCTCAAATAAAACTTAAAAATTGAAAATGTCATGTTTAATTAATGGACAATGCAATACTGGTGATGAGGATTTAGACTCATGGACACAGCAGTGGTAAAGCAACAAGATAACAAAAGTAGGAGGAAATGCAACAACAAGAAGCTGAACTACAAAAGCAACAGATGATCAACCACTCACCAACAACTAGTGACATAAACAGTCACAGTGTCACCTAAACTGACAGTCCCAAAATACCTTTTATTCTGAGAAATCAACAGTTGGAAAATGTATCAGCATGAAATACTTTATCACTTCAAAGCTATGTAAGAGAATAGACTGAGAAGTTCAAATATTTTTTTCTATTCCGGTCTACTCACAAAGTTCTATGTATTTTTTGAAAGGTTTGTTCTCTACAGTATCTAGATAAACTGGTGAAATGTTAGCAACATATCATGATCTTAAAATCCACATTGTGCACTGTCAACTCAGATTCTACAGATACAAAAAGCAACCATCAGAGTCATATCAGAGTCCACATGAATGGACTTTTTAATTAAAAGGTCTATATTGGTATAGTAACTTTATGTGCTGACATGACCAACACAAACATGACCTGTTACTAGATTACACTCTACAAACCGCACAAGATTTTGAGTTAGCTACGGAAATGGAAAAAGAATATTGGCCAGAATTCCACAACATGCTGCAGTTCAGTTGATTAAACTGAATGAATATAAAGAGACAGCTCAGTAAAGCAGGAAGTTCAAGAGAACAGAGGACAGTATTCAGAAGTGACAACCTTAACAGAAGTCTTACAGTGTCATAGAAACAGTGTTATTATGAATATAATTCATAGCTCTCCAAAAGCTTCTTGGTTGTACATCCTCAATAAAACCCTCTTCTGTCTTACTCAGACTGTTTTGCAAAATAGCCTAAACATCATTGCTCCCATGAAAAAGCAGCGTGCTTCCATTGCAAGTAAATTGGACAAAGTTTTACCTGATGAAGTGTGTGTAATTATGCACACAGAAAAGAAATGACCTGACTTAATGATGCTGAACCGTGAGATTCTCAAAAGCTATTAGTTAACTTGCTGATTATGAGAAAAAAATATTGTTTCAGATTGATTTGATGACATTCTCATCATCATAGGTGCAAACACCTGCCAGAATCTTCCGCAATCCCAACTTCTGTTCCAAGCTGTCTCTGAAGTGCAGCCTGCAGAACTGACTGTTTTACCAAAAATTGACTAAGTAACTGAGATGTAGGCTTAGAAAACAGGGCATTCTCTTAATGCAAAAACATCTTCGGGAACTGAGCAAACAACATTCCTCCACAGGATATAAAAGAAGACCAATATTTTATTGAGAAACTTAATTATTAAGCCTGGCTTAATTCTGACATTGTGCAAAGTTCAGATTCCCTCAATAAACTTAAAAAAAGAGAAGGCAGTCCACATAACCTGAAAATGTGAGAGACCTTATAACTTATTAATAAAAGCATTTTAACATCATATTCAACCATAAAGCCACTAATACTGGCCATAGGCAGCTCACAATAAAGAATAGAAACAGTTTAATCAAATAAATAAATGATCAGTCCAAACACTCAATAGAGATTTTATTTACAGAATCTTTTATTCTGTGCAACAAAATTACTCAGATATACAGAAAGTGGCACTTAAAATAAGTAACACTAGGAAAAAATTTCATGCATATATTTCTATGGGATACATTTGTACTTAATAATATACCATAAACTTATACTGGCATTATTCAGCTCCTGCTCATCATTGCCAGATAAAAACAGCACAATGTGTGGTGTCAACGCCAGACACCACACTTGCAAGGTGGTAGCCTTTAAATCGGCCGCGGTCCGCTGGTATACGTCGGACCCGCGTGTCGCCACTGTCAGTGATTGCAGACCGAGCGCCGCCACACGGCAGGTCTAGAGAGATGTCCTAGCACTCGCCCCAGTTGTACAGCCGACTTTGCTAGCTAAGCTACACTGACAAATATGCTCTCATTTGCCAAATATGCTCTCATTTGCCAAGATGATAGTTAGCATAGCCTTCAGCTACGTCATTTGCTACGAACTAGCAAGGCGCCATTACCAGTTTATATTGAGATTGCTATTTATCTTGTGAAGCATGTACCGTCAAGAGCTATGTTCACCAATTATGGATTAAAGTTAAGTATTCTACCAGTTACCTCCTGTTTTGCTAGTCTTATTTCTCTGATCTGTTCCAGACTCACGCCAGTCTGCGTGAGCATAAACGCGTGCATTTTGGCCTCCTCTAGCAACACGGTGTTGGCTATTCTGCCAACACATCACAATGCATACATATGTGGGCTCTATTTCTATTAATCTACAACTGTAAGATTGTCTTCAAATCTGTATCACACCACACTGATGGAGGTGGACTCTCCAGGTCATTTGTGGGCAGTGATAAGGAAGAAATCATCTTCCAGAGTGTTAGCCGAGCAAGATATGCAGGAGCGCTTCGTGCGTCTAGGTGGGGGGGGGGGAGGCTTTCAGTTCCTGAGACTGCAGTCATGCGTGTGTGTGTGTGTGTGTGTGTGTGTGTGTGTGTGTGTGTGTGTGGGTGGGTGGGTGATAGTGTCTATTGTTGACAAAGGCCTTAATGGCCGAAAGCTATAATTGTGAGAATCTTTTTTTTTTTTGTGCCTATTTGCGACTCGGCATCCATTATATGGTGAGTAGCAACTTTCCTTCTCTAACATTGTTACATTCCTTCCTGGATTTTCCATTGTTTGATGGTACACTCCAAATGTATCTCAGACTCAGTCTGAATCTGTGTTTTGCTTTTATCCTGCAAAAATACTTTGGTGATTCTCATACTGTGTTAGTGAGTCTCTGTTTGGCTTTCAACCTAAACGGTACTGTGAACAGCTGATCTGATGACAATAAATGGCGAAAAGTGCATAGAAAAATGTTAGAATCATCATGTAACAAAAATAACAAACAGGAAGCAAGAGTGAAAGACAAGTAAAACATAATTTGCTTGTAATAATTTATTCATAGTGGTAATTAAGTTGTGCAAGAATGGTGTGTATTTATACCTAAAATGCATGTACTTTGACATTTAACTTCATTGCATACTGATTGGGAAGGAATATTAAACATGAAAAATCACTCTGGAAAGAATAATCTGTTTAGTTAAATCAGAAGCACACTTTCTGTCTGAAGAATTTTCAGTCATTACGTCTGCAGTTGCAAATAAATCACAGAAATGTGTCCCGAAAGAACCAGGGACAGGTTGGCCAGAACATCTACCACCCCAGTTGTCATCACCATTAAGAGAATGCTTTGCTCTGAAACATCATATTATACTCTGAGAAAGAGCTCTTGATAGCAATGAAGCGTCACTCTCATCTCATGGTAATTCCGCACAATCTTCAGCCCAAGGTTCAATCACTGCTCGAAGCAGGTTACTGGAATACCATCCATATGGGACTCAAGGTTTGCCACCATGTTTGTTGGCCAGTAATCAATAAGAAAATCAATAACACAGAACATTAAAACCCACTAATGACATGCTCTATCTGCAGTGTTTTCTTATTGAACACAACCAGCAGGTGTATAGGACTGCATTCACATCAACTTTGCAGGTCCTGTTTTTCAATGTCATGTGAATCACAGTCTTTAGGCCTATTCTAAATTCCCATACATACATTGCCTACAAAGTAAAATGACAGAAATGACTGCCCAGGCCCTCACACAAATATCACCACTGAAGATCTTCCTCATACATTTGCATCTGACAGATTACCACAATTTACATTTTAATAACTTGAATACAACATATTAACTTCCCACTATAATACATTTTATTCAAGTCATTAATGTGTCTATGTTCCTCTAAGAACTGATGGAATATTCCATAAATAGTAACAATTTACATTGTCAGCCTTCTTCATATTTTCCAAACATTACAGAATTATACATCTGCTTCCAGCTCCTCTTCTCCTGCACAAATGGAGGAGCTAAACAAATGGTCTGGACTCTTAAAGATAACTTGAAGATAACTGTCTGGCCCACATCAACTGAAGATGCTCGAACAAAGTTTTTGAACACATAAAAGGCCACCATCATCAGCTAGTACAGTGCAGTGGAGCTACTCTACAGCTGAGCCCTGTTGACTCTTCTCCACTGACTATATCCACAGATGCATGACAGGACACCAACTAGTCCATGATTCTCCAGCAGAGGCACTGTGTCCTCGTCACTATGGACAAAATCTATGGTGGGTACCTCTACAAATATAAGAACATGAAGCTATCACATGTTTTCCACATAAGCATAAAGCTTCCAGTGGCATTGGCGTCATAATCAACTCTAGTCCCACCAACATCTGACAGTATCAATTCATCATTACAACCTGTGGCTGGGGCCAATGGAATATATGCCTGCCACCCCTATCTCCACATCGTGGTCTACGCAGTGCTCCATGTTCCAAAATGTTAATGTATTTGACATTGCTACCAAAATTGTATCCTGTACCATCATTGGCACAATATGAGTTCTAGAGTCCCCCCCCCCCCCCCCCCCTCCATCTCTTACCCCAAGCTTCTTACTCTGATCTGACAGTGGGCCACATTGTCTTTGTCTTACTTGAATGTTGTAAAATGAACTTATTGTTTGTCATTTGTTTAGCTGCCTTCACAACTTTTTAAAATATAGCTTTATAATGTCTGGCCTACTCAGTAAAATGCCTACTTTTATTATATTTCAGTTCGCTGTGGAGTTGCCACTTCTTGACATGAGCAATTTTTATAACCTGAGTTATCCATATAAGATTACTAGTCATCTTATTAGATGTAGTTCTAAATGGATAAGTTTCCCTAAATGTTTCAAGAAAGCTACTTAAAAAGTTATCAAAGTTACTACTACTTGAAATATAGCTGTCATAAGGCCATTCTGCTTCTCTTAACATATAGCTAAATACAATTGAATTTTTTTAAATTGAGGTTTGTTTTTATATGGCTTTTGTTACATGAGATTTCTTTGTCAATGAATAATGCAGAGTGATCAGAGATTACTAAATCTAAGCAACATTTATAAATATCTTCAAACATATAATTTGTTAAAATATCATCAGTACAGGTCATTGACTGCATATTATGTCAGAGAATTTGGACACATCATTGCTTTGAACTACAATATTAATGTTGAAGTCAGCAGCCACTACAATTTCCTTCCTTTTTTCTTTATTGGATTTTTCTAGTCAAATCTGACCAGTAAAGCTTCAGTTGTAGCCTTTTTGGTACTCCATAAATAGAAACTACAACATCATTTATGTCCCTTCACCCAACACAACAGCTTTCAAATACACTCTCTTCAGTCAAATAATTACAATCATTTCATATTTTATATCACAATGAGTACATATGCAAGAGCATCCACATGGTTGCTCTTGAGTACAAAAGCTGTTGACTATTTCAAAATTTTTGATTTCATTAAGTGTTTTAGCATTATCAGCTGTAAGCAAATGTTCATTGAGGCAAATAATTTTGTCATTTTTACATTCAGAAAGAATAATTTGTAGTTTGTCAACTTCATAACTTTTGTTTGAAAAGACAGCACTTAGGCCATTTATATCCCAGTGCATTATGTACAAACATTATTTCTTATTTACGATGTCAAGCACATTATATCCTGGGGAGTGTCCAGTCTTGCCACTTTTTTTTAACACTCACTGTTTCTCATCCATATTCTTTCTTGTAAGTTTTCCATGTTATTCAGAATTTTACATATATCAGCAAACATTTTACTAAGATTGGATTCCAGTGAGCTCAAGATGGATAACATATAGTAACAGATTTTACTAAACATTATAAAAAGGGTAGATTGCTAATCTCTGTACAGATGATACATTAAACTGCAGCAGGCACAATGAAAAGACTATTCCACACTGAGCTTTTGGCCCAAGCCTTCTTCTGAGAAGAAAACACAAACACAAATTCACAAAAGCAAGCACACTTCACACACACTAGGCTGCTATCTTTGGCTGCAGAATGAAATTCTTGTGTTGAACAAAAGCAGCAGTTCACAGTGGGATGGGGGAGGGGAAATGATAGCAGGGTATGGATGGAGAGAGAGAAGAGTACTGTCTGGTGGACCATGCATGAATCAGATGACAGCAGTACAAGACTGCCAGACACAGAGTCATGAGGCTGTCAGGGAGGGAGGGGAAGGGGATATGAGAAGTTGAAAAGGAATGGAGCAGAGAAGGGGAAAAGATCAGTGGGTATGTTAGCAGAGAGCAGCACACAGTGAGGAAGAGAGGGGATGTGAGTTGGAAGGAGGCAATAGGATGTAGAGCCACAGACAGTGGATGGAGAGTGTGGGGGCAGTAGGTTACTGTAGGTTGAGGCCAGGATAATTTTGAGGGTAGAGAATGTGTTGTAAGGATAACTCCCATCTGCAAAGTTCAGAAAACCTGGTAGTGGAGGGAAGAATACGGATGGCCTGGGTTGTGCAACAGCCATTGAAATCAAGGATGTTATGTTCAGCTGCAAGTCGTGCTCCAGTGTGATCCACTTTGCTCTTGGCCACAGTTTGGTGGTGGCCATTCATCCTGGTGGACAGCTGGTTGGTAGGCATGTCAATATAAAAACCTGTGTAATGATTGCAGCAGAGCTGGTATACGACATGGCTGCTGTCACAGGTGACCCAGTCTTTTTTTGGCTGGCTTTAATTGAACAACTTAGCTTAGTTTAGATAGTCAGCAAATATGGTCTTGCCAGTGCATTTTGAAAAATAAAAAGTGCTGAGTATATGAAATAACACAATGTACGTGATTGTGAAATAGGAATCCCTATGACCAATCAACATATCAAGAAGTATGATCAGTCATTTTTATCATGTTTCAATTTGAAGTACATAAGAAGAAAGACAAACACAATGGTAGTCCATATCTTTTTTCTGCCACACATATTCCAGTGAATTTCTAAACACAAATGCACAGTGCGCCAGTATGCTGTAATTTTAAAGGACTAAGAAATCTGTGATGGGTCTCCAATACACCCAGTTTAGTAATTCCTGTCTTTCAGTTCCACTGGTCAAATTTTGAAATCTTATTTGAAAAATGTACTTTTGCATAGATAATTAGATTGGATATGATTTTGTAATTTTTCATATGTAATGACAACGATTCTCAACACTATATATGTAGCTGTCACTTCATAATTTTTTAATAGTTACTTTAAGCTGCTTATTGACTGACATACATGATTTCAATTGTTCCAGGGGTAAACCTTTCTGCTCAGCATGGAAGAAATCCACAAGAATTTCCAGTGCTTCATACAGTCGCTCATAGAACATGGGCATTTTGTCCTGCAATCAAACAAATACAATAATATTATGAACTTAGTTAAACAGATACAGTAATATTATGACTTGATAAAGTATTTCTTTTGCTTCCTTTATAAGTAAAGAATATATTTATTATTCTTCTGGTATTTACTGAGGTCTACAAAATAATTTTCTTTTAGCACCTTAAATATTTCAGAGCCAGTTTATTAATATATTGTGATTAAATGGAAGACAATAAAGAAGGAATTATACAGTCTTAACAACCTAAGACAGTCAATGAAATATGACTTAATATGAGTTGAGGATCTGGCCTTGAGTACAGCAAGAACACATTTGCTAGCTGGATTTCTTTTCAGTATTTCTCATGAAGTGAAACATATCTCTGCTTTTATAATGTATTGTTTAGCACTGATTTTTAATGGTACATTCATGAATGTCTGGCAAATCTCATAAAATATATTGAATCAAGTCTGCCCATTTTTCAGCACTGTAAAGCAGGCTGTTCCTGATCAACTGTCCATATGTGAAATGGTGGATGCCTGTGGATGGTCGCAAGCAAATAGATCTTGTGAGTGGGCACACAGCAATGTGCTAACAAAACTACCATTTAATGATAAGGCACTTATTAAGAAAATGTGACTGCAACAGGTTGTGGTGAACTGAAAAATTTAAATGAAAGATAAGATAAAATATTTTATTGAACTGTGAATGTAGGCATTTCTCATTCTTTGCAAGTGATGAAATATTTGGTGTCAGTCACAAGAGGAAGAATGCTCTTCAGTGTTGAATTATGAAGTTAGAACCTTTCACATTTTTTTCCTATTCAAAATGAAACAGAGATTATTCAGAACAGAATACTGACCTAAGTACAGAAATAATGTCAACCATATTTTTATGTTGATTATGAAATTTTTCTACATGTGTGTCATCATGTCACCAGAAAACATTCATAGTGTCATAATAGTAACCGTCATTTAGTCGAGTAATATTTTGTAAAGTTGTTACTTTTAACAGCATTTCCAAAGTGAAAGTATGCAGGGAAACTGAAATAGTTTCATTTCATTTTTTAATTTCATATAGGTCATGAAACATTCACTCAAAATACTGACAGAGTACCAGAAAGCGTTGGCAATGAAGTCTGAAAAGGTAATTGTACTGATAAAGGCACGTAAAGCAGCAGAAATAGTTTAAGACTGAACAGCATATCTCTGGTGTTCTGAGCTACAATAACTGGCAAAAAAGCTACATTGTAGGAACATTTTGTGCATCTGTAGTCATCTTATTTTCATGACATACGACTAATTTCACACCTTGCCTTGGGCCAATAAAATACTGATTTTGTTCCAGTGCAATTTTTGAAACTTCAATTATTTATTTTTACCTCTGTAATCATGTTTTGTATACATTCATAATGATTGCTTCCTGGCACTGTTTTCTAATCTGACAGTGAATTCACAGGTACTTATGCTGAATGAAAACTTTTAAGTTAGTTATTTCTCCTAGGAATTGGTATGTATAAGGGAATGCATACAGTATAACATAGCATAACTTACAACAGGCTCTCGGCTCTTAGTTGATTGTCATTTTGCAGGGGATGTTTACACCATAAACAAGAAACAATGCATAGAAAGTGTATCATAATAATTAAATATTGATTTTGCACAAGTGATTGAACAAGTTCTTATTTATGAACATCCTACAAATTTTCAGCATTACACACACATTATATATGAGGCTTGTTCAGAAGGTAAGTGTACTGTGACCATAATGGACTGTATTTTTTACTTTTTGAGGATTGGCAACAATGAGTGGTAGAGGGGGGGATTCCATGACCAGAGCAAGCACCACAGGAACACATTAGTATGGAAACTTCTCATGCTGTTATCCACTTCCTACTCACAGAAGGAATAGCACTTGCTGAAATTTTTTCGCGAATCACAACAGTTTATAGCAAAGGTGTTATGAGCAAAATGAGTGTGTTTAAGTTGTGTGGGGAGTGTAGTGGAGGCACAATAAATGTTCATGATGAACAGAGGAGACCTTCCACTCTGACTGATGAAATAGTGCAAAAATCGAAGGAACTGTTCATAAGACTGCAAACTGACAGGGGATGAAATTTATGCGATGTTTCCACAACTCTTTGGAACTCTCTTGTGTGAGACAACCACAAAAGAATGTTGGGAGATATATATATATATATATATATATATATATATATATATATATATATCTAAAAACAAAGATGATGTGACTTACCAAATGAAAGTGCTGGCAGGTCGACAGACACACAAACGAACACAAACATACACACAAAATTCAAGCTTTCGCAACAAACTGTTGCCTCATCAGGAAAGAGGGAAGGAGAGGGAAAGACGAAAGGATGTGGGTTTTAAGGGAGAGGTTAAGGAGTCATTCCAGTCCCGGGAGCGGAAAGACTTACCTTAGGGGGAAAAAAGGACGGGTACACACTCGCACACACACACATATCCATCCACACATATACAGACACAAGCAGACATATTTAAATATGTCTGCTTGTGTCTGTATATGTGTGGATGGATATGTGTGTGTGTGCGAGTGTGTACCCGTCCTTTTTTCCCCCTAAGGTAAGTCTTTCCGCTCCCGGGACTGGAATGACTCCTTAACCTCTCCCTTAAAACCCACATCCTTTCGTCTTTCCCTCTCCTTCCCTCTTTCCTGATGAGGCAACAGTTTGTTGCGAAAGCTTGAATTTTGTGTGTATGTTTGTGTTCGTTTGTGTGTCTGTCGACCTGCCAGCACTTTCATTTGGTAAGTCACATCATCTTTGTTTTTAGATATATTTTTCCTTCGTGGAATGTTTCCTTCTATTATAACCATATATATATATATATATATATATATATATATATATATATATATGAATATAATAGAGGGAAACATTCCACGTGGGAAAAATATATTTAAAAAGAAAGATGATGAGACTTACCCAACAAAAGCGCTGGCAGGTCGATAGACACACAAATAAACACAAACATACACACAAAACTCAAGCTTTCGCAACAAACTGTTGCCTCATCAGGAAAGAGGGAAGGAGAGGGAAAGACGAAAGGATATGGGTTTTAAGGGAGAGGGTAAGGAGTCATTCCAATCCCGGGAGCGGAAAGACTTACCTTAGGGGGAAAAAAGGACAGGTATACACTCGCACACACACACATATCCATCCATACATACAAGACACAAGCAGACTGTGTCTTGTATGTATGGATGGATATGTGTGTGTGTGCGAGTGTATACCTGTCCTTTTTTCCCCCTAAGGTAAGTCTTTCCGCTCCCGGGATTGGAATGACTCCTTACCCTCTCCCTTAAAACCCATATCCTTTCGTCTTTCCCTCTCCTTCCCTCTTTCCTGATGAGGCAACAGTTTGTTGCGAAAGCTTGAGTTTTGTGTGTATGTTTGTGTTTATTTGTGTGTCTATCGACCTGCCAGCGCTTTTGTTGGGTAAGTCTCATCATCTTTCTTTTTAAATATATATATATATATATATATATATATGGTTATAATAGAAGGAAACATTCCACGTAGGAAAAATATACCTAAAAACAAAGATGATGTGACTTACCAAATGAAAGTGCTGGCAGGTCGACAGACACACAAACATACACACAAAATTCAAGCTTTCGCAACAAACTGTTGCCTCATCAGGAAAGAGGGAAGGAGAGGGAAAGACGAAAGGATGTGGGTTTTAAGGGAGAGGGTAAGGAGTCATTCCAGTCCCGGGAGTGGAAAGACTTACCTTAGGGGGAAAAAATGATGGGTATACACTCGCACACACACACACATATCCATCCACACATATACAGACACAAGCAGACATATTTAAAGACAAAGAGTTTGGGCAGAGATGTCAGTCGAGGCAGAAGTGCAGAGGCAAAGATGTTGTTGAATGACAGGTGAGGTATGAGTGGCGGCAACTTGAAATTAGCGGAGGTTGAGGCCTGGTGGATAACGGGAAGAGAGGATATATTGAAGAGCAAGTTCCCATCTCCGGAGTTCGGATAGGTTGGTGTTAGTGGGAAGTATCCAGATAACCCGGACGGTGTAACACTGCGCCAAGATGTGCTGGCCGTGCACCAAGGCATGTTTAGCCACAGGGTGATCCTCATTACCAACAAACACTGTCTGCCTGTGTCCATTCATGCGAATGGACAGTTTGTTGCTGGTCATTCCCACATAGAACGCATCACAGTGTAGGCAGGTCAGTTGGTAGATCATGTGGGTGCTTTCACACGTGGCTCTGCCTTTGATTGTGTACACCTTCCGGGTTACAGGACTGGAGTAGGTGGTGGTGGGAGGGTGCATGGGACAGGTTTTACACCGGGGGCGGTTACAAGGGTAGGAGCCAGAGGGTAGGGAAGGTGGTTTGGGGATTTCATAGGGATGAACTAAGAGGTTACGAAGGTTAGGTGGACGGCGGAAAGACACTCTTGGTGGAGTGGGGAGGATTTCGTGAAGGATGGATCTCATTTCAGGACAGGATTTGAGGAAGTCGTATCCCCACTGGAGAGCCACATTCAGAATCTGATCCAGTCCCGGAAAGTATCCTGTCACAAGTGGGGCACTTTTGTGGTTCTTCTGTGGGAGGTTCTGGGTTTGAGAGGATGAGGAAGTGGCTCTGGTTATTTGCTTCTGTACCAGGTCGGGAGGGTAGTTGCGGGATGCAAAAGCTGTTTTCAGGTTGTTGGTGTAATGGTTCAGGGATTCCGGACTGGAGCAGATACGTTTGCCATGAAGACCTAGGCTGTAGGGAAGGGACCGTTTGATGTGGAATGGGTGGCAGCTGTCGTAATGGAGGTACTGTTGCTTGTTGGTGGGTTTGATGTGGACGGATGTGTGAAGCTGGCCATTGGACAGATGAAGGTCAACATCAAGGAAAGTGGCATGGGATTTGGAGTAGGACCAGGTGAATCTGATGGAACCAAAGGAGTTGAGGTTGGAGAGGAAATTCTGGAGTTCTTCTTCACTGTGAGTCCAGATCATGAAGATGTCATCAATAAATCTGTACCAAACTTTGGGTTGGCAGGCCTGGGTAACCAAGAAGGCTTCCCTGGATTCCACGTCAGTATAATTAAATTTTGAACCAACAAGCAGGCATAGAAAGAGGTTCTGAAGTGGGGAAGAAGCTGGTGGGAGAATTATTTGAGGAGAGCATAAAGAATCCTGTGCCATGATTCCCCACATGCATTGAAAGGGATGGCGATTATTTGGACAAAAAATTATGAAAATGTGTATAAGCTATATCCTTTAATTTTTTTCATATACACTTATTCTAAAAGAATACAAAAATCTAGTACACTTACTATCTGAACATGCCTCATATATAGGCTTGCTATTTGTATATTTTTACTTTTTGTGTGCATATAAAGACTATAGAAATGAAACTCTCAATTAAGCACACCCCGGCACTGCCATCCATCTGCTGACCCAGCTCTAGCAATGACACCTGCCACACATCAGACAACAGTCGCTCAAAATTACGTGGCAGAAGTGCCGCATTAAGGGCAACAAGATGTGCATCGAGGTATTCCAGTAGTGGTGAAATAGCTTCAGAAGCTGGTAAGGAGTCTGGTGACCATGCCAGATGAAATGTTGCTTTCTTCAGGGCAGGCCGCATCTGTATGGAAAAAAAAAAACATATTACAGACACTGTTAGTTACAACTGCAAAGAGTAGTGAAGAAAAATGCACCTTTAATCATAACAATGATTCTTATGCCTAAATAATAATCTTCAATGTGTTGGAAACAAAAGCTAGTTCAGCAGGTTCTCACATCAAAATGGACAGAACAGTAGAGTTAAAATCATTGTAGAATTGATGAACAAGAGAAGAGATGTTATAGAACTATTAATCATGAAGGCAGAAAAAACAAGGCCATTAGCAATGGCGGTGAGCAGTGCAGTACCTGATCAACAGAATGTGATTGAATCCACAGAATGTGGGTTGAATCCCTAACATCTAGTGTGGTGAGGGCATGTAACACTATGATTATAACTATCTCTCGGATGACAATGTTGAAGTCAGTGATTCTTTTGGGGTCACTTAATAATTGTAACGTATTTATTTGCACCTGTGTTACCCTTTCTCTTCCTTTGATTTCTGTAATAGTCCATAATAACCCAAACACAGAACTAAGAACTCAGTACAAGCACTAATGTCAGGAGTCTGTAAAAAGTAGTTACTCATTTGTCACACTATTTAGAGGAAACATAAAAGCCTTACTCCAACATTACGCACAATGAATATGCGTCAAGATTTATCACAGTGTTCAGGTTTGGACAAATAAGTAAAAAAAGATAGGCTGAATGATGGATAACTATGAACTTGATGGATGTTAAAATTGTGTATGACAAATTTCTGCCAAGACTTGTTCATTGACACCAGCTATTAGCATGTTACTTTTTGAGTAGCCAACACCCTAGTTCTGAACTAATAGAAGTCAGAAGACTTTGGGTCATTAATGTTTTGACTCCTGCCACAGCCAGTATCAGCAAACAAATGATACTGTGTCTGCCAATGCTGGAGTAGTCACTGCTCATTTCTTTTTCTTCAAATGAATGATGAAGCTCTTCCTGGTTCACCATGTGAGCTACTTATGATTCCTCAGAAGAGGACAATTAATACTTGCATTCTCATAAATGCTAAAAATAAAAAAAGAAGCCAGAATGTGTAATCATAACAGCTGTACATGTAAGGAAGGCACTGTTCTTCTGCCTAATGGAGTCTATGTACAATGGAGTATGTTTCATACATTCCGTCCAGTCCCTCTGACACAAGGTCCAAGAAAAAGTACATACACAGCAGAAACGTACAAGGATAAATAAAAGTACTGGTGAAAATAGGGGAATACCAGCACTCCAAATTCTAGTACCTCAACAAAAAATTAAATGAGAATAAGGAGCATTTTTGGCATGGTGTATTACAGCACAAATGTTTTTATCATGAACTGTGTTCTTAAGCTGTGACAAGATATATTAAAATTGATAGACTGTGGCAATGGATGATCAATTTACTATAGATGCCTTCTTGCTCTCTGCAGAAAGACAGGTATGGCAGGACACCTGTGCTGATCCATAGAGAAATGTTTTGAACTGTAAATGGAAGGCTGCAGATCTGTGTGAACTCAAATAGGCCCTGTAACTGGACATATTTAATATTACATAAATTAGCATCATCAGTCTTATTTCTGGTCTGTCAAACCTCATATTTCAAGCTAGCAAATTGGAATTTGGTCCTGATGTCAGCTGATAGTTTGTGTAGTGCATACAGTGTTATGAAACATTGTATGTATTATATGTAAAGTGTTTGCAGCGACTGGGAGTGAGAAATGAGTAAACAGTGAGGCATTAGTCTTTTACATTATTGAATAACTTACTAGTAAAACACTATTGCACATTAGTGATAAACTAAATGAGGTAGCAATGTTCTAAACAGAGTAGCCTTCTATTTCAGAGTGTGGAGGCTCCAATCTTCATCCAGCCATCCTGATTTAAGTTTCCTGTGGTTTCCATAAATTATTTCAGGCGAGTGCTGGGATGGATTTTATTGTTAGGCCACGACTGACTACCTGTCATATCCTTATCGTGCTAGACCTGTAACTATGTAAATGTCTGTATATGTAAATTACTTTATTTTTTTGTTCTTAAATTTTAATACCAAGACATGCCCAATATCCTTGCAAAAGAGGTCTATCAATGAATAAAACAACTGTTACATTGACTACTACTACTACCACTACTACTACTTCACAACAAATTCCTGTGAAGCACAAGAATATGTCTGTACTGAACTCCTTGTCTACTGTTACTGAATTAATCAATATTAAGGAAATGATTCACAGCATAATGTTTAATAAACAGTCATGTCCTAATATGCCACATATTACTCCATAGTAATTATAGCAGTCTTCTTTTAATATAGTATGTGACCTGTGCAAATGAATCCCTTTACTTAGTTGCCTTGCATATTTATCACGGCTTCAATTTTTAAGATCATATTCCTGTTGGAAATTCAAGAAGAAATAATAATTTAACTACCAATCTGAATATAATGCTTCAAGGTGTGCTGCATGGAATGTGAGTACGAATTAGGATTGCTGTCTAGTGTGCTGTGGGCTTCCATTAAAAATGTGATCACATGTAAATTTTTGTTATTTAGTATTTAAAATTTCTGGAAGGTTCTCAAAATTTCTCACATTTGTACTATTTTCATATTCTGGAATAGCCTATGTTTGTGTTAATAGTAGCACTCTCTAACCAGGAGGCAGCTGTGCATTGATGTCTGTATTAAAATTGCTTTCAGTTCTAAGTGTTGTACTTAACTGATGATCCTACTTTTGGATTTGGACTTGATTCTGGTTATGACATGACATTGTTTGGTGGAGAAACCTAGCAGTTAAAATATCTACATTGGTTCCAGTTGGGTAGTGCAAAAGCATTCACATACACAAACAAGAACTGGAATACAAGCAGTACATTGTTCCCAAGGTCCATGTGTATTCAGGAGACCAAGGTATGCCAAAACATCAATCAACATCAGGCACCCATCAGTGTATTCCAGAGATGTTGATCAGAACCTGATGAAATGGATGAGGAGATTTGACCAAGTTACCAAATACAACAGGTGGGATCACATGATGTTTTTGGAAAATGTGTTCCTTTACTTGAACGGCACAACCTAGCAGTGCTTCAACAATGAAATGGAGAAGCTCAATAGCTGGGACAAACTCCAGGTTGAAATGAAGAAGTGGAAGAACAAATGAAGAACAAGGCCATATTTTACATTCAGAATATTTTTTCACTATACCTCACTGTGAAACCGAATATGACAGAAGCTGACAAAGTCACATATTTCATGAAAGTAGTCACAGAAGACATGTACTAAGCCCTTTTGGTAAGGAATGTTACAGAAACTGCGGTTCTGATCAAGAGCTGCCAGGGCATTGAGGAAATGTTATGTTCAACTCCTGAATGTGGTCTCTACTGCTGTTGTGGGGGGCCACCATGATCTCACCTCTCTCATATGCCAAGTAGTATGAGAAAAGATACAGCAATTTACAGCAGCTAGAAATATCACACAGGGTATGCAAGAGATAGCAGCCTTGAATGTCAACTCCAGACATCAGGAGATAATAGAGAATGTTGAAGAAGAAATGTGTTGATCTTCAGCATTAATCTCCACCACCTGTTGAATGCATCATGAAGAATGAACTTGACTAACTTGTACTTATGCAGCAGCTGCAAAATGCTATTCCACCATCTGACAAACACAGGTATATCTAACTCTTCTGCCAAGTGCAACAAACCCATAGAAGAACAGATATTTGGAGGATGAAGGATAACATGCTGGTATCTTTCCGCTGTGGGGCCATGAATACACTGTATGCTACTGCAGAGAAAGACGACAAGAATTTGATCACTATCACACCACAAAAGATGAACTATCACAACAGTTCTATTCATACCTGTCACCTATAGATGATTAAAATCAACCTGGATTAGGATGCTCACCAATTTGACATAACCATTTCCCATCACCATACAGAGGTAGCAGCCATTCACTTAGCCACTGACTTGAGGAAAACTGAGGCGACCATCTATGGAGCTGAGGACATCACAGATGAAAATCCTCCATGAACAATGGTCACCAAGACACCAGGAAATCTCATCAATGGCATCTTCAAAGGCCACACAGGTACTAGTCAATACAGAGGCTTATTTTCCTATAATGTTGAATGCTTGTCATTGCCAACTGAAGAAGACTATGTTCGGTAACAAAAGATTGAGCTGAAGGTCACAAACATGAAATACATCCAGGAAACTTGAACATGTGTTGCAAGAATAACATCAATGAAAAAACACAGTCCTTTGATATTGTCTCTTCAAGATAATGTGGTCATAGCATTATTCTCAGGTAATCTGAGGAAGATCAGAGTTCCAGACTGACAAATCTACTACAGTAACTGTAAGTTCCAGTTGTCAATCAAGATGCTCAATTAAACTGTGGAGCTTTCACCAATTGCAAAAAGCTATTCAGGTTCAAAGAAGAAATCTACTCAGGCTCACAAAAGAAATCTACTTGCAAATAACAGTCATGTAGGTGGTAAAAGAGAACTCTCGTTTGTTAATTGTCATGAGCAGCCATAACTCATTCCTAAAGGTATGTGCTTGGGAACAGCCACACCAGCCCATGGTGTGTAGCTTGTAACAGGACACCCTCCTGTAGCATTACTTTTCCTCAAAAGTAGTTGTCAATACCAGAATTATTTCTCGAATTTTAGAGAAGGTCAATATTATCACAGTTGCTTTTCTGAAAACTTTTATATAATTTTATGCACAGTATGTTGTATTTCAAGCTAAAATTTACAAAAAAGAATTACTTTATAAAATGTTTTAGTCTTGATGTTATAATCAAGAAGTACTAGTTCTGAATGTACAGTTAAAATTACTTTTTTGGAAACATTTGAAATTACTAACTGTTTCTATTATTAATTACACAATACTGTACTGGTTACTATGTTTATTTCTGGATTCATTTATGAAATAATAATTGAAATTAATAATGTAACTGAAATGTGCAGAAATCCATTTGTTAAGAAAAATAGTGAACCCTTTGGAATATGGTGTGAGTGTCAGAGCAGTAAGCATGCCTCTGTTGTGACCAGATGTATTTTTGTATTTGTGCAAACAATGTAATTTTGGCTTTGTTAATGTGAAAAATCAAAAGACTGTATGCTGTACTAACATATGAGAAAATACATTAACATGCAAAAAAGTTCTGCAACACCAATCTTCAAATTTATTTAGATCAATCCAACTGTGAGGACCTTAAATGTGACATTTTCAGCTTCAAGAATCAGACTTCTAGACAAGAAGAACTGGAGTCAACTCTACATGATGAGCTAAGTAAACTAGAAAGTTTCTTGTGATCTCTGCTCCATGCAAACTTTCATAAAAGACTAATGTGGACAATATATCTAAAAATAAAGATGCAGTAACTTACCAAACGAAAGCATTGGTATGTTGATAGGAGACAATAAAAAACACACAAACACACACACAAATTTCAAGCTTTTGCAACCCACAGTTGCTTCATCAGGAAAGAGGGAAGGAGAGGGAAAGAGAAAAGGATGTGGGTTTTAATGGAGAGGGTAAGGAGTCATTCCAATCCTGGGAGCAGAAAGACTTACCTTAGGGGGGAAAAGGGAGAGGTATAATAGATGGAATTAGGAAGTAGGGGGTAGACTACAAGCTCAGTGCCATTGATGAAGAATCATACTTCGCTACATCTACAGACAAGTCAGTGGAGTAAGCTACTATCAACATGCCAATAGGATCTGACCTAACTCAGAAGCAATGTCAGCTAGTGTTAGCCATTCTGCATCAATTTTCTGATGCTTTCAAATCTGGACCGGGCGGGATGACAGACCAAGAAGCCTATGGTAAAGCATAATATCAACACCTGGGATAAACCACCAATTTGCAAACACTATTTTAGAATGTCACCAACTGAATGACAGAGAATCTGGGAAGACATGGAGAAGATGCTTTATGGTGACACCATCGAACTTTCAGATAATCCTTGATCCTCTCCTGTGGACCTTGTGAGAGAGAAGGATGGCCAACACCCTTGATTGCTTGATAGGAGCACAATATTTCTCAACTATGGACAAGCAGCAGGATACTGGCAAATTGAGAATGGTGAAGCTCACCAGGAAAAGACTGCATTCACAACACATGATGGCCTCTATGAGTTCAAAGTTATGCTGCTTTGATTCTATCATGGTCCAGCTACCTTTGAGCATACAATGGACACCTTGCTTCATTGCCCACATAATAAAAATTTTGTGGCTCTTTGTTAATGGTGATGGAGTCCATTCTAATCCAGACACAAAATAATTACAGTCACAGATGTTATGAGTCTTCAGCACAATCATGATGTGAGAAGTTTTCTCAGAATGTGTTTGTAGTACCAGTGATTTATAAAAGACTTTTGTGCCAAGGGACATCCCTTGCAAGAACTACTGTAGGGAGATGCCAAATTTTCTTGAAATGAGGTGCAGGAGATGTCTTTCCTTGTTCTTTTGGATGCGCTAACATCTCCTACAGTTCTAGCATTGTATAACAAGAATGTTAAGACAAAATTTCACACTGAAGCTAACAGCTTTGGTATAGGGGCAGTCTGAAACAGAGCATCTCCATTCTGCTCTAGTTACACCCCTACTAATAATGTTTTTTTTCTCTCTTCTGTTATTTTTGGTTCTGATTTTATGTAACCCACATATTTGATGTTGCATTGAATATATCCATTTCTTATTTAGACCAGATTTAAGTCTACCTGACTGCAAAAATATAATTAGTTTTGTTTAAAACCATAATCGTCATCACCATCATCATATCGTCAGCATAAGTCATTGCCTTCTGTAGAAGATTATTCCATTCTTTCCTGTTTAGTGCTGAACTCCTCCAATTCTGAGTTCCAGTTTTCCTCATGTCCTCTCTGACATCTCTCTCCCACCTTAGCTTTCATCTTCCTGCTCTCCAGGTTTCCTCAGGCACTGCACTAAATATCTTCTTATGCATTCTGTCATTTGTTATCAGTACCTACCGCCTGTGGTTGACACAATTTTCTTCCACTGGACCGGGATTTTGTCTCAAGATCTTTCTTTCAAATATGTCCAGTTGCCTTTCATTAAGTGTCATTAATCTCCATGTTTCAGCACCTTTTGTTAGCATCAGCCTTATTTATTGTCTGAGGCCATGGTAGCACTTATTGGTGGATAGTATTTAGTTTTGAATTTTAGAGCCAACATTATTCTTAGTTTACTTCTGACTCAAGTCATTAAACTTATATGAACCAATTTCTATGGATGAGGGCTCATTTGAATAGTCCCTTTTCGCTACAGGCATATACTTAGTTTTTCCTTTGTTTATCTGTAGGTTCATCATTCTAGCAGCTTCTTTCATTGATCTTGGTTTTCTAGCAATTATATTAATATCATCTGCACCTACCAGTACCTGAACTGATTTATACAGGATAGTCCCTATTGTATTGATGCCTGCATCTCTTACAACCTTTTCCATTGTTTGAGATCACAGACTTGATTATATATCATGTATTTTAATTTGATGTTTTCCATAGTAGCTTTCACTAAGGCAATCAGTTTATTAGGAATGCTTAACTCGTCCATTGCTGTATACAGCTCTCTTCTGTCAATACTGTCACAGGTTGATATGAAGGCTATAAAGAGATGATGTGTATCAATCACAAAATCTTTGCATTTTTCTAGTATTTGCTGCATTGTGAAGACCTGATCAACAGCAGATCTTCCCCGACGAAACCCACAATGATAGTCACCAACAGCATTTTCAACTTAGGGTGAAAGCCTGTTAAAAAGGATGTTGGAGGATATTTTATAAGCTGTAGGTAATAGGCAAATTCCCCAGTAGTTAGAGCACACCAAAGTGTCACCTTTATTGTGTATTTGGCATATGATACCTATGTTCCAATCTCAGGGATACTTTCATCTTCCAAATCTTAACTACAAGCTTGTGAACATGTTTGACAGATTTCTTTCCTGCATTTTTAATGAGTTCTGCTCATATTAGACCCATTCCCAGGGCCTTCTTATTCTTCAATTTCTTGAAGGCCACCTCTACTTCCTCAGCAGTCGGTACTGGTTCCTCTGTTCCCAAGTTCCTTGTATTTACAGAGGATAAGATTCCTTGATTCCCAGGTGTACCAACACTCAACAGTTCATCACAGCACAAAAAGAAAAAGAGAGAGTATGAAAGGAAAGAAACAGAAGAAACGGAATAACTGAAAGGGATGAACTAAGTGAGAGACTTAATCAGGAGTTAAATAAGAGCTGGAAGGATTTCCAGCCAAGGGTGAATTTACGTAGGAATACAGATTGTTCAACTATAAGTAGTGATGAAGCAATATGTAGAACATGGATGGGCAACCGGCGCCCTGCAGGCCGGATCCGTCCTGTGATTGATTTCAATCTGGCCTGCGGACGTTATCTGCAGGAGAAGACAAGTTGCTCACACTGCACTCCACCCGAGAAGCACTTTTGGGTATTCCTGCCAATGCTCAGCTAGGCTCGGCACAGGTTTGCAACTCATGATGCAGACCAGTGAAAGTCTTGCTTAAAGACTGGCCAAACAGAGCACAGCCTGGTGACAAGTCTCAGACTGTGCTGGATGGCAGATGTTCAAGATAAGAGAAGCCACACAGGCAAGTGCTGGCCTCAGTGACTGGCTGTTGCTGTGTCAGCTATCATTGTGGAAGTGGCTGACACCTCATTAGCAACTTGCATGTGTAGTGCAGTACAGAGCTGCCTCCCACTGCTGCTGCAGCACAGGAGTCAAATGTGGACGTTATTTCCTGCCTGTGTCTGTGGTACACATTGATAGAGCGCAAACGCTTGTAGTAGGAAACAATGCCATTAAAATTACCAACTGCTCACAAAATGTACTGACTTCAACAGCAGCAGCAGCTGCTGCACAAGCTAGTTGTCTGCTGTCAGTTTGCACATGAAGTTCTGTGTTAATTGTTTCTCAATTTCATGCAAATGTCTCTGTGCGTCGAGTTTATTTAAAAAATGTCTGGCGTTAAGAAGAGGAAAGTAGATGCTGAATGTCATCTATTCCAGACAAAATGGACTGAGGATTACTTCTTCATGATGTACAACAATAAACCTGTTTGCTTGTTGTGTAGTGAACCATTACCTGTTGTGAAAGAATATAACGTGAAAAGGCATTTTTCTATGAAACACACAACAGCTTACAGGGCAACTAGGGAAAGACAGAACTACGTTATTAATTTCCAGTTTGGAAAAGCAACAGCAAATGTTTCCCATATCAAGGACACACTGTGACAATTTCGTTAAAACTGGTTTTATAGTGAGCAGAAGCATTGCCAAGTCATTACAGCTTTTTTTCTGAAGGCAAATTCAAAAAGGAATGCCTCTTGGACATCACTGATGTACTGTGTCATGATAAAAAAAAGTATTTGAACAAGTAATTCTGTTGCAACAAACCATGGTACGATGAACTGAGATGATGGCTGTTGACATTAAAAAAAGTTTGTGTGACCGTGCTGCCACATTCAAAGCATTTTACATTACTTTGGACAAGAGCACTGATTCATTGGACACAGCTCAATTAGTGATTTTTGTTTGTGGTGTAGATGTGGATTTCAAAATAGTGGCAGAATTACAGATATTAGAAGTAATCACTACTAGTGAAGATGTATTTCATGAAGTTGAAAAAAATCATTGAAACCTTCAACCTGCAGTGGAGTCAACTCACTGGAGTTTTTTTATGATGGGGCACCTGCGATGGTCAGTTCACAAAAACATTTTATCTTTTGAAGTAAATATTGACAAAAAAGATTAACAATTCTTCACTGCATTATTCATCAACAAAATTTGTGTTCTAAATCAATTAAAATGAAACATGTCATGGACGTGGTTACCACGGGCATCAATTTCATTAAGTCCCACACACTAAATCACCACCAATTCAATCAGTATTTGTATGATCTGTGCTCTGAATATGCAGATTTATCTTACCATTGTGAAGTGAGACGGCTGAGTAAGTGCAAAATGCTAAAACATTTCTATGATCTTTGACAAGGAATAGAAGATTTTATGGCAATCAAAGGGAAACCACTGGCTGAAATAAATGATCCCCAATGGAATTGTGATTTCACATTCATGGTTGACATCACATCTCGTTTAAATGACTTAAATTACAAACTCCAGAAATGAGGGCAGTTAATTCACAAATTACACAGCCATCTGAAACCTTTTCCGGCAAAGATCCACTTGTGGGAAATGCAGATGAAAGCTGGAAACTGTTAACACTTTCCTACATTGTCAACTCATGAAAATGTTGATTATGTTACTTACGCTCATGAGCTGAAATCATTATTAGTGCAATTTACCACAAGGTTTTCTGATTTCAGGAATGCAGACAGCATGTTTGCTGTATTTGCTAACCCAATAACTTGTGATGTAGAAAAGGCCAGAGAAAATCTTCAAATAGAACTTATTGAACTTAAGGACGATTTGTCTTTAAAATCTAAATTTGAAGAAATAAACCTGGTCAAATTCTATAAAACTTATGTGACTGAAAAGAAATATCCGCAACTGAGATTATTTGCAAGAAGGAAAATTTATCTTTTTGGAAACACATATAAGTGTGAACAACTCTTTTTTTCTCTTATGAAAACAAATAAATGCAACACACATGCAAGGTTAACAGAAGACAACCTGGAAAATACCTTAAGACTCAGTTTCAATTACCTAAATCCAGATATCAACGATCTTGTGTTAAAAATTCAAACTCAGAGCTTACATTAAGCTGCTGTTGAATATTTTTTTAAAAGCAGTAAAGCACTGTCTATATATTTGTTAAGTGTCACTTTTCAGCTTTCCTAACGGCTGCTGGCAAAATTTGTGTGTCCAGCATATTGGATTTAGACAAAGTCTCCATGATTCACCTGGGTTTCTATGCAATCACATGATCTTCAAAAGTTTTGTTTTGGGGTATGGGTTATCATGATGAATTTAAGGAACCAAGACATTGAGTTAAAGTACGGTGTGAAAATAAATGTAAACATCCGAAGATGGGGTCTCATGTATTGTCACAGTCATGGACAAAATTCCACCTTATTTGCTGGGCAAGCTGCCGTCAAGCCAGGTGAGTTTCCTTTTGGCTGTATTGCTGAATTTTTGTATTTCACTATATATGATAATATTCATGTTCTCTTGAAAAGCTTAGGGGTGAGTCTAAATATATTATCTGCAAATCTGCATGTCACAGATGTCTTCAAACGTATGCATGACAGGTGCAGCTATCACATCACATGAGTACTGTCTTTTATTGACTGTCCAGTCATTTATGTGAGAATTCCGGCCTTTATGTGCCATGTAAACAACATATGATTCATGTGTACCATTAGCAATGATACAAATTTCACACAGAAGTCAGGAAGCCCTCAAACGATGAATACTATTGTCAATATGTTAATATAATGAACGTCTGATGGTGAGTGTTATCTTATTGTTATTACTACAAATATCAACGACCAGTACTGATGCCATCCGAAACATTCTCAGTATTACCAACATGAACTGAGTGTCTGAGGACAATTATTATCAAATACTAACAAAGAGATACAGGGGCTGGCCAGTACTTACCTCAGCTCAGTACAGCCGATAGATACACACAAAACAAAACCGAAAATTTATGTTTCTAGCTTTCGGAACAAATGTTCCTTCATCAGGGAGGAGAGAGGGGAAAGAAAGGGAAGAAGGGAAAGGAGATTCAGTTACTCACAACCCAGGTTATGAAGCAACAGGGAAAGGAAAATAGGGAGGGTAGCAAGGATGGAGGCATGGTTGTCAGAGGGAAGCCAAAGATATTCTACTGTAAGTACTGTGCCAGCTTCAAACCAAAGAGGATGCATACAGAAGTAAAGAGGTATATAGTATAAAGATAAACACAACTATGCAGGATGAAAAGATGCGTGAATGGCTAAGAGGAAAGGGAAAGAGGAGAAGACTGAAGAGTAAATGGGAGTGAGGTTGTTTAACGTAGGTTCAGTCCAGGGGGATGGGGGGATGAAAGGATGTGTTGGAGTGCAAGTTCCCATCTCCGCAGTTCAGAGGGACTGGTGTTGGGTGGGAGAAGCCAAATGGCACATACGGTGTAGCAGGTTCCTAGGTCCCTAGAATTATGCTGGAGGGCATGCTCCGCTACTGGGCATTGGGCATCTCCTAGGCGGACAGTTCGTCTGTGTCCGTTCATGCGCTCAGCCAGTTTAGTTGTTGTCATGCCGATGTAAAAGGCTGTGCAGTGCAGGCATGTCAGTTGATAAATGACATGTGTAGTTTCACATGTGGCCCTGCCTTGAATTGTGTACGTTTTACCAGTAGCGGGGCTGGAGTAAGTGGTTGTGGGGGGATGCATGGGGCAGGTTTTGCAGCGGGGTCGGTTACAGGGGTAGGAACCGCTGGGTAGAGAAGGTAGTCTGGGAATATTGTAGGGTTTAACAAGGATGTTACGGAGGTTAGGGGGCCGACGAAAGGAAACTCTGGGTGGTGTGGGGAGAATTTTGTCAAGGGATGATCTCATTTCAGGGGTTGACTTGAGAAAATCATATCCCTGGCAGAGTAATTTGTTGATGTTTTCGAGGCCAGGATAATATTGGGTGACAAGGGGGATGCTTCTGTGTGGTCTGGGGGTAGGAACATTGTTGTTGGATGGGGAGGAATGTATTGCTCGAGAGATCTGTTTGTGGACAAGGTCTGCAGGATAGTTGCGGGAGAGGAAAGCACTGGTCAGGTTATTGGTGTAATTGTTGAGGGATTCGTCACTGGAGCAGATACGTTTGCCACAAATACGTAGGCTGTAGGGAAGGGAGCGTTTGATGTGGAATGGATGGCAGCTATCAAAGTGAAGGTACTGTTGTTTGTTTGTGGGTTTGATATGGACAGAGGTGTGGATGTGAGCTTCAACAAGATGAAGGTCAACATCCAGGAAGGTGGCTTGGGTTTTGGAGAAGGACCAGGTGAAATTCAGATTCGAAAAGGAGTTGAGGTTATGGAGGAAATTAAGGAGTGTTTCTTCACCATGAGTCCAGACCACAAAGATGTCATCTATAAACCTATACCAGGCCAGGGGAAGCAGCTGTTGGGTCTTCAGGAAAGCCTCCTCCATGCGGCCCATGAAGAGGTTGGCATAGGACGGAGCCATCCTGGATCCCATGGCCGTTCCCCTGATTTGTTTGTAGGTCTGGCCTTCAAAAGTGAAGTAATTATGGGTGAGGATGAAGTTGGTAAGTGTGATAAGGAACGAGGTTTTTGGAAGATCTTCGGGTGGGCGTTGGGAGAGGTAGTGCTCAAGGGCAGAGAGACCATGGGTATGTGGGATGTTTGTGTAAAGGGATGTAGCATCTATGGTGACAAGAAAGGTTTCAGGTGGGAGAGGAGTGGGAATGGATTTGAGGCGTTCTAGGAAATGGTTTGTGTCTTTGATGTAGGATGGGAGTCTGCGGGTAATAGGTTGGAGGTGCTGGTCTACCAGAGCTGAGATACGTTCGGTTGGGGCTTTGAAGCCTGCTACAATGGGACGGCCAGGATGGTTCTCTTTGTGGATTTTGGGTAATAGGTAGAAGGTAGGGGTACGTGGCTCAGGTGGAATGAGTAAGTCTATGGAAGCCGCTGTGAGGCCTTGTGAGGGACCTTGGATTCTTAGGATTTTTTGCAGCTCAGTCTGGATGGAGGGAATGCGATCCTGGGTAACAGCTTTGTAGGTTGAGGTGTCGGAGAGTTGACGCAGTCCTTCTGCCACATACTCCACATGGTCAAGTACGACAGTTGTGGAGCCTTTATCCGCCGGGAGGATGACAATAGAGCGGTCTATTTTCAGCTCCTTAATGGAACGGGATTCAGCTGGGGTGATGTTGGGGGTTGTTGGGATGTTCTTCAAGAAGGACTGGGAGGCAACACTGGATGTGAGGAATTCCTGAAATGTCTGCAAGGGATGGTTTTGGGGGAGGGGAGGAGGATCCCTTTGACAAGGCAGTCGGAACTGTTCTAGACAGGGTTCAACACTGGGTCTAGTATTTGGGGGCTGTGTTTGGGTAGTGAAGTGGTATTTCCAGTTGAGGTTCCGGGTGAATGAGAGGAGATCTTTAACCAGGGCAGTGTGGTTGAATTTAGGCGTGGGGCTAAAGGTTAAGCCTTTTGACAGAACAGATGTCTCTGGAGGAGAGAGGGATCTGGATGAGAGGTTTATGACTGAATTGGGACTGGCGATATGTGGCATTTGACTGTGGTTATAGTTGAGATTTGGTCTGTGTGGGGTATGTGCTGGGATGGGGAGATTGAGTAGGGTGGCTAGACTAGGTTTGTTGGCTATGAGGGGGGTTTGTTGAAGGTTCTGTTGTGGTTGGTGTTTGTGAGGGATAGGGAGAGGGGCCCCACTTCTTAGGTGTTGCACTAGCACTGTGGATAGTTTTTTCAGGTGGTGTGTGGCATGGAACTCAAGTTTGCAGCTGGCTTCTAGGATGATGTTCTTGAGTGTGTTCTCCAAGCAAGGGTTTGAGAGGTGGAGGAATTTGAAGAGAGATAGGAGCTGTTGGGAGTGGTGGTTACATGAAGTAGTGTAGAGATTCAGGACAAGTTGGGTAAGGGCTAAGGATTGAAGGTTCTGGAAGTCCAGGAGAGACTGGTGGAAGGAGGAATTGCACCCGGAGATGGGAACTTTTAAGGTAAGCCCTTTAGGGGTAATTCCAAAGGTTAAGCAGGACCGGAGGAAAAGTATGTGGGATTGCAATTTGGCTACGGTGAATGCATGTTTCCGGAATGAATGTAAATAATGTGGTATAGGATTAGGGTACATAGTGGGAAACTGGTGGGTAGGGAAATTAAATAACTAAAATTGAAATAGTAATCATAAGAAGGAATAAAATGCGGAGGGAAGGACGAGAAAGAAAGAAATTGTGTTGGTAATGTTCAATACCAAAGGAAGACCACTAAATAAGAAAAATACGGAAAAAGTTGACCAGACCAAGCAAGTATGTCCAGATCAGGGGAAAAGAACACACGTTGCTCAAAAACAGAGATAGCGAGTGGCGAAAAAAGGATCGCGCGTGCTGCAAAAGATATCGCGCGTACTCAAAAAAGATCGCGCGTACCGCAAAAGCGATCGCGCGTGCCGCAAAAAAGATCGCGCGTGCCGCAAAAATGTCCCAAAAAAATTTTCCTGTGGCAGAGAAAGATAGACAATGGCACAAAAATATCGCCAGCAACAAGAAATCGACGGAAATGGATGATACTGGTAGGTGTGGAAGAGATTGTTGGCAGTGATTGTTGCCTGGAAAACAGTGAATAACGAACGTTAAAACTATGGAATGTTGAATAAATAAATCAATAAATAAAAAAGAGAAGAGGACTATAAACGGAACAAGATAATAGGAGGAAGATGAAACTAGCACAGTTGGTGACGAAAATATTTATTTATGGATATATAAAACACTGAAGAAGAGAAAATGTTAAGATGACAGACGTAAGTGATAGCTAACAAAAGGGACAAAACAATGAAGGATGTGGACCATATAGGTGATCTAAATGATTAATGGAAAATCTCATATAGAGTAGATAATCTGCCACATACTCCACACGGTCAAGTACGACAGTTGTGGAGCCTTTATCTGCCGGGAGGACTGCGTCAACTCTCCGACACCTCAACCTACAAAGCTGTTACCCAGGATCCCATTCCCTCCATCCAGACTGAGCTGCAAAAAATCCTAAGAATCCAAGGTCCCTCACAAGGCCTCACAGCGGCTTCCATAGACTTACTCATTCCACCTGAGCCACGTACCCCTACCTTCTACCTATTACCCAAAATCCACAAAGAGAACCATCCTGGCCGTCCCATTGTAGCAGGCTTCAAAGCCCCAACCGAACGTATCTCAGCTCTGGTAGACCAGCACCTCCAACCTATTACCCGCAGACTCCCATCCTACATCAAAGACACAAACCATTTCCTAGAACGCCTCAAATCCATTCCCACTCCTCTCCCACCTGAAACCTTTCTTGTCACCATAGATGCTACATCCCTTTACACAAACATCCCACATACCCATGGTCTCTCTGCCCTTGAGCACTACCTCTCCCAACGCCCACCCGAAGATCTTCCAAAAACCTCGTTCCTTATCACACTTACCAACTTCATCCTCACCCATAATTACTTCACTTTTGAAGGCCAGACCTACAAACAAATCAGGGGAACGGCCATGGGATCCAGGATGGCTCCGTCCTATGCCAACCTCTTCATGGGCCGCATGGAGGAGGCTTTCCTGAAGACCCAACAGCTGCTTCCCCTGGCCTGGTATAGGTTTATAGATGACATCTTTGTGGTCTGGACTCATGGTGAAGAAACACTCCTTAATTTCCTCCATAACCTCAACTCCTTTTCGAATCTGAATTTCACCTGGTCCTTCTCCAAAACCCAAGCCACCTTCCTGGATGTTGACCTTCATCTTGTTGAAGCTCACATCCACACCTCTGTCCATATCAAACCCACAAACAAACAACAGTACCTTCACTTTGATAGCTGCCATCCATTCCACATCAAACGCTCCCTTCCCTACAGCCTACGTATTTGTGGCAAACGTATCTGCTCCAGTGACGAATCCCTCAACAATTACACCAATAACCTGACCAGTGCTTTCCTCTCCCGCAACTATCCTGCAGACCTTGTCCACAAACAGATCTCTCGAGCAATACATTCCTCCCCATCCAACAACAATGTTCCTACCCCCAGACCACACAGAAGCATCCCCCTTGTCACCCAATATTATCCTGGCCTCGAAAACATCAACAAATTACTCTGCCAGGGATATGATTTTCTCAAGTCAACCCCTGAAATGAGATCATCCCTTGACAAAATTCTCCCCACACCACCCAGAGTTTCCTTTCGTCGGCCCCCTAACCTCCGTAACATCCTTGTTAAACCCTACAATATTCCCAGACTACCTTCTCTACCCAGCGGTTCCTACCCCTGTAACCGACCCCGCTGCAAAACCTGCCCCATGCATCCCCCCACAACCACTTACTCCAGCCCCGCTACTGGTAAAACGTACACAATTCAAGGCAGGGCCACATGTGAAACTACACATGTCATTTATCAACTGACATGCCTGCACTGCACAGCCTTTTACATCGGCATGACAACAACTAAACTGGCTGAGCGCATGAACGGACACAGACGAACTGTCCGCCTAGGAGATGCCCAATGCCCAGTAGCGGAGCATGCCCTCCAGCATAATTCTAGGGACCTAGGAACCTGCTACACCGTATGTGCCATTTGGCTTCTCCCACCCAACACCAGTCCCTCTGAACTGCGGAGATGGGAACTTGCACTCCAACACATCCTTTCATCCCCCCATCCCCCTGGACTGAACCTACGTTAAACAACCTCACTCCCATTTACTCTTCAGTCTTCTCCTCTTTCCCTTTCCTCTTAGCCATTCACGCATCTTTTCATCCTGCATAGTTGTGTTTATCTTTATACTATATACCTCTTTACTTCTGTATGCATCCTCTTTGGTTTGAAGCTGGCACAGTACTTACAGTAGAATATCTTTGGCTTCCCTCTGACAACCATGCCTCCATCCTTGCTACCCTCCCTATTTTCCTTTCCCTGTTGCTTCATAACCTGGGTTGTGAGTAACTGAACCTCCTTTCCCTTCTTCCCTTTCTTTCCCCTCTCTCCTCCCTGATGAAGGAACATTTGTTCCGAAAGCTAGGAACATAAATTTTCGGATTTGTTTTGTGTGTATCTATTGGCTGTACTGAGCTGAGGTAAGTACTGGACAGCCCCTCTATCTCTTTGTTAGTATTTGTTTCACGTCTCTATATGAGATTTTCCATTAATCATTTAGACAATTATTATCAGTTTGACAAATCGCCATTCTGTTTACATGCTTACAGTTCTTTCTCATATAAACACTAGCAGCTAATTCTTGTCTAATGTGGATCCATTAGAACATGGCAGCTGTTGAAAATGTGGGTAATTTATAAAGAATTAGCTGCAACCAGTTATTTTTATAGGGATTTATTTCTCCAAGATGATATTTCAAAATGCCCGGCATCACATCTTCACATAATTTCATTTATTTACATGTCATGAGCATAGTTTCTTTACTAATGGTGTTGCAGGATTTTCCAATGGGATTTTTAAGCCAATTATCACAAAAAGTCATAGATAAAGACAAACTGTTTACGACACACAAATAAATGAAAATGTGAAGATCGGGTGAATATAAACTTACATTCAACAGTGCTATTTTGGAGTCATAATTGGTGGGCATGGCTTGTTGAGAAAGGGGTGTCATTCATATCAATCCATTACCATGTAAACATTAACACCACAGACCCACTAGTTTTGACTTTATGTGTTAGGAGCACTGTTGTCATGTCATGTGACAAAGTGGCCTGCGAGCTGAAATACGTATGTGAACCTGGCCCGCTGGTCATCAAATGTTGCCCATGCCTAATGTAAAAGATGGGCTTAACACTTTGTTTATTATAAATTATGCTTAATTACAAAATTCTACTACAGAGACTGGGTACAATATGTTTGTCTATCCTCTTCTGGAGTACTCTGGGTGTGGGATGTGCCTCAGATAGTATTGAGGATGGATACTGAAAAAGTTCAAAGAAGGGCATCTCATTTTGTATTATCATGAGACTGGGGAGAGAGAGATACAGGTATGATATACAAACTAGGCTGGCAGTCCTTATAAAAAAGGTGTGTTTCATTGTGGAAGGACCTTCTTGTGAAATTTCTATCACCATCTTTCTCCTCCAAATGGAAAAACATTTTGTTGCTGTCCACCTACAAAGAGAGGAGTGATCATCATATTAATAAGAGAACTCAGTGCTTACACAGAAAGATTTAAATGCTGATTTTTTTTTCCTGCATTCTTTTCTTGAGTGTGATGTCAGAGAAATAATTTGAAGGTGACTTGATGAACCCTCTGCCAGCACTTAATTGTGAATTACAGAGTAATCATGTAGATGTAGATGTACATACTAGTAAAACATTTTGAAGTAATAGACAGATTTGAAATGATGACACCAGTCACTGTAAAGACTGGCATTTCATGTTTTCATTAAATTAGTTAAAATTTTGTGGAACTAATTAACTTACAAGGTAAGTTTGGAAGTAACCACATTTTCCATTGCAGATTTTGACTCTGTACTTGTAGCTTCTGACCTTTGCTATTATACTTCGGTCAATCTCATGTTTACGCACAAGATGGCATACTTCATTAATTGATTAGCCATTAAGCCATTATTGAGGCTCGAGAAATTGCAAGACTCCTTGTAGAATATATCATTTTGAAACATGGAGGACCCTGTTTGATGGTCTCTGACCTGATCTTATTTATATTGCGAGATCACCCACATGATAACAACAGCCTACCACCCACAGATAAATGGCTTCACAGAACCCTTTAATAAGAAATTGGCAGACATGCTCTCAGTGTATGTTGATGTTGATAAGAGATAATGGACTACAATCAATACTGACGGTCATGACATTTGCATATATCAAAGTGAAGCAATATATGACACATTTCACATTGTTCTTTCTGCTCCACAGTCCCAATGCTGAAATGACAATGGATACACTGTTCCTAGTCAGCCAGATGACACTTAGGGTAACTACATGTCAGCACCAGGACGAAGAAGCTAGGCAGCTGGTTTCTGTGTGGTCCATAGATGCCCAGGATAAGAGATGCAAGGTCAATAACACCAAGTACTGGCAAGAGAGTTACAGCCTGGGAAACTTGGTATTAGTATCAGTGTGGAAAGGAGGACTTTTGGAAAAGTTACTAAAATGCTAGTTTGGGCTGTCACTTGTCACTTGTTGGACATCACATACAGAGTCAAAGATTAGGACCCTTTATCAAGAAGACAAAAGGGCAGAGAGACCATCAATGCCCTCTACATTAAGTACTATTTCAGTCCTGAGGCACAGATTGATGATAGGGACTCCCCATTCGACAATTTCTAGAAATTGTGTCATTGTTTCTTAAGGAGAGGAAGCACTGCTGTGAGCTGGGCCACATGCATTGTGCAATAGCTGTTAGAGTGATTAGCTGCTAAGCTGCATGTCATCAGCCCAAACCCGATCATTAGCAGATATTTGTTATTTAGTATTTATCATTTCTGGAATGTTCTCAAAATTTCTAATGTTTGCATACTCTGGAATATTTAATGTTTGTACAAACAGAAGCACTCTCCACCCACAAGACAGTTCTGTTCTATCTGTATGCTGGTGTCCATAAGAAACCTTTTTTTCGGTGTTAACTGCTGTAGATCAGTGATGACTCACCTTTTCGATTTGGTCTTGATTGTGATTACTATGTGACAATATTATGCAAATGAGTGTTGATTACAGTGAAGTGTTGAAACTGTACTACATGAAACAGTTCCACATTGCCAGTTGCCTACTAGTTAAGTAGTCATCATGCCCTATTACACAGAACACCATGCAGCATTTATGGAAAAACTGCCTCAGCAGAAAATGAGACAAAATTTTTAGATATACGTATTCAACAAATAGGAAATAGGAGATACACTAGAGTAATCTAATGAAAAAACTAAATACACTCATGCATGCTGTAACATTTCACTCAAAATATAAGCATCAGTGGCGTAGAAAAAGATTGTCAGAATAATAATAATACAAGAGAAATACAGGCTCCTGTAGACCAATACTTAAAAATCTCAATATACTGCCCCTGTCATTTTTATGTATTTACAAAACACCAATCTTCACAAAAGGAAGCACATTACAGGAGCAAAATATCTTCAAGCATAGCTCTGATTTTCACTTGTATTGCACTGAGACACAGGTATAACCTATATGTCATTACAGTAAATAAAAAGATTTGATAAGGAGCAGTATATCACTGGCACCATGCCGTGTAATTATATACCATCCTATTTGAAACAGATACCAAATTTATATGTTTACATTGAAACTGAAACAGTAATTGCTTGATCACTGTTCCTATTATATTTCTGAGTTTTTGGAAAACCACAGAAATTAATGTTATTGATAGAACATTCTTAACCATATTTATTGCTTTCTATTATGTAAGTTAATGTTATTGATAGAACATTCTTAACCATATTTATTGCTCTCTACTATGTAAGTTGTTTTCATAATGTTTCTAGTATACAGCATGCATTGAATAACTGTTGCAAAAACATATTATGTATATCTATCTCATACAACTACTTCAAACTGCACTCTCCTATATTGTATGTATAAACTATATATCAAATAATGATTTAAGTCACCAATAAAGAAATAAAAATATAAATATGAATATGTTATACAGTATGAAGCACTTTGTATAAACTCTGAAATAATTCTGAATTTACTTTATTGGTGTAAATTGATGCAATAGTCTGGAAGAAATTTCACTATCCAATCATTGTACGGGAGCACTGACTCAACTGCATCCATAACTTGTTTTTCTTTTTTTCTTTTTCATTTTTTTAATAAAAAATGTAAAACATGCTGATTAAGATAATACTTTTTTGGGTGAACTCATTTGGGTGTAATGCCTTGTCATTTAAAACTGATGAAGAAGTTAATGCACTGGGTATGAAGATGTAGGACAAAACTGAACAGCATGACTTATATTAAATGTAAATGTTGTATGATTAGGGCCTCCCATTGGGTAGAGCATTCGCTGGGTGCAAGTCTTTCGATTTGACGCCACTTCGGCAACTTGCGTGTTGATAGGGATAAAATGATGATAATTAGGACAACACAACACCCAGTCCCTGAGTGGAGAAAATTTCCCTCCCAGCTGGGAATCGAACCCTGGCCCTTAGGATTGACATTCTGTCACACTGACCACTCAGCTACTGGGGGTGGGCAGCATGACTTATGTACATGACTTAGTAATACCAGTATAATAGAAAGGAGATTTTTATGCATGTTTGAAAACATAAAACAACTCATTCCTTGGCAGAAGCAATGCACCAGATATACTTTTCTTCCATAATAGAAATAGACATAAATAAAGTAAAAGATGGAAAAAGTTAGTTATAAATGAACAAAATAGTAATAACAAACCTGAAATTTTCTTATCAAAGTGGAGAATCAGTATCAAATACATACAGTTTCCTAATCAGAGTATAATTGGTAAATGTAGTACCACTCTTGTCACACTTGTCACATGTAATATTAATCATTACCGTAACTTATATGTACCATAAACTGTAACTCACATCTAAAGTGACATTAAGATGAAGAGAAAAATTTACACAAGGAAACAGAAAGCATTACTGAAGTAAAAATAGGAAAAGAGAACTGTTCATCTTGCCTTTGCAGCAACTCTGTTGATAACCTGCAGAGCACGAGCTTCAAGCTGTGTAATAGCTCCATCCAGCATATTATATAAAGCAGTACGCCACTGCTGGCTTCCTCCACTGCCTGCTTCAACTGCTTCTAATACAACTTCCGCCTGCAATTCAGTGCCAAGTGGGGCAAGCCATCGTCGAACATATTCAAGGTCATTTACAGTTACACACATCTGTAAAAAGCAAAACAAATCAGATACAGTAAAGAACCTGTTATATTACTTATTTAAGTCCAACATCACATGTGTGTGTGTGTGTGTGTGTGTGTGTTTTCTGCTTTTGGCAATAGGTAAGATAAAATTCTCTTTCTGGTTGTGCTGCTGTTAATATTTATTTCTGTATATCCTCTTTCATTAAATGTATAGCTGATGGTTAAGACAGGGCTGGAGGGATAATAGAAGACTAGTCCATGTTTCTTGCAATCCTTATATAATCAGCAGATTTTTTTCTTCTTTTGAAGAGAGGCTTCTTCAGACTTCTCCATATCTCACGATCTCCAGCTGTTTGTAACCAACTTCAATTACATTACCCCTAGATAATTTAATATTCTAAAATGTCTCACAAACTATTCATTCATTCCATCAGTTTATTTCCTGTGCACGGAGACCACAACCATCCCAATTTTATAACAAATACTATAACTTCTTCAGTTTCTATATTCTCTCTTTTACATTTATTTATATTCTTACCACTTCTTATTGTTTCTACCACACAACTGTAAAAAGACTAGGTACCTTAAAGTAATGTTGGAATAACCATTTGTATAGGTGGGGCACATTCTCTTCTCTGCTGGAGTACCTAAGGAGGAATTAACATCAATTGTTATTATTATAACAATTTATCAGAATAAATGGAATTTATTTTGTTCTTTTAAAGGGGTCTTAGGAGGGTCAACAACCTAGTCATCCTGATTACTTTTTCCCACAATTTTTCATATATTATTCCAAGGTGATGATGGAATATGTGGTGTTGTACACTACTGGCACCACAACAGGCAGTCAACACCTATAGGTTGTCAGTAACACATGTGATTGCCCTGCCAATGCACAGCCAGCTAATAGACAAACCCTCTGCTCAAGCATGAGTAGTGGCACCAAGCTTGCTTAAGAAGATGCCGCACTGATACCAGCCAGGATAATTGTGGAACCTTAGCAGCAGTACTAGTATGCTTACCCATTATGTGCCTGTGTAATGGACTAGTGTGGAATACTATTTGGACTTTCAGAATAAAGTTAAGTAAACAACATCACATGCATATTATGTGTTGTGAATTGGCAGGAGCCAATTCATGGAGTTTGGAGGAAGCGAAAGGCACGCGTTTAAGCTCACGCAGGCTGGCGTGAGGTCTGGAACAGGTCAGAGAAATAAGACTAGCAAAACAGGAGGTAACTGGTAGAATATTTAACTTTAATCCACAATTGGTGAACATCTCTCTTGACTGTACATGCTTCACAAGATAAATAGCAAAGGATAAATGGCGCCTTGCTAGGTCGTAGCAATTGATATAGCTGAAGGCTATGCTAACTATCGTCTCGGCAATTGAGAGCGTAATTTGTCAGTGAACCCGGGCTAGCAACGTTGGCCGTACAACTGGGCAAGTGCTAGGAAGTCTCTCTAGACTTTCTGTGTGGCGGCGCTCGGTCTGCAATCACTGACAGTGGCGACACGCGGGTCCGACGTATACTAGCGGACCGCGGCCGATTTAAAGGCTACCACCTAGCAAGTGTGGTGTCTGGCGGTGACACCACATTATGTGTGTTTCTAATTATTTTGATCTCTATTTCAGCATCCACCTATTCCTCAGCATCCATCCTTGGACCAAGCCAACATAATAGTTCCTAGCAATATATCATGGGTTTTACATTTTATGTTCCCTGTTTATTATTAGTAAATTCACAGTGACATTGTTTTGTTATTATTATCATCACTAATAAGTGTATTTATTTACAATGCACTTGATGTAGAGATATATGACATGATAATTTGGTAATGAGACATTGCTGAAATGGAATAAAAATGATAATAAAATGAGATAAAACTGAAAAGTGTACACAGAAATGAAGAATAGTATGAGCATTAATAAAAATGGGAAGAAGCTGCACAGGGAGACTGTATAAGGATACCGAGTGAGGTGGTGTAGTGGTTAGCACGCTGGATTTGCACAAGAGCGCTGCAATTCAAATCTCTGTCTAACCAGTCAGATTTAGGTTTTGTAGTGCTTTAGGCAAAAATTGGGGTGGTTCCCTTGAAAAGAAAACAGCCAATTTCTGTTGCACTCTTTCCATCAATTTGAGCTTGTGCTCTAACAACCCCTTTGTCGACAGGACATTAAATCCTAATCTTCAATTTTTTCCTTGCACTATAGAAAGTTATTGGTATTCTAAAATGAAGTAAAGCACAAACAATTGAAAGCTGTGTGTATTAGCAATGTGTTGTCACCTGCAAAAGTGCGCCATGAAAGAGCAGTACTGTGAACTTCCGCAGAGCCCACCATGGGCAAGTTCCTACTTAAACCCTGCTGTGCTACACTCATGCTCAGTTATAATGTTACTACTGTTTGTACACATTTGCCTTATCTTGTTGTGTTCAGTGTATGTTATGATTATTGGCGCACATGCCACATTCTAAGAAAGTGCAGTAACATTCTTGGTTGTGTTGTGTGTCCAAGTTATAACACAAGTGACAAAGAGTGTGATATCATTTCCTGCATGGTTTTCAGTTTCTGGTTGGTCATCCACAGCATCTATGAAGTTTTTACACTGTCTGGTTTATCAGCAAGGGGTTCTTACTGCAGCATCTCAGTCAACAGCAGGAGTAGTTGCTTGCTGACTAAACAGTTTGTGATGCAATCATTTGGTTGGCCCTCAATCATGAAGTTCGTGAGCAGGTCCTTCAATGTGAAAACCCCTCCCTCTCCAACATTCTAACTACTGCACAATTCTTTGAGGTTTTGAGTGATATGAGTACTCAGACTGAATGGTGTTGTGAGGTCGCAGAAGTTCAACCCGCTTCCTCCTGTTATTTGTCAGATGGTTCACAGGGGTGATATGGTGGCAGCGGTCTGCATGCAAGCAAAACATCACAGTGGCTGGCCCATCTTACAGTGGTAGCCATGGCCACAGCAGCAGCAAACCATGCCTGGTAATGAACAACAATGCAAATGCCCCATGCTCCCTCTGGTCCGTAGTGTTTTGTCACTCATCATTGGTCGGATTGTCCTAAGTGGTGGGTCGTTTGCTGCCAGTGTAACAAAATTGGCCACATTGCCTCTGTGTGTAATGCAAAATTCCAACAGCCTACTGCAGACGCTGCCATGGATGTCAACTGTGTATTGGCAATCTCCATTGCACCCAATAAGTTTTTTCTTGGTGTCAAAGGTTATCAGAAGGTTTTGCGCATGCAAGGTCAACACTTGTGCTGCCATGTCATTGCTCAACTTGCTGATGCACACGGACTTGGGTCCTCCTGTAGCACCAGTGCCATATATATAAGTCACATTCAATAAACAAAGCATTCTAATATTAGGTAGTTTCTCAGATTCAGTACCATATAAATCTGTGGTTCATCTGCTGACTTTTCTGGTGGTGATCAATGAACAGACTGAAAATCTGTTTGGTTTGGAAACTTGTAATCTTATTGGGTTTACTATTTCTGATGGAAGTTAGCCTCATCTCTGATCAAGTGCCTTATACACCACTCAACTGTTTATGCTCTGAATTTTCAACTCTGTTTTCTACATGCTTGGGTTGTGCCAATAATTTCAAAGCCCACATCATCATGAAACCTTTGGTCAGACCCTGTTTCTTTTGGGCTTGCCTGGACCGATGGTGCTCTGTGACCAAGAAAAGGCAGAGCTTGACAGCTCACAACCTATGGGGTCATCTAACCAATTGCATCCAGCGAATGGACTACCTCCTTAGTCATTGTAAAGAAGCCACTGAGAAAGTTAAGTCTTTGCAGCAATTTCAAAGTTTCTGTCAATGCTCACTCTATCACTGACACATAACCCTTGCTGTGCCCTGATGAACTTTTTTCCAAGATCAGCCTCTATACTGTGTATTTGCAGCTTCCCATTGATGCTGACTCAATGCCTCTTGGTTGTTAACACACCTTTGGCTTATATCAATGCTTGGGGTTAACATTTAGAACAGCCAGTGCCACAGCAATTTTTCAGAGGTTTCTCAGACAACTCATAATGCTTGTGCCTGGCTGGGGCAACTATGTTGATGATACTGTGGTCTCTGACTCCTCCACTGCTGAATATCTCAGCAACTTACATATGCTCTTTCCAGTGTTACAGGCCACTGGGATAAAATGTGATTTGGAAAAGTGCCACTTCTTTCAGTCTTCTATTGTTTATCTTGGGTTTGAGATCTCTAGCATTTGTATCAAACCCCTTTGTCAAAATACCTCTGCTGTTGTGGCTCTTCTGCATCCTACATAGATTGAGGAACTCCAAATTTTTTTTTGTAAGATTGTTTATTACCATCAGTTTTTGCCGGGGAAGCATCGGTTTCACAACTGTTACATGCCTTGCAGCATAAGGAGACTTCTTTCCACTGGTCGTACACATGTGAAAAGGTGTTTTCCAAACTGAAGTCTATGTTATAAGCTGCACCTTGCCTTGTAACCAACCGACTGGGTTAACATTTAGTGTTAGCAAAAGATATGTCCCAGCATGGGCTGGGGGTAATGTTAGCTCTTAAATATTCTGATGGCTCCATGCAGCCTATTGCATATGCATCAAAGACACTTAATTCATCTCAGACTGGATACTCACAAATAGAGAAAGAAGCCCTCACCATTGTTCATGCCTTAAAGAAGTTTCATGTTTTCCTGTATGGTGTAAAAGTCCATCTCATCACAGATCGGAAGCCATTAGTTTTGCTGTTTAAACCCTCAGTGTCGTTGCCAGACAAAGCAGTGCATCACCTTCAATGTTGGGCACTGTTCCTCATTCAGTACAAATAGGACATTCACTTCCACCCCATGGCTAAACAAGAGAATGCTGATGTGCTCTCCCATCTTCTGGCCACTCCGGACCCAGTTTTTGATTGGGAGGAGTTACTGTTTCCATGTTGATGACTGCTCTCAACAAACTCTTGATGATTTTCCAATCACTAGTGCTCAGGTCAAGCAGGCTAGTGCTACTGATCTGATTTTATGGAATGTGATACAGTGTGTACAACACGTATGGCCTGAGGTGCCTCCATCAAGGGCATTGGACCACTCCATAACTATTATGTGATTTGGCATAATTTCTCCATCATTTATGGTGTTCTACTCCTTGATATGGACTATTCAGCTCCTCACATAGTGGTTCCCTTGGCTCTCCATTTGCAGATCCTGCAATTGATGCACGCTGATCACTGTGGTTGTCACGCACTAAGGTATTGGCTCGCTGTCATGTTTATTGGCCTGGTATAGATGGCAACATCACTCGTTTGGTAACGGCATGTTCTCAATGTGCACCACAGCAAGTTGCCCTGTGGGTAATGTTGTCTCCTTGGCCGCAACCTTTGCAGACTTGGGATTGTCTCCACATTGATTTCACCAGCCCTTTCATTAATGCATCCTGGCTAATGTAATTGATGCATTCTTTTGGTTCCCATATGTTGTTCATTGCCCATCAACTTGATCCTCTGCCACAGTGGCACTCCTGTCGAAAAGTTTCTCCTTTGAAGGACTTCCAGCAACATTGGTCTCTGATAGCAGCCCTCAGTTTGTGTTGCACAAGCTCACCCACTTCTGCAATGCCTGCAGGATTCGCCACATTTTTGCCCAATCCTTCCACCCACAATTCAATGGTGAGGCCAAAAGGTTAATTAGAACATTCAAAATGCAAGTGAAAAAGTACATGACTCAGTCCCCATTCACATTGCCTTTGATCAGTTTCTGTCTTCCTATCGATTTACACCATTTGGCAACAACAGCCCCATCAAACTGCTCCAAAGACATCAACCGTGGACACTCCTGCATCTCCTGCAGCCCAGCCAGGGACACCGACCCATGCAGCCATCATCCCATTTCTGGCCTTCCCCTGTGCACATCATTAAAACCAGTTGCACCTGCATGTGGATGACCAGACAATCTGGCTGGGACACTGACTACGGCACACCAGTCTGCATCACTTGACAGGTCACCTGATGTGGTTGGGGCCTTGCCACGATATATGAGGGGTCGCCTGTCACCGGTGGATGTACCTAGCACAGTTTCTCGAATACTGCTACCAGTACCAGTGCAGCTGCCATCCATACTCATGCCATCTCCTCTGCCTCATTCATCAACTAAAAGGTCTCCAGCATCACTAGGCCCTGGACCTGATGTCGACATGGAATCAATGTCACCCATCCTACCATATGGGTCGATGTGAGGTGGTGGTCTGCAACAGTGCCCATGCCACAAGCACTTACAACCACACACCTCAGTATCAGCATGTCATCTCAGTCAAAGCCTCACTATGGTAGATGCCATGGAAATCTTGTGAATCTGAGCTGTTGCCCAAGGGAAGAGGAATTAATAATGCACACACACTTGAAAGCCATGGGCATTAGCAGTGTGTTGTCACCTGTGAGAGTGCACTATGGAAAAGCAATACTGTGAACTTCCAATAGAGCCTGCCACATCTGAGTGCCTATTTAACTCCTGCCACACTACGCTTGTGCTCAGTTATCATGTTATTACTGATTGCACACATTTGCCTTATCTTACTGTGTTGAGTGTATGTTACTGTGATTGGCATATATGCCACAGTCTAATACAGTTTACAAACATTCTTGGTTGCATTGTGTGTCCAAGTTACAACATAAAATGGAAACATCTGATCTTCACTTGTGCTTTTACCCACATATTTTGCTCCTTAATTGTTTATGTATTATTTTCCATAACGTTGTTGTTGCATCTACTATATTACAGAAAAGATGTGACACATTCCTGTTTTTGCATTTATTTTTTACTATAATCACAGAAACTTTAACCAATATGTGCAGTAAGATATGTTTTCATGCCTGCGTTATGCAAATGACAACATTACCTCAGTAAAATCTATAACAACCACCATCAGAGGCTGTGCGCAGGTAAGCAACCTATGCTCTTAGTTAATAAATATTTTTCTTTGTAATTATTACCTTTTTCATATTTTGTAGTCATGATGATAATGGGTAATCAGACCATTTCTGAAGTTGTGTAGTTTTAGCTACCACAATTAACATACAGAAATATAGCTGATTGGCAACGTTAGTTGTAAAGTGTGATGGACCATACTGAAAAACGTTTATGAGCAAAGTAATTATGAAACAGAATTGTGATGGCAACTTCATTAAGATGACTCTTATGGCATAAAAATTGATTTTTGCTGTCTATAATGTAGGAAAGGTACAATCCTACGTACCATGTAGAAGACAGATTAAGTTGCAGACAGGCACAATTAAAATACACTTATGCAAAGCTTTCAGACACAACCTTCATCAACAAAAGAGAAACACACACCATTCATACACACAAGTGAGCATACCTCACACACACGACTGCCAACTCTAGCGGCTCAGGCCAGAATGCAACTATCACATGGCATTGGAGCAGCACTATCTCATGTCATTTTCCCTCACACCTCCAATCCTTGCCCCACCCCCAAGAACCAGTCACAAAGGAGTGCTCCCTTTGTCACCCAGTACCATCATCCTACCCAAGATTTTTCCCACCCCTCCTAAAGTGGTGTTCTGTCACCCAGCCAACCTCTACAACATCCTAGTCCACCCCATTGTCACTCCCAACACTAACTCCTTACCACTAGGGTCATATCCCCGTGGAATACGCAGGTGCAAGACCTCCCCAATCCGGCCAACCACCACTTCTTATTCCAGTCCTGTCACAGATTTATCCTAGCACATCAGGGGCCAGGCCATCTGTGAAAGCAACCATATCATTTATCAGCTATGCTGCAATCATTGCACAGCTTTTAATATTGATATGACTACCAACCAGCTTCCCACCAGGATGAACAGCCACCACCAAATTGAGGCCAACAGCAAAACAGACCACCCTGTGGCACAATATGCAGCAGAACATTACATGCTTGGTTTTAATGGCTGCTTCACTACCTGAACCATCTGAATCCTCTCAGTCACCACCAGATTTCCTGAACTGAGCAAATGGGAGTTATCCTTACACCTCATTTCCCATTCCCATAATTATCCTGGCCTCAACCTATGGTAACATACTGTCCCCACACCCTCCACCTGACAGCTTCCACCCCTCTGTCCTATCATCTCCTCCCCATTCTTGTCTCTCACCCTCTTTGTTTACCACCCTCTGCCAATGTACCCACCCATCTTTCCCTACTCCTCTCCTCTTTTCCCCACCTTCCTGCTCTGCTCCACAAACTCCTGATGCTGTGCTTGTGGCATTCCAATCCCTGTTCCACCAGACAGCGTGTGTGTGTGTGTGTGTGTGTCACCTGTACAGTACTATCCCTCCTCCTTCCTTGCACTCTCCAGATTGCTGCTTCCATCCCATGTGATAGTTGCAGGCTGGCCTGAGATGCCAGAGATGGTGGCCATGTGTGTGTGATGTGTGCTTGCTGGTGTATATGAATGGTATGTGTTTCTCTTTTGCTGATGAAGGCTATGGCCAAAAGCTTTCTGCAAGTCTCTTTTAATTGTGCCTTTCTGCAACTTAACATGTCTTCTTTATGGTAAGTAGCAATCTATATTTTCCTACATTGTTGGCATTTTTGCCTGGAGTTTCGATTGTTTGAGTTTTACACTCTGATTGGGGATAATGGCTTTATACAGATTAATAACCTGTGTTAAGTCATGTTCAACCTCAATGTCTCCTCATTTCAGAAATCTATCAGTTAATAATCAAAATTTATTAATAATGCTGTGATCAAGCCTTTTTCTCCTCTCTTCACTGAAATTGCTTAAATAACTCTACTGCATTAAGAAAGACTGTGTGAACAGTTACTACCTTTCAGGCACTCAGTTGTTGTCTTGCAGTTAAGTGTTCTGATATTTCATCATTACTCTTTTCACAAACTAGTATGAATGTGCATCACACAAACGAGAATAACATGGGATGATATACAGAGGGCAATAAATAGAAAATTAGAACCTAGGTTGTAAGTGTCATTCTTATCTACAAACATGATTGTACATGTTTGATTTCTGGCCAGTGATATCTGAATACTGTTGGTGATTCAAGTTTTTTTATAAGTTCCATTGCTTCCCTTGAGTTGTGGTGCAGTGATGTGGATCCAGTAGAGCACATCTGATAAAATGGTACAGCTGGTACCAAGATGTGATTACCAGCCACTGCTGGCCAAGCTAGTGGAAGCCTTGAAAAATCATTTGGAAAGAAATGTGTGCTGTGTACTGCTCTATTTAGTGATGCTGCAATAGGTTTCTTTACATAGGAAAATCCAGTAGTAGTGCCGCAGTTTAATTCTTGTACCACTGCAAAGAGGACTGATATACATATTAGTGTCAGTGGTGTTGAAAAACCACTGAAATTGCTAAAATCAAACTAAGCTCTAGGGCCCAATGAAATCCCTACTAATACTTAATTTGTGGCTAAGTTAGTCCCTATTTTAACCAATATCCTTGACATCCACTTGTTGTAGAATCTGAGATCATATTCTGAGCTCAAATGTAATGAGATCTCTCAGACAAAATGACCTCCTCTATGTCAACCAGCATGGATTCCAAAATCATCTATTGTGGGAAGCACAACTCTCACATGACAACCTGAAAACCATGGATCAAGGCAGTCAAGTAGATGCAATATTTCTTGAATGTCGAAAAGCATTTGATACCATACCACATCTATTCTTATTATTGAAAATACAATTGTATTATATAGAAGCAAAATTTCTGACTCAATGGAGTATTTCTTGGTAGGGATGACAGAGCATGTTATCTTGGATGGAGAGTCAGGTGTGCCACAAGGAAGTGTGTTGGGGCCCTTGCTGTTCATATTGTATATTAATGACTTTGCACAGGATCCTGTTATCTGTAATGAAGTACTGTCTGAATAAAGCTGCACCAATATCCATTCACATTTTAATAAGGTTTCAAAGTGATGCAAAAATTGTCAGCATTGAATGAAAGTTCAGAAATGTAAAATTATGCACATCAGATAATGAAAAACATAGTATCCTACAGCTACAACATCAATGAATTGCAACTGGTATTGCTCAGCTCATACAGATACCTTGCTGTAACAGTCATACAGATATGAAATGGAAAGATCACATAGGCGCAGTTGCAGGTAAAACAGGTGGCAGACCAGACAAGGCAACATGAATGGTCAAGGGTTTATTTGGCCATGAAGATGTTCCTCTGAGAATTTTGACACAAATTAGACTAATTACAGCAAGAACAGAGACATTTAAACTATCATTCTTACCACAATCCATACATGAATGGAACAGGAAGAAGCTGTGATAACCAGTGCAATGGGAAGTACTTTCTACCCTTCACAGTGGTTTGCAGAGTAGAGATATTGGTATAGATGCATTGAAATTATTGAAAAAAAGATACTTATTCAGCTACATTGAAGTTCTTAAGATGATAAGAGCTTGAGAATGCTCAGTTGTATACCTCTTGTATCTGCTGTTATGCTTAATAAGCATGGCAGTTGTGATATGGTGGTGGAAATTATTGCTAATTGAACAATCTTATTGGCTATTGAAGACAGAAAGAGGCAGGAGCAAAGTACCAGATTCAAATCAGAATGAAGAATCAGATTCCATAATGAAATACAGACACATGGTGTTGTTAATTTGATCTAGAAAACTGAAGATTGAAGTTACTATATAATGAAAAGGATAGTTGCACTCACCATAGAGCTGAGATCCTGCGTCACAAAAAGGCACAACAAAAATATTATCAGACAATTAGCTTTCAGCCAACAAGGCCTTTGTCAAAATTAGACAACATGCGTGCACACACACACACACACACACACACACACACACACACACACACACACACACACGACCACAGTCTCTGGCCACTGCAGCAAGACTCCAGACTGAAGTAAGATTTTACACAATCATAATGGACTCTTCACAGTGGTGTCTATTAACCCAGAACTTCAGTCTACAGCCATCAGAGGGGAATGTTAAGAAGAAGAAGTGTGAAGTTGTGCATGAGCACTAAATGTACAATTCTGGAAGAAAGAGGTGGAAGTGTGGGTAAAAGAAGAAAGTTGCACAAAACCAGAATATAAATGGAGAGAAATACCACATTGCAGATAGCTAAAGTTATTAATTTATGAAAAGGATTTCTTTGAGAAGTGCAAATGACCTCTTTCTGTGCTATGGATTGCTTCATGGGCAGAGTAGTGAGTAATTGTTGTTGCACTCAGTTAAGCGATCCAAAATTGTGTCAGTTTGAAAATAATTGATCCAAAACAAGAGAAAAATTGTCATTTGAAGATGTAATTTTATGAATTAAATTGTCTTCTAGATTTTCCAAGAGGAGCCTCAATGAGTACACCAAGCTTAGTAAAGCTAGCTCTAATAGGTAAAGGTTCACTCTCAATATACTGCAAGAAAAGAAATGGGTTGAAGGAAGGAAGAAAAGACATGATTACTGTTGGATTATGAGTTATCTAAAAGCAGTATTATTTGTATAAAATGAATAGAGAAGACACGCGACAGTTTTTTTCTAGTACATGATGTACCTTGAGTGTATGCAGTGCAGTTGTGAAGAAGATGAAAAGAAAAAGAGAGATAACTGGGATAAATTATGAATCAGAACTGCTGGAGAGTATTTCCCTTCATGGAACTGACAACAGACATGGTAAAGTAGGAACTGACAACAGACATGGTGAAGTACACTATCCTAGCTTGTGGAACTAGCTTCTGTCCTCAGGAAGGAGAGAAGTGCATGTTGGGAAGTTAAAAAGGAAGGACAGTCCACACAGACCCCAGGGTGAGAGCAACCCACCTGTTGTGAGGACTCACTGAACTCACCTAAAAAGGAAATAGCAAGAAGCTACTGACTATTTTATTGTATCACTTTGAGAATTTTTAGCTAGTGACAGAGAAATATGTAGACAGAGGTCATGCCTGAAGAGGGAAAATAGTTTAGTTTGTGCATGGAAAGTGGCAATACCAAATATGGACTCTTTTTTAAAAATCTTTTATTGATTTCCATTTCCATTCTAAGAGTGCAAGACAGATGGTAATGCATAAAAACATCAGTGTGTCCTCCCACATTGAACTGTAAGTTTTACAAATCCCAAACTAGATTTATATACAATAATATCACAAAAAGGCAAGCTGCTACTCACCATGTAGTGGAGATCCAGTCATGTGTGTGTGTGTGTGTGTTTGTGTGTGTGTGTGTGTGTGTGTGTGTGTGTGGACTATTTTTGACGAAGGCCTTACTGGCTGAAAGCTTCATTTGTGACAGTATTTTTGCTGCGCCTATCTGAAACTCAGCATCTCCACTATATGGTGAGTAGCAAATTTCTTTTTCATAGTATTGTTACATTCCATCCTAGATTTTCCACTGTTAGACTTAAATAAAAATTTGTATGTTCCTTGGTAGAATGTAGATTGCTTAAAAGGACCCATCCCCCAGGAATATTCTAGAAATCACCAATTTTGTTCTGTAGGAAAATCCATTAATGGAAAGTCAAATAAAAAATTCAATTCTAAGAAACAACTGCAGAGGAATTAGTGGATGCTGAGTTTGCACTTAATAACACTATCAGATGTGCTGATGTTTTTGCATTACTTAAAATTTTAAAACAGAATATGATTGCCAAAACAATCTTTTGCTAAAGAAGGACAAGTTTATTCATATAACACAATAAATTTTTTAATCACCGTAAACAAACAACAACAATAACAATGACAAGCATCAGTCTAGTTAAGACTGTTCTGTCTTCAAGGATCTTGACATTGGTCTTCCACCCTACATTTATTAGTTATTATTGTAGTCTTCAATCTGCAGACTGGTTTGATGCAGCTCTTCACTCTAGTCTACACTGTGCAAGCCTCTTCTTCTCTAAATAACCACAGCAATTTACATCCATTTGAACCTGCATACTGTATTCATTTCTTGCTCTCCCTCTACAATCCCCCCCCCCTTCTCCCCTCCCAACATTTCCCTCTGATACTAAATTGATCAGTCCTTGACTCGCACAGTGTGTCCTATCAACTGATCTCTTATTTTAATCCAGTTACACCACAAATTTCTATCCATATAATATTCAGCATTTTTCTTTAGCTCTACATTTCAAAAGTACAGACTGAATGACATCAGGGATAGTCTACAACCCTGACTCACTCCCTTCTTATCCACGTCTCCCCTTTCATGTCCTCCAGCAGTTAAAACTGCAGTCTTGCTTCTGTAAAAGTTGCAAATAATCTTTCAAAACTTGTATTTTATCGGCACTACCTTCAAAATTTCATAGAATGTAATCCAGTCAACAATATAATAGCTTTCTCTAAATCTACATACATTAAAAATGTAGGTTTGCCTTTCTTTGACCTACACATGTTCCTCCATTTCTTCCAAACACAGACTGATTTCAATGGCAGCTTCTACCACTTTTAAATTCTTCTGTAAATAACTCATGCCATTATTTTGCAACTATGACTTATTAAACTGACAGTTTGTTAGTATTCATACCTGTCAGCACCTGATTTCTTTGAAGTTGGAATTATTATATTATACTTGAAGTCTGAGAGTATTTTCCCTCTCTCATATTTCTTGCACACGGGGTGGAATAGTTCTACTCATTCATCTTCTATTGCATTCCTCTACCTTATTTCAGGCAAGCACTGCCTAATGCTCCCCCTCTACCTCTCAACAACCTGTGGTCACTTCATTTTATTGAGGATCTATCTCTTTAGTTTGTAACCTTTTTGAAATTTGTTCAGGTTTAATACACAATACATAAAACATAAATTTCGATCTGAGTAAACATCTTCCTCTGGAAATATCTTATATATGGTTTCAAAATATCTCTCTTAACCATTGTACAACCTATCCAAAATCTTCCAGAATCTTCTGGCCTCTTCCACATATACAACCTTCCTGCATTCTTGAACATAGTGTTACTGATGATTAAATTATGTTCTGTGAAAAATTCTATCAGTGGACTTCCTCTTTCATTCCTTTCTCAGTCTCCTTCTATTTTTCCTGTTCTTTCTTTCTCTATTATTAAATTACAGTCCCCCATCACAACTAAATTTTCGTCTCCCTTAAGTATATTTTATCTCATCACTAGAAAACAGGCAAACATCAACATACTGCTACAATAGTTTACTGTTGAACATCTACGAGCAGTAAAAACCTAACCATACAGTCCACAGTTATTGAAGAATAAAAAGGTGCATATGGAACATACACTGTCATTGTTTTAACACATGGCCTAATTGTGTTACACTTATTTCACAGTTAAGTTGATGCATTGTTGTTGATCTAATCAACATAGGTTTCTTGTCTAAAACTTGGCCGTGGACTGACTGTCTTGGGACCAAAAATTGGGCCATTATATATCATCACAATAATAGGCACTGAAACTACACATTGTTCAATGTTTAATTTACGTGTGTGTGTGTGTGTGTGTGTGTGTGTGTGTGTGTGTGTGTGTGTGTGTGTGGTTTGAGGTTTTCGGGCGCTAAACAGTGTGGTCATCAGCGCCCAAACGCATAGAAACAGGAACACATGTGGTGAAGGGACGAAGACGGACAGCGAACAATGAGAACGGCTAAAAGAAACAGACTTGACGCAGTTCCAAAATCTCACATACAGAGGCAAAACAAGAGGGGAGAAATGCACTAAAAAAGGAAAGGAAACACAAGGAAAAGAGAACAGAAATCGAAGTGAAACAAGTAGGTACTCGTGACTGGTGGACCTCTTACCTAAAACCTGGGTGAGCCAGTCACCCAGCAGCACATTAAAATCCTCTCCCTAAAATCGGAGGCAACAAATTGGACACGACACAGACCTTAACCACAGTCATTGCATTGTCTTGTAAAATAGAGGGCAAATCCGGTGGCAAGGAAACCACCGCCCTCTGGTCAGAGAATAAAAGACAGTCAAATAAAATGTGGCGGACAGTAATCTGGATGCCACAAGCACTGCAGATTGGGGGGTCCTCCCGCCGGAGTAAAACACCATGCGTTAAGGGACTGTGTCTGATGTGGAGGCGAGTGAGGAGAACCTCATCCCACCTGCAGGACTGGTAGGACGTACGCCATGGCTGCATGGTGGCCTTGACCAGACGCAGCTTATTTTCACCAACTGCCAGCCACTCCTCTTCCCATTGACGCATAGCACGAAAATGCAAAAGGGAGGTAACAGCATGGAGGGGGATGGCACATTCGACAACATGAGGGAGGGAACATGCATCTTTGGCAGCCACATCTGCCAGTTCGTTTCCCTTAATACCCACGTGCCCCGGCACCCAGCAGAAAGAAACCTCCTTCCCCTGCCATTGCAGGTGGAGTAGGGCATCATGGATGTTCTGGACAACCGTATCCGCTGGGTACAAGTGTTGCATGGTCGGAAGGGCATTCAGGGAGTCGGAACAGATGAGAAACTTAAGACTGGGAACACATCTGATCTGCTCCAATGCCCGCAAGATCACAAACAATTCAGCATCAAAGATGGTAAACGCCGCAGGAAGCCATAACTTGACAACTCGATCAGGGAAAACAACAGCACAACCAACAGAGTCCCCCTGTTTAGATCCATCCGTAAATACTGGTACATGGTTGGGATGCTGGTTTAAAATATCGTAAAATAAGGAGGTAAAAACAAATGCAGGAGTGCAGCTCCTCCAGTACTCTGACAAGTCTAAAAGGACGCTGGGCCTCTGGAGCAACCAGGGAGGTAGGCGGGTAAAACCCTGGAGTTGGGATGCCACACGCTCCACACCAAGGGTCTCAAGCAAATGCTTGGCACGAATCCCAAATGGTCTCTTTGCCCTGGGACGACTGGAAAAGAGATGTTCCATAGGTGGTCGGGCAACAGTAGGGTACGCAGGGGAGGTAGGACAGGCAAGGAATTGACACACCCGTTGCACCATGAGGAGTTTCCACTGGATGGCGAGCGGTAGTTCCCCTGCCTCAGCACACAGGCTGGGGATGGGACTGGTACGGAAGGCACCAGTGGCCAGCCTTATACCCTCATGGTGTACTGTGTCAAGAATCTTCAGATATGAAGGCCTCACTGACCCTTACACGGTGCATCCATAGTCAAGACGCGACCGGACGAAAGCCCTATAAAACTGCAGCAGACGCGCCCGATCTGCTCCCCAGGACCGATGGCTCAGACACTTCAAAATATTCAGTGCCTTCAGGGCCCGCACCTTGAGGTCTTTAAGGTGTGGCAACCACGACAGCTTGGAATCAAAAGTGAGGCCCAGGAACATCACAGTGTCACTAAGAGGAAGAATGGTGTTCCTCAGATGCAATTTGGACTCCGGATAGTGGACGTGATACTGTTAATGGCGACGGCAAAGAGGGTGACACTTAAAACACTTCCCTGAGGAACACCATTCTCCTGCACGTACAAATCAGATAGCACATTACCAACCCGATATCGAAAGAGGAAGTGGAAAAGAAAGGACCAAATGAAGATGGGGAGATGGCCACGAAAGCCCCACTGATGGATGTGATTGAGGATAAGGTGGTGCCAATTAGTGTCATAGGCCTTATTAATGTCAAAGAATACACCTAGACAATGCTGGTTACATAGGAAGGCCTGCTGGATGGCCGCCTCAAGCAGGGTCAAGTTGTCTATATTTGAACAACATCTCCGAAAGCCACACTGAGAGTGGCTAAGGAGCTGCCTGGTCTCGAGCAGCCAAACCAGGCGACGGTTGACCATGTGTTCCAACGTCTTCCCGACACAGCTCGTCAAAGCAATACTCTGATAACTACTGGGATGCATTGAGTCCTTCCCCAGTTTGAGGAGGGGAATCAAAATTGTCTCCCTCCACGAGTCAGGGAACGTGCCGGATAACCATATCATATTAAAACAATTCAGGAGAACTTCCTTGGATGGCAACAACAAGTGCTGCAGCATGCTGTACCGGATTTGATCAGGACCGGGCGCAGTATCATGAGCCACAGACAGAGCCGAATCCAGTTCCCACATTGTGAAGGGGCACTTGTAGGGTTCAGAATTTGTAGATCGGAACTACAAGTGACCCCTCTCGATGGCAGTGCGGTAGCGGCAGAAATCTGGATCACAGTTAATAGTGGCGGTAGATTCAGCAAAATGCATGGCCAGTGTCTGGGCAATGACTCTCAGTGCCGTGAGGAGACATCCCTGATGCAGTAATGCCGTGACAGGTAGTTGGCTGCGTTTCCCGGAAATCCTCCTGATGGCTTCCCATACTTTCGTAGAACTAGTGGAGTGGGAGATGGAGTTCAAGAACGAGTGCCATGACCGTTGTTTGCTCTCTTTAATCACCCACTGTGCCATGGCCCTTGCTACCCGAAAGGCCACAAGATTGTCAGCTGAGGGACGACACTTGAAGCGGCGCAGAGCTGTACGGCGGGCTCGGATGGCTGAGTGGCACTCAGTGGTCCACCAAGGGACAGGACGCCTCTTGGGATGACCGGAGGACCGTGGGATTGACAATTCAGTAGCATGGGAGATCACGGCTATAACATGGTTGACCCATTCGTGAACGCTGGCACGGTGTTCCAAAACAGCCAGACAGCTGAAAAGTGTCCAGTCAGCTCTGCAGAGGTGCCACCGGGGCGGCACTGAGAGTGCCACAGCCTCATCCAGGAGGCGAATCCAAAGGGGGAAGTGGTCACTAGAATGGAGGTCAGCAGCAACCTCCCACAGAGCAGGATCCGTGAGTGCTGGAGAGCAAAAGGAAAGGTGAATAGCTGATGACGACCCAGAAGCAGTACAGAAATGAGTGGGAGCATCAAAGTTGAGGATGCACAGTTCTTCGGACATCATGAAGTTTTCCAGAACGTGACCCCTAGGGCAAGTAGTTGTAGACCCCCGTAAGACATTATGAGCATTGAAGTCCCCCAGAAGGAGAAATGGGCAGAGGAGTTGGCTAATAAGGTCTGTGAGAGCCTCAGAATCTATTGCATCCTGAGGCGGTAAGTAAATGGAACAGACTGTGAGCCTCCACCCCACAAGAAGGTCAACTGCAACTGCTTGCAAGTCCGTAATGAGAGGGAGCTCAAATGAGTGGTGCATGTCACGGACAAAAACAGCAACACCACCCTTTGCCCTTTGCCCTTTCCCCCATCAGATCATCTTTTCGATATATGGTATAGCCACGTAAAGAAGGAGCATCAGTGGCCCGAAAATGTGTCTCTTGGAGACATAAGCACAAGGGGCACTCTCGTACAAGGAGTTGTAATTCGGCCACATGTGTCCTGAACCCATTCAGGTTCCACTGTAATATGGGAGCCAGTGATCAGGGTGGCTGAACTTTCACCCTGCCTCTGGAGATTTATTCCTGGGGTGAGAAGATCACCCCCGGTCGACATCAATGTCCATCAGCTCCGATGACGACCCAAGGAAGAAGTCAGACAGTACAATGGCCTCGTCATCAGACCAGCCCTGACTAGTCGCCTCAGGTGGCAAAACCTTCACCTTCGGCGTCTTTGTCTTGGGGGGCTTAGAATGCAGAACCTTGTCAACAGTTGGAGCTTTACTCACCTGGGCAGAAGATGCCATATGCGGAGGGGCAGGAAGTACCCCAATGTCAGCAACCACGGCCTTGTCCGACATTGTGGGGAGAGCTGCAGGTTTCAAAACAACTGCAGCAGCACAAGTGCACTGGCAAAGGCAGGTATTAGTGCTGACACTAGCAACCTCCATTTGCGTAGCAACAGTGGCCAACTGTACCGGTTTCTGCAGAGCAGAAGCGAAAGATGTTGTAAACACAAGAGGCTGCATGGCCTTAAAGAGCTTCTTGGCCTCACCATAGGGGATGCGCTTAGATGTTCTGATCTTCTGTATCTTCCGTTCCTCGAGATAGATGGGGCAGACCCGGCTCCAGACAGGGTGACTCCCAGAGCAATTCACGCACTTCACAAGCGATGAACAATCGGCTCCTTCATGGGCAGGCTGAGCACATTTACCCAAGGTGGCTATCCCATTGCACCCAAACATAGTATGCCCAAAGTGCTGACATTTAAAACAGTGCATTGGGTTGGGGAAATATGGCTGCACTGGCAAAAGTAAGAAACCCACTTTAACATGCTCTGGGAGTCTTGGGCAACTGAACGTGAGAACAAACGAGCCGGATTTGACTAGGTCCCCATCGACTCGTTTCATAATATGCTGCACATCAACAATACCTTCGTCAGCCCACTCAGATTTCAACCTGTCTGTGGGTTTATCCACCAAGTCCCTACATGTCACAACACCCTTACTATAGTTGAAAGTGGAGTGGAGCTCGGTCTCGATAGCGTACTCTCTGAGACAGGCTCCTTTCCGAAGAGAAGCGACTTGACAGGAACTAGAAGTCTCAACTAACAGAGTCCCATTACGCAGTCGCTTCACAGCTTTCACTGTTCCTTCAATTCCCTCAAGACCCTTGTGGATATGCGAGGTGCATTCAAGTTCTAAGGCCTCTGATTTTTTTTCTAATTAACTACTCACCTGAAATCGATGAAACTGGCATTACTTCTCGACGTAATCACCCTGCAGACGTACACATTTTTCACAGCGCTGACGCCATGATTCCATGGCAGCAGCGAAGGCTTCTTTAGGAGTCTGTTTTGACCACTGGAAAATCGCTGAGGCAATAGCAGCACCCCTGGTGAATGTGCGGCCATGAAGAGTGTCTTTCATTGTTGGAAAAAGCCAAAAGTCACTAGGAGCCAGATCAGGTGAGTAGGGAGCATGAGGAATCACTTCAAAGTTGTTATCACAAAGAAACTGTTGCGTAACGTTAGCTTGATGTGCGGGTGCGTTGTCTTGGTGAAACAGCACACGCGCAGCCCTTCCCGGACGTTTTTGTTGCAGTACAGGAAGGAATTTGTTCTTCAAAACATTTTCGTAGGATGCACCTGTTACCGTAGTGCCCTTTGGAATGCAATGGGTAAGGATTACGCCCTTGCTGTCCCAGAACATGGACACCATCATTTTTTCAGCACTGGCGGTTACCCGAAATTTTTTTGGTGGCGGTGAATCTGTGTGCTTCCATTGAGCTGACTGGCGCTTTGTTTCTGGATTGAAAAATGGCATCCACATCTCATCCATTTTCACAACCGACGAAAAGAAAGTCCCATTCATGCTGTCGTTGCGTGTCAACATTGCTTGGCAACATGCCACACGGGCAGCCATGTGGTCGTCCGTCAGCATTCGTGGCACCCACCTGGATGACACTTTTCGCATTTTCAGGTCGTCATGTACGATTGTGTGCACAGAACCCACGGAAATGCCAACTCTGGAGGCAATCTGTTCAACAGTCATTCAGCGATCCCCCAAAATAATTCTCTCCACTTTCTCGATCATGTCGTCAGACCGGCTTGTGCGAGCCCGAGGTTGTTTCGGTTTGTTGTCACACGATGTTCTGCCTTCATTAAACTGTAGCACCCACGAACGCACTTTCAACACATCCATAACTCCATCACCATATGTCTCCTTTAACTGTCGATGAATTTCAATTGGTTTCACACCACGCAAATTCAGAAAATGAATGATTGCACGCTGTTCAAGTAAGGAAAACGTCGCCATTTTAAGTATTTAAAACAGTTCTCATTCTCGCTGCTGGCGGTAAAATTCCACCTGCCGTATGGTGCTGCCATCTCTGGGATGTATTGACAATGAACGCGGCCTCATTTTAAAACAATGCGCATGTTTCTATATCTTTCCAGTCCATAGAAAAAAAATCGGAGGCCTTAGAACTTGAATGCACTTCATAAAAGGGGGAAACCCTCTCAAAGCTACCCTCCTTCCATTTGACAATCAAAAATACATTCTGGTTATCAGCATGTGCTCCGTTATGACAGTCTGATAAATCTCTAGTAACACCAGGCACTGGAGGACTCGCAGCACGAAGCCGCTTTTTCGATGGGGTGTGTTTTCCTACCAGTGACCCACCAAATTCACTGGTAGGGGGAAACATAGAGGTCGAAGGGTCCACTGGGGTCCCATGAGCAGCTATGGAACTAAAGGTCCGCTCAGACAGAGCCCTGCATGCCCGAGTAAACCTTATACAACTGGGGTGCGGCAGGTGTCCCAGAGGTTGCCCGCTTGTGACTGTTCAACCCCAACAGCCATGCATCTTATAGGCGTGCAGCACACTGTAAGATTGAGGGGTTCTTATAGAGGTTGACCTTCCTCGCAATCCAGGCGATCAAGCCAAGATTACCATTCCCCGCAGCACACAACATTCCACCATCACGCCATACGGTGGTCGCTGAAGCATGTCTGGGGGTTACGGTGACAGGAGACTGGCGGCACTGACCATTCCCCAGCTCAGGACCCCGGGTCACCAAGCCCGTACTCAGCAAATGAATGCTGCGCTCCTGGGGGCGTTTAATTTACAGAAATTACAATTAAAACTTAACTCCTTCAGTGAATTGCATACATCAAAAAATTGCATCCTTTTAACAGTTTCTTCTACTACAAGGGTTAAGCCGTATTATTTGTTTGAATCATGAAATAAACAAATATGGTTATGCAAACAATACTTTTGATGAAACTGGAAATTACTTTGGAAATAATTAAGGGCTGGCTTTGCTAACATGCATTCGATTAGAGCCAAATAAATACTGTAAAGTGGGGTGACTTTGAACAGCGAGGCAACTTTGAACAGCAATTTAGTGTCTTTTTAAAACAAATTCTGCATCCTAGTGTGTAAATATGGAACTGAGAACAGAGTCATTAAATATTGTCAATAACTGATACTTTCAGATGATATGACAGTGATATGAAATAACATTTTATACCAACCCCAGAAAACAAAATAATTTTCTGGAAATGTAAGGTCCTTCACAACCACAAAAACACTTGCCTATTATTAGAAGCATTTTTTAGTTTAGAATTTGAAATGAGTTTTATGGGCAAGGTTAACACTTGAATGAACATTTACAGAAAATTATTCTCTGGTGATGTAAAAAAATAAAATATGAAGGCTTGTCTTTCACGGGGTGACTTTGAACAATGCCTTCCCTATTCTTTGACACATCAGCTCCATGGAAAACAGGTTTTAGTGAAATTTCCTTCAAAGAAAAGTGTAAAATAGTGTTGGGCATGTTATCACTGATGGAGAAATTACACTTATGAGGAAATGGCATTCCAAATGGAATCAGATGAAGTTTTTTTCTGTGGCCTAATGTTCCCAGTGTGTCAGATTTTGAGAAAGATGACATTTGTAGGATTTCACCTGATGCTAAGGTAGATATAAGGGGAAGGGGCTTCATTTTGAGTTCAAATTTGATGTCTATGATATCTGCTAGAGTGGACACTGACATTTTTGAGATTCCAGATTGTCATGCAATTTGTCTGCTACTGAGGTATGGATTAGCCGTGACGGCAGCTAAAACACCTACTTGGGCATTGTCATTTGTTGCAGGTCGTGGTTGACGTTTCACATGTGGCTGAACACTTCCTGTTTCCTTAAATAACAAAACTATCCAGCGAACGGTCCAGACACTTGGATGATGTTGTCCAGGGTACCGTGCAGCATACATAGCAAACACCCGTTGGGCATTTTGATCACAATAGTAATATACATCAACACGATATCGACCTTTTACGCAATTGGTAATCGGTCCATTTTAACACGGGTAATGTATCACGAAGCAAATACCATCCACACAGGCAGAATGGTACGTGATACCACGCAGTTACACGTTTGTGACTATTACAGCGCCATCTATCGCGAAGTGAAAAAAGTGGTCCAACTGAAACATTCATATTTCTTTAGGTACTACACGAATATGTAATAAAAAATTTCCTATTTAAAAAAACACAGTTGCCATCCATTTGACCTACGGCAGTGCCATCTAGTGGGCCAACCATGGCACCATCTGGTTTCCCCCTTAAAGCTAGAGGAGTTTAGTTCTTTGTAGTTTTTCGTTTGATGCTTATTTCATGAGATATTTGGGCTGGTCACTATCAATGGACCACCCTGTACATATTATTGATCATTCTTTCAGTATGGTAGCACCATTTTGTCACATGTTGTTCTATGTGTTGGAATAGTCTCTTTAACTTGAGTCTTATATCTGCCTTTTGGATGTGATCAGCTCTTGTGTAAACTAATGCCAAACACAAACATCTCATTTCTTCTCCTGGGATTCTTTGTTACTGTTTTTGTGTCAGAGTCCCACTCTCTGCTCCTTAACACTTGTAGTGCTGACTTGGTGCTATAAAATTTTATTACTGATTTAAGCTGGATTCTTTATGGGGTTGTTGTCTCTGGAATGTCTGAACTTAAACTAGAAACAAGTGTTTAAAAACATTAACCTCTTCCACAGATTTTTCTGTATCAAGATTTGGGCTCTTATCAAATGAATCAACCTTTCAAAGAACAAATTTTGCAAACAGATAATTTAGTGTTTCACACAATAAGCAGTTTTCTATAGTAAAATTTCATACAAAAAGTCAGTGTCTGCTAGTATAATGGAGAAACAATCTTGTTTCACCATACAGCCTTTATTTCTTACCACATATTCTTAAGTAGATGTCTCAGACCAGAATAAAGCTGACAAACCACATGTGACTATCAATAAAAAAAAATTATACCTGTGTTCTGTTCTATCTAATGGAAAAATAATAATTCAAATGTAAAAATAAAAAGCAAAGTTTTCATATAATTTCTATCAAATGTAGCCTTGTTCTAATAATATTTTAAAATTAGCTCAGATAAATGTTGAGTAGACTTGATTAGAAGTTCTCATTAATAAATCATGCTTTTGCCAACCACATAATAATAAAAAATATGTATACAATGAGACTGAGACCTATTTTTATTTTTTGTTGTAAAATATGAGCTCAAACATAATGAGGTATCTTGAACAGAATCACATTTTCCACATCATCAGTTTCTGAAAATACTGATCGTGTAAAATCCAACTTATGTTTACTCACATCCATCATTCTGAAATCCCATGGGTCAAGGTAATCAAATGGAATCAGAATTTTCTGACTTCCAAAGATTTTGACTTGGTGCCACATCTATGATTAGCAACAAACATATGATTATATGAGTTATCAAACAAAATTTGTGACTGATTGAAGATTTCTTGGTAGGGAGGATGATATTGCATTGAATGGAGAATCATCAACAGAAATACAGGTAACTTAAAGGCAAACCCCATGAAAATATGTTCAGAATCTTATTGTTGATGTTGTATGTTGATGACTTGGTAGACAGTATTAATAGTAACTTCAGATTTATTGCAGAAGATGTAGTTATCTTAAATGAAGTACTATCTGAAAAAAACTGCACAAATATCATCAGATATTAAGATTTCAATGAGGTGCAAAGATTGGAACTTTGTTTTAAATGTTGAGAAACATAAAATGGCATCCAATGACTAAAATTTCAATGTGTCACAACTGAAACTGACACACACACACACACACACACACACACACACACACACACACACACACACACACACACTACCCATCTTAAAATACTGCTCAAGTGTGTGGGGTTCATACAAAACAGGACTAACACAGCATATTAAATGAATATGAAGAAGGGCTGCACGCATTATCACAGGTTTAACCAACTTACATGAGAGCATCACAGAAATGTTGAAAAACCTAAATCAGCAGAGATTTGAAAACAGATGCCAATTATGCTTTGAAGGTACTTTTCCAGACTTTCAAGAAAGAGTATTAAGTGAACAATCTAGAGATATTCTTCATCCCTCAAAGTATCACTCCTGCAGCGACTGCTAAGACAAGGTTAGGCTAATTACAGCAAGAGCAGGGGCATTTAAGCAGCCATTTCTTCTGCACTACAAATGTGAGTGGAACAGGAAGAAATTCTAACATGTGGTGGCATGCCAACTACCCTCTACAATGCACTTCACAGTGGTTTGCAGAGTTTGTATGTATTTGTACAGCAACCCAACAAGCTCAACTTGAGTACCTCTTATAACTGCTGCTATGTCGAATGAAGGTGACATTCATGTTAATGTTGGTGAAATTTATTACCAATTGAAAAAAAATTGGAATATTAAAAATTTATTGGAATTTGGAGTTGCTGAGGAGAAGGAGTGGGTTTTTAAATTCAAATCAATATCAGAAATCAAATTTCTGAATAAAATATAGGGGCACTGCATTGTTAATTTGATCTCAGAACAAAAGACACAGTGATCCTAGACCCTCGCAAGGTAACATATAAAAATAAACTTAAGTTCTTTTTTTCTGGGCAGCTTCATACAATGTAACAACAAACTTTGCAAAAGCTTAACCACTTGCAAACTATAATATTGTATACTGAGGCAAAAAATCATATTCAGTGCTTACATTCCCAACATGTAGGCTATGTTGTGTAGATGTTCCATACTCAACTGTATTCCAACTGCATTCTCTATGTGGCTGTCATGGCAAATCATTCACTTTAAATCTAACCAGCTAATAACTATGTGTTAACCTAACTGTTTAGGTGACCAATACATGCCTCATAAATTTTAACCATATTTTTCTGTATTTTTGACAGGGTAATCCTATAGCGACGAAAACATTACCACAGCAAGATTGTTTCAGGTGGTAGTTACCTCATCACTTATCTTGAAGGGAGCATTGTCCTCATAATATCCCGTATCTTGAAGTTTTTGATGGGTGAGATCAGCATAATACACGGCTGCACCACAGATACACTGAAATAGTGAAAATATTTAGTTTTTAGTCTTAAAATGGAGATCACACAAAAATTAATCAAATAAAAATCAACACTTAAAATCACAAAGGAAAAGACATTTTTTCTAACAATTCAGCAATGGCTGTATGAACATAAGCAGGCAACATCTCAATCTTGTTGGAGCTCAAACACATTAATCACAACATGAGGAAAAATATAGCATGTCTCTCTTTCATTTTCTTTTTCCTTCTTACATTCCATGCATTCCATGAGTAATTTTTTGAGTGGATATTACAATTTATTAGGTACCTATGGAATAGTTAAGCATTTGTGAAATATAAGCAAGGAATTATTTACATTTATATGAAATTCAACACAAATGCACAACTACTGAAATAGAGACAACCAGAGTAGGAGCTACAACTACACTGCAGAAAAATAAATGTGTACATAATCCAAATGCTGGACCAGGAGAACAAGTAGTGTATGAAAAAGGAAACATAAGTTGGAGTTAAAGTTAGATAATTTTTTCCCCTGTTGTATCCTCTATTCTTCAAATAACACACTTACTGTGAATATATACAATCTAAAAATTCTTATCCAAGCTGTTTTTATGAAAACTTTGTATAGTTTATAGTCTGCTGATACAGTAGTGTAGATAGTTCATGTAGAAACTTTGTACCTAGAATAATATACAAAATTTACAATTCATCGAAACAGCAGCACTTCAGAATTGTTTGTTTTAGTACTGATATCTCTTACTTGAAGGCCCTTATTCCCATCTTTCTAAAGAACATATCATCTTTTCTGAAAACTGTGCAATTCAAACATTGTCTATATTCAAGTTATCAATATCCAAAATGTCAGTTTCTTGAACATTTGGACCTTAGAATGTAATCCTTTCAGAATATAAGTGGTATTGTAGAGTTGTCCTAATTTTTATGATTCCAAAAATGCATAACTTTCCTAGAATAACTTATTAGTTTATGAAATATTTCAGTTTGAAAATTTGAGTTTCCAGAAACCTGGTGGGCATTTGTAGATTCAAGTGCATGCCACTACTTTCACATCATAAAATAGGAATATAATCTGTACTCATTTAACCCTTGAGTGAGTATGCTGCCAATTTTTGTGACATGAGCAGCAGCCACATGGCATACTTTGTACACATGTAAAGTATAGCAGTCTTTACGGTACCAAGGTAAACATGGAAGAGCAGAATCATAGTTTAACCTTAGTTTAATTAAACAATGCTAAAATAAACCAACACAATATGCACTAAAGCACTCTTTAATTAAATAATGATGAAATAAACTTTCATTATATCACTCTGTTGCCACAAACAAGTATTACTACACAGCAATGACTCACTTGAAGCATTTAAAACCACAGCTGCATCACATCCCAGCCAACCACTTATTTGATTACTCATTATATCTCATATACAAGTGCCTAACTGTGAGACTGTGCTGCCAGATCATAATGTCAGGTAATTTCTTGCATAGGTTGTATTTTTTTACCTATATTGCTGTTTATTTTATATTATTGGTGCTCATTTGAACGTATGAGAACACAGTTTATTACTGTCAGTTGAAGCACTAACAAAGAAATAGGTATTGGGTTGCCATTGTGAAACAACAACAGAATGGTGCAAAACAGTTTTATTTGTATTTAATGCCCTTTATACATAGGAACAACTGCTTGGAGGTTAAGGACATCCAATCAAGTGTAAACTAAAGTAATGTATTTATCTCCTGTGAATCCAGTTATTGTCTTTTTATACATTTTATATTAATATCCTAAAAGTTAAAGTTTGGAAGGTAGGAGGCGAGGTATTGGCAGAAGTAAAGCTGTGAGGACGGGCTGTGAGTCGTGCTTGGGTAGCTCAGTTGGTAGAGCACTTGCCCGCGAAAGGCAAAGGTCCCAAGTTCGAGTCTCAGTCCGGCACACAGTTTTAATCTGCCATGAAGTTTCAATTCCCGTATAAATAGAAATTATTTTCACACAGTAGTATCCACAATTTTATCTTTCCTCTGGTTATACTGCACCTAGTTAAACATATTTGCTCTTTTGCTTATTATAATTTTGTGTCCTGACATGAAGAAACTGGCCTGTTAGGAGGGAAAAGTACATCTACGGCAGCAAGCAACACAGCTAGAGTTAGGATAAAAGCATCTTTATTTTTTTAGGCGTTCTATAGCTATTGGCAAGCTGAGTTACAAAGAAGTTGGATATTGTGATTTTAGGGAGCAAGGAATATAAGGCAATGATGGAAAAGATTTGGTAGTTAAGAGTGCCTAATGTAATGAGAGTGGCATAACACTGGACCTTGATTCAGTTTTAGGTGTTGAAATAAATACTAATTAGGTAACTGATGAAATGGCTAGGGCATTGCTTACTGAACTCTTGAATGTTAAAGGTTGAGAAAGTGGTGGTGGTGGTGGTGGTGGTGGTGGTGGTGGTGGTTGTTGTTGTTGTTTTTGTCCTCAGTCCAAAGACTGGTTTGTTGCAGCTCTCCATGCTGCTCTATCCTGTGCAAGCCTCTCCTTCTCTGAGTAACTACTGCAACCTACATCCTTCTGCTTATTGTATTCATCTCTTGCTCTCCCTCTACAATTTTGCCCCCTCCCCGCTTCCCTCCAGTACTAAATTGGTGATCCCTTGATGCTGCAGAATCTGTCCTACCAGCTGATCCCTTTTTCTAGTCAGGTTGTATCACAAATTTCTCTTCTCCCCAATTCTATTCAACACCTCCTCATTAGTTATGTGATTTATCCATCTAATCTTCAGCATTCTTCTGTAGCACCACATTTCAAAAGCTTCTATTCTCTTCTTGTCTAAACTGTTTACCATCCACGTATCACTTCCAAACATGGCTATACGCCACACAAAAACTTTCAGAAAGTCTTCCTGACACTTAAATCTATACCCAATGTTAACAAATTTCTCTTCTTCAAAAAGCTTTTCTTGCCATTGCCGGTCTACATTTAATTTGTATACTCCCCACTTCAACCATCCTCAGTTATTTTGCTCCCCAAATAGCAAAACTCATCTACTACTTTAAAGTGTCTCATACCCTAATCTAGTTTCCTCAGCATCACCTGATTTAATATGACTACATTCCATTACCCTCATTTTGCTTCTTTTGATGAACATCTTATATCCTCCTTTCACGGCACTCTCCATTCCGTTCAACTGTTCTTCCAAGTCCTTTGCTGTCTCTGACAGAATTACAATGTCATTAGCAAACCTTAAAGTTTTTATTTCTTCTCCAAGGACTTTAATCCTCCTCCAAATTTTTGATTGTTTCCTTTACTGCTTGCTCAATACACAGATTGAATAACATCAGGGATAGGCTACAGCCCGGTCTCACTCCCTTCTCAACCACTGCTTCCCTTTCATTCCCCTCAATTCTTATACCTGTCATCTGGTTTCTGTACAAATTGTAAACAGTCTTTTGCTCCCTGTATTTTACCCCTGTCACCTTTAGAATTTGAAAGAGAGTATTCCAGTCAACATTATCATAAACTTCCTCAAAGTGTAAAAATGCTATAAATGTAAGTTTGCCTTGCCTTAACCTATCATCTATGAGAAGTTGTAGGATCAGTGTTGCTTCACATGTTCCTACATTTCTCTGGAAGCCAAACTGATCTTCCTCGAGGTCAGCCTCTAACAGTTTTTCCATTCTTCTGTGAAGGATTCATGTTAGTATTCTGCACCCGTGAATTATTTAACTGATAGTCTGGTAATTTTCAGACCTGTCTGCACCTGCTTTCTTTAGAATTTGAATTATTATATTTTCTTATATTATATTATGAAGGTAATGTTAAGTAATACTTGAGCATTGTATGAATATGTTGATGAAGATCTGAAATGACTAAAGACATTAAAAGTGACATCAGTAGAGTAAATTCGAAATTGAATTCAAACTGAACAAAAATTGTAAGGACCTTAAAAGTGACATAAGAATCTTAAGTGAAAAAATAGACACAAATTGTTCTGAGATTAGTAGTGTAAATGTAAAATTGGACTTCAATAACTTACAGTCAGGTCTGAGTAGTGCTGAATGATAACAAAGAATCAGCAAAAGTTTGCTTGGGAAGTAAATTATGAAATGTGAAAGAAAATTTTAAATTGAAATTAGGAACTTTTAGTACTGATACGATACACAGAAGAAAGGAAGCTGAAAAATATTATAAAGAGCAGATGGAGGTAGTTAATTCTTGTCAGATTAAATCAGAAGTAGTAACTGAGTTATGTTTTGATAATCATAGCAATGAAATGAAATGCCAAGCAGAGCAAATAGGTCTTCTGCTGGCAGTCCATGTCGTTCTTGCATGACATTCCAACATCATGACTCACTGCCTTCTTCAGGTGCTGCTCCTGAGACAGTCTTAGGGAGCACCTGAAGAAGATAGTGAGTCACACTGTCAAAATATCATGTGGTTGTTTGTGTCATGATATTTTGATAGTCTCAGGGAGCACCTGAAGAAGATACTGAGTCAGGTTGTTGAAACATCATGCAAGAACAATGCAAATATCCAGCAGAAGATCCGATTATTCAACATGCCAACATATTTCCAGGGAAGCTTGAAGAACTATATGTGAAAGTAGTTGAAGAAACTACAAATGCAAGGATTATGACAGGTTATAAAACTGTGCCAGAATTCCAGATTATTTTTATGTTGCTACTTGGACAAAATGACACTGTGGCAAAAGGATGTATTTACAGTTGTGGATAGAGGGAAAGGTTTCTTCTCATAGACAAAAGACTGGAACACAAGGGAAAAGAGAACTCAAGTACCTCTCATAGTTAATTCTTCAACCTTCTTTCTCACTTGTTTCCTTTTTTAGTCAGCTTATGTGACATCTCTTTCCCTGCACCCTTCACCTCTCTTCCTATCACCTCAGTACAACCATGTACCTACTATAAGCACTACAACAAGACAAAACTCAGTGCCAGTAACCTTGTGCAAGTGCACTGACAAACTGAGAAGTGCAAGAATGAGTGTGGGTGTGGTGCCCTGGTATTGCACACTTCAACAACCCATGCTACATACTTTTTTTTTTTGGTACCCTCTGTGGGGATCTATCTTATCATTCCATCAGTACAGCCTGGTTCACTTACAGTTAATGTTAATTTTTACTTTTGTATACTGGTTACTGAATTCAGAAATACTTACATCAATGATCTTCATTATGTAGTTGTATGATCCCACTAAGTCAGGCCAAGCTAACTGCCTCCAGAACTCTTTTATCTGTAAAAATTAATAACAGAATATATCTAAAAACAAAGATGATGAGACTTACCAAACAAAAGCGCTGGCAGGTCGATAGACACACAAACAAACACAAAAATACACACAAAATTCAAGCTTTCGCAACAAACAGTTGCTTCGTCAGGAAAGAGGGAAGGAGAGGGAAAGACAAAAGGATGTGGGTTTTAAGGGAGAGGGTAAGGAGTCATTCCAATCCCGGGAGCGGAAAGACTTACCTTAGGGGGAAAAAGGGACAGGTATACACTCGCACACACACACATATCCATCCGCACATACACAGACACAAGCAGACACAAGCAGACATAATAACAGAAGACACACAAACCACAATTTTGTGAAATATTCATATTTATAAATTTTAACTCTTTGAATGAAGACTTACAAAGAACCATTTCTACATATACAAGAAATGTAACTGATATTGATCCTTCGACAATGAAGGAACAACAAAAACTGTTCAATAAGACTATTATAATAATGTGTCACAAGTGAATCTATTCCTTTCTTATACAAGCTGAACCTATAGAATATTACTTATTTCATCCAGATTTTTATTTTAATGTGACACTCACTAACCTGGTAGAAACACGCAGTTGCATCCACAGCTGAGGTACTATGTTTAACAATGAAGTCACCAGTGCAAACTTTATTCAGTTCAGCTGCCTTGTGGATACGATGCATTGCCTATACAACAAAAATGCATGTGAAGCTTAGTTGGCTACACAATTTATATGCAAATATTGAAGTATCAGTCATTTTGAATTTCAGTCAAATTTACCTTGAACTTTGATACATCCAACCATCTGTCAAGTGCTGGTTCAAACCACTCATAGTAACAATTTATAGACAGAGATTTTTGATCAACAGGCGAGAGATGGTCTCGAAAACTGCAAACAAATACAACACAAAATTTAATTAAAATGTAGCTATAATATGTTTATTACAACAAAAGTAATCAATTTTTGACAGTATAATGTAATTGGATAGATAAAAAATCTACTCACCAAGCAGCTGCACAAGGATACATGTATACATAAAAACTTTTTAATATATGTGTGTACTCCTGCTGCTGCTTGGTAGGTAGATTTTTTATCTATCCAATTACATTAGAGTATGGTTATTACACCATGACTGATTTTGTTATAAATGAATATCTTCAGGTGACCCAAAACTCATCAAGTCTTCAAAAGTAATTCTCACAAAGTAGCAGAAATGTGCCTATGTTGTCACTCGAAAATGTCTAACTGCCAGTTGTGATGCTAAAAGGCATGTTGTAGAACACAATGAACATAATGCAACACTTCATTGACTGCCTGGCACAAACATAATCAGCAGTTCCACAGATATTCCAAGTATGAATCAATGTAATGAACAATATACATGGTGAACCAGAACTCCAAAATGACAGACTTTCTGAGGTAGTAGTACAGAACAAAATAAGAAAAAATATCTAATAAACATAGACTATAAAATGTGTATCTTAAGGGTGGTAAGTACTAGTTCATCTTTGCTAATGTGAAGCACATGTCTTCTACTGAAGCTCTTTGCTTTCCATATTTTCAGAGGTGGTGGTATGGACCAAAAAAAGAAACACAGCTTTAAAATGTATGCCTTAAGGTCAGTGAGTGCTTGTTAATCTTTGCTTTTGTGAGATACATCTCTTCTACTGAAAGTGCTTTGCTTTCCATATTTTGAGAGATGGTAGTACAGACCCAAACGAGAATAAATGTCTAGTAAACATGGGCTCTAAAGTGCACACCTTAGAAGCTGTGAGCACTTGTTCATCTTTGAACTGCTCACAGCTCTTAAGGTCTGCATTTTAGAGGTCTTGTTTACTGGACATTTTCTTTACATTTTTTGGTCAGAGCTGCTGACAGTAGAGTCAGTGTGCATGAAGTGTACTTGCTTGTGTGAATGTCTGTGTGTTTTCTTGACTGAAGAAGCACTAACCAAAAGGTATAATGTGTAACAGTCTTTTTGCTGTGCCTATATGCAACTCAATGGGTCATCTTTACAGTGAGTAGCAAACTCTCATTTTCCTAATATTGTTGCACATTTTTCTTTTATTAATCCTCACCAGCTCCTCCCAAAATACGGAAAGCAAAGAGCTTGCAATAGAAGAGATGTTTTTCACAGTATCAAAGATGAGAAAGTTCTTCTGTTTCATCCTGTATATAGTCTAATATAGCCTCTAAGCCATCTTGTCATTGATTTAGTTAAATTGTTCATCTCTTCCACTTCTCAATCACCTTATGTCTTTTCTGGCTTGACAAGTTTTACAGATAATTGTGTACTCCTTATGTCATTCAGACAGCTGATATAAATGAATATCACTACATCTGGAAGTGGTCTTGCCTTTTGCAACTCTAATGAACTGTAATTTATCAGACTTAAATTAACAACCAGATGTTAGAAAACATTTATTTTTATTTTTTTAAATACTGTATATGTCCATCTGTAGACAATAAATATTGTATGGTTGTTGTGCAAATGTAAATGTAAATTTTATCTGATTTCATTACATGGAAAATGGCAGATACAAATATATAAATAAAACAACACACACACACACACACACACACACACACACACACATACACACACAAGATAATACAAAGTGAACCTTAGATAGTAATACAAATTTATATGCATACATGCTTCTGTTATTATAAATTCATAGGCTCTTTTCCATAGGCCTACAGTCTTGTTCTCCCCAAACAGCAAATCCTTTTACACACACTGATTCAGTGAAAGTTGGATATGTTATACATAATGAATATATCAATGGGTAAAAGAGGGTATCTTCAGTTTTGGCTCAAAATGAACATACCAGCAAAATGTTATTGGCCAACATAATTGCTTACAGAGTAAAAATATTGTTTCAGTAGATTTTTAAAATTCTGCTTAAAATTTATTTTCATTTTCTAACATTCTGATGTAAACTCCAATCTACAAATGTGGTTCATTTGCCTTTGTGTGTTAGTCCTTTTCATTCACTTTGTATTAGCTTTTGTGCTATTTCACATGAAGTAGTTATGAAACTCAAAATATGTCTCAAAATCTTAAAGGTTAGCCCTGATATCTGTATATACATAGAAAGAGTATTGTTAGTATGAATGGAACTCAAAAAGTAAGTTACAAACCTCACTCCATGCTAAGACAATTGCGCAACAAGAGTGGCGTATTGTCAGAAGAGAGTACAATTCTGGGCTTCCTGCAGACAAAATTTTGCTGTGGAAAGGTTAACAGATGCAGATATTGGGATGAAATGACATGATGACTGGAAATATATTGCAAAGACGAATTACACAGGACATTGCAAGTCTTGTGGGCAAAACCTCTAAACTGCACACAGATTCACAATGCAATTCTGGCAATATGTGAACCAAATGCAGTATCATGTCCAGCCACAGAGAAACAGTGTCAACAATTTAACTAAGGCCACAGAGACATGGGTTATGCTGACCGGGAAGGAAGGCCATCAGTATTGACTGCAGACATCAATGTCTAGGCAGTTGAGGAACTGATCTACAGTAACTGCAGACTTTCTGATATTGAGGAAACATACACAACTGTGCTCTAATGTATCCATGACCAAGAAGTGGATTTCTATCATTGGGAAACTGAACATTTGACAGAGTATTCTGATCATTGTTTACAGAGGCCTGATGATGATGTTGGAAAGTAGTGTCATATATCTGCTTCACTCTGAAGTGTAGTGTAGCATTCAATAAAAGTTATCTGGCATGCCATAATAATATTTAACTTACTTTTTTAAGTCCCCTCACATTTTAAGCTTTCTGAATAGGTGTTCTTAGTGTGTCTGCGGAGGACTGTGTATTACTATTTATATAGCCCCCTTCTATAAAGAGAAAATTTAATTTAGTTTGCAACTGGTGATACCCCAAAATGTTATTCCATATGTTGCAAGAGAGTGGAAATAGCTGAAGTATGCCGTCCTGACACCTTTTGACAACAAATGTTTGATATAATTCTTAGAGCAAAACAGGCTGTATGGAGTTTCTGTGCAATTTTATAGATGGTCATTAAAATTTAAGTTTTCATCAACAAGAATTCCCAGAAATTTTGTAGATGTTACTCTGCACTCCAAATTCTGTAACAATATTTTGCACAAATTTTTGCTTCTTTGAGTATTATGTGTATTAAGTTTCTTTGGATTATGTTATATACTACAGGGGGAGAGCATTTCTCAACCTTGCAGTGAATTTTTTCTCAAAATGAATTTATATTTTGAGGTAGTTCAGTGCACTTTGTACAACTTTTTCCAGTGAATAAATTTCATCGTCAAAATACAATTCTGTTAGGTCTTCCAGATCCTAAATGGTTCAAATAGCTCTGAGCACTATGGGACTTAACATCTGAGGTCATCAGTCCCCTAGAACTTAGAATTACTTAAACCTAACTAACCTAAGGACATCACACACATCCACGCCCGAGGCAGGATTCGAACCTGTGACCGTAGCGGTCGCGTGGTTCCAGACTGAATTGCCTAGGACCACTCGGCCACTCCGGCTGGCTCTTCCAGATCCTAATCTACCACTTCCACTATCTCTTCATTCAACATAAAAATATTTCAGCCATAAATTCCTTTAGCTGTGGTAATAAGCAGAAGTCAGATGATCTAAAATCTTGTGAACAGTGTTTATGTTCCAACAGTTCACACTCCACAACCCTCATTTTCTCACAACCAAAACAACTTTGTGTGTAACGATAAAAGACAAGTTTTTCTTTCCTTTTTGATTTCAGACTTACTCTGGTGTATTTGTTCAATACAAATTTATTCAGAGCACTGAAGAGCATTGATGTTATTGTTTCACATTTTACAAAGGCAGTCAATGTAAAGAAACCCTTTTCCATCCTAGGAGATACTGGCCATAGCCTTTGCATCAGATGAAATTGTTTTGCCTTTTCTGCAACAAAACCACTAGCAGCCACCCACTGTATGACTACTGTTGCATGCCTGACATGATGTGATGGACCTATGTGACATCTACAGTAACAAATTGACATATAAGATCAAATAAATTCTTTTAAAATAATCCAAAAAATTAACCAGAAAATTAATTTTGAATTTGATATTGGTCAGAATTCAACAAATGATATATCCATCTTGCAGAAATCATAGTTAATTCTTCAGGAATAACTTACAATTCATTTTACTCATCAAGCAGCCTTAGGAGGAAAACAGAAAGTTATGAAAATGTGCAAGGATTTGGATCCAGTGGCTCTTTCTTCTGGCAGAATGGTTGAAGAGAAAGGAAGAGGGATGAAGGGCAAGGACTGGCAAGGTTTAGAAAATGGGGACAGTTGCAGAAAAGTCATTGAAAGCACTTGGTCTGGAAAGACATACCAAACAGGATAAGGAAAGAATGATTGTTGGGAACTGCAACAGACAAGCTTCCTTGCAATCAGCCTTTCCTTCCTGTTTGGTAAGTCTCCCCTGACCTCGGGTCCTGAGCAACTTTTGTGTAACTCTCCCTATTTCCTAAACCTTGCCAGTACTTTTCCTTCATCCCTCTACCTTTCTCTTCAATCCTTCTGCTGTAAGAAAGAGGCACTAACTCTGAAAGATCACACACTTCCATAACTTTTATATCTGTTTCCTCTTGCTGCCGCTTGGTGACTGGGATGCAGAATACTGATAAATGCACTACAGGGAAGGTCAGGTAAGTTTAACAGGTCGAGGAAGTGCAGCTGGTTTAAAGGACACAGTACTGGCAGGTAGATCAGTATCAATAGAAGGCCATGTATAACTGCAACCTGCTGCTTATTGAAACAGTGCTTTATCTCCAACAGTACATAGTCAATTAGGGTTTGACGTTCTAAGTTCTCTCAGAGTTTGCCAATGTAAAATTTGTTGTGTTCATTAGCCAGACAGCTATTAAATTCAATTTAAGCATTAATCAGACTGTGAGAGGATATTAGAAATGTTTCAAGAGCAAACAAGTTGACCAATCTAAAAAGATGCAGAGCTTTGCACTGAGCTGATTCCAATGAGAGTACCCCATGCAAATCACTGTTTTGTGCTGTTTATATTTGTACGTATTCATGAGGGGTGATAAAAAAGTTTCTGTTTGGAGACTGTACAGTCCAGAAATGCTATGCTAATCAGGTAAATTTGCTGTGAGAATTGAGGCAATCACCCCACCGATTCCCTAGGTTGAAGATACTCCTTTGGTAAATCACTGTGTCCTGTTGCATGAGCAATTCCATTCTCATCTGACAGGAATCATACACCAATTCTAAGCCTAATGAAGGCATGCTAACTGCATGGGGAGAGAAGAGGACTATAGCATGGTGCTCAAATGTCTCTGATTTGAGTTGGCATAACTTCTGCATTACAACATTAGCAATTTGGGGACATGCATTATCATTAAGGAGCAGCACCCCTTGTCAATTTTTTCACAGATGACTCCACAACAGTGATTTTCTACAGACATGCCACTCCACACAAATTCTTCATTCTCTGATAGATGTCCGCTGGTGTTTGCCCTTCAGCAGCCAAGAAAAGAATAACAGCACATTGGACCAATTGGGACTCATATGGTTATAATGTCATCATAGTTTATATCTCCACATTTATTGCATGCATGTTGGAGTAGACATGAATGCCACACTAATCCCTTGCATACGTGTTGGTGATTGTACACTCACATCAGAGTGATGCTACATTGCATATACACTGCAGCAATGCCCTCAAATGGAAACTCTTCTTGATCACCCCTTATATTTGTAAAAATCCATTGTATTCATCCATACCATAGTTCCTTATGTTTAGATAGCAACCAACTGTAGCAGTGCACCTTGAAAAGCAGACTAAGAAATAGCACTCAAAATTGCCAGATCAAATAAATCTTCCAGTGATGGCGAGTATGAGTTATTGAGGTAGTGGAATCCGATACAACATTGAATGTATAGAGCTTTCTTGAAATTAGTCTTTCATGACAAGAAATTCTTTCCTACATAGCTGCCATGGTAGCATATATCTGCAGGCAGTTAACTGACAATGCCAGCATGTTTATTTCATTCTTGATTCTTTTGGATAAGTCAATCAAGTTTCCTGATACAGTGTAATATGCAGCCACACTGCATGCAATCCATTTAATGTTCCTTCTGTGATTGCACTGTCATCTAACGTGGCACATTCACAGTTTCCCCATCTTTCTACTCAGCCAATGTGATTAGGTAATGAGGAAGGTGTGAAGTCAGACAAGAGAGCTCCACATGCATGTGATAGCTATGCATGCATGCAGAGTTTTTGGCCATCCCTGGTATACACCACATTGATGGTGTTTGTGTACACCCTCACCAGATACAGTGCAAGCTGTCTGCACGGACATCAAAACAGAAAATGCTAGAAGAGAAAACAAATAACAGAAGTTTAATTAACACTCTTCCACACTAGCTAATGTATGCAACATGTCTGAGGTGCTCCATGGAAAGAAGGTAACTTTGAACATTCCTCCACCTGATGCACCAGACACTGCAGATACAGCCAGGTTGCACCAAGTCCATTTCCTTTTTTCTATTTAGTGTTCACTGAATGAATGTTGCAGTTTTTCTGAATCAGTAAATATTGTCACAAACAAATCCCACGATGGAATGTATGTACAGGCATAGCAGAGTTAGAATTCTGTGATACCTGAGCAATGGCCTATTAAAGTTCATGAGCTGACACCATAGATCAGTCTGACTGCCCTTTTCTGGGCTAAAAATATTCTTGGTGGGTGCACACAATTACCTGAAAAATAAAACACCATAAAAGATAGTAGAGTGAAAGCAAGCAAAGTAAGGTCCGCACGGCTTTCTGGGCGGGAAGGAGCACCGGTCCTCGGCGCGATCTGCCTGACGGATCTGTGTCAGGTCTGGTGAGCTGGCCAGTCTGTGGATGGTTTTTAGGCAGTTTTCCATCTGCCTTGGCAAAAGTGGGCTGGTTCCCCTTATTCCACCTCCACTACACTATGTCGGCAATTGCTGTGCAAACAAGTTCTCCACGTAAGCACACACCACCATTACTCTACCAAGCAAAATATTGGGGTTACACTCATCTGGTGTGAGACATTCCCTCAGGAGTACACCGGGGGTCAAACCTCACAATAACCCTGGGTTCGGTCTGGGGCGGCGGAGGGGTGAAGTGGACTGTGGTAGTCGTCGTGGAGTTGTGGACCACTGCAGCTGCGGCAGGGACGGAGCCTCTCCATCGTTTCTAGGTCCCCGGTTAACATAACATAACATAACATAAGCAAAGTAAACGAGACTTCTCTTTAAGGGATATACTGTTCCATTCTAAGACTGATATTTCCCTATTTATATTGGGCCTTAAAATTGATGTTAATAAATGGCTCACTGAGCATGACACAACAATTCTGTCATTATGTTCATCACCTCTTCTTTAAAAAAAGTGGTTACGTTTCCATAATTTTTGAAATCTTACCATTTGTTCTTGTTTAAATAACAATAGAGAAGAAAGAAGAGAAAGATGTAGGAGCAGAAAGAGGTGGGAAGGAAGGCAAATTAAATGTGAAGAAAGACATGCAACATACAGGTAATAACCGTATTCATATACCTGTGTTAAAAAAATGTTATCCTTCTTTTTTCTTCTTTTTACTTGCCATATAGCAGAAAAGCTGAGTCACAGGTAGGAAAAACAAAAAGACTGTCACACAATAAGTTTTCAGTCAACAAAGCCTTTGTCAAAAACATACAAAACACACACACACACACACACACACACACACACACGCGCAAATGCAACTTACACACATATGACCGCAATCTCTGGCAGCTGAAGCCAGACTATGGACAGCTGCACATGACTGGAGAGGCAACTGGTTGGGTAAGGAAGATAGTAGGGTGGGGAAGGGGGGGGGGGTGATAGCAGGGTAATGGTGGTGGGTGGTAAAGTGCTGCTGCAGGAGGATGCAGGGAAGGATGGAGAGAGGGTAGGGTAGGTGGGAGCTTAGATGGAGAGCAGGGGAGAGGGGGTGTATCGGAAAAATAGAAGTAAAAAGACTGGTTGTGCTGGTGGAACAGAGGGCTGTGTAGTGCTGGAATGGAAGAGGCAGGGCTTAGATAGGTCAGGACAATGGCTAACGAAGGTTGAGGGCAGGAGGGCTACAGGAACACAGAATATATTGCAGGGTGAGTTCCCACCAGCACAATTCAGAAAAGTTGGTGTTGGTGGGAACAATACAGATGGCACAGATTGTGAAGCAGTCATTGACAGAAAAACATTGTGTTGGGTGGCGTGCTCAACAACAGGGTGGTCCAGTTGTCTTTTGGTCACAGTTTATCAGTGACCATTCATGCAGACAGATGGCTTGTTGGTTGTCACGCCCAAATAGAATGCAGTACAGTGGTTACAGCTTAGCTTGTGTATCATATGACTGGCTTCACAGGTAGTCCTGCCTTCGATGGGATAGGTGATGTTTGTGACCAGACTGGAGTAGGTGATGGTGGGAGGATGCATGGAACAGGTCTTGCATCTAGGTCTCTTACAGGGATATGAGCCACGAGACAAGTGTTTGGGAGCAGGGGCTGTTTAGGGCTTGACAACAATATTGTATACGTTCAGTGGGTGGTGGAATACCTCAGGGGAGGGGGGAGGGGAGGAGGGGGAGGAGAGGATATTGGGTGGGAATTTCAGGGCACAATGAGAGGTAGTCAAAACGCTGGCAGAGAATGTAATTCAGTTGCTCCAGTCCTGGGTGGTACTGAGTCATGAGGGAAATGCTTCTCTGCGGCCGGGCGGTCGAACTTTGGGAGGTGTTGTGTGACTGGAGAGGTAAGGCATGGGAGATCTGTTTTTGTACAAGGTTGGGGGGGGGGGGGGGTAATGACATTCTGTAATGGCCTCACTGAGACACTCGGTGTATTTTGAGAGGGACCACTCATCAGTGCTGATGCTACCTGTGAAACCACTCATGATCTAAAAGCTAAGCTGCAACCACTGTGCTGCATTCTATATGGACATGGCAACCAACAAGCTACCTGTCTGCATCGGTAATATTTTTCAGAAGCAGTCATCACCACTTCCCAGATCTCTGATCAGATTTTTGACCCAGCGAAGCCCAGGACTCCAACCAAGACACTGCCTAGTGTGCATGTGACCTAGCTGGACACCAACCATTGGCAATGTTATTTCTAAATGAAAGCTTATAAAACTAAAGAGACACCTGCAAACAAAACATCCAGTCTATGTAAGAAAATCCATTGAATTTTCTAAGTGACATGGGCAACAACTAAAAACAAATGTCAGAGTCCTCAAAAAACAGGTATCAGTTCAAAAGAAAGCCCTAAGAGCATCCCTAAAGGTATTCTACCTTAATTTCAAAATCCAAAGGGACCAAACATTATCAGTGAGAAATTAATTCTTCCCAGTGCCATCAAAATGTATGAAATCATGCATCGAGAAAGATTTGGTGAGAATCTGAACTCAATACCAGTCTCAGAGGAAAAATTAATTACTATCGTATCCTTGTGACATCCCAAACTTCATGTTGCAACTTGGTGACAGTGTGGCAGTCATACCACAGAATGATGTGGACAGTGGCATGCTAGTATTAGTGCATGAGTGCAAATTTTACCATTACGCCAACCTTGAGCAACAATGCAGTGCCCATGAAAAGTGAAAACCAGTATGGGCCAGACCTTCATGGCTCATGAACATTTACATTGATTGCAGATCCTGTCAGCTGTGGACTACATGGGTCAAGTAGAATGTGAGCTCCACAGCGATATGTTTGTGATTTGATCAGGTGCTGATCGTTCACTTCATCCTGTGATGTCCATGGATTAAATGACACCCTGTGAAATGTGAGGCAATTTGTGCATTTCACAGGCACACACCCTTTGTCTCTTCCAGGCATGAGAAGTGTGCATTCTTTGGGATCAATGGTCGAGCTATTAACTATCATCAGACAACCGCGGCATGTGAACATTTCAGACAGTACCTTCACAAGTTTTCTGGTGTACCAATCATTGTCAATAAATGTATTATTAGCTAATCACATATTTGATCAATTACTGTCAATTCTGGGTTCACTTCTGCCCACTTAGTGTGTGGGTGCAGCAGTAAAATCTGGGTCACAGCATGATGGGTTTGAAAGCAGTAAAAACCACCCATTTCCCATTTCACTGGTGACCAGTGTGATCTGTAGGCAAAACACATGCTGATGGACTTGATGATCAGAAGCAATGTGGAATCTTGAATGGACTCCCAGACAAAAGTTTCTGTGCTTGCCTGTAATGGTGCAAACATGTGGTTTGAAAGTTGAATATTTATTCTTTTCATGTTCATGTTTTATTCTTGTGTGTCATGTTACCCTTAGTGTGTGTTTTCCCCAGCATATGAGAACTTAGTTATTCCACCATGACAACTAAGGAGGAATTCCAAAAGGCTAGAGAAGAGCTGTCGACATGTAATCGGCTCTTGGAGAGAGAGCTACAGACATGGCCCACACACACAGACCCAGCTCGCTTGGAGCCAGCTCATGAAAATTAGTTCCCAATCCCAGTTCCTTCCACAAGATTTGGCACAATGTTTTGACAGGCACACATCACCCATTTCTCCCAGAGAAATTCTGGTGCACTGCATTCGACTGTGTCTAGGGGCTATCAAACCCCACTGTAAGTCCACTGTGATGATTGTGGCTGAACATTTTGTCTGGCCAGGACTCAAGAAAGATTATTGGCAATGGGCACACACCTGCACTATGTGTTAGTGAGCCAGAGCTGAGACATACCTATGCACCCATCATTGCCTTCCCTGATGTGATATACCACTTCGAATATGCCCACGTGAACATTGTGGGCTCTCTTCCTCTGTTCCAAGGCAATCAGTACCTACTGACAATGGTGAACTGTTTCACACGCTGGCTAGAGGCAATGACAATAGCACCGAGACTGTCACCACTGCCTTCCTTGACATGTGGGTCGTATATTTCAGCTGCCCCAGTCACCCAACAACAGATCTTGGTTGCCAGTTTGACAGCATGCTGTTTATGCAGGTCACCCAAAAGTGTGGTGTGTGGCTACATCGAATGACTACCTACCACAAAGCGGCTAACAACATGGTTGAGCAGCTCCACTGGAGGCTGAAAGTGTCCCTGACATGTTATGACATCACTTGGATGGAGGCACTTGTGCTTATACTCCTCGCTCTGCAAGTAACACCGAAGTATGAGATGAGTGTTTCGCCTGTGGACATCATCTACAGTCAGTCTCTTGCCATTTCTGGTGAATTCATGGAGGTATATGATGCCTTGGCCCCACCACAGGCAGAATGTCCATGCAGTCACATGGACAGGCTCAGACGGTATGCAGTGATGTATCACAGCACCCCCGCAGAGTATTTGATCACACCAATTTACAGTGTTTGCACTGACTGCAGATTCTGTCAGCCACAGACAATGTGTGTTGAGTAGGGTCCATGCTCTCCACTGACGCGTTTGCGAATTTGAACAGTTGCTGATCATTTGCTCCGTCTTATTGTGTCCGCAAATCAAACGGCATCCCATGAAACAAGAAGTAATTTGTGCATTCGGCTGGAAAGACTTCATTTGTCTCTCTGCATCAGCAAGACTAGACTGCATGCTCAACCACTGAAGAAAGTGCATCACTGATCACTGACCGTGATCACTAGTCGAACTATTTACCGTGGTCCATGCAACTGCAGCATGTACACACTTCAGACAGTACCTCTCCAAGTTTTTTAGTGTACCAACCATTGTCAATAAATGTATTATTATGTAATCATGTGTTTGATCAATTACCATTGCCTGAGCCTATAGCCTGAACTTAGTGAATGTGTATAGCCGTGGAAGCTGGCTCACTACATGACCGACTTGAAAATGAAAAAAAATCACTTGTTTTCCGTTTCAGCATTACTAATATCAGAAATCTTTTCCAGCTTCATGTTTTTGTATGCTATTGCTAAGAAAATGAAATGCATGAGGACTGTCTACTTTGTAAATATTTGGAAGGAAAGACTACAGGTGAAGATAGTTTCTTTCTTGGAAATTCCTTTTTTGGCTGGTTACAGTCTGTCATGGACAAACTGAGTTTGTAGATGTACCAATGGGACATCAGCATTTATTGGAACTAAGAAGGTGTTCATGGCAAGAGTGTATGGTGTTTCTCCACCTGTAAAATTCACACACTGCATGATATACAGGGAGGCACTGGCTTCTAAAGTAGTGCAACAGGAAAATAAAGTGCTGAACAGTGCCGTCAGTGCTGTAAATTTTGTGAAAGTACAATCTTTAAACAGTAGTCTATTTCCCATTCTTTGTGAGGAAATGGATTCTACTCATGATCTGCTTCTATTGCACCTGGAGTTATATTGCCTGTGTTGTTGTAAAGTCCTTTGTGGCATTGTGGAGCTGAAAGATGAACTTCCAATTGAACGGTAGTCCTACACTCATAGTGTCCAGACAAAAATGGCTTCTAATATTATGCCACTTGGCCAACATTGTTGAGAAACTGAATACTCTTAATGTATGTCTTCAAGGGTGAAATAGTGATATTATGTTTTTAAGTCAGAATGTACTTGTGTTTAAGAGAAAACTTGGACTTTGGAAAACCCATATGCAAAACAGTAACTGCCAGGTGTTTTCTTTTCTGAATGATTTCGTGAAGGAAAATAGATGGATGTACATAAGATTAATAGAATCAGCATAGTACATCTCAAAAACATTCATCAACAATTCCAGACATCCATCTGAGTGTGACTGGAGCCCCAGTCCATTTGACAAGATCATAACAAACTACTTGTCAATAGTAGAATAGAAGGAGCTAAGAAAATTCTCAAGTGATAGAACACTTTGAAATGCATTTAAATCAAACTCTCTCAAAAGTTTTTGGGTGCGGACTAGAAATGAATATCCCAATTCAGCAAGAACAGCAGTGGACCTGTTATTACCCTTCACATCAATTTACATGCCAGTCAACACTTTCTTCAGTGGCATTAATCAAGATGAAACATTGGTCTTGACAGCAGCTGGAAGGGGATATGCAAGTTGCTATTTCAAAGATCCAGCCAACACTGGATCTGATTTCTTCACAAATTTAAGCACGCACATCACACTAGATGTGTAAATATCAGAAAATTTCCAAATTTTGAATAATGTGCATTTTTACTCTTGCTTATTTCGTTTTTGGATGATCAGATTGGATATAACAGTTTTTAAATTGACATTTAAATGTCAACTATTGTCCTATCATCATTGGTATGTTTTGATCTTTCAAATATTAAAACATTACAAATGAATTAAAAGCAATACAGATGGAGGCAATTAAACTTTAACTAAATAACTAAGTTGTGAACTAATTTTTAATGAAATATGTATGTAGTGAAATACACATACTTGCTCAGTTCCAGTGACTGCACACATAGCCATGGTTATTTACAAACTAGTTGTAATTGTTAACTTTCACCACCTTTGAACAGTACAAATGTAGGATGCTTTAAAAAATGTTGAACTCTCATGTGATCAAAAATAATTATTACTGTTATTGTTGTAATTGATAGTTGCAATAACTAGACAGATGTAAATAGACACTGTGGGTAATTTTTGCAATAGGTATGATGACTAGTGAGGAAGGAAGAAAAATAGGTGGATGTCAAATAATTTGTTTCAGAAGTGGGCTTGACAAAAATCTTTTGAGAACCTCTGGTCTTAGACACTGACTGGATGTTGACCAGTCATCAAACAAGGACACTGAGTTGGACAATGGTCAGAGACTTTATCATCAACCACGAGGCCTCCTTTTCTCCCAGAAGGTGATATTATTTTCTGTTTCATGTTAGAAATGTGAAGCGTTTATTTGTGTGTTTACCAATAAAAGGGTTTCTTTTATTGTAATCTGCAGACCAACTTTATTACATGCTGTTCTTGCCACCTCATAAGAACCAAGATATAAAAGTGGTAATGACAAATGGTCTTATGAGTGTCACTTTTCTTTCATTGACACTATTCTCATCTCCTTTACCACCATGGTCCCTCTGGCACTGGAACTATTGCTCCTGTAGCTTTTCCCTTTACTGGGACTGCAGTTGCAGCAACTAACCCAGGGCACCGCTCATTTCACTCACAATCCTCGGACTCTGATGCTCACTCTAGCTCTCATGCATCCTCACACTCTGATACCCTCTCCAGTTCTGGTGCATCTTCTGGCTCTGCCATCCTCTCCAGCCCTACTACCACCTGAAGCTCTGCCACCTCCTTTGAGCACTGGTTCCCCTGGCTCTGGTGCCACCCCCTTCAGTGCCTCCCTCTCTGGCACCCCTCACTCTGGTGTCTTCTGATCCAGCGCCTCCCGCTGCAATGCCTCCTGCTGTGGTGCCTCCAGCTCCACTCCTGTGTTGCTTACTTTTGCACTGCCCGTGCCCTTGCCAAGGACCTCAGCACCTCTACAGGCTGTAGCACCATCAGAACCCTCATTTCCACCAGCCTGCAAGCCACTATTGCACTAGACGCTCTCCTCCATTGGTCACCCCCTTGAACTTCTTGTGTCTCCCATCCTCTTTGCAATGCCTTCTCCATCTGAAGGAAGCATCACACTGCTCTCAGCTGCCTCTGCTGATCCTGGTCTGTCACGTCTCCTGTCGTTTCACCTTCCTTTCCTCTCTGTCACTGATGCTTCACACCCACCTCTGGTGCTGTCCTTCCCCTCCTGGGTCTCCTCCCTTCTCAATGTGGATCTTAGCCATATCACATTTTCACCTTCTCTGACAGGCACCTCCATAGCAAACATCCCGCAGTCTGTGGGAACCAGCATGGTGCTGCCCCAACCTGGTCACCATCAGTCCCCAGCTGTTTTCCATCATGGTCAGCAGATGTGGCCTCGTGGACTTCGCTACACCTCCTGTTTAATGGTATTGGAAATTTTTTCACAAGCTTGGCCAGGTGTCGGCACCTTTGGCAGCCTGGTTGTACTTACTTGATGATATTCTTGCACATCTGTTGTTTTTCCAGGTCTACTCCCCACCTTGCCAACCTACACATCTGCCAGGGGGCTGCCTCCACTGGCTGCTGCCAATGCTGCTTAGATCTTCTGCCGGAAGGCCACAACCGTGGCTGGTCTTCCTTCTGAAGGTGATTCATTGCATGGGGCTACTCTGACCCCTTGGGATGAGATATCTGATGACCTCCAGGGCCATTTGGCTTGCACTGTCATGTCTGGAACTGAGTTCCACTGTGCTCTCTTCAGCTGTTACTGCATGTCTGACCCCATGGGCACCCTTGCGTCAAGACGGCCACCACTGGTTTCAGCACCTATCATCTGCCAACGTCCTACTGCTATCCTTCTTGCCAGCCTGCACTGGCAGCACATTGTACACCCTGCAGCCATCACAACAGGCACCTGCCATACCCACGCTGCAGCCTTATGCATGGTTCTGCTGTTGCCTCTGCGCTGGGATCCCAGTCTCACCTCTCTTTGTGTTTGAAACTGCTCCACCCTTTACCAACTCTGCAATCATATTCAGGATGGGTCTTTAGTTTCCCACTTTACATTTCATGCCTAATCAATGCACTTGATTTCTACAATGTCTTTTCTTCAGATGTTTCACTTCATTTCTTTTTGTTGTGCATAATCAACAATGCAGCCTCCAATGGCTTCTTCTCTTTGTCATGTACTCAACACAGCCTCTTCTCTGCCTTTTGAGCTTCTTACATGTTTGTGCCCATTTTCCCCTTTTCAGTGGCCTGCATCACAGTCACTGGCGAGGGCCTCTGTCACCATCCTCCTGCACATCTCCTCCTTCCCTGTGGCCATCTGCACCCCAATGGCTTCACCATGTCTATTAAGGGGGGAGGGGCTGTAGTATTTGACCACCTGTCTGTCTGCCACCACCACAGAACACAGTGGGATGCCATTCCTCTGGGTACACTCCGCCAAAGCTAGACACACAGGAATCCCAATTCTGGTCATACAAACAGTGGCAGATGACTGCAGCATACCACTCTGCATACACGCAAGACAACAAATGAAACATGTCACTCTGCTTGCACATTAGACTCTAGAAAGCTCCATGAGAGTCAGCAGCATCACGCGCCAGCAGCACTGCACTATGTTTCATCCACATGCCGTGTCAAATGCATCCGCATGTCACATAACACCTCAAGGAAATCCTTCTGTCCGATTATTTAAGTACTTGCCAATTCATAAGGACAAAGGCACAAAAAGATTGGTTTACATATCTTATCTCCCATAAGTGACCATTTCTAAAGAATGTATAAACTGGACTACCTGTCTAAAGAAATAGTGTGTGAAGATTATAAGTTCATAAGGTTCCATGGTCAGTGTCAGATTGAATAAAACTATTTTGGGTGTTAGGTGACAAGATTATAAAACACATTTAGTCACCCTGAAGAAGAGTGCTGCAAAAACAGTTGAAATATAAGGGGTTTAGCTGGATTAGTGTTTTACAACAATGCAGCCTAACACCCAAAATTATTTTATTTAAGGTGTTTGAAGATGTTGGCCAAGTTCAAATCTATGCACGTTAAAGAAACATTTTCTTTTTATATATTTACTTTTCATAGAAGCCTCATACAAGCTATATACTCAAAACGTCAACAAATTACATGTAGCAACACTTCAAAAATATTTGGAACCATTAAACTTGTACTGCACCTGACAAACTCCTGCAATGCAAGATACAGTTCAAAGATAGCAGTGCCAATTTCACAGCCAGCAGGAAGTGATGCATCATCTGGAGGAGAAGGTGACTGAAACTGCACACACAAAGCTGCCACCTGTGGTCCAATGTCACCTTGTACCTAAAACAATTGTTATGTATGTATAATCAGAAAAAATATGGAGATGAAGAGCTGATGTATCTATTTTCACATTAACAGTTTTAAAAAGAATAATAATCATACAGAACTGACTACTTAGCATCACTAATTTCATGTGAGATATACATTTATTAAGTTTGAAGTCAAAAATATTGAATTCACTATGAATGTTGAATATGCTTCATGCACTTCAGCAAACAGTTGTCTAGATGGATTAGCAATATTTTGTAACAAGAGTGGTATGTATTTTGACTGCAACTGCTAGTGAGTAATTGTTAAAAACTTGGATTCTCTTCCCCGTAAAGATGTTTTGTGAAATCATAAAACCAGCAATGAATATTATCATTCTCTGACACTGTAAACCACTCATGGTAGCAAAATGTCAGAAAATCACCTGGACAACCATGGAACTATTGAACAAAAACTTCCAAAAGCACTCCACTGATCAGCATAACATTAAATGGCCGTGAGGGTCTTAACAATTATACAAATACATTTGTTTATTTATTTATTTATTTAGCCATCCACAGACATTTTAAAATGTATGTATGTTGTCAGTTTGTGTGCATTCACATATTTATACCATTTTTTGTTACATGTAGTTAAACATTGTGAGACATAAGTTATTTACAATCATGTTTGCTCCTTATCAAAACATTACATATAGTTAAACATTGTGAGACTAAACTTATTGACACTCATTTTTACCAAGGAATTCACTTATAGTGTAAAAACAGTGTTCCAGCAAATACAATTTACGATTTTTCCTAAAGCAGTACATGTTATCTGTTTCTTTTATTTTCTGCAGCAGTTTATTATAGAGTTTTACAGCTTCATACAAGAAACTACTTTGAGTCTCATGTTTCTTTTTCCTGTCTAGGTGAAGACAATGACATGTTCTTGTAGTATAGCTATAAAAACTGCTATTTGTACTATAATTTTCTATACTTTTCTTGATATACACAATGGTATGGAATATAAATTCACAAGGAACAGTTCGAAATTGTAACATTTTGAAATGTTCTCAGCAGTGGGCCACTTACTGCTTTTTTTTTATAATGCTTACAGCTCTCTTTTGCATTTTAAGTATTTTTTGTAAATTCTGAGCACTGCTTCGCCAGAAAATTACACCATAACTGATTACTGAATGAACATAAGTAAAGTATACAGTTCTCAAACATTCATCACTGCATGCAGATACAAGGACTCTAAGTGCACAACATGTTGTCGATCTCTTTTTTGACAGTTTCATAGCATGTTCATTCCACTTCATTTGGATGTCAATATGAATACTAAGAATTTTGTTGTAGGTACATTATCTATGGAGATGTTATCTAGTTTTAAGTTTAAGGGACTCTGTTTCCTGTTCATTCTAAAGCATACTGTATTTGTTTCCTTTATGTTGAGGGTTACTTTATTTTCCTGTGACCAGTTGTAGACATCCCTCAGCACTTCAGTAGATATTTCCAGCATTTATACTGGTGTCTTGCTGGTGATTAATATGTTGCTGTCATCAGAATCAACTCATTTCTTCAGAAAGTAGTTATAGAACTGACTTATCATGTTGCCTTTAATGAGTACTGGTTTCAGACATTATACTTCAATTAACTTGTAGTCTCTGAACAAAAGTGCACATAGCTTCCAGATTTTATTTATTGTGTTCGTTTAATTTTTGAGCTTCGTATCTGGTACAAATCCTTCAACTGGATGCCACTTTGATGACTTGCATGCTCCTAGCCTACTCCACTAATCCTACTAGGGAAAAAGGGACATTCATTTTAACACAGAATCAGAACCATGTGTAATTCTTGGCAAATCGTCATATCACTGAGAAGTGAAGACTACATCAAAGGCAGACTAAAATATTTTGTAGTCTGATTGTGACTCAATTCTGGCATCTTTCAGTTTCTGAGTACAAGTTTTACCTCTAGACCAGGGGTTCCCAAACTTTTCCTCTCATGGAAACTTTGAAATTCCTAGGAATTTGATGGCACACCTTGTTTACTTTGAAGGTTAATAATTTTTTTAAATGAGAAAAACTTGTTTTATTGAGCGATTACTTCATTTTTAAGTCATAACTAAGCTACATCTACATCTACATCCATACTCCGCAAGCCACCTGATGGTGTGTGGCGGAGGGTACCTTGAGTACCTCTATCGGTTCTCCCTTCTATTCCCTTCTCGTATTGTTCGTGGAAAGAAGGATTATCGGTATGCCTCTGTGTGGGTTCTAATCTCTCTGATTTTATCCTCATGGTCTCTTCACGCGAGATATACGTAGGAGGGAGCAATATACTGCTTGACTCCTCGGTGAAGGTACGTTCTCAAAACTTCAACAAAAGCCCGTACCGAGCTACTGAGTGTCTCTCCTGCAGAGTCTACCATTGGAGTTTATCTATCATCTCCGTAACGCTTTCGCGATTACTAAATGATCCTGTAATGAAGCGCGCTGCTCTCTGTTGGATCTTCTCTATCTCTTCTATCAACCCTATCTGGTACAGATCCCACACTGCTGAGCAGTATTCAAGCAGTGGGTGTACTGTAACCTACTTCCTTTGTTTTAGGATTGCATTTCCTTAGGATTCTTCCAATGAATCTCAGTCTGGCATCTGCTTTACCGACAATCAACTTTATATGATCATTCCATTTTAAATCACTCCTAATATGTACTCCCAGATAATTTATGAAATTAACTGCTTCCAGTTGCTGACGTGCTATATTGTAGCTAAATGATAAGGGATCTTTCTTACTGTGTATTCGCAGCACATTACACTTGTCTACATTGAGATTCAACTGCCATTCCCTGTGCCATGCATCAAATCGCAGTAACACAGAAATTATAAAATTGAAAAAAAAAAAAAAGAAAGAAAATAGTATCATAAAAATGTCAGAGGGGTAGGGGATGGGGTAGGAAGATACCCAGTTTTTGTGGAGAAGTACTTCACTTTCCATGGAACCATGGAACACCAGTGTTCCACCAAGTACAGTTTAGGAAACCCTGCTCTAGAACATCAGGCCGAGCACCTAGGCAATACCGATGGGGCATTCAGGAAATATTACTGCTTTATATGTTGGGAGTAGACTGTTAGTGACAGATCACCCATATAATAGTTTGTAGAGGTGTGTGTGGGGGAGGGGGGGCATTGGTGGGAGGTCAAACTGAGGAGTGTGAAGTATTTTTAATATTTCTGGAGAAAAACCCTGTTAAAAACTTGCATAATACCAATTTTTAAATGATCGTACATCCATAGTTGAAATGGAGGACAGTGGGACATCACCTGGTATAAATTTATATTGAAAATGAAGAAATTCCTCCAGCTGTATTTAAGGTGTCGATTTTATTTTGGTAATTAGTTTCAACATTGTAACAACATCATCTTCAGCCCATACACTTGTTGTCAACTGCTTGTGGCCGATACTAGAATACGGCTGGGAGAATTTCTTCATTTTTAATATAAAATTTTAAATGATTTTGCTTCAAAGAAAAACACCTGATTATGCTATATTTTTCGCTTTCTCTATGAGTTATGGGACATGGGGCGGGGGGGGGGGGGGGGGGGGGGGGGGAAGGGGGATAGCACGCCCCACTTCACTGCTCCCAGGTATAGGTGTCCTTGCTTAGTGATTTACAGTTACATGGAAACTGCTTGTTTAGGACAGTACTTATTTCAAGAAATTTTGATTCTTCGAATAGGGATTCCTTCATTACATGTATTGTTGCTTAATCTAAACTCTTTACTTTCATTTAATGAGTTATGTTTTAAGCAAAATATGATTCTGAATTATTATTAGCAATACCTTTTTTATTGTTAATCTCATAGTAAGAAATGACAATACAAAGAAACTAATAACCTAAAAACTGATTAAAAAAGAGTTAAATTTTATTCATTCTCCACTGTTTCTTGGGATGGGTAGCAGTTGTCCAACACCTATTGTTTGAGTGTGGTAATGTGTATATACTTTCATTCAACAGTTCCAGTTTTGCTAAATACTCCAACAAAAGACATCTGAAGCCATTCTCAACAATATCAGTTGGCTTAAAAATATATATATATTATGGTAAAATTCAAGCAACTTCCTGAATAATATAAACTAAATCATGAAGTGTAGCTGAGATAGAGTACTGTCCTCATTAGAAATATGTCACTGTTATGAAAGTTGACATACTGTAAATGAGAGAAAATCCATGCACACTGTCTTTTAATGCAGTGTATTTTTGTATTTATTTTTACATTGCTCCTAGATTTTGTTCTTCACTGATCATCTTCAGATCTGTTAAAATAAACCAGTGACACATACTAATTTTGATATCAGTTAACTAATCTCAAACACACATATGATAAACAAAACAAGTGTATGATACTCATCACACGAGGTCTGTTCAAAAAAATTCTGGAACATTTGTAATTTTGCATCAATGATGTGTTGGAGCAAAATGTGGTTGGCATCACTGTAAATGCCTGTGTTTAATGTGTAACTGCCAGAAGTTTCATTGTTGTATGTCTGTTAGTTATTGTTCAGCACTGTATTGAGCAAAATGTTGTGTCACACAGTTTGTGAATTTCGAGATGGCAGAGTTAAAACCTCTACAGAGACACACCAAATGATGCAGCACAGGGATAAGTGCTTAAGCTGTACTTGGTGTTATGAATAGTTCACATGATTTAAAATGGCCAGATTGAAGTTAAAGATGACCCTTGTTCAGGATGCCGTTTGACATCTACCAATGATGCTCATGTCACGAACATCAATGAAATTGTGCATGCCAATCAAAGACCGATTTTCCGAGAGAGTGCAGAAGAATGTAGCATTTCCATTGGATCATGTAATGAAATCCTGACACAGCATCTTGAAATGCATTGTGATGCTGGCAAGTTCATTCCACGGCTCATGAGTCAAGACCAGAAAGAACTTTACCTTTCTGTGAAGAAATTTTGGACCACACAAGTGAGAATAAGATGTTCCTTAAGAGAATCATAAATGGTGATGAGATGTGGGGCTATGGTTATGATGTTCTCCCTCCCCCCCCCCCCCCCCCCCCCCCAAAGTTGAAACCCATTGAAAGGATGAAGATCTGCTACGATAGATGAAATAAAAGAAAATTCGCAGATGCTGCTTCATGCCATCCACCAAGATGTGTACCAAGACTGCTTCTGGAAGCAGAAGCAGCACTGCGAGCAGTGTATCAATTGTGGAGGGGAGTATTTGGAAGGAAATCATGAACAATAAGTGAAAGGTAAACTTAGAAAAATTTTGTGGATAAAGTGTCAGAATTTTTTTGAACAGACTCCGTAGATCCTGAGCCGCTAATCAATTTCATGTACTGTTTCCAGAATCTGTAAGTCACTAAGATGGAATATAATGGCAGGACTTATGAAGGAGTAGGGGAATATGCAGTAAGAGGCATTGCCCTCTGTGTGATACATTAAGATGATTAAGTTGTTATTTTTGAAACAAAACAGTTACAGGGATACAATGGTAAAAGTAAGGACGTGAACAAAGTTAGTATTAGAATAATGGAGGATTTTGCAGTATGTCTCAGACACAATTTATTCAGAGTTAAACAAAAAATGCAACAAGATTTGAGAAATTAAATCACAAGTAACAAAAATATGTTGGTTAGACCGTCAGCGAGAGTGCACGGCTACTTCCTGCTACTAATAAGGTGAGCACACCATTCACTTGTTACATATTTTTATGAGCTTAAAACAGGAGCAACTTATTTTCAGTTATCTGTGTAGTTACTAGTTTATTTTTGTAATTTCGTGTGTATTCGAGTGCTTACTATGCACAACCCTCACCTGTGGTCGAGTGAAAGATCATTCCAAAGTCTGGCAGGCAGCGAAAATCTTTCTGAGGGGCTGATCGTAGGGCCTCCCCGGTTCATTTGATGAGCAGGTTTCGGGCATTACCTGTGGCTGACGATCTATGATCTGTGTGCATTCCAGGGGGGGAATCATTCCACGGAAAGGGTGCTTCCGGATGCCATGAAGACATGAAGAGTACAGAGTGCAGCCAACTTCAGGTGGTGGCTCATGTCAGTACCAATGATGAGTGTCACTTTGGATCGGAGCAGATTCTGTCTAGTTTTAGGCGGCTAGCAGAAATGCTAAAGACTGCCAGTCTTGCGTCTGAGATTAAGGTGGGGCTCACCATCTGCAGCATTGTATAGAACAAACTGTGGTCCTTTGGTGCAGAGCCGAGTGGAGGGTCTGAATCAGAGGTTCAGGCGGTTCTGTGAGCGTGTAGGCTGCAGATTCCTTGACTTGCGCCATTGGGTGGTGGGTTTCCAGGTTCCACTTAATAGGTCACGAGTCCATTACACACAGGAGGTGGCTACACGGGTAGCAGGGGCTGTGTGGAAGAGACTGGGTGGTTTTTTAGGTTAGAGGGTCTCAGGGAACCACAGAAGGGTCATCTGTCACAGTAAGGTAGTTGTAGAAACGATTGGTATTGTAGTTGTAAATTGTTGTAGCTGTGTTGGAAAAGAGCTCCAAGCCCTAATAGAAATCACTGAAGCTCAAGTAGTTGTAGGTACAGAGAGCTGGCTAAAGCTGGAAATAAGTTCAGCTGAAATTTTTTCAAGCGATTTAACAGGGTTCAGAAAGAAAAGATTAAATACAGTTGGTGGCGGAGTATTTATTGCTGTCAGAGGTAGTTTGCCTTGTAGTGAAATTGAAGTAGATAGTTTGTGAGAAATAGTATGGGTAGAGGTTATACCTGACAATTGGACTTAATTATTAATTGGATCATTTTACCGACCCCCCTAACTCGGAATATATAGTTGCTGAAACAGTTCAAAGAAAACTTGAGTCTCATTTCAAATAAGAACCTCGCCCATACAATTATAGTTGGTGGTAACTTCAATCTACCCTTGATATGCTGGAAAAATTAAACATTTAAAGCCAGCAGCAGGCATAAAATGTCATCTGAAATTGTACTGAATGCTTTCTCAGAAAGTTATTTTGAATAATTAGTTCATGAACCCACTCAAAGCGTAAATGGTTGTGAAAGCATACTTGACCTTTTGCAACAAATAATCCTGTACAAATGGTGAGTATTGTGACAAATACAGGGATTAGCAACCACAAGGCAGTTGCTGCTAGGCTGAATACCGTAACACCTACAACCATCAAAAAGAATGCAAAGTATATCTATTTAAAAAAGCTGATAAAAATGCTCTTAACACCATTTTAAGAGAGAATCTTCATTCCTTCCAATCTGATCATGAACATGTAAAAAAGTTGTGGAATGTTTTCAGAGAGATAGTATCGACAGCAATTGAGAGATATATATATACCACATAAATTAATAAGTGATGGTACTGATCCCCCATGGCACACAAAACAGGTCAGATTGTTGTTGCAGAAGCAACAAAAAAAGCATGCCAAATTTAAAAGATTGCAAAATTCCCCAAGATTGGCAAAGTTTTGCAGAAGTTCAAAATATAGCTTGTACTTCAATGCAAGATGCTTTTAATAATTTCCACAGTAAAATTCATACATAAAGCACACCAGTGGCAAGACGCAATCAATACCTTCACTGCGCGATAAGAACAGTGAAGTCACTGATGACAGTGTCACTAAGCAGAGTTATTAAACATGGTTTTTTGAAACTCCTTCACCAATGAAGATGAAGTAAATATTTCTGAATTCCAATCAAGAACAACTGCCAAGATGAGAAACATAGAAGCAGATATCCTCGGTGTAACAAAGCAGCTTAAATCACTTAATGAAGGCAAGCCCTCTGGTCCAGACTGTATACTAGTCACGTTCCTCTCAGAGTATGCTGATAAAATAGCTCCATATTTAGCAATTATAATACAACCACTCGCTCACAGAAAGATCCATACCTAAAGACTGGAAAATTGCTCAAGTCACACAAATACCCAAAAAGGGAAGTAGGAGTAATCTGCTGAATTACAGGCCTATATCACTAACGTCAATTTGCAGTAGGGTTTTGGAACATATACTGTATTCGGACATTATGAAGTACGTTGTAGAAAACAATTTATTGACACATAGTCAGCATGGATTCAGAAAATATCATTCTTGTGAAACACAATTAGAACTTTATGCTCATGAAGTAATAAGTGCTATCGACAGGGGATGTCAAATTGATTCCTTGGTTTTAGATTTCCAGAAGGCTTTCGACACTGGTCCTCACAAGCGTCTTCTTACTAAACTGCGTGCCTATGGAGTATCACCTCAGTTGTGCGACTGGATTCATGATTTCCTGTCAGAAAGGTCACAGTTCATAGTAATAGACAGAAAGTCATTGAGTAAAACAGAAGTAATATCCGGCATTCCCCAAGGAAGTATTATAGGCCCTCTATTGTTCCTGATCTATATTAATGACATAGGAGACAATCTGAGTAGTCGTCTTAAGCTCGTTTGCAGATGATGCTGTCATTTGCCATCTTGTAAAGTCATCAGACAATCAAAATGACTTGCAAAATGATTTAGATAAGGTATCTGTATGGTGCAAAAAGTGGCAATTGGCCCTGAATAAAGAAAAGTGTGAAGTTATTCACATGAGTACACAAAGAAATCAGCAAAATTTCGATTACTTGGTAAGTCAAACAAATCTGAAGGCTGTAAATTCAGCTAAATGCTTAGGGATTACAATTGCAAATAACCTAAATTGGAACGATCACATAGATAATATTGTGGGTAGAGCAAACCAAAGACTGTGATTCATTGGCAGAACACTTAGAAGGTGCAACAGGTCTACTAAAGAGACCGCTTACACCACACTTGTCCACCCTATTCTGGAATATTGCTGTGCAGTGTGGGATTTGCATCAGGTTGGACTGATGGGTGACATTGAAAAAGTACAAAGAAGGGCAGCTCACTTTGTATTATCATGAAATAGGGGAGATAGTGTCACAAACATGATACGTGAATTGGAGTGGCATTCATTTAAAACAAAGGTGTTTTTCACTGCGACAGTATCTTCTCATGAAATTTCAATCACCAGTTTTCTCCTCCAACTGTGAAAACATTCCGTTGGCACCCACCTACATAGGGAGAAATGATCATTGCAATAATATAAGAGAAGTCAGGGCTCGCACAGAAAAATTTAAGTGCTCATTTTTCCCGCATGCCATTTGAGAGTGGAACGGTAGAGAGACAGCTTGAAGGTGGTTCACTGAACCCTCTGCCAGGCACTTTATTGTGAATAGTAAACTAATCACGTAGATGTAGACAGGTAGACGAAATATATTCAACTCTATATGTCAATGACAGTACTCCCTGTTTGAAAATACAGTACAATAGGACAGATGAAAAATCATATCACCAAGAGGCAGCACAAAAAACATATGAACAAGATGTAGAAATGTATGAACTTTTGGAGCCAGTGTCTCCTTCTTCTAGCAAAATGGTTGAAAGGAAAGGAAGAAGAATGAAGAAAAGGAGTGATGAGGTTTCAGAAATGAAAAGAGTTAAGAAGCCCAGAAGTAAGGGAAGACTTACTGGTTGGGATGAGAAGGAAAGACTGATGTTGGTGCCTGCACTAGATGAGAGTTTAAGACCTGAGAACTTTAAGGTGGAAGATGCAGTAATGAGCAAAACATGGATTACTGAAAAAAAAAACAATGAGAGCAGGGAGCTAAATGTCTTCTGTGGTAAACAGGTGAGGGGGCATAGACAAAAAGACAGGTCAGAAAAAAAGTAAAAGGGATCACAGAAAAGGAATAGTTCTTGAAAAGAAATGCTTTTACCAGTTAAATTAGTTTAAATTTAAGCCAGGGTTGGGGACAACCAGGCACATGTTGTAAAGCCAATTACCACATGTGGAGGCATATAAAAATGATCCAAAAATCCAACCATCATGTATTTTCCATAATTTCTGGCTTCAAAGTAACCACTGAACATATCTCTACCTTGACTGATCAACACCTGCAAGCTACAGTACAAAGATCCCTATCCTCCATTAAAGACACCCGCTGATGTGGTTCTCTCATACCAGCATTTCCCAAGTACATGGTCTGTCTGCGTCTGAACTTTATCAAACCTATGACATCATTCCTGCTCACCATAATCAACTTTATACTTACCAACAACTACTTTACCTTTGAGGGGCAAACACACATACAGATCAGAGGTACAGCCATAGAAACTGGGATGGCTCCTTCTTATGCCAGGCTTTTCTTGGTTCACTTGCAGGAGGTGTTCCTGGTCTGGTTTAAATATGTTGACAACATCTTTGCCATATGGGCTCACAAGGTTGATCTAAATACATTCTACCAATTAAATTTCACATGGTCTTATTCCAAATCTCATGCTACTTTCCTTGATATTGACCATCCTCACTGATGGTAAGCTACACATTTCTGTTCATATAAAACCTATTAACAAACAACAATACTTACATCTTGACACTTTCCATAACAAAACAATCTTTCCCATACAGCCCTGGCATTCAAGGCAAACATGTTTGCTCAGATGCACAACAATATACCACCATTTACACCTCAGCCTTCACTGTATGTAACTTTAATCACACAAGCCTGTGCACCTCCTGTCATGCAGTACTATCCTGATCTTCAGTGTGTTGATCAACTACTTCAACAGGGTCATCACTTCCAAAAATCTTGCCCTAAAATGAGGTCAATACTGTCTGATATTTTGTCTATCCTACCTAAAACAGCTTTCTGCCCTTCCTCCCTCCCCCTCCCCTCCCCTCCCTAACTCCTCCCCCATCATTCTCTACAATAGCCTGGTTAGAACCTATGCTCCTTTTGCATCTATTTTCCTACACTATGGCACCTGCCCATGTGACTATCCCCATTGCTTTATGTGGCTTCAGTGCCTGTTTCACCACAGTTGTCATCTGGGTTCCACCTCATGACTCATTTCTCAGAACTCTACAGGTGGGACCTGACTTTACAACACATGCTTGGTTCTCCCCACTTATATTTTTATTAATTTCGGTGGTCTGAGAATTTTTTTCCAATAACTATTCCCTTTCTTTATCCCCTTTCACTTTTCTACTTTCTGACCTGTCTATTTTTCCCTCCCCTCTCACCTGTCTACCACAGAATACACTTAGCTTTCCACTCATATCAGTATTTTCAGCAATTTCTGACTTGCTTAGCACCCAATATTCCACCTTTAAGTTCTCAAGTCTTCAAATCTTGTCTGGTGCAGGCACCAAAAGTCAGTCTTTCCTTTTCATTCCATCCAGTAAGTCTCCCCTAACCCAGGGTGTGGGCGACTTCTCTGTAACACTTCCCATTTCCTCACCAGTCCTTTCCCTTCATCCCTCTTCCTTTTCCTTCAACTCTTTTGCCAGAAGAAGGAGACACTTGCTCTAAAATCTCGGAAGTTTCCATATCTTTTTCATGTGTTTTTTTTTCTGCTGCCATTTGGTAAGTAAATATATAATTCTTATGGATAAAGGAAGCATCACAAAAAAGAAGGATGTTTCCTAAAACTGTGTTTGAGACATTAACTACAAAACTCTCATCTGTTCTAAACTTACCTTCATATTCTGCCTTTAATTTCATTTTATTAACTTGTTTTAAACGTAAAGTCTTCACTACCTTCATTTACCTAAGGAAAGCACCTTCTAATATGTATCCCTCCACTCCTCTACGAATCTTGTCATTATACTCTATCTACCTTTGTAACTTATGGATACTGTACAATGCAAGTGAAACCAACTGGTTACTCTGCAACTTTGACATGTATCATACTCACTGTTTTATTCATCGTATGTATATTTCAGATCAGTTACGTGAAATTGCACTTAGCATGCCTGATGATGTTCAGTATAGAATGAAGCCAGTGATCAATGTACATGAAAATGCAACAACACACTCCAATAGAAGACATCATCATCAAAAGTCATAATTGGTGATCTGGTGCCTACCTGCCCTCGCCTACACATTGTACAAAACAATCATCAGACATAAGAGACAATAACTGAAGGTACAGGTAAGTTGGGTGGCTGGTTTGACAGAAATAACTTGATAGTTGACACAAAAACACCACATTCCTGAAGTTTACCTGAGAACCAAGAAATTTGTGCTCAATATCAAAATATCCCCCATTCCAGAAACACAATTTGTTTGGCCAGTCAATCCAGAACATGTAAAATGTCAAACACACATCAGCAGAAATAATAGTAAGCTGAATAAAGTGTGCATCCCCTTACACATCCTTGCATACTGCCCAAGTCCAAGCTGTTCACATTGTTTACTATACACAATTTCATAATATAACCATGTGGTATCGTATTATATGGAGGCATCCCACACAGCTTAGACATTCTCCTCAATCAGAAGAGAGCTGTGAGAGTAATTAACAGTGTGATGCCAGGTGACAGCTGAGACCACTCGTTCAAAAAAAACTCATTTTACCTCTTGGCAATCTCTACACATTAGAATTGTGAAAATTTGTTAATAGTAACATCATGAAATTCAGCAAAAGTATGAATGTCCATGATCATGGTACAAGATGAATGTGTACCTCTGCCTTTAAAAAATTACCATTTAACCAAGTCTTTACAACAGTCTGCCATCAGAAATATTTTAATTAAAAGAACAATTAAGTGTCTGTTTAATTTTCTGCATATGAAATGTGGTACTGCAGGACACCAACATACTATTTTACTATTTGCAGCTGTTTGAAAAAGTTTATATTTTGCAGACTATGTGACATTGTTAAACTGTTAAGTTGCAATGGACCTTTCAACTTCTTTAGGAACTGGATATAGTATTACAATGGACAACTTGTTTACGAGTGCTCCACTAGCACAGCAGCTCTTGACTCAAGGGCTAACTTTAATTGGTACTCTTATAAAAAGCAGGCCCAAAATCCCACCTGAACTTCAACCAATGCCACTGAAACCACAATTTTCATCTCTGTCTGCATTCAACAAAAATCTAACCTTAGTGTCATACATAGCTAAAAAGAACCAGGCAGTAATCTTTTTGAGTTCTGAACATCATGATGATAATTTCAGCACAGAAAAGGAAGAGTCCAAACCCAATGTTATTCTAAACTACAATAACACCAAAGGTTCTGCAAACAAAATGAACAAAATGATAAATGAGTGTTGATGCAATAGGACTTCCGAGCACTGGGCATTTATGCTATTCTTCAACATGATCAACACAGCAGCCATAAATGGGTATGTTATTTTGAAGACAAAAAATCATGACAGGAAGCAAGGGTGCCCATACAATAGTTTGTGGCAAGGGAGGTTGATCTGGGAGTATGGAGTATTTTTAATATTTTGGAAGACAAATACTGACTCGTAACTAGTCATAAAAAAGTTCCAGTTCCAACTCTGTTAAAAACCTGAATAATACGAACTTTTAGATAATTTTCTTGAAAGAAAAACACCTGATTATATTAAAATCATTCCCTTTCCCTGAGACCTAAGGAGCTGATCCCCCTACCCCCCTAGTTACTCCAGGGAATGGGTGCCCTCAATTGGAAGCCTCTTGTACATGATACTAGGAGAAAATGTTTGTCAGATCTAGGATAAGAACTTCATAAGCTTCATGTGAAGCAAAGATTGCAGAAGCTGAATGGGTTGCCCACAAGCAAGAGAGTGGCAATTAAGATATTATTGTTTGGTGAAGGTGCAAGCCCACTGACAGAGCAATCAAGTTCAATGGAATCTCTGCAATGGACAGCCAGTGTTGGACATTGCAAACTGTGCACTAGGGAAAAAAGACCAGAAGCATAAAATAAAATGTGGTAAGTGTATTGGATATGCAGGTATGAAAATGGAAAAAAGTATACAAAAATTGCACTGATTCGAACTGAAACAAGTGTAATTCCCAAGGGACACTATATTTGGAAAAAACAAACATTTTAATATATTTACATAATTTGTTGCCAAGACATTTGAAGTAAGAGATTTTTTAATTGCATTGTTATTGTAATGTATTATTCTTTTTCCTGTACTGTGTTACTGTATGTGATTACTTTTGTTTTTGTACATGTGCCATGTCTAACAATACATTTTGCTTTGGGACAGTCTGGTATGACCCCTCCAGTATACTGCATTATTTCTTTAGTTTGGTATCCAGAGTGTTAATAAGAATCTCAGAAGCTTCTCACTTGAGCATTGCTTTTACACAGTATGAGAACTGTTGGTCCCTATCTGGGCAGCTGTGCTGCTGGCTTTAAAGGACAGCCACCAACTTTTATAGGCTGGCAGGATACATACGTTCCTGTAGCCAATGCTGCAGCAGTGACAGCAGTGCTCACAGATTATAGCAGTGCCACCTAGTGTTGTCACTGAGGTCAATACCTTCCAGTGAGCTTTCAAACTCACCAGGCTAGGATACCAGATCCCTCTCCTCTACAATGAGCATACAAGGCTGGAAGTGCCCAGGACAATCTTTGGGAAAGCAAACTGGCAGCAAGAGAAAAGTCCCGGCACTAAAGCCCACTGGCTGGAGGGAAGACCCCAGGTTATTTGGCAGCATGCTGGGGTGGATGACAGCTGTGGGGGCAGAGGCTGCAGTGAGGGCTCCACCTCTATGTCTGTGTCCACAGGAGCTGCCACTGGTGCTCTGGAGCAGAAGTTGTACCAAGATGTGTGGTGGATTGGCATGGGTGGGCGTTATAGGTCTGACTGAACCCCCGACAGTGGTGTGGTTGGCACGCATAAACGGAGGAGTTGTTATGATGGCACTCCAAGCCCCTCAGAGTGTCAACTGTTGTAACGTATTGTCCGTGGGTGGTAACCACTGTGTCAGGCACCCATGGGGGTTTTTCCCATATGAGTGCAACATGTAGCACAAGAAAAGCCAAGTAAGGGCATCCTGGGGCTGTGGAGTGAGGAGATGGGAAAGAGTACACAGTTCCTGCCCATGGAGGAGCTCTACCAGGCTATGGTCATGGGCAGGAGAGGTCCCATAGATGCTTAGATACATTGTGAATACAGCAGTGGAGGTGGAAGTGTCTATTGCCTTTGACATTTGTTGCTTAAATGTTTGTACTATATGCTACACTTCGCCACTCGAGGATGGGCGAAAAGATAAGATATAATAGGTGCTTGATGCCACTGGAGATGCAAAACTGTCTGAAAGCCATCACCGTGAATTGATGCCCACTGTCTGACATGATGATGTGGGAAAGCCCTTCATTGGCTATAATCTGGACATTGGCATTGAGGGTGTCATCAGTGGTGGTGGACACCATGCTGATCACATATGTGTAGTGATAATAAGCATTCATGACAATGAGCCACAGAGAGCCAAGAAAGGGGTCAGCAAATTCCATATGAACATGGTTCCAGGGGTGATGGGATTGAGCCAGGGGGTGAAAGGCTGGGAAGAAGCAGCCTGGTTCTGGGCACAAGCACAACAGCTATGCATAATGGCCTCCACATCTTTGTTCAGTCCTCACCAGTGAGAATGTCATCCTGCAAAGGCTTTCATTCACAATATACACCAATGACCACAATGGAGTAGTTGCAAAACCTGAGAGTGCTGTCTTGACAGGATGACAGCATGATGATTATCTGCCTCAGCATCAACCAGGAGAACATCAGAGGTGACCAACAAATGGTGGGTGTGGCGAGCCCAGGCCCGGAGTACTCGATCAGCAGACTTTGAAAAATAAGTGGGCCACCCAAGGAGCACGTAGGGAATGACACATCATAAGATAGGGTTGTGGTGCCTGTCTGCAGTGATGTGAGTAGCTGTAATGAGAAACTCATCCAAAGTGTGCTATCATTCCATATTGAAGTACATACTGGAGATTTTCTGGTGGTAAAATGCCAGATCGTGCCCCAAGGGGACTCGAGAGAAAGCATCTGCATTTGCATGTTGCGCACTGCAGCGATGTGAATAGCTGTAATGAGAAACTCATCCAAAGTGTGCTATCATTCCATATTGAAGTAGATACAGGAGATTTTCTGGTGGTAAAATGCCAGATCGTGCCCCAAGGGGACTCGAGAGAAAGCATCTGCATTTGCATGTTGCTCACTGCATTTGTATTTAATGGTATAACTGTTAGAGCTGAGAAAAAGCATCCAGTGTTGGAGTCATTGTGATATCTGCCCCAGAAGCAGGGCCCAAAGGCTGCTACCAGTGGTTTGTAGTCCATAATGAAGGTAAACTTGGTCCCAAATAAGTAAACATGAAACTTCTTAATGGCTAAGATGATTGCCAAATCTTATTTCTTGTTTGCGAATAGTTCTTTTGAGTGGGTGTGTGAAACTTTAATGCAGTGGTGATAAACTGCTCAATATTGTCATTGTTCCTATGTGCTATCAATGCACCAATGTCATAGGGAGAAGAATCAGAGGTCAAAACTAGTGGATGTGGTGCAGAAAATGGAGCAAGGCAGGGTGCTGAGTACAGAAGATGCTTCAGCCACGTGAAAGTGTCCTCACAGTCTGCTGTACACCTGAACCGAACGTCCTTATTTTGCAGTCAGCTGAGTGGAAGCATAAAACTGGCACTTGTGTAAGCAGCCTCTGAGCACTGCATCATGCAAAGTAGTAAAGAGGGTACAAAGGTTGTGCAAGGTGCTCCTGTTGTGCAGTGCCCATGACAAGTAAGTCATTGAGATTTTTAATACGAGCACGGATAGACATGGGTAACTGTTCCATATAACTCTGAAAGATTGCTGAAGTGGAAGAGATCTCAAAGGGCAAGCACTTGTATTTGTATAAGCCAAGGGCAGTGCAGATAACCATAATGCTTTGCAATTCCTCATCCAGTGGGATCTGCAAATATAGACTCTATTTTAGAAAAATATTGACCTCCAAAAAGTGTTGTGAGGAGGTCCTCTGTACACGGAGTGGGGCAGAGTTCCAGTTGTACCTGGGCATTGATTGTTGATCTAAAATCTCCATATAGTTGGAGGAAGCCATTGGGTATCTTCACCACCACCAGGGGTGGTAACAGGTTCAATTACCTCAGCTTTGTGGAGACAACCGAGTTCTTGCTTAACGGCTGCCCAGGGACAAGACGCAGCTGGCAGAAATGGGACATTTCATCTGGACGTAAGGAGATATGAGGCTGGAAATCTGTGGTGCACCCCAGGCCAGTTTTGAATAGAGCACAAAAGCAGTACAGAGGTCATTGAGATCCTGGAAGGTAACTGTGTGTGAGATGACCTGAACATCATCAATGATGGAGAACCCAAACAGTGAAAAGGCATCCAGACTGAAACTGTTGCCAAATGAGTGACTGTTGACAATAAACAGCATTACCAAATGAATGACCATTTTGTATGCAGCACTGATTGTGTGTGTGTGTGAAATCTTATGAGACTTAACTGCTAAGGTCATCAGTCCCTAAGCTTACACACTACTTAACCTAAATTATCCTAAGGACAAACACACACACACACTCATGCCCGAGGGAGGACTCGAACCTCCACCGGGACCAGCTGCACAGTCCATGACTGCAGCGCCTTAGATGCTTGGCTAATCCCGTGTGGCAGCACTGATTGTGAATTGACTCTGGAAGACTATTGACAACAAACAGCATTATCAACCATATGACTTTTTTGTGTTCAGTGTTACTTGTGCATTGACCCCAGAGGGAATCAAACTGTCGCCATATGTGACCAACTTATGGGAGAGCAGGGCCACATAAGGGAACCAAGATGAGCATACATTTGGAGGTTAATCAAGTCATGTGTCCACCTGGAAAGAGGCATCCTCTTTCACATTCATGAATTTAATAAACAACATAATGGCAGAAGGACTGCCCTGAGAAACAACTGCTTGAAGTTCACGCACCATCCCTTAACACATGTGGGGAGTGGCAGTGGCGTCCAGCTGACCTGACAGTTGATGGCAGGGAGTTCAGAGATGTTGGTTTCACCAATGGGGCATAATAGGCTGTTCAGAGGCCACTGGCATGTCCAAAATCAATGAATCATGATGCTGCTATCAGGAAAAAGACTTACAAGAATTCTGCTGCTGAAATGGTGGCTGCACCACTGCTATTTGAGGTTAAGCCATGAGGCATTCATTTGTCACCCGTGTGATATCAAAAGAGTGCACAATGTTCAAAATATTGTCTAAGGGATGGCTGTCTAGTTTGAGGACTTCAGTGCATACTTATGGATCTGGAGCCAATTGGACAACAATGTACTGGATCACGGAATCTGCCTCTGAAGTTCTGCAAGTCAGGTTCATACAAGTGAAATTGCAATGTTGACTCAATCCTTGCAGATTCAATGTCCACTAGTGGTAAGACTAACCTAGTTGCTTGTGGTACTGACAGAAATTGAGGCATGATGCAACCACATGGGATCATTGTGAATAGTAATTTGACAGCAAAGTTGGTTCCATTCACGAATGGAACCAACTTTATTAGTAAGAAAAACATCTATGAGGAAACCAAAGAAAAGAAGAGTGACTGTTGGACAGTGTCATCTGAACCTGAAAAGCAACATAGTGCTGCTTCAGGTGCTGCCATTATGTGTCCCAATCCTCTTTGGCATTGTTAAGTTACGGAAATGCGGATAAGTGGCACTCCACCTGGGCAGTGACCACAGCCTGGATGGTTTGGGAACCGTGGATCTGTAAGCGATCCAAAGAAAGCTATATCTCCTGAAGGAGCAGCAGTCAGTTTTTGAAACTGGAGTTGCAATTGCTGCTGCAGGAGCAGCTGTTGCTATTGCTATTCCACAAGCTGCACAAGCACTTTTACCTCATTGCCAATTATAGTGACTAGAATCAAAAATGACTGAGGATGACTCAAGAAGCTGTGGAGACTAGCGAAGGACATCGACAGGGAGCCGACAGTGGGTGAACAGGTGCACAACAGAGAGAGAGAGAGGGAGAGACAGACAATAGAGAAGGCATGGCGAAATAACAAGAACAACAAGTGAACCCAGATTGAAAAACAAAGATGTAGTGAATCCAGAAGCAAAACAACAATGCATAGTGAGATCAATACAATAGTGAAATCAGACTGACTGACTAAGCATCTGCACTACTCGCTTTAAAGAGCATCCACTGGCACTGATAGACTAGCAAGATGTGTGTGACTCTGTGTGCACCAGTGGTTGCAGATTATAGTAGTGCTGTTGAGTGGTTGTCATCAAGATCCATGCCTTTTATGGCATTTCAAACTTGCCATGCTGGGATAACAGGGAGGGTCAGTCTAAAAGTAAAGAATGTTTTGATCTAATGATACATGTACTTCTTCACCCACCCCTGCTGTTATCTTATGAATATTACTAGGGACCTGAAAAATTCAAATTTTTTGATAAACACAAATACAGTTGTGAATTCTGCCTCTAAATGTGCATTTTGCTAACAGGCACTATTTCAAAGCAAACTGTATTTAGATGAGCTATTTTATCAGAGAGTTTGAAAGAGCTTTATTTCCTGCATATAAATTTTGAAAATGTAACCATTTTTTGTTAATGGTATCACACATCACCTGATGAAGCTGAATTTTGAAAGATAATGTGTGTAAAAATGTGTTTGCAAAATCAAAAGTGCATGAATGCAACAATATATCAGTGTGCTCAATGCTGTGGTGCTACGCTAATTGTGGACAGCTGAATGGTCTGTAACACCATGTAATGCTACGTAGTACTCAGCCGAAGGACCTAGTGTCTTAGGACAAAGAAACATGTACATTTCTCTGCTAGCTATAGTTCAAAAATTGGTATGATGTGGACACTTTTGACGTGGTAGGTTTAGGTGACAGGTGTTTTGAACTGTGGTTGCATCAAATACTGCAACAGATCTGGCCTGAACTATCACATATATGACAATCTGCCACCCTCAGCAAGCAATTGTATGGTAGCTCTTCGTGAATGATTTGTGTTCTGTGTTGCTCATTGTTTCCTTTTCTTATTCTGAAATGAGAGAAGAGACTAATTCTAGTCCATCATGGATTTCAATTGCAGCCCTCACAACACAAGAAAGGACCAGTGATCCCTGTGACCATGTGTCACATGGATGTATGCTGCTGTCTTGAAAGAGGGAAGCAGTGTTTGTTTCTTTGCACCACTCCTCCCTCTCTGGCGGTCAAAATTCTCATTTATTTATGCTCTTGGCCACCTGCCAGTATATAGTGTTTACACTCTGCAGTATAGCAACTGCAAAACAAAACCTATCAATATATTTTCACTGTGCCGGAATTCTTCTAATGCATGAATAGTTATTTTCAGTTCTACTTCTACACTAAGTGGCTTGTTGGTTCTACCTGTAGTGCTGTCAAGCATGGGATGCGGGGCTATGTACATCCATGAAAGGTCAAAATTAATAGTGTGCAAAAATGGATGAAGCTTCAGTCTGTAAATGATGCAACATGTTTAATATTCACAATGATGAATTGTCAGGCTGACCTTGTGACTAATGAACTCAAATCAAGGACAGGGGAAAAAATTCAACAGGCCAGACATTTACTATTGATGGACTGAGCCTGTGCTTTCCTGAAATTTCTTGATCACCTTTTCATCAAATTATCAGTTGTGATGTGGACTGTAAAAAGTAGGTGCCATGTGGATTCCTTGACTTTTGACGGATGAACACAAAACACAACAAAGGAGAGTTTTGCTGACTTTTCTTACTCAGCACAATTAGTATAATGGTAAGTTTTTGAAGCCCATTTAAAAAGGGACCTGGATTTTACATGAAAGTCTAGAATGAAGTGCCAGACAATGGAACGGCATCAGTCAGCAACACCAAAAAAACCAAAAAATGTAAAAAAAAATACTGCACAGCAAAAAGGTGATCTAACGGGTGTCTTACTCATTGTCTTTATACGTAGAGCAGAGACCATAAATGCAGTGGCCTACTGTCAGACCCTAAAGTGACTTAGAATGGCTGTTCAAAATAAATAAAATTGATTGCAGTCTAGCAATGTTGCGCTTCTTCATGATAAAGCTCACCTGCATGCTACCACATCAATGAAGGATTAGCTTTGGGTCTGATCATCTGTCTTATTGACTGGAATTGTTGCTGAGTAATTAAAATCATTTTTTTCAAATTGAAGGACTTTTAGGCAGAAAGCACTATAGAAATGATAACCAACTGATACAGGATTTTAATGACTGGTTCAACAAATTGGCAACAACTTATTATACAGAAGGTAAAGGAAAGTTTGTAAAGTGCTATGGCAAATGTTTAAATATGAACAGTTACTGTGTAGAAAAGTAGTTAAGATATCAAAGTTTGTTGTAAAATAAGTTTCTTTAATTATCTTGAATAAAACTGTCTGTAGAAACAAACATTCTCTATTTTTCGAATGACACTTATACGTTTATTGAACCAACTACAAAGCATGAAACTGTTAAAAGCTGCTTCTGAGGAATAAAGAGATTGTTCTCCCTTAAGGACCACATTCTGTTGACAAAGATGGACTGTGATGGCTTTTACCTTTTCATAATCTACCATTGGCTTGAATAAGACAACATTTTCTGTATTCATCTCTCTTGATTTAATTAACTTTGTTCTAGCTACACTCTTTTACTCATATATTTCTCCTTCCTGCCATCTATTTAAATAATTTTGTTCTCTTCTGCCATCACTTAAAATTGTATATCTTGCCATGTAATGTTTTTCCTTCTGTTCTGCATATTATCATTCATGCATTCAATAATTCATTCCATAGATTCTATCAAGAACAACCTTCAGTGAAGTGAAATTAGTCACGTACACATTAACATAAGGCAAAGGTGTCACAGAAGCTTAATCTGTGTTCTTTATTAACAACAAACTATTACTCTACTGCATAATGTTGTTCACGCAAATGCCATCCAAATTTAACTGAGTATACACTCCTGGAAATGGAAAAAAGAACACATTGACACCGGTGTGTCAGACCCACCATACTTGCTCCGGACACTGCGAGAGGGCTGTACAAGCAATGATCACACGCACGGCACAGCGGACACACCAGGAACCGTGGTGTTGGCCGTCGAATGGCGCTAGCTGTGCAGCATTTGTGCACCGCTGCCGTCAGTGTCAGCCAGTTTGCCATGGCATACGGAGCTCCATCGCAGTCTTTAACACTGGTAGCATGCCGCGACAGCGTGGACGTGAACCGTATGTGCAGTTGACGGACTTTGAGCGAGGGCGTATAGTGGGCATGCGGGAGGCTGGGTGGACGTACCGCCGAATTGCTCAACACGTGGGGCGTGAGGTCTCCACAGTACATCGATGTTGTCGCCAGTGGTCGGCGGAAGGTGCACGTGCCCGTCGACCTGGGTCCGGACCGCAGTGACGCACGGATGCACGCCAAGACCGTAGGATCCTACACAGTGCCGTAGGGGACCGCACCGCCACTTCCCAGCAAATTAGGGACACTGTTGCTCCTGGGGTATCGGCGAGGACCATTCGCAACCGTCTCCATGAAGCTGGGCTACGGTCCCGCACACCGTTAGGCCGTCTTCCGCTCACGCCCCAACATCGTGCAGCCCACCTCCAGTGGTGTCGCGACAGGCGTGAATGGAGGGACGAATGGAGACGTGTCGTCTTCAGCGATGAGAGTCGCTTCTGCCTTGGTGCCAATGATGGTCGTATGCGTGTTTGGCGCCGTGCAGGTGAGCGCCACAATCAGGACTGCATACGACCGAGGCACACAGGGCCAACACCCGGCATCATGGTGTGGGGAGCGATCTCCTACACTGGCCGTACACCACTGGTGATCGTCGAGGGGACACTGAATAGTGCACGGTACATCCAAACCGTCATCGAACCCATCGTTCTACCATTCCTAGACCGGCAAGGGAACTTGCTGTTCCAACAGGACAATGCACGTCCGCATGTATCCCGTGCCACCCAACGTGCTCTAGAAGGTGTAAGTCAACTACCCTGGCCAGCAAGATCTCCGGATCTGTCCCGCATTGAGCATGTTTGGGACTGGATGAAGCGTCGTCTCACGCGGTCTGCACGTCCAGCACGAACGCTGGTCCAACTGAGGCGCCAGGTGGAAATGGCATGGCAAGCCGTTCCACAGGACTACATCCAGCATCTCTACGATCGTCTCCATGGGAGAATAGCAGCCTGCATTGCTGCGAAAGGTGGATATACACTGTACTAGTGCCGACATTGTGCATGCTCTGTTGCCTGTGTCTATGTGCCTGTGGTTCTGTCAGTCTGATCATGTGATGTATCTGACCCCAGGAATGTGTCAATAAAGTTTCCCCTTCCTGGGACAATGAATTCACGGTGTTCTTATTTCAATTTCCAGGAGTGTATTAGTAAGGAAGTTGCCACTCTATAAAAAGCTCCTGCCTCCCAAGTTTTACTACACAGCTGCTGCTCATCTGCTATTCATAACTTATATTTACTTATTACAATGACATTCTTCAAATAAAATATTTTTCACGCCAACAAATCCTGGGTTCTATTTTTTAAAAGTCATACAGATTTATGACAAACACTGCTTCCAGAATGAGATTTTCACTCTGCTGTGGAATGTGTGCTGATATGAAGCTTCCTAGCAGATTAAAACTGTGTGCCAGACACTTAGCCTTGTAAAGTCTGACTGCACTGTAAGCAAATCATTAGTAAAGTATCATATGTGTAAGAAAACTGTCTGCAGTAAATGCACATAAAAAGACTACTACCTGTGCTCATTATGTATGTTAGCCAATAAAGAACCCAGAAAACATATGTGAGTTTTCTGAATAATAATTAACAATTTGAGAAAAGTTACTTTGTTTTGATTTAATAATAATATATCCAGTACTGCAAAGAACAGATTCATTAGTAGCCATAATAAGCCACTGACACAGGGCAATAAAAGGGAAAGATACCTGGATAATAAGTGACCCAGCCATGGTAATAGATATTACCAAACTTGATTGGTTCTACTGTTAACTGCATATGACATAAATACTTTTATTTAATAATAGTACTTCATATTCTTCACACAAGTATAGGCTTAATCTTTAATACTTCATAAATTACAAACAATACAAACAGCATTACATTTCATTACAAATTACATTGCTGAACAGACCTAAATTAGATACATCACCTAAAATTTTTCTACTTTGAAACATATGACTCCATGGTCTTCAGCAGTTGTTGCTGCAGAAGTCAGGATTGGATAACAACAATATGAAAAGGATAGATCACTACTCACCACACAGATGAGGTGTTAGTGGCAGACAGACATCTTGAAAAAGCACTACTAGAAAAAACACTAGTTACCAGTCTAAGTCCTTCTTCATCAAACATAGACAAAACAAAACACACACACACACACACACACACACACACACACACACACACACACACACACACATTCACAACACACAGAATGGCCACTGTCGCAGCAGGACACTTAGACTCAATTGCGACTGCATTTGAGGAGAGCAGAGATCTTTGGGATAGTGGGGGTGCAGAAGAGGCATGGTGTGGGCAGAAAGAGGCATAGCAGGACAGGGCAAAGAGGACAGGAGAAAAATAGCGAAGGGGGAAGAATTATGCAGGTGCACAGATGGGATGGAAGGTGTATGTAGAGCTGGAATGGGAAGAGGGAAGTCGATAGGTAGATGGAAGAAAAGGAACAGTTATGGCTGAGGCCAGGGTGGTCATGGGAACAAAGGATATATTGCAGGGAAAGTTTCCATCTGCATAATTCAGAAAAGCTGGCGTTAAGGAAAGAATCCAGATGGCATAAGCTGTGAAACAGTCATTTAAGTCAAGTACACTGTGTTGGGTGGCATGCTGAGCAACTGGGTGTTATAGCTGTCTCTGGCCACACTTTGACAGTAGCCATTCAAGCAAACAGCTTGTTAGCACATATTGTCATTGTGACATCTTTACGATCTGGACTGAGGGTGAGGCCATCCTATCCATATTTCTCTGTAATCTTCTTCTCCACCATTAGCTTCATCTGATCTTCCTCAATACAACAAGCCATGTTGACTTCCACCTCAAGGATGGCTACAATAGTATTTTCAGCCACATCAAACCCATCAGCCACCAACAATACCTCCAGTTCAACAGATTCCACCCATTCCACACCAAGAAGTTTCTTTCATACAAGCTAGCCACCTGCAGTTGTCACATCTGTTGTGATGAGCATCCCCTCCAATTAAGGGTCTCACTGAGGACATAACAGAGTGAAATTATCCTGCCCCCACCCTTTTCCAGAAACAGATGTCCCCTGTCCTGTCTCCCCAGTCACCTAGCATCCCCCCATGTACCCAGTGTTCTTTGATCGTAAAGGAGCACCTCTCTTGTGACTCAGTACTATCCTGTCTGAAGCAACTGAAACATATTCTCTGTTAAGCTTTTGAGCACCCCTTGACAGGAACTGAAATGAAAAATATCCTTCCCACTATCCTTCTACAGAGTTATTATACCATCCACCCAGCCTACACAATACCCTTGTCCATCCCTATTCTACCAGTGCTCCCAACCCCTTGCCCCATGGTTCATATACCTGCAATAGACCTAGATGCTGGATCTGTCCCATACACCCTCTCAGTACAACTTACTCCAATCCTGCCACAGACATCACGTACTCCATCAAAGCAATGGCCACCTGTGAAAGCAGCCATGAGATCTACCAGCTCAGTTGTAACCCCTATGCCGCATTCTATGTAGGCATGACCACAAACAAGCTGTCTATCCACATCAAACCCATCAGCCACCACTAGTACCTCAAAAATGTGGCCAAGAGACAGCTGGACCACCCAGCTGTTGAGCATACCCCCCCCCCCCCTCGCTTGAAGCAACATATTCTTTGCTCCTACAACCCCTCTAGCCTCAAGTGTCACTAGCCCCTGTACTCCACCTGCCTACTCCCTTCCCTGCTCTCACTCCATCTCTACACATGCCTTCTATCCCATCAACGCAACTATCTAGTTCTTACCCCTTTTATACAAACGTCATCTCCCCTTTGTCTCCTCTCCCAAGCACAACCTCCTGAGCCGGCCGCGGTGGCCGTGTGGTTCTAGGCGCTCAGTCCGGAACCGTGCGATTGCTACGGTCTCAGGTTCGAATCCTGCCTCAGGCATGGATGTGTGTGATGTCCTTAGGTTAGTTAGGTTTAAGTAGTTCTAAGCTCTAGGGGACTGATGACCTCAGATGTTAAGTCCCATAGTGCTCAGAGCCATTTTTGAACAACCTCCTGACACTGTACCCAGTACACCACTACCCTGTCCTTGCCACACCTCTGTATGCTAGGGAGCACTAGTTTCTTCCTCCCCCTACCCCACTATTCCTCTTCCTTTCCACTCCACACCTCTTTTGTATCCCCACAAAGATCACTGCTCACCTCAGACTCAGTTACAGTCAGGCCATAGTCCACATGGATGACAGTGGCTGTAGTGTTTGAGTTATGCTGGATAGGTCACTCCCTTACAAGGAGTATCTGACAGAGGTGGCAGATAAAATAAAGACAAGGAATCATATCATCCATAAACTGTGTGGCACCTGTTGGAGCTCCACACCAAATATACTTTGTGCGTCATCAGTTGGGCTCATCTATTTGGGGGCAGAATACTGCACCCATATTATGTATTAATAGCTCACATATGAACAAGATTAATGTGGTTCTAATGACACTAGGCACACTATCAGCAGCATAATAAAATCCACCCCTACTCCATGGTTGCCCTTCTTGAGCCATATGCCGTAACCAGAGACAGGGAGCAAAAATGTTCTTCTCAGAGAGTACCACAACATTAACTATAACCTTCATTTACTCTTGTGTTATAAGATAGCTGAGGGTAGCATAAGATTCAAAGAGAAGACGAGCACTAGTCACTGCTGAAGAACTGATGAACCCAAACTTTGATGTTCAAAATGTCTCAAAACAACAAGGAAAAGAGCACTGCCCAACACAATATCAAAATTTCATGATCACAGAGAAACCTTCTGGTTTCAACACACATTAAACAGAATACATACTGGTCATGGCAGAAGTGCTGACATACTCCTTAAATGGGGGAAGATACCATCTCCAGAATCTGACTGCGGAGCCAAAAAGCCAACGACCCAACACAAAGTGGAAGAGTGTCCAAATTAAGCCTTCAGGGGACCCATCTACATCTACATCTACATAAATAATCCACAAGCCTTCATACGGTGTGTGGTGGTGAGTACCCTGTACCACTACTTGTCATTTCCCCTCCTGTTCCACTTGCACATAGAGTGGGGGAAAAACAACTGTCTGTACACTTCCGTATGAGCCCTAATTTCTCGTATCTTACCTTTGTGGTCTTTATGCACAATGTACACTGGTGGGAGCAGAATCATTTGGGAGACAGATTCAAATGTCGGTTCTCTAAATTTTCTCAATAGTGTTTCCCAAAAAGAATGCTGCCTTACCTCCAGGGATTCCCATTTGAGTTCCCAAAGCATCTCCATAAGATTTAAGTTTTGTTCAGACCTACCAGTAACAAATCTAGCAGCCCTCTTATGAATTGCTTCGATGTCTTCCTTCAATCCGACCTGGTATGTATCGCAACCACTCGAGCAGTACTCAAGAATAGGTCTGACCAGTGACCTATAAGCGATCTCCTTTACGGGTGAACCACTCTTTCTTAAAATTCTTCCAATAAGCTGAAGTCAACCATTTGTCTTCCCTACCACAGTTTTCACATTCTCATCCATCTCCTATTGCTTTGTCATGTTATGCCCAGATATTTAAATGACTTGACTGTTCAAGCTGGACACTAGTAATACCATATACAAGCATTACAGATTTGTTCTTCCTACTCATCTACAATAACTTAAATTTTTTCACATTAGGATTAGCTGTCATTCATCACACCAACTGGGCATTTTGTCTAAGTTGTCTTATATCTTCCTACAGTTGCTCAACTTCAACACCTTACTGTACACCATGGTATCATCAGCAAACAACCACAGACTGTTTCCCATACTGTCCACCAAATCATTTATGTGTATAGGGAACAACAGCAATCCTATCACACTTCCCTGGGGCACTCCTGATGTTATCTTTGCCTCTGATGAACACTCAATGTTGAGGACAACATATTGGTTTCTATTATTTAAGAAGTCTTCGAGCCACTCTCACACTTATGAACTTATTTCATATAGTCATACCTTCATTAACAGCCTGCAATGGGGCACCATGTCAAATGCTTTCCAGAAATCTAGAAATATGGATTCTGCCTGTTGCCCTTCATCCATAGTTCTCATTATATTGTGAGAAAAGGGCATGCTGATTTTCGCACAAGCGATTCATGGAAATAAGCTGCTTAGCCACAAGAAAGTTTATTAAGTGCAAACTGAGAATGTACTCAAGGATTCTGCAGCAAACGAAAGTTATGGATGTTGGTCTGTAATTTTGCAAGTCCGTTCTTTTACCTTTCTTATACACTGGAGTCATATGCACTTTTTTCCATAGCTTGGGATTTTGTGCTGGGCGAGATATTCACAATAAATGCAAGCTAGCTAGGTAAGGGGCCAATGCCGTAGAGTACTCTTTGCAAAATCAAATCATAATTCCATCTGGACCTGGTGATTTATTTGTTATCACATTTTTAGGTTGCTTCTCTATGCCAGTTATGCTTATTTCTATGTGATCCTTAAGGGAGTCAGTGCAATGGTCAAATGATGGTATGTTTGTATGGTTCTCCTGCGAGAATGATTTCTTGAACATTTAATTTCAAACTTCAGCTACCATTTTGCTATCTTCAACTGCCACACCAGACTGGTCAACAAGAGACTGAATGGAAGCCTTAGACCCACTTAGCAATTTTACCTATGACTACAATTTTCTCAGGTCTTTTGCTAAGGTGTGATTGTGGTAGTTGTCATATGCTTCGCACGCAAATCTTTTCACAGACAAATGAATCTCTACTAACCTTCGCTTGTTGTCATTTGCACATACCCTTTTGAACTTAAGAGTGCAATAGCCTCTGCTTCCTCAGCACCTACGAATTTCATTATTAAACCATGGTGGGTCTTTTTCATCCTTCATCCACTTACTAGGCACGTAACTATCCAGAGCATGATTTACAATCTGCTTAAAATTTGCCCATAATTCCTCTACATCCATCTTATTGGTACTAAGTGATCCAAATTCACTGTCTAAGTAAACTGTTAATAACTACTTATATGCTCTATCTAGCAGAAACTCTCTTCTAACCTTATTGACTGATTACTTTTGTGATCATAGCTGCTATAATGACATCTTGATCGCTAATCCCCATTTCCATACTGACATTGTCGATACGGTCTGGCCTATTTGTAGATACAAGGACTAAGAAATTTCCATTGCATGTGTGCTGCTGAGATAGTTGCTCAAGACAATTTTCAGAAAGATTTCCTTGCAGCAACAGATGAGGATATTGATTACATCCAATGTCTGAATGTTAATTTGAAACTAAGTTTGGTACATACTATGTCAACTTTATTGTTTTATAAACATACATATTTTATATGTGGCATCTTAATATGTACACACATCAGTGTGGTGGTTGTTTTTCTCTGCATCAAATAGTCTTCCCACAAAAACATCACACAATTTGCTACTTGATGTTTCCTGCATGTCATAACTGAACCACTAAGTGGACTGTAGACTAAAACTGTGAGAATAAGATTACTGCACACATAGAGGCATTCAAACAATCATTCTTCCCATGCTCCATACCTGAATGGAATAGGAAGAAACCCTAATAACTGGTACAATGAGATGTACCCTCTGTCATGCACCTCATAGTGGTTTGCAGAGTATAGATGTAGATGTCAGTATAGGCTAACCATTTTGCATCTGTTTGTCTACACTTCAACACCTGATTTACTACCCAGAGAGAAAGAAACATTATAGTTTGCTTTTGCCTCACGATCTTGGAGATGCTAACCAACCTAAAACCATACTACTCGCCATAGCTGTAATTATTAGTCTGCAAATGAAGTAAATAATAAAATAATGCAATGTCCCCTCCACATGGAGAGTAGCAAACTATCCATCTCATAATGTTATTATATACGTATCATTTGAATGAAAGTATTCTTGATAGAAAACCAAAAGCTGCAAGTAGCTAACTGAGGTGTTCCTTCAAGAATTCATTCACTGTCAATGTTCACTGGCACAAAAAAACCTATTTAATTTACAAAAAGCTTTTTTCTGTTTTTCTGCCCCCTCCCTTTTTTAGTCTCATGCTAGTTGATCAAAATGTGTTTTTCAAATTGCTTTGCACAACGCTAAAGAAACACTACCATTAATTAAAAGTTGCTTTACACTACAACAAAAATTTTGTAAACTACAAGCAGGAGAAGCCTAGCCATCACCACTAACACTTATACAAGATTCCAGTGGCCAAGCCAAAAAGCTGCATGCAGATTTGGAAACAAGACACCTTTCCAATTTCTCATCTCATACCATGAAATTTGGTGTAATTTTTCATAAGATAAAGAAAGAGGTGATTGAAGCAGTTTTCGCTGCAAAAAGCCTAAGCTACTGTTAATGAAAGAGTATTTGCATCTTACAATCAGTGGTTTCCATAGAATATGTTTATGTGAAATAGTATATTAACTTAATGTTAGCCTGATAAAACATTGTGTGACTGGTCACTGCCATGGCAAGGTCCTTTTATTTGTTTTTATATATGAGAATAAAATTATTTAGAGCTTAAATTACTTAAAAATAGTCAACCTCTACCTCTACACATACAGATGAGAGTGCCGAGCATATTTTACAAAACAACAGCTTCTGGAGGCTGATTTTACAGGTACAGAAAATATCTTTATGTAATACATAAATACATATTTAGCTTTCATCAGTCACCGAAAACAAGATGATTTGCAGGGAAATGTGAAAAACTGAAAAATTGAAATTTTTAGAATGTAGCTCAAAACGGCATATGAGGAACAGAATGGGAATGTGAACACATAAAGCAATTTAACTGCTGAAAATAAAATTATAGAGTATCTGCTACAATGCAGAAGTCACTCAATGTGTCAAATATTTCTGTTTTTATGAACAGAAAAAGGTGCTCTTATCTATTTGTATATCAGTAGTATATTGCACTGAAGAACAACCTTTGTCTGGAGTGAAATTGCTGCACCATTTTTGTATATGGAAGGGAAAAAAGTAGCACAATTTTATTTTCATTCCAAAATAAAGTATTGATTGGAAATTATACCTGACTTATAACTAATAACTATACTGAACCACTGGATTTTGGGTATGCAACCACACGAACCTATTTCTTCACATGACTTTCAGCCATATAGCTTTTGAAATATATGTGGATGAAACATCAGCTAAAGAAATATGGTTTCTGCAGCTGCACACCCAAACACTAATGAATCACTCACTACACCATGAAAACATGAAGTTACTGATATTAGTTACAATATTTCCTGGTCTGTCCCTTGTACAATAAATAATTAAACCTGAAAATATTAAATGGACAGTACTTACAGTATATTCATAGGAGAATTATCAATTAACCTTCTTCATGGTAGGAGATGATTCACTCCAAGATAAGTATTTTCATCAGTAGAAGTAATGCAGCCACGGACTCTCATAGTAGACTGTTTTACTTACTGCCCCCCCCCCCCTTTCCCCAACACACACACACACACACACACACACACACACACACACACACACACACATACATACATACATTTTGTGCTGCAAGACAGGAAATGTTTGTAATATATATATGTAGTGTAGTTCTTATCAGTACAACAGAATTCTTACTTGCAAGACACCATGAGGATACAAAACACTTCATTTAGAGAGGAATTAGCAAGCAATGGAGAAATGAACAATCTATGATAATTACTGTAACTTGGTTACACTTTACCATTAGTGGTGCAACTACTAGCCTTCCTCAGTTGCATATTTGGACACATTCTCTGGCAGTGTTCCTTCCAGTCTCTGTGAGAACATAATGATGAACTTCAGCTAGCTACTGATTAACTGCTGGTCATTAAAGGTTGACCACAGTGTGAATATTAGTCATTACATTAAGTTGCTAGTAACAATAACAGATGTTACAGAGAAAGTTTGCATTTTCACTTTAAAATGCTGGGAATATTTTGTACAACTTGCCTCTGAAGCACTTCAACATCAGTCCTCTAAGACATTATTTTCTTATTTCATGTTTTTGCCAAAACTTAAAATAAATTCATGCAGACTAATTGCAATGGACAGTGAGGGTCATTTAGATAAATTTATGCTTATCTGTTGCTTATAGGCATCTTTATTCTGGTCAGAAGAAGACATTAAAAAGTTACAATCATCATTATTGAGGCTACAAATCTTCATAAACTCTCTATCAACTTGCATCCAAGTTACTTAATTAGTTTTTCATAGATAATATTCATGATAAATGAAAATAAATGACATAAGTTTGCTTTTTCACTTTGGTGATGTACTGTGTGGTGTTCAAAGTCAACTTTCTTCCAATATCATTAACTCCCTTCAGACTTTCTAATTATATAGTTTTCTGTATCTCACAGAATTAAATTATAGTTCTTGTCTTTTTTCTTTCAGAATATGACTTTCTGCCTTTACATGCTGTCAAAATGAATTGTTTTGAGCATCAAGAGTTATGATACGAAGGTAGACAACACTGCAGCAGGCATGGACTAGCATTTGGAATGTTTAAAGTACCAACTTTGCAAGATAAAAAAATGGAAGAATTTGTTAACATGGTGGAAAAATGAAAACTGAATGTGTTATGGGTGAAAGGAACAAGATGGAGAGCAGAAGAAACTTGTGAACTGAGAAATTATTTGAGACTACTGGACAGGCAGCGAGGAAGACACAATAAATGGAGTGGGTATAGAATGAAATTTCTACTCTGCAGTGGAGTGTGTGCTGATATTAAACTTCCTGGCAGATTAAAACTGTATGCCAGACTGAGACTAGAACTTGGGACCTTTGACTTTCTCTGGCAAGATCTCTACCGTCTGAGCTACCCAAGAATGACTCGCGACCAGTCCTTACATCTTTTATTCTGCCAGTACTTCATCTCCTACCTTCCAAACTTCACAGAAGCTATCCTGCATAGCTTGCAGAACTAACACTCTTGGAAGAAGTCATGCTTGGGTAGCACTTGCAAACAAAAGGCAAAGGTCCTGAGCTTGAGTCTCAGTCCAGCACACAGTTTTCATCTGCCAGGAAATTTCATATCAGCGCACACTCCACTGCAGAGTGGAAATTTCATTCTGGAAACATCCCCAAGGCTGTGGCTGAGCCATGTCTTCACAATATCCTTTCTTGCAGGAGCAGTAGTCCTGCAAGTTTCACAGGAGAACTGCTGTGAAGTTTGTAAGGTAGGAGATGAGGTACTGGTGGGAGTACAACTGTGAGAATGTGTCTTCAGCTGTGCTTGGGTAGCTCAGTTGGTGGAATACTTACCCGTGACTCTTGGTCCAGCACACAGTTTTAATTTGCCAGGAAGTTTCATATCAGTGCATACTCCCCTACAGAGTGAAAAACTCAGTCTGGAAACATCCCACAGGTTGTGGCTAAGCCATGTCTCCGCAATATCCTTTCTTCCAGAAGTGCTAGTTCTGCAAGGTCTGCAGGAGAGCTTCTGTGAAGTTTGGAAGGTACGAGACGAGGTACTGGTGGAATTAAAGCTGTGAGGATGGGTCGTGAGTCGTGCTTGGGTAACTCAGATGTAGAGCACTTGCCTGTGAAAGGCAAAGCAGTGATGATACTACAAGTATATGCTAATTGGAGATCTGAATTTACGTACTGGAGCAGAGTGACATGGTTGTGAAAATGAACTTGGAGCAAATGGCTGGGGAAGCAGAAACTAGGAATCTGAAAGACTACTGGACTTTTGCAATGGTATGAACACTGAAAACTTATGGTTTGACAATAAAGAAAGCTATAAGGTAACTTGGAATATCAGTGATTGGTCTAAAACCAGCATCTGATTATATGTTAGTAAATGAAATGATGATAAATATCAGGTGTTTCAAAATGAATATCAGGCTTTGTAGCATTTATTACATTCAACTTACAATTATAAATAGCACATCAAACGAAAGAGCAAGTCAAACTGTTTTTCTTACAGATGTTCAGTGTGAGCACCATTCATTACATGGCACACATCAAGTCAATAGGTGAGTTGATCTGTGTGTAAGCTTGATCAGTGTGTCTGGTGTAATTGTTGCAACAACTGTTTCAATGCTGCTGGTAGTGGAGGCACATGCACATGATCTTTTATGAACATCTGAAGCTAAAAATTCTATGGCATCAAAGCAAGTGAATGTGGAGGCCATTCAAAAGAAGCTCTGTCATCTGGCCCCTTGTGACCAATACAGATGTTGCATACTATGTTGTTTAACTAGTCATGTACTGAGTTATGACAGTAAGGCAGCACACCATCTTGCTGCCAAATAAAAGTTCTGTGGTTCCACTTCTTCCAATTGTGGAAAGAGCCACAGTCTAGTGCATCAACATAAGAAACTCCAGTTCCACTGAAAAAGAGGGGCCCGTCAACTTCCCACTGTGATACTGCATTAAAAAAAAATCAATTTAGGGGTGTATTGTTGCAATTGTACCATCTCTTTGGGATGTCTGCCTTGGTAACTGCACAATCAGCATGATGGATTGCTAACCAAAAGGGCCTGGGTTTGCTTCTTAGCTGTGTTGGAGATTTTCTGTGCTCTGGGGCTGGGTGTTGCATTATCCTCATTTTCGTATCATCATAATTGACATTCCACTATTTAGATGTTCCAGAATGATTTTTCACTCCGTAGTGGAGTGTACACTGATATGAAACTCCTTGGCAGATTAAAATTGTGTGCTGGGCCAGAACTCGAACCTGTGACCTTAGCCTTTTGCGGGCAAGTGTCTTACCAACTGAGCTATCCAAGCACGACTCATAACCCATCCTCACAAATTTACTTCCACCAGTACATCACCTACTGCCTTCTCAAGTCCACAGAAATTCTCCTGCTTAACTTGTGGGGCTAACACTTCTGGAAGAAAGGATATTGTGGAGAATGTTTCCCGAATGAGTTTTTAGCTCTGTAGGGGAGTGAGTGCCGATATGAAACTTCCTGGCAGATTAAAACTGTGTGCTGGACCAGGAGTTGAAACTGAGACTTTTGCCTTTCCGGGTAAGTATTCTGCCAACTGAGCTGCCCAAGCACAGCTCACAATCTGTTCTCACGGTTTTACTCCCACCAGTACATCATCTCCTACCTAACAAACTTCACAGAAGTTCTCCTGTGAAACTTGCAGGGCTAGCACTCCTAGAAGAAACGATATTGCAGAGACATGGCTTAGTCACAGCCAGGGTAATTGTTTCCAGAATGAAACCAACCCCAGGCTGTGGAGTCTCTGTACTGTCCTCGCGGGTGGAAGCTGAATCGTTGGGCCTGTTCCCCAGCATTTGTAAAAGTATTTTCTTGGCTCAAGTTCTCAAACAGTACTGGATCAGCACAGAGATGAAGATGGCTACAGAAAATGGCTATGTTTATAACACTATGGAATGAGCAGGGTTTGGGTACAAAGAAAAGAAGTATGCTCAAAACTAGTCATGTTGAAGTTAGATGTATATGTTCTTAGTGAAACAAAAGTCAAGGGGAAGGGAAACGTAAACATAGCAGATTACATTCTTTTTTACAGTTACATTAAAAAGGAGAAAAGGGCCAAAAGAGGGAATCAATAGCTGTCCATAAGAAAATATATGAGACATCAAATACTGGGAGGAAATGAATGAAGGAATACTGATTGCGGAAATCTCAGAATACGACCACAAAGTTATCATTTTCAGAGGTTATGCACCTGCAACTGATTCTGACAGTAAAGTCAAAGATGAGTTTTATGACAAATTAACAATCTTGTTAGAGAGCATGTGCACTTGAAAAAGAAAAAAGTTAACGGAAAATTTTTAGGGAAAAATAAGATAATGGTGTAGTGGAAAGATATTGAAATGAGGCTGTAAATGACAATGGAGAAAGGTTAGTTGACGTAAGTGAGACATTGTCCGTGGTATTTTAAATAGTTTATTTCCTCACAAGCAGATCTACAAGTATACATGGGAGAGCCCTTCCAAAAATATCAGTTCAGTAATAGGCAATTTTGTTCATGATAAAAATTCCAACATAAGAACGAATGATGTTAAAGTCTACAGTGGTGCAGGATGTGGCTCAGATCACTTCTTGTTAGGTGCAAAGATGGTACTAACATCTATGGGGCAAAGGCAAATTAAGAGGCAAATATTTGCCTGAAGACCATTTTGTTGTTGTTGTGGTCTTCAGTCCTGAGACTGGTTTGATGCAGCTCTCCTTGCTACTCTATCCTGTGCAAGCTTCTTCATCTCCCAGTAGCTACTGCAGCCTACATCCTTCTGAATCTGTTTAGTGTATTCATCTCTTGGTCTCCCTCTATGATTTTTACCCTCCACGCTGCCCTCCAGTACTAAATTGGTGATCCCTTGATGCCTCAGAACATGTCCTACCAACTGATCCCTTCTTCTGGTCAAGTTGTGCCACAAACTCCTCTTCTCCCCAATTCTATTCAATACCTCCTCATTAGTTATGTGATCTACCCATCTAATCTTCAACATTCTTCTGTAGCACCACATTTTGAAAGCTTCTATTCTCTTCTTTTCTAAACTATTTATCGCCCATGTTTCACTTCCATACATGGCTACACTCCATACAAATAGTTTCAGAAACGACTTCCTGACATTTAAATCTATACTCGATGTTAACAAATTTCTCTTCTTCAGAAATGCTTTCTTTTCCATTGCCAGTCTACATTTCATATCCTCTCCACTTCGACCATCATCAGTTATTTTGCTCCCCAATTAGCAAAACTCCTTTACTACTTTAAGTGTCTCAATTCCTAATCTAATTCCTCAGTATCACCCGACTTAATTCGTATACATTCCATTATCATTGTTTTGCTTTTGTTGATGTTCATCTTATTCCCTCCTTTCAAGACACTGTCCATTCCATTCAACTGCTCTTCCATGTCCTTTGCTGTCTCTGACAGAATTACAATGTCATCGGTGAACCTCAAAGTTTTTATTTCTTCTCCATGGATTTTAATACCTACTCTGAACTTTTCTTTTGTTTCCTTTACTCCTTGCTTAATATACAGATTGAATAGCATCGGGGAGAGGCTACAACCCTGTCTCACTTCCTTCCCAACCACTGCTTCCCTTTCATGTCCCTCGACTCTTATGACTGCCATCTGCTTTCTGTACAAACTGTAAATATCCTTTCACTCCCTGTATTTTACCCCTGCCACCTTCAGAATTTGAAAGAGAGTATTCCAGTCAACATTGTCAAAAGCTTTCTCTGAGTCTACAAATGCTAGAAACGTAAGTTTGCCTTTCCTTAATCTTTCTTCTAAGATAAGTCGTAGGGTCAGTATTGCCTCACGTGTTCCAACATTTCTACGGAATCCAAACTGATCTTCCCCGAGGTCTTCTTCTACCAGTGTTTCGTCTGTAAAGAATTCACGTTAGTATTTTGCAGCTGTGACTTATTAAACTGATAGTTCGGTAATTTTCACATCTGTCAACACCTGCTTTCTTTGGGATTGGAATTATTATATTCTTCTTGAAGTCTGAGGGAATTTCGCCTCTCTCATACATCTTGCTCACCAGATGGTATAGTTTCCTCAGGGCTGTCTCTCCCAAGGCTGTCAGTAGTTCTAATGGAATGTTGTCTACTCCGGGGGCCTTGTTTCGACTCAGGTCTTTCAGTGCTCTGTCAAACTCTTTACGCAGTATCATATCTCCCATGTCATCTTCATCTACCTCCTCTTCCATTTCCATAATATTGTCCTCAAGTACATCACCCTTGTATAGGCCCTCTATATACTCCTTCCACCTTTCTGCTTTCCCTTCTTTGCTTAGAACTGGATTTCCATCTGAGCTCTTGATATTCATGCAAGTGGTTCTCTTTTCTCCAAAGGTCTCTTTAATTTTCCTGTAGGTAGTTTCTATGTTACCCCTCGTGGGATAAGCCTCTGCATCCTTACATTTGTCCTCTAGCCATCCCTGCTTAGCCATTTTGCACTTCCTGTCGATCTCATTTTTCAGATGTTTGTATTCCTTTTTGCCTGCTCCACTTACTGAGGACCATAGATACTACAAAATATGACTTAGATAGATTAATTCGTTCAATTTCTTTATTAATTGCAATTACCAAACAAACTGAAGCACCTCAAAGAAAGAAACAATGGAGCATATGTACCAAGGAACTAAAAAGTGCATACATGAAGCAGCATTTGAAGCCACGGGACTGCAAGAAGGACAGGGGTCCCTAAAATGGTGGACTCAAAGCACTGAATAAAAATTAAACCTAAAAAATATGGTGTACAGTAACTGGTTGAGAACAGGAGTCAAACAGGATAGAGCCTTGTATATTAGAATGAACAGAGAAGTAAAAAAAGACATCTGAAAAAGGAAAAACGAAATCTGGAAGGATAAATGCGAGTTGCATTGCTCAGGAAAAAGGTAAAAGAAAGAGCAAAACTGCTGATTATTAGTCTGATAGAATGGAGTAAGCATTTTAAAGGCCTGCTAACAGAAGAAAGGATAGAGTACAAGGAAATAAGGTAGATGAGAGAGAACTAGGCTGGTGAAGAGGTAGAGAAAATAACTATGAAAGAGGTGCAGAAGGTGGCTACACAAATAAAAATAGGAAAAGTACTAGGGCCTGAAAATGTATCAAAAGAGTTAATGAGGTATGGCCCAAGCATTCAGTATGAATTTTTGAGTAACTTATTAAATACATGCGTATGATATGGGGAGGAAATTCCAGCAGAGAGAAAGTTAGCAATCTAAGCACCATGCATAAAAAAGGAAACATGGATGTATGTAGCAATTATCATGGCATAAATGTCACAGGTCCCATTAGCAGGCTGTACAGGAGGATTTTAAAGTCAAAATTGGAAAAGATTATAATTAAAGTGGATAAACAAAGTGGCTTTTGAAGAGCAGGTCATGTGTAGATAACATCTTTACCCTAAGACAGATCATGGAGAAGAGATTGGAAAGGAATCTAAGCAGTCATCTGCACTTCACAGATATTGAGAAAGCATACAGGTGTGACACAGTGCCACTAAAGATATTGTTCAAGATGCTGTGGTCAGGGGAATTGCCAGAATTTATGTAAGAAGTATCATAAACATCAACAAGTCAGCAGAATGCATCATTAAAGTGGGGAAATAAATTTCTAGAGAGCCCTTCAAAATAAATAGAGGACTGAAATAAGGATGCTGTCTGTCTCCACATTCTTTAAGATGTACATGTAGAAGGCACTGGATTTCTGGTGTAGAAAGTGCATGAGGATGGGGATTTGAAGTAGGGAACATGGGGATTTGAAGTAGGGAACCACTGTAGGTACACAATTTTCTATTCTGATGATCAGGTCTTTGCAGCAAACAATTAAGAAAATATATACTCATGTTTAGCAAATTGTGGCATCTGAAAATTAATTTTGAGAAGATGGAATATTGATGTTCTGGAGAGAAAGTAAGGAATTTGGACATCAATGGACTTGAAATTAAAATATGTAAAGAGTTGAAGTACCTGAATAGTATTCATAACACAATGGAATATGTGACAGAGACATCCAACAACAGATCAGGCAGGGAAGAGTGGTTATCCAAAAATTAAATCCTGTACTTTGGTTCTCAAATACGAGTTCAGAGGTTTTATTTTTATTTATTCATTTGACATTAACAGAAAGAAAAAAATATCTAAAACTTTAGACATAAATGACTTGAGAATTACTTGGCTGTGTAAGAAATGAGAAAATAAAAAAAAGGATGCAGAACCATTACATTATTATGGATAGTATGGAAGAAAGATAGCTGGAATGGTTATGGCATGTCTAAAAAATGGAAGAAGGCAGATGGCCAAAGAGAGCACTTTCATGGCAACTGCCTGGAAGGAGAAGAGGAAGACCACGAAAAGGGTGGCTAAGTGGTAGCCAAGAAATAATTGAGAGAAGAGGCATAGAAAAGGATGAGAAGGAATGGTGAGACCGAGGCATTTGGTGGCAAAGACAGGGGATGCAGTGACAGCCGTAGGATGCACACAACAACAAGAGGTCAACATAAAAAGCTAACTGAACATACATTCTTTGTAATAGTTCCTTCCAAATTTGCTTTATGAAGTGCAACAGTAGTAATTTTATTACTCAAAGTGCACTTAAGGTGATTGTGGATAATGCTTTTTATGAAACGAATGTTGCAATCATGTATGTGTACAGAATGTGTTATTTATGAATGAGTTGCATATTTTAGATGAAGTATTTCACTAATAATGCGAATCTATGAAGGAACATTTACAGATTGAAGGAACAATATCAGAGGAAAATTAGAAACAAAACCCTACAGGACAAGCCTGCAAACTGTGGAAGAAAAATGGAGAACTTCTGAGCTCACACTGGTAGATGCAGCAGAGGAGGTATGCGGATGGACTAGTAATAGGAGATGCAAGGAAAATTCTTAAGTTATAGAAGCAATTTTGAAGAAGAATATGGTGTGAAGAGTATAGTTTCAACAAATGACATCGGAAGTATGAAGACTGTAATATCAGAAAGAGGGAATCACAAAAAGTAGTTGTAGACAAAAAGAGAAAGGTGATGGAAAAACAAACCACAATGATGGAACATGATAATGAAGGATATAAGAAAATATTGTTTGGAATGATTAGAAATAGGAGAAGAGGAATGGCAGAGAATGTAAAAATGGTTGATAAAGATGAGAATGAGGTAAGAAAGGAGGACAGCCTCTAAGTGCTATGGAGGATGTATTTTGATGATTTGCAGAAGCAAGATGGAGCAGTGGATGAATATAGAGATATAGAGGAGATTAACTGTCAGTGGTAAAAGGTCTAATGTGGATGGAAGTGGAAGAGGCACTGAAGAACATAACAAGGAGGAAAGACACCAGTTTTGGATGAAATAAATGTGAAAATATCAGATCAGCAGAAGATTTGGGGCACAGTGGTTGTAGAAAGTTATCAGAGTTATGGTGAAGAAACTGAGTACTATAGAAGAACTGTGTGTGTCTTCAAGAAGGGAAGACAAAAGGGGGGGAAGTACAGAAGCAGTTATACATTAAGGAACAGGTTGTGCCTACAGTTTAATGAAAATAATCATGAGCTGTTTTAAGTAACAACAAATGTGTATGACAACATCCTTTTTCTTTCTCAAAATTTCTTACATTTTCAGTTGGCTTGAATTTCTGTTGCTGTTTTGTTGTTTGATGATACAAGTAAACATTTGCTAGGGCACTTTGTGATAGAAGTAGGAGTCCAAACAACAAGTAATAAAATCCATGTCTGACACCTAAAAAAGACAACTAGGGAAGCCATCAAAATATTGGGTAAAGAAAGAAGAATAACTTGAGTGCAAACCTAAAAACTAGTAAACCACCAATTTTGTCAATAATGCCCAAAGATAAGGGAGATAATTTGGTGTCATAGATGATTACATAGGACGAAAATAGGACTGTGATTTGTCTGGCATCATCTCACATCATGAACATCCATTTGTTCACTTACAGCATCATTGAGGAGACATGTGTCTTCAGCAAGTCAGTGCACCATCACATCACTATTGAACTGTGTCCAAATGGTTTGAGGTACATTCCTGGAACTTGAGGGCAATACTGTTGTCTTATTGGTTCACCTGACCTGGATGGTTTTGAGTACATGAGCAGCATCATTAGGAAAGATGTACTTTCTTTGGACCCAGCTCTGGTCAGTCTCTTTTGTCCAGTGTTTGAATGAACAGAGATCACAATATCTCCCCAATGTTTTAGGTATTTTCTGGAATCCATGCCATGACAAGTTGTTGCCACCATTAGAGCAAAAGGAATGCTACACATTATTAGGTCAATGCCTCTTAATTCAACTGCTCATCAACGATAAGTATAAAACCCATTTCCTTCTCTTTGGCAGTAATATTTTATACAATTCTGTTCTACTAGAATGATCCTGCGGTTAATGAGGTCCCAAATGTTTCATTGTATCCTCAACTGACTGCTCTCTTTCTTGATTTTAGTTTCAATATTACATTTGTCCCCCCCCCCCCCCCTGTCCCCCCTCACTCCATCATTTTCTGTGCTGATCACTTCTGCTTTGCAGTCAATATTAGATGCGAAACTGGTGACAGAAGACATGCAGAAAATGTAAGTCTATATGTCTGTCAGTTTAAATATTTTACAATAAAATATGAGCCTAAAGTATGCTTTGTGAGAAGAAGCTATCAGAAACATAATAGTATGTAAAATAACTACCTCTATGTTGTTTATATGAAATCAAATAACAACACCAAAACATTTGATGATGAGCACTGTAAACAGAAATTGTAAATGGAAACCACTGATATTGTAAGGTACCAAAAATGTTGTCTTACACTTGGGACTAAGAGAACTATGTCTACTCTAAGTGACGTTAAAAGGGCAAATCACAGCCCTTGACCATTTGGTACCTCAAAGATTTCCAGTTCTTTGCCCACATCCTCCGCCAACTGAGAACATAAAGGGTGGATTTCACTTCATGGTCTTCTTTCCTGCACTTAGCTTCCAAACATCAACTCTCACATATAATTTAAAATCAACAGTACAGGATGTCAACAGCATAGAAACAAAACCAAATACACACAATTATAATGTTGTTTTCAGACTTAGGCCTGTAAGTTCAATATTATGTTTTCTTACTTTTTTGTTCTTTTCGAGGGTTTTGAATGGATTTAAGACCACTAGAAATACACGATTCTATGCCTTTAGCAAACTCAAGTGGTCCACTTGTAACTAAATTTGAGTTTTCTTTTACACTAAATAAGAAGCTGCACATTGTTCCCAATTTATTTCTTGGGTTGGTAATAAAATATTTAACCAATGGTGGTCCAAAATTTCTATACAGTTATTTTCTAGTTTCTGTTTTTAGGACTTTCTCCAATTTAGGAACAGAATAAGGCTCTGTTGAACCACATGCTGAAAACTATAAATTTCTACATCAATTCTTTAAGTCTGAAGACAACATAACCATACTGTTAAACAGAGACTCACATTACACAGGACTGAAAGAATATGCACATAAAAACACACATCACTAAAAATAAAAATAAAATTATATTTATACACAGGTACTACTCAGGACAGTAAAATGTTATCATAAATGAATCAACTCAAAAGAAGACATCAGGGGTAACATGAGAAATTAAAAAGGGTTTCAGCTAGTGAAGGATGCAAGTTGAAAGTATATTTTACAACAACAACCATTTTTGGTTACATTCAAAACATTTGTGGTACATTCAAAACATAAATAAATCATGAAGTTAGTTTTTTATCTCACCATTTTTTCAAGTTGCTTGAAAATTGCAGAAAAGTAGGGAACACCATTTGTGCTGTAACAAAGAGCAGAACAGCATTAGATGAAATATAAAATAATCCATTCACTGTTCAATAAAACATATTAGATATTTATGGCAACTGAGTTTAAATTCACACCAACCACAAAAGCAAATCAGAGTAGTTAGAAACAGGATAAGTTTAAGGAAGAAAAGTTGAAGTACAGGATGGAGGAAAGGAAACCTATTTCTCAATAGTGAATAACTTGCACAGTTTTATTTATAGACAAATGTTTCAAATTAAATAATAATATGTGTATTGCATTTTTGACACCTACATAAATCAATTAGATTTGGAAAGTAACATCGTTAAGCTGACATCCTTCTTTTCAGATGCAAATTTGGAGCTTCCCCTCAAAGGTCTACACAGCTTTCTCCAACATTTCATTTGACACAACTTTTAATGTTTTGATGAAGGGAAATTTTCAGGACATCAAATCTGTAGCACTCGTTCATGTTCACTCTTGATTCCAGATTGCTCCACAAAAAGAAGTCACAAATTAATATATGGGGAGAGTACATAGTCCAAGAAACATTGCTGAATCATGAAATGATATGCAGAAATTGTTACATCGCTTCCACAGATGCTCTTTCCATGTGAGCTGAAACATATGTATGTATGGCAATCAGTCAGTAATAAACTGTTTACTGCATATCTAGATTCCAACCACTGTGTGACTACCACCAATGTGGTAAGATGTAAGTCAAATCATCATTATCACTTGTCTACACAAATAGCCCCTACTAGACTATCCACATCACTATTTCAATTCATACTTGGTGTGAACACTGAGTTCTCACAGTACTGATCATAGCCACATAGCGGTTAAAATCTTGATGCAATAAACATGTTATTAGCAACTGACTGCTGTTCATTTTCTCAACTTCATCATTAAAACATCTACATCTTCCCTAAGAATAATATCCATTATGTCACAAAAATTTTTGTGTTTCACAAAATCCCTTTCATTTAGCTGCTGGATGATCATTATTTTATTTGAGTGAAATTTTAGATTATAATGTAAAATGCAACGAGGCTAATGACAAGACATATCCAGTGCTACTTCCTGTCACCTAGTGGATAACTCCCCCCACCCCTCTCCCACTCTCCACCCTCCACCCATAGAGCCAGTACTATACACGTCAACCCATCACAGCAAGGTGTTTCAATATGGGACTGCACCTTGGCATTCAGTATCATAACTCTGAAGGAAAAGATATTGAACCATGTTCACTGAATCACTGTTCCTAAAAACCTGCTTGACTATAAACACACTATGTTCTATATTCCATCATTGCAGTGACTGAAACTGCATTGTCTGAAACATATGTTGAGGTTGTCCAAGGTCAATATCCTCACTCCCCACTGAGTACAAGCAGTTTAAAAAACATATGTTTCCTTTGCTGCACTCTTTAGAATTCCTCTGCTGCACTCTTTAGAAGACTAAGAAAGCATATCAAACTGAAATGTTTTTAGGTTCAAATTAATGATACGAATATAACAGAGGAAAGCATTCCATGTGGGAAAAATATATCTAAAAACAAAGATGATGTGACTTACCAAACAAAAGCGCTGGCATGTCGATAGACACACAAACAAACACAAACATACACACAAAATTCAAGCTTTCGCAACGAATGGTTGCTTCGTCAGGAAAGAGGGAAGGAGAGGGAAAGACGAAAGGATGTGGGTTTTAAGGGAGAGGGTAAGGAATCATTCCAATCCCGGGAGCAGAAAGACTTACCTTACGGGGAAAAAAGGACAGGTATACACTCGCACACACACACATATCCATCCGCACATACACAGACACAAGCAGACTTTGTAAAGGCAACACTGATAATTTTTAGCCGCTTCCCACAGGTTTTAACGTCATTATTTCTTTGTCAGACAATTGTTAGCCTCATTTTCATAATCTGCCACTGCAAAACCACTCCTTTAATACATTTACACGCAGTTTTTTCGAAAATTTCCCAAATTTCTTCACCCTTTATCGTGTTTAGGCGGCAACACAACCAACTAACTTTCGTGCACATCATTGTTTACCAACCCAAGTTCACCACAGGATCAACATAGCTCATCTTTAACCAACACTTTTTCGACTTTTTTCACACCAGATCTCCAGTTGCTTTCTAGTTCACCTTCATCTCTCCCCATATATTTTTATTTTCATTTTCATTTCAGCCTTCTAATACCATGTCACCCTCACAACATCCCCACAATGACCCCATTCAGTTTTATTTACATTCCCTCCGCAAACATGCCTTCGCCCTAGCCAGATTACACTCCCATATTTTATTTACTCAGACTTGTTTGACATTTGGCATTACCCCCAAAGGCCTCACACTTAAAGTTCCCATCTCTGGCTGTAACCCTTCTTTCCATCGGTCCCTATACCAGTTCCAAACTGAACAATCCATTGCCCTCACCCACCTAATCCTTCACCTACACATCAACTCAGCCAATGAACACACCCGTCAACTCCTATCCGTAATAAAAGTCCTCAATCTTTCCTCTCCCACATCCACACCGGCTGTTCAGAGCATCCTCCTACAGGCCAACCGCAAATTAAAACAGCATGCCACCCTCCACCCAAAAAACTATCCAATCTCCTGGTTTCCCTCCTCCAGAAAGGCAACTCACTCACCCTTCACAACCTTTCCAGCAAACCTCAACCTCCTCTCATTGCACACAGACCCAGTCTCTCCCATCTACTCAATCTCCCACTTCCAGCTCCATTCCCCCCAAAACCTCAAAATTCTAATCAATACAATCTGGAACCACAACACCCTAATTCAGTAGCTAACCTTTCCTCGAAACCTCTCTCCCAATCTGAAACCTCTGTCCTATCCAAAGGCCTCACCTTCAGCCCTACTCCCAGATTCAACCAAACAGCCCTCATCAAAGATTTACTGTCCTACACTCGTACTCTCTGCTGGAAATATCACTTTGCCACGAAGAAAAATGATCCTAATCCTACTCCTAATGATCCAACTCCCCAAGACACTATCCAAATTGAACCCTGCCTGGAACAGTTCTGTCCTCCGTCACAGCAAGACCCACCTCCTCTTCCTCAAAATCACCCTCTCCAAACCTTCCAGGAATTTCTGACTTCCAACCTTGCCTCTCAATCCTTCTTAAAAAACCTTAATCCTATGCCCAACATCACCACTGCTGAAGCCCAGGCTGTCCGTGATCTGAAGGCTGACCGATCCATTGTCATTCTTCCGGCGGACCAGGGTTCCACGACTGTGGTACTTGATCGTCGGGAGTATGTAGCTGAGGGACTGCGTCAGCTTTGAGCCAACACTACATACAAATTTTGCCAAGGTAATCCCATTCCTGATGTCCATGTGGAGCTTCAAGGAATCCTCAGAACCTTGGGCCCCCTACAAAACCTTTCACCTGACTCCATCAACCTCCTGACCCCACCAACACCCTGCACCCCTACCTTCTACCTTCTTCCTAAAATTCACAAACCCAATCATCCCGGCCGCCCCATTGTAGCTGGTTACCAAGCCCCCACAGAACGTATCACTGCCTACATAGAACAACACCTTCAACCCATTACATGCAGTCTCCCATCCTTCATCAAAGACACCAACCACTTTCTCGAACGCCTGAAATCCTTACCCAATCTGTTACCCCCGGAAACCATCCTTGTAACCAATGATGCCACTTCCTTATACACAAATGTTCTGCATGTCCAGGGCCTCGCTGCGATGGAGCACTTCCTTTCACGCCAATCACCTGCCACCCTACCTAAAACCTCTTTCCTCATTACCTTAGCCAGTTTCATCCTGACTCACAACTTCTTCACTTTCGAAGGCCAGACATACCAACAATTAAAGGGAACAGCCATGGGTACCAGGATGGTCCCCTTGTATGCCAACCTATTTATGGGTCGCTTAGAGGAAGCCTTCTTGGTTACTCAAGCCTGCCAACCCAAAGTTTGGCACAGATTTATTGATGACATCTTCATGATCTGGACTCACAGTGAAGAAGAACTCCAGAAGTTCCTCTCCAACCTAACTCCTTTGGTTAAATCAAATTCACCTGGTCCTACTCCAAATCCCATGCCACTTTCCTTGACGTTGACCTTCATCTGTCCAATGGCCAGCTTCACACGTCCGTCCACATCAAACCCACCAACAAGCAACAGTACCTCCATTATGACAGCTGCCACCCATTCCACATCAAACGGTCCCTTCCCTACAACCTAGGTCTTCGTGGCAAACGAATCTGCTCCAGTACAGAATCCCTGAACCATTACACCAACAACCTGAAAACAGCTTTCGCATCCTGCAACTACCCTCCCGACATGATACAGAAGCAAATTACCAGAGCCACTTCCTCATCCCCTCAAACCCAGAACTTCCCACAGAAGAACCCCAGAAGTGCCCCACTTGTGACAGGATACTTTCTGGGACTGGATCAGACTCTGAATGTGGCTCTCCAGCAGGGATACGACTTCCTCAAATCCTGCACTGAAATGAGATCCATCCTTCATGAAATCCTCCCCACTCCACCAAGAGTGTCTTTCCGCCGTTCACCTAACCTTCATAACCTCTTGGTTCATCCCTATGAAATCCCCAAACCACCTTCCCTACCCTCTGGCTCCTACGCTTGTAACCACCCCCGGTGTAAAACCTGTCCCTTGCAGCCTCCCACCACCACCTACTCCAGTCCTGTAACCCGGAAGGTGTACACGACCAACGGCAGAGCCATGTGTGAAAGCACCCACGTGATTTACCAACTGACCTGCCTACACTGTGAATCTTTCTATGTGAGAATGACCAGCAACAAACTGTCCATTCACATGAATGGACACAGGCAGACAGTGTTTGTTGATAATGAGGATCAACCTGTGGCTAAACATGCCTTGGTGCACGGCCAGCACATCTTGGCACAGTGTTACACTGTCCGGGTTATCTGGATACTTCCCACTAACACCAACCTGTCAGAACTCTGGAGATGGGAACTTGTCCTTCAGAATATCCTCTCTTCTTGTTACCCACCAGGCCTCAACCTCCACTAATTTCAAGTTGCCGCCGCTCATACCTCACCTGTCATTCAACAACATCTTTGCCTCTGTACTTCCGCCTCGACTGACATCTCTGCCCAAACTGTTTGCCTTTACAAATGTCTGCTTGTGTCTGTATATGTGTGGATGGATATGTGTGTGTGTGCGAGTGTATACCCTGTATACCCGTCCCTTTTTCCCCCTAAGGTAAGTCTTTCCGCTCCCGGGACTGGAATGACTCCTTACCCTCTCCCTTAAAACCCACATCCTTTCGTCTTTCCCTCTCCTTCCCTCTTTCCTGATGAGGCAACAGTTTGTTGTGAAAGCTTGAATTTTGTGTGTATGTTTGTGTTCGTTTGTGTGTCTGTCGACCTGCCAGCACTTTCATTTGGTAAGTCACATCATCTTTGTTTTTAGGTATATTTTTCCTTCGTGGAATGTTTCCTTCTATTATAACCTATATATATATATATATATATATATATTTATTTATTTATTTATTTATTTATATAATAGAGGGAAACATTCCACGTGGGAAAAATATATTTAAAAAGACAGATGATGAGACTTACCGAACAAAAGCGCTGGCAGGTCGATAGACACACAAACAAACACAAACATACACACAAAATTCTAGCTTTCGCAACCAACGGTTGCCTCGTCAGGAAAGAGGGAAGGAGAAGGAAAGACAAAAGGATATGGGTTTTAAGGGAGAGGATAAGGAGTCATTCCAATCCCGGGAGCGGAAAGACTTACCTTAGGGGGAAAAAAGGACAGGTATACACTCGCACACACACACATATCCATCCACACATACACAGACACAAGCAGACATGTCTGCTTGTGTCTGTGTATATGTGGATGGATATGTGTGTGTGTGCGCGAGTGTATACCTGTCCTTTTTTTCCCCCTAAGGTAAGTCTTTCCGCTCCCGGGATTGGAATGACTCCTTATCCTCTCCCTTAAAACCCATATCCTTTTGTCTTTCCTTCTCCTTCCCTCTTTCCTGACAAGGCAACCGTTGGTTGCGAAAGCTAGAATTTTGTGTGTATGTTTGTGTTTGTTTGTGTGTCTATCGACCTGCCAGCGCTTTTGTTCGGTAAGTCTCATCATCTGTCTTTTTAAATATATTTATTTATTTATATATATGTCTGCTTGTGTCTGTATATGTGTGGATGGATATGTGTGTGTGTGTGCGAGTGTATACCCGTCCCTTTTTCCCCCTAAGGTAAGTCTTTCCACTCCCGGGACTGGAATGACTCCTTTCCCTCTCCCTTAAAACCCACATCCTTTCGTCTTTCCCTCTCCTTCCCTCTTTCCTGATGAGGCAACAGTTTGTTGCGAAAGCTTGAATTTTGTGTGTATGTTTGTGTTCGTTTGTCTGTCTGTCGATCTGCCAGCACTTTCATTTGGTAAGTCACATCATCTTTGTTTTTAGGTGTGTGTGTCTATATATATATATATATATATATATATATATATATATATATATATATATATATATATATATATATATATATATATATATATATATATATATATATATAATTAATTAACATTTGTAAGACTTTATGAAGCATTATAACCTCATTGATTACTTCTACATATTTCAGGTGATTTCATTCAAACATTGGTATGACAAATTAACATAATTTGAAAGTATGGTATCTCACCTTTCAAATAAACTGTTGTAGAAGTCTAACCCTTTTTGAAGATCAACAATTAACAATGTAATGAGATGGATCAAACTGTGTATAACAACATCTTGATTCCTTGAACTTGGTTTATGGTATGTATGAATTTCTTCATACCTGTAAAATATTTAAGATAAGACACTTGTCAAGAACAAGCAATATATTTAAAATGTTTTTGTTCTGATACTTTGCTAAAAACTATACTATGTTGTTAAGTAAAATATAAAATAGAGTATATAATCACTTAAAATATAAACTAGGGCTTGTTATAAATTAAAGCAGGTACACATTCTTGCAAAAACTGCTAGGTTACTATATTTTTGTTCTTCAAACTGATATCACAATTATTTGTAACTGCAAATTGCTGGAAACAGGCATGAGTATGGAGCATTTTCACGTATTGCGGACCAAGATGGGTTGGAGTGGGGGGAACACACATGTGTGTGTATCTGGTCTTTTTTTGTGTGCCACAGTGCAACTAATTCATATGTTACATCATCATGTGAGTGACTGTATGTCAAGATGACATTCTTTTCAGAATAGCTACTATTTGCATTTAAGTAGAAATTGGTGAAACTATAATATAAACAACAATTGAGTAGGGTGAGAGAAAGAGCATTGGCAATTTCTTAAAGTAGGTGTGTTTATACTCATACACATCAAATCCTGATTTATAATAAATTAAAAATGGAAACAAATTATAGCTCAAATAAAATTACTTTGTAGTTGCATTGGCAGGGAAAATGTGTATTAAAGAGCAGCCAGCCATGTTTCACAAGGCTCTGCATGTACCTACAAAACCAACAACACAGCAAGCATATGGTTTTCAAGAAAGAGCTGTAGTTGGCTGGCAGCTAGACCTTACCACTCAAATATCAATCACAAAGTTACTTTAAGCAAATTATAAAATGATTGTAATTGGTCGTTTGTACACTTGACAGAAGTAGCATACAATAGCAGCTTCTTTCTGTTAAAGTATAACGACTTATTCTACATCCCTGAAGGTGGGATTTACAGAACAAAATGAGTGAATCAATAAATGAACAGAATGAAAACATGCATTTCTTATGATCACCATGGAGATAATTAGGGAGATGGGTACCTATTTGCATGTGTTCTCACTCTTTTTTTGTACTGTGGACCAAGATAAATGAGGAGAGGTGGGGGGAGGGGGGGAGGAGCAAGCACACACATGCATATGCATTGCATGTACATGCATTAAAGCTGAAAGGAAGCTAGTGAGGGCATTTTAGGAGGAATATATGATCATGTTAGGAAGGAAAAATGGCCATCATTTTAGAAGGAACCATCATGGCAATCACTTTATTCAGTTTGAGAAAAGTACAGAAAATCTAAATGTGGGTGGTGACTTGGTACATCTAAAAGTTTGATAGCTACAGCTATAGATGAGCATGTGATCTTTCTGTGTGCCAAGGTGCAACTAATTCAAATATTACATCAGCAGGTGAGTGATAACCTGTCTTCTTTGTCAATAAATTGTTTCAGTGTATGAAATTTGATTACTGTTGCAGTCTAACTTTAATACAATAAGTCAGTGGTCAACAGTTCATGAAACTGACTCATTGAAAAACCTCAGGTTAAAATAAATACAGTTAAGCTGTAAGGACATTTTATTCATCACACACTGAGAATACTGTTTTTAGTAAAATGTTTTACTCTCATTTCTGTAATGTTATTTTAACTGTTAACAATTTGGTATCAGTTCACTGACCCCTGCATATTTGTCTCCCACATTCACAGATATGCATTGCAGGCCAGACATGGACCCTGCCTTACCTTGGGAGGTTCTCTGTCACCAAAGAGTCACTGAGCTGTTGGCTGCCAAGCCTTATAAAACTGCCATAGTATCTGTGGGCACAAGCTGTGCCAATATGTAGTTCTCAAATCACAGCAAACAGCACTGCAGATGCATGCACCAACTTGTGTCCATGAATTAACATGTCCATGTGATACTGCTCCTGCATTCCTCTGCTTACTAGTACTTACATCACTGTTCAGCCCCTTGATCAGTACAGCTGTGGACTCCTGGCTGACCACCAGCTGCCCTCAAGACTACCACAGCTGCTGCCCATCCAACAGTGCCTCCACTGTCAGTGCCACTGAATGCCTGTGAGCTGCTCTGGAAGGCTCCACTTCACTGGACCTCTTCCTCATCTGCCCATGAGCTCACTGCATCATGGGACCATGTCTGTATGCCTCCTCAGCACCTCCCTGCTCATCGCCACTACCAATGATTGTGGACTTTGTCATAGTGGGCACTTGCTACGTAGAAGGTCATTTCAGTTGTACTAATGTGTGAACCTTCATCCTTTAAAGCAGTACTGAGTTATATTATGGTTAACAAACAAACAGTTGTTATCCTAAACTGTGCATATTAATCAATACCTTAGTACACCATTCTACCAAGGATATTTGAACTGGTGACTTCTTTCATTGCCCGTATTAACATCTACTGGTGATGAGTAGAATCTGCTCAAGATTCATCCACTCCAGCTAATGCTCTTGGTTTGCTGTCTGCAGCACCTGATCCTGGTCTCATCTGTCACCTGGCTATGTTCCCTCTGCCATGGCAAGCACAATGCTGCCATGCCTTGTCACATTCCAATCTGATTATGCAGCCACAGCTGGCTTCTTCCCCATAGATGGTGACATCATGGCACAACAAGGATGACAAAGCCACTTCAAATGTGTTTCAGTGTTTCTTGGTGTGTCTTCATTAATTTTTACTGTAGCAGGATTCTTCAATTGTGTGATTTTGCTTATGTGTTCATTCATCAGTGTAGTCATGTTATTGTATTGTGCCAATCTGTATTTGAATCCTCTGAAAATGGAAGTATGTCCAACTGTGTACCAGACATGGACTGTCCAATTCTTGGATTCAATACCTGTGTTCAGCTGTTTGGCTGTTTCGATTCTGATAGGTGTTCCTTAGCAATCTGTGTACAAATTTCTCAGCAGATGCAAGTTCTTGACAATGTTCTCTCTCCTGTGTAGTCTGGTCAGTCTTTTCATGTGGTTTTCCAATGCACACTCTCTTACTTGCTGTCATTGGTCTGTGAATTCCTCAAGTTTTTGTGTTCGTTTGGGTCCTAGTTCCCTTGCAGTGCATTCTCAATTACTGGAACTATTGTTGCCTCCAGCTTACCCATTCAGGGATTTGACAGTTCATCATTGCCTCCAGCCCTTCCATTCGGGGATTGGGCAACTTAGGACCTGCTGCAGAGCATCATTCACACAGGTTCTCCGGTTTTTTTGCCACAGCATTCAGACAGAGCATCCAGGAGTTTTGTGTGTAGCAAGCTGGGCCTCCTGCTGTCACTTGTTTACTATATTCTAATGCTGTGTAGCACTCCATTCCTGTTCACAGAATTCTACACCAGATATCCATCTGGTACTGGTGCAGCTCTTGGCCCTTTCATCATCAGTCCAGTATTTGACAGCCTGTCCTGTCTGCTCTCTCTCTCTGTCTCTCTCTCTCTCTCTCTTTGGCCATGTCATGCTCAACCTTCCAGTCATCACCAGCCCTATCACAGCTGGCCCTCACAATGCCATCCCCAGCCATTATCAGCACTGTCACTGTTGTCACAGGTGTGCCCAGTCATGGCCAGCCCCTCTCAAAGCTGTTCCCAGAAGTCAGCAACACCACCACCACCTCCAATGTGGCTGCCCCTGTAGCTAACCAGCCACCCCTGCTGGTAATGCCAGTCTCATTGTGTGTTCTTCCAGGCTTGGGTTGCACCTTCTCAGACTCTTTGCTGCAAGCCCTGCCTCTACACAAGCCTTCACTGTCACTGCCAAAGGTGGCCAGTTGTCATTACCCTGCTTGGAAACAGTGTGCTTTTTCTGTTGGGGTCAGTTTTTCTGTGTTCATTAAAATATTGCTCTATTGTCTTGTTCCAATCTGTTCTGGTGGTTGTGCGGTGCATCCTCCACTGAGTGCTATGTGCCTTGAGATTGTTGCACTATCTCCCTTGGGGGGGGGGGGGGGGGAGGAGTGTAGTGTATTGCAGGGCTGAGCCTCTGCATATTTGTCCAGCACACTCGCAAATATGCTTTGCAGGACAGACATGGCCCTGCATTACCTTGGGAGGTTGTTTGTCAACAGAAGAGTTACCGAGCTGTTGACTGAGACGCCTCCTGCAGCTGTCACAATGCCTGGCGACGCAAACCGTGCTAATACGTTGTGCACAAGCCATGGTAAACAGTGCTGTAGTCACAGGGAGCTCCTTACATCTGCACGGTCACATGTCCATGTGACACCATGCTTTTATTCCTCTGCTGACGGCTACTTAGGTTGCCACTCAGCCCTAAATGGCCAGTTCAGCTCTGGACTATGCTTTGAATCAAAATTCCTGTTGCTTCTGCTACCCATCCCATAGTGCTGTCTCATGCCTTTGGCAGGATTACAGCCACTGTATGTCTGTCAGCTGTTTCAGAAGACCCCACTTTGCCTTCAGCTGGGTCACAGCCACTGCATGCTCATCATTTGCTATGACAGGTACTTCTTCACCATTGCCTGGATCATAGCCACTGAACTCCTGTGAGCCACTTCGGAAGGCTCTGCTTCACTGGACCTACTCCTCGACAGCCCATGAGATCACGGCCTTATGGGAGCATGTTGCTCTGCCTCCATGGCACCTCCCTGCTCATCACTACTACTGATGATGGTGGACATTGTCATAGTGGGCACTCACTACATATTGTCACAGAATGACATTTCAGTTGTACTCATGTGTGAATCTTCATCCGCTAAAGCTATACCGCACTGAGTTAGCCCATGTTAATAAACAATCAGTTGTTAGTCTAACGCATGCATATCAACCATTACCTTTGTACTCACTTGGCCAAGAATACTTCACAGATGGAAGAATACATACATATATATATATATATATATATATATATATAGAAATCTTTGTGTAGGTACAATGTATTTTTTAAAAATAATTATTCATTTTTTACCTTCTAAACTGCTATGAAAAAGAATGTCACATACACTAAAAAAGTAATGAATGAATTAAAATCTTACCATTCAAGTGTTCCTTTCTTAAGAGCTGTAATAATCTCGCCTCTAATTTCTTTGTTGAAGGGGCAACATTTCCAGAATGCTTTCATATTTGCCAAAAGACCAAGACACCTGTTCAAAAGAAATGATATATTATGTTTATGTAGAAGGTCATTAACTTAGTTACAATTTTCTTATAAATAAAACTGATATGAAATACAAAATTAAAAGTAAAGAATGAAATACAATTTTACATCTGTATCAACAAAAAACTAGTAAGACATGAGAGACTTAGAAAGTAGAACATCTGACTGTTGGTTGAGGGTTCTTTTTTTGAGTCCAGATAAAAAAATATTCTTTTGATTTAATATTCCTTTGAACATCATAACTACATGGTATCTGATCAATTAGTACAAGATTATGAACATAGTGAGGGCAATGTGGGGGGGGGGGGGGAGGAGGCAACAAGGGAGTGATGGAGATCAAATAAATAAAAATCACTTACAAAAAAATTTTAAAAAAAGAAGAAAGTGGTTACATGTCAGACTATGGATCTAAGGAACTCCCATTCAATCTCTGGTTAATCCTTGGATTTTCCTCTGTTACTTATCACTTCCTTCATGTCTTGAAATGTGAAAAATGCCAAGATGTACTGTGGTACAGAGTTCACATAACTGTTGGTCCCTCCCATAACAGGCTGGGCAACTAAGTTCAAAGGTCATAGGAAGGCCACAGCATATCTTCTGCAATAGGACCATGCCAAATAAAACACTGTGGTGTTCAAACCAACCTTCAGGTTGCTAATAGCTTTAATTTTTTGCAATGCTTGCAGTGTAGTCTGGAATGGAGCCACAATAATAGGTCACATGTAATATAAAATGGTTCAAGCTTTACTTTTTGCTGCAGAATCAATTAATATGATTTTGAGCTGCATATCTGTGTTCACGCAAAAGTTAACCTGGTAAAGGGGAGAGGCAGGGGAGGAGGGGGAGGCATAAGTGGCTCAAATAGATGTAGGTAGCAGCAGTTGTGCAGAGATGAAGAGGCTACATAGGATAGATTACCCCACAAAAGCAGAATCAAACTCATCTTTGGACTAAAGATTACAACAGCTTAGTTGTAGAGTTTTGAAATGAACAGTCAGTCTTTTGTGTCACATGTTAACAATATTTCAGCAACAGAGTGAATTTTCATTTTCAGTTGCACTAAAAGTCTGCTAATGGGATAATGGAGCCTCTTCATCTTTTGTAAGTTTGATCTGAAGATGGTTATCAATCAACTAAAACTGGTTATCAGAAAATTGTAATTTTATGTTTTACTGTGATCAAGACTAATTTTTAAAAAAAGTTACAAATAATAGAGATTGCGGTATCTCCATCATTCAGTGATACAAGATCTCACAAAAAGTCATGTTTGGTTGCAAACCCAGAGACACATATAAAGCTCTGTTTAAGATCTCTGGTATTCCTCCTTTATCATGTGTATCTACATTACGAAAACTCTTATATTCTTTAAAATGCACACTAGATTTGAACTCTTATGGTAATCAGCAAAATGCTGCAAATAATAAGAATAATGGGCAAGGGGCATTATATTAGTGATGTGTGGGTAGGTTGAGAATTTGGGTCTGATGGGAGGCATGCTAGGGTAGTCCATGCAGTTGCAATGGCCACTGTGTCTGGATGGCTTAGTGGTCAGAGCGCCTACCAAGTATGCATGTGACCCAGTTTTAATCCCATTTTGGCACAAATTTTCAACTTACCCCATTGACGTAGATCAGTGCCTCCTTGCAGCCTATGTCTGTCATTCCCTTATATTTTAAAATAAATGTGATAGGCAAGGACAGTAGATTGGAAAAACAACTGTGATGTTTAAGATCACTTTATCATCATTTTCATCATCATTGACTTGCAAGTTGCTGAAGTGGCATCAACTAAAAAGGACCTTGTTTCACTCTTTTAGATGAGATCACAACCCTAGGACAGAAGCAAAACTTTGGACCCCAGTCCATCGTAGTTAAAAATATTTTACCTGATGCATAACTTTAGTCTGGCCATTGTAGTATAATTGGTGAATGTGTAATAATGTATGCAATTTGTTAAAAAATAGTCATTGATGTAAGTGTACATTAAGCTATGGATCAATACCTAAGAAGCTGAGATTATCTTTGCCTTGTCATCATGTTTATCTATGTATTATCATCTTTGTGAATCAGTAATGTAATTGAAAATGGGCTTCCAATCTGAAACCTAGGTTGTGCAATAACATTGATAATAAATTGTGAAACAAGGCTAAAAACAGTGTTTGTTTAGTTAATTTACAATGTTTCACCAAGAACCGACAGTTGATTCAATTAAAATGCAATGTAAAATTACAAATGTGTCATGAAACTAGAGGGTGTGCCCTGTGTTTACTGTATGTGTGTAATAGTGGTAATCAATACATGAGCTAAATCCAGTGTTGTACCCCACACAGCATTATGTAGAGCTGCAGCAGCAGAAAAATATGCATAAATTGTAAACTAGTCAACCGAAAGAGTATTTTCCATGTAATCTCTACATGGGATGCTGCATTATCAGAAATTCCCTATGACACATGTACAGCAAATGTTATGAATTGGGAATTCTTGACGAAACATCTTGTCCCCTATCAATAGCTCCCTCACCAGTGGCCAGGACTTTCATGTAAAATGCATGTGGTGCTCCCTCAGGAGAGCACATGCACACAACAAAAGATGAATTTATGCAGACTTCTAGTTCTTAAGTGTTAAACTTATTGAAAAACTAGCCAATCTGGCAATGCTTCAAATTGCAAAACAGGTGTGTGAACTGGGTATAAGTCCCAATCGGGTCTCCTTGGGAAATGGGTGAGGATGGAAATTTTGTCTCCTCATTGAAATTTTGCCTGTTTTGAAGACATGGAACTTGGAAGTATAGAATATGAATGAATGTTATAAGTTTTTTTTAATGTTTTGCACACAATACAATTACAAAATTTAAGTGTATACATTTCCATTTTTGGGATACTGTTGGTAAGAGTTTGAACTACCTTTTTGAACTACCAGTTCATGAAAGGTCATGTCCATGTGAAAAATTTGTCTAGGAAGGAAACGAAACAGCATATTTTCACAGCACATATATAATATTACATATATACTACTGTGTATACAATTGTTGTTTGTATAATCTATGTCCCAAAAGTATAGAGTATAGTTTCAGTTTTTGTAATCCTGTATGGTAAAATTTAGAGAAAATGACCAAATTAAAAACACTCACACTGTAAATCAATTCCAGTGTATTTGAATGTCTGGCCTTGAGCCTTCTTTATCATTATTGCAAACAAAATCTTGATTTGCTTAAAGGGAATGGGTAAATCAGTTGTTATCATTGATATACAAAGTATGAGAGTGACCTCCCCAGTTGCTGGATCTGTGAGGACAGTGGTTCTAATGACACTATTTTGCACACTTCTAATCTGCAAATGGGTAGCATTACAATGTTTTGGATGATTCAGGATGCATAGTATTATTCTAATCATAAGTAAATGAGAATGAATACAACTTTCCTAACACACAGTTTTTCTGTTAATACCAACAGTAGGAAAGAAAACAAAATTGCACATTTTCACAGCACAGCACAGCACTTTCTTCCTCACAGACAGTTTTAACAGAAAACCTATAGACTATTGTTTTTTTTAAAAAAAAGATACAGCCTACATACCTCTGAATGTTTATTGGTGTATTGCAAAAAAAATTGAAGTAAATAGGTCAAGAACTTTTAGAGATATTTGCTAACAATGTTTCCTCTTTATTTGTTATACTGGTATGTATAGTTTTCTTAGAAATGACATAAAAAGTGTAACACATAATTATATATTAAGAACATATAGCTCAAGTCCATTCAAATGGTTATTGTGTGAAAAATGGAAATAAACTGGTCAAGAACTTTTTGAGATTTTTGGAAACTAGTTTTACCTGAAAGAGACACCATCACATAGGTGACACAAAGCCTGCATTATCGTAAAGCTGAATTCTGTGATGTAGCTCACTATCTGCAGACATTCTTTATGCTGCTTTACCAATTAATAGAGAAAAAAATTTACTTCTAGTGGTGCAGATGTAGTCTGCACATCACATCTACATAAACTAACTACATTTGAAACAAGAAAGCAAAGTTTATCAGCTATAAAATTAATTACCTAAGACTTTTTGTGGCTTTTGCACCTATAAAAAGAACTATTAAATTTTATGAGAAATATAGAAAGAAGTGCTGAGGACAACAAGCTGTTTCCTTAGTGAATATTACACAAGGATGTTTGACGTTTCTTAACAAAGCACATAAAACATAGTTCATATTTGTTATACTACTGATGGAGTAGAGTGGGGGGAGTAATTTCATGACATATACACTCCTGGAAATTGAAATAAGAACACCGTGAATTCATTGTCCCAGGAAGGGGAAACTTTATTGACACATTCCTGGGGTCAGATACATCACATGATCACACTGACAGAACCACAGGCACATAGACACAGGCAACAGAGCATGCACAATGTCGGCACTAGTACAGTGTATATCCACCTTTCGCAGCAATGCAGGCTGCTATTCTCCCATGGAGACGATCGTAGAGATGCTGGATGTAGTCCTGTGGAACGGCTTGCCATGCCATTTCCACCTGGCGCCTCAGTTGGACCAGCGTTCGTGCTGGACGTGCAGACCTCGTGAGACGACGCTTCATCCAGTCCCAAACATACTCAATGGGGGACAGATCCGGAGATCTTGCTGGCCAGGGTAGTTGACTTACACCTTATAGAGCACGTTGGGTGGCACGGGATACATGCGGACGTGCATTGTCCTGTTGGAACAGCAAGTTCCCTTGCCGGTCTAGGAATGGTAGAACGATGGGTTCGATGACGGTTTGGATGTACCGTGCACTATTCAGTGTCTCCTCGACGATCACCAGTGGTGTACGGCCAGTGTAGGAGATCGCTCCCCACACCATGATGCCGGGTGTTGGCCCTGTGTGCCTCGGTCGTATGCAGTCCTGATTGTGGCGCTCACCTGCACGGCGCCAAACACGCATACAACCATCATTGGCACCAAGGCAGAAGCGACTCTCATCGCTGAAGACGACACGTCTCCATTCGTCCCTTCATTCACGCCTGTCGCGACACCACTGGAGGCGGGCTGCACGATGTTGGGGCGTGAGCGGAAGACGGCCTAACGGTGTGCGGGACCGTAGCCCAGCTTCATGGAGACGGTTGCGAATGGTCCTCGCCGATACCCCAGGAGCAACAGTGTCCCTAATTTGCTGGGAAGTGGCGGTGCGGTCCCCTACGGCACTGCGTAGGATCCTACGGTCTTGGCGAGCATCCGTGCGTCGCTGCGGTCCGGTCCCAGGTCGACGGGCACATGCACCTTCCGCCGACCACTGGCGACAACATCGATGTACTGTGGAGACCTCACGCCCCACGTCTTGAGCAATTCGGCGGTACGTCCACCCGGCCTCCCGCATGCCGATATACGCCCTCGCTCAAAGTCCGTCAACTGCACATACGGTTCACGTCCACGCTGTCGCGGCATGCTACCAGTGTTAAAGACTGCGATGGAGCTCCGTATGCCATGGCAAACTGGCTGACACTGACGGCGGCGGTGCACAAATGCTGCGCAGCTAGCGCCATTCGACGGCCAACACCGCGGTTCCTGGTGTGTCCGCTGTGCCGTGCGTGTGATCATTGCTTGTACAGCCCTCTCGCAGTGTCCGGGGCAAGTATGGTGGGTCTGACACACCGGTGTCAATGTGTTCTTTTTTCCATTTCCAGGAGTGTATAATATCGAGCAGGCTTTAGCAAGCTCAATAGAACAATGTAGCTCATTAGCATAGCAAGGGAGATTTGTGAATCACATAATTCATATCGCTTTGTAAGTGGATTTATCAGGCAACACAGACCTCACTAGATGAGAATAAAATCAAGTAAACACGTCCCACACACATTAACAATAGTTTTTGATAACATGTGGAAGACATCATGAAGCAGACTGCAACACAGACAATTCCCCGATTTTGGACACGGATATTAAACTGAAAGCTCCACTTGAGAATAAGAACATTAAGAATTTTTGGTATTAATGGTGATAAACTGAAGACAGTGAAATAAGCCTGAATACCAACTACATATAAGTTTGGTAATTTAGCAGTGACCGGTGATGTAGGGAGTACATGGCACCAAGGGATGTGGTACTGAAACCAGTAGAGGCAAGTATCAGGACAGAAAGGAAGCAGAAAGGAAAGTCATAGCTAACAAAACAAAGAAGCAAGTTAAGTCACAAGGGAGACAATAATACACAGGTAATGAGATTAGTGATCTTGGATCATCATAATGGCAGAGCACTATAACCAATGTAATCAATCAAAAACTCAGAATGGCACTCGGATGAAAACCATTTTCATTGTGGGTGGGAATGGTACAGAAATGGTCAGAAAAGACAAAATATTACAAAGCTTAGCAGATTACTTTACCATGAGATAATGTAATATATTCAAAAAGATTCTCAATCTAACAAGTATGTGCACAAAAGGAATGATGGATGCAGTTCAGTATAATGGAAAGGAATCTGAGTGATTTTGGCTGAAATGTGAGCTAGAAGAGAATGACGCAATATTCTACTTTTACTTAATTGAGTGTTAGAATGGATTAAAAACAATAGCATCGTGTAGAAGTGAATGAAGTGGGAGGCCTATATAGATGACATGATGGTGATGATAAAAGTCAAAGAGAGTCTAAAGGACATGGTAAAAGGCATCATACAGCAGACTACAAAAGTGGGTCTACAGATCGCAGTAAGTAAGAATGAATACATGGTATGAATATGTTGAGAAGTTCACATAACTGGCAGCTTCATTAATTATACACAGTGATATTACTCTGATTTAAAGGGAAAAAATACAAGCCAGAGAGAGATGTTTTTCAGTCTTTGAAAAACCTTCAGATTTTGAGTCCACTCATACAGAACAAAGATAATTATCTACAGCACCATCATTTCCTGGTATATAATCTAACATTTGAAAACAAGGACAGCAAGAAAGGAGGGTAGAAAGAAACTTGACACTTTCATAAGTCATGTGATGAAAGAAAGAACAATCAGGGTTTAGCATCCCACTGATCATTAAGTCATTAGATAAGTAATCTCAGATTGTGGAAAGACTTCTGTTGCATCCTTTTCGGGTGAACCATCCAGGTGTTTACCTCTAATGATTTTGGAGAATCATAGAAATACTTAAATCTAGATGGAAGGGTGGGAAATTGAATCCAAATCTCTCCAATTGTGAGTCCAGTGTCTTAATTACTGTTCCACTTCTATAAGTTGAGGGTGACTAGGAGGCTCTATGGACCTGTTAAAGATGGAGACATTGTTTGAAAGCATAAATGTTGCACAACATTTGTAAATGAGATTCCTTCCATGAAGTTTAAAATGGACTTCCATAAATATCAGTATTATGGCACTATTTTGCAATGTTGTGTTGTGTGTGAAACTGAATAATACATACATTTCTAGTACAGTAGTATTTTCTTTTTAATTAATTCACTATGTATCAACTAAGAACTAAACAGTTTTCATTAGGCAATAACTGAAACCTAGAAATCACATACAACTGTAGAAGATAATCATTAGCAGTATATTACGAATCAGTAGTTCATCCAGCACATGTTTCACATATACGTTGTTTTCTATTATAGATTTATAAACACCAACAGCTGCTGCATGTATTAACGGGCTACAATGAGTAGAGCCTACACAATACTAATTGTATTACCTAAGCAGATAATCAAGCCTTGACATGGCTGCTCTGTTGTGTGGGGGAAAATACTGACGATGCTTTCTCAACATCTGCAAGGAGAACTCAAGGAACATGTTGAATGATTCCGCCAGACTCTCCTCCTGAAACAATCAGACAAGAAACATTGCTTTCACACCCAAACCATGTATACTTACAAGTAACAACTGAATTTCGAGAAAAATGGAAAAATAGGCCTATTGTTTGTTCACGACTCCTAACTGAGTTTTCTCGGAAGTATGGAGAATGCAAGGAACATTGGAAAAGATTTACAGGCCTGAAATCAATGCAGCACAGGGCAAAGCAAATTATATGTATATCATGAATTCAGTGAATAAACACGAAGTTGCACTGTAAATTATTGAAACAGAAATAAACTGTGATATTAAAGTATACCAGGTACCAGTTCCATCTAAGTAAACATTTTGACAAGCTTCATTCATATGATAGTATCATGGAGGATGTAAGTAAAGCAAAGGCACTGCTGGCAAAAATGAACAGTAAGCTGACAACAGCTTTTGCTGGACTCACGTAATGGAGAAGATGATCAATGAATCAATAGCTAAGCTCAATAATTCTAGAGCAGGGAATTATTATGGCCTCTCAGATTATCTTATTAAATATGTCAGAAATAAAACTGTAATGCCATTAACTAAAATAATCAATCAAATCTTGAATGAAGGTATTGATCCAGATTGTTTGAAAATACCTATAGCTAAACCAGTATGTAAGAAATGAGTCTCTAGATAACTACTAACCTGTATCACTTATACCCATCATCTCAAAAATAATAGAATATTGCATGCATAAACAGATGAGTCAGTATCTTGAATCTAATGAGATAGTTAGCTTCTTACAGCATGTTTTCAGATCCAGCCTTTCTAGATTCAAACCAATTGGGAGCATAGTATCAAAAATATACAGCTGTTCTGAAAATAAATATATTATCTGTGCAACACTGTTGGATCTGAGGAAAGCTTTTGATATGGTCTCCCACAATATTCTCATAAATAACTCTATCACTATGAGCTGAGAGGGATTGCTCTATGCTTAATGCTGTCTTACTTGGACAACAGAAAACAGTTAGCTAAGGTAAATAATAAAACATCAGAATGTTTTCCAGTTGTAATGGATGTACATTAAGCATCTGTTCTTGGACCTTTCATTTTCATTATTTATATAAATGATTTACACACAGTTATAGCACTTGATGCAGTACTATATGCAGATGTCACAACATTCATCATGTGTAAAACCAACCTTGAAAATATGCAACAAAGTGTGGCAGTAGCAATTACCATAACTACATAGTTCGCCTGGATAGACTGCATTAGAGTTACAAGGTTAAGATTACACAACCATTATAATACAAGAACAAATTAGCATAAGCATGCATACTATTACTACACACATCAAAAAAAGTTTTACATCACCCCAGTCCCCAGCACTCCTGGAGATAGATGTTGACTGTGGATATTGTGTCACAGACACAGTCCCTTTGACTGTTCAGAGATGTCACTAAGCCCACCCAAAGATGTAAATAACCATGCATGAACATCGCCTATTACAAGGAGTGGGTCCGACAGCCGATCAGTTCCAATCATTCAACCAGGGAGGAGATACACCGCTAATATTGTCTGTAGTTCAACTATTCCTTGATGGTCAATACCACAGTTTGATCATGTCCACATTGTTACTTTGTGACAGGAAGGGCTCCCAACAAGAGAAGTGTCTAGGCATCTCGGAGCGAATGAAAGTGATGTTATTCAGACATGGAGGAGATACAGAGAGACAGGAACTGTCGATGACATGCCTTGCTCAGACTGCCCAAGAGCTGCCACTGCAGTGGATGACCACTACCTATGGATTATGGCTTGGAGGAATCCTGACAGCAACGCCACTATGTTAAATAATGCTTTTCGTGCAGCCAAGGATGTCGTGTTATTACTCAAACTGCACACAATAGGCTGCATGATGTGCAACTTCACTCCCAACATCCATGGCGAGGTCCATCTTTGCAACCACAACACCATGCAGTGCAGTACAGATGGGCCCAACAACATGCCGAATGGACCACTCAGGATTGGCATCACGTGCTCTTCACCAATGAGTGTCGCATATGCCTTCAATCAGACAATTATTGGAGGTGTGTTTGGAGGCAACCCAGTTAGGCTGTATGCCTTAGACACACTGTCCTACGACTGCAGCAAGATGGAGGTTCCCTGGTGTTTTGGGGTGCCATTATGTGGCGTCAGCGTACACTGCTGGTGGTCATGGAAGGCACCATAATGGCTGTATGATACGTAAATACCATCCTCCGACCTATAGTGCTAACATATCGGAAGCATATTGTCGAGGTATTCATCTTCATGGACGACAATTCGTGTCCCCATTGTTCACATCTTGTGAATGACTTCCTTTGCAGGATAATGACATCGTTTGGCTAGAGTGGCCAGCATGTTCTCCAGACATGAACCCTATTGAATATGCCTGGGATAAGTTGAGAAGGGCTGCTTATGGACGACATGACTCACCAACCACTCTGAGGGATCTACACCGAATCACCGTTGAGGAGTAGGAGACTCTGGACCAACAGTACCTTGATGAAGTTGTGGATACTATGCCACGACGAATACAGGCATGTATCAATGAAAGAGGACATGCTACAGGGTATCACGGGTACCAGCGTGTACAGCAATCGGGACCACCACCTCTGAATGCCTTGCTGTATGGTGGTGCAACATGCAATACATGGTTTTCATTTATTACTATTGCTAAGTCAACATTGCCCACCAAATATGGCCAGACAGACTGCATCACAAATGGGCTATTATATATTAAAACTACAACTAAGATAGTAGACCAGAAGCATTACACAACACTGGTGTTATAAACAATGGTTATAAACAACACGGTACAGTTCATCAGTGTTGACAGTTTGTGGCTTCAGATATGAAACATCATGTTGAGCAGTCTGCAATTCCACTTGTAGAGGAAAAAATCATTTACAGAATATAGTGGCTATTGCTAGAGCACATGCATCAGTCTAGCACTGAACATCTTCAGCGGCCGTGTTCGAACATCCAGCAGTAGGTGGTTGAACATCTTCAGGGCTGCTGAGGGAAAACTGTAAAGTGTTTTACTTAGGCGACATCTTATAACATCAATGTCAGTCTTATTTCGTGTGTCATAGTTTTAAATCTCTTGTCTCTTGCAGAAGGACCCTCGGTTTTCTTTTATACAGACAAGAGAGTTGAAAATATACTGGCTAAATATTGTCATTATTCCTAACTGCTTGAAATGGGTCTACAAGGTCAAATTTCTTGCTACAAGATATTATTCTTACATCCTTGTTATGTAGGAGCAATATGATTTTACTTCCAGGAGAGCGCCCCACAGCAGCAATTCATGTGTACTGTGACTGTGGAACAGTGCATAAGTATTGTGACTGTGTACTGATCTTTTATCAAACATTTGAACTTCCTGAAGAAATAAATGACTCTTGAGAGTTTGGAACAAACACGTGCAGTGTGTTTGGTCCATGTCAGCTTATTATCAGCTGTGATTCTCAGGAGTTTGACGCTATCAACATTTGCTATGGGTCCACAATGATCAAGACAGCATAACATTTTCTGGGTTTTATCTTCATTTAATTTCATTTTGTTCACTCTGAATAACTTTTTGGGCACTTCAAACAATCTTTTGTGCCTCAGCTGAATTTCTCGCCTTAGTCATTAAAGTTGTATCATCAGCAATGTATGACCATCACAACTTACGTCATTGCAAAAATATTAAAAAGAGCAGGAGGGCAAGTACAGAGACCTGCAATACACTGTGTTCAAGTGCTATTCCATGAGACACTGCTTCCTGGATACAAACACTCTGCTGCCTCTCTCTTAGGTAAGATTAGATTAGATTCTCGAAAATGACATCCTTTGTATCACAAGATTTTAATATATCCAACAGTACCAGTATCTTGTGAGAGAGACAACTGAATGCCTTGCATAGGTCACAAAGAATTAAAGTAATGCATTTCTATTCTTGAAATGCTTACATTATTTTCGTTATTATCAAGCATGGCAGTAAATGTAGATTTTCCTCTTCGAAATTCACGTTCGTTTTCCAAGAAGTCGTTGATGTCTTTGCAACAACACAACAGTTGCTTCTTCACTATAGTTTCAAGCACTTCCGCTAGTATAGGCATTATAGAAATTGGTCCATAGCTGGATGGACTGTTAGGATCACATTTTTTATACTCTGGTACTGTCTTTCCAAGGTTTAAGAAGTTTGGAAAAACACCAATCTCCAGGCACTGGTTATTGATAGCAGCCAAAGGTTCAGCAATATCAGATACATTAACCTTCAGAACAGTACATGACATGCCACATAAATCTGTGCTAACAGAATGTTTAAAACCTTTTACTATTTTCACTATGTCCTCTGGAAACACTTTTTTCTACCTGGTCAATGCGGGTTTGTCCTAAAGATGGCGTCGCGTATAGAAGTGTGTATAAACAGTTCTACGGGAAACAACAGTTCTACGGAAAACGGCTACATATCGAGTATAAATTTATAAAGTGGAATAACTACATCGCGAAAGGTGTCACGATATGTGCAGTGTCGCAAAAATGGATTCATGCAAAGTGTTTCACGGGAACGGAAGAATGTGACGCGAAATGTGACTGTGGTATGGAATGCTGCGATCTACTAACGGTAGCTTTGTCAAGATACGATAACTACATAGAAGAAAGTGTTACTGCATTGCTTCAGCAAGACCTTGTGCTCGCAAATCGTTACGTAAATAAGTTAGAGGAACTGATAAACCAATGGAAAGGTGGCGATTTAAAAAACGAGTGTAATGAAAACATACCGGCAATTTTCGTTTCAAACAAAACTTCTGCTCGTAGTGAACTAAATCTTTATGACGGTATGAAATCGTCAGTAAATAGAGTGCAACGAAAAACGGCTGATAAAGACACGACAGGACGAAATGTGAACTCAAAAAATAAGACAAGTGAAAGTGAATCTAGATCATCTGTGTGTTCTAACGAGATAAATGTTTCTTCAAAGTTTACTATAAAGCCAACAGAACGAGGGCACTTGGAGAACAATAAATATCAAGTCTGTGTATTAGGTGATAGTCATGCGAAGTGTGTGGCACAAATAATAAATGATCGGCAGCCCCAATTTAGAGTAACAGGCATTGTCAAACCTGGCGCTCCCCTTAATGAAATAGTAACTAATAGTAAAAACTTAGTTAAGATTGGAATATTCTGTGTGCTAATTGGTGGAGCAAATGACATATACAAAAATGAAAGCCAACAAGCGACAAGGGCACTTAAACAACTCTAAAAATGCTGTCAGATCTAAATTTAAAGGTTCTCGTTGTAAGTGTACTACACAGACATGATCTAATCGAGGAATCATGTGTAAACAAAGAAATAACCTCAACAAATAATAAATTTAGGAAGATCTGCTGTGCTTATTAGTGTGCAACATTTGTAGATGCAAACAGCTCAGAGAGAAACCATTTCACGAGGCACGGACAACACGGAAACTATTATGGAAAAAAGATAATGGGTGAAAAGATACTAGAGAAATAAGCCGTATATCAATAGAAAAGTTCCCTAAAATCCAACTCCAAATGAGGGCAGAAGCAGAAGAAATGAAAACCTTAACAAGAGCAACATTTGCTGAAGCACCAAAAACAACAACATCTGCTATAGTTAATATTAAAATGTCATCAGCTGCCACAGCTAGTATAAACAATTAATCAGCATCATCCATTTCAAGTAGGAAAAGAAACAGAAACAAGAAACTTGTGGTACAGCAGGATTTTTGGTATCCGGCCTTAATAAAAACTCCAAGTTAACAGTGTTAAACGAAAGAAGAAATACCATCGATGGTCACTCCCCTGTTCTAAAGATTATGAGTCTAAATGTGCAGTGCCTCAAGAACAAATATTGTGCACTCGAAATAGCAGTAAGAAATACCCAACCTGATGTCCTGTGTATTACTGAACACTGGTGTAAGGACCATGAAATTATTAGTATTCATATTAATCCATTTAAACTGGCAAATCACTATAGTAGGAAAATTGCAAAAGGTGGTGGAGTCAGTATTTACCTTAGACAAGAGTTAGAATTTAAAAAAGAGATGTGAAGCAGAGAACTTAAGTAGGCCTATTGAAAAGCTCCTTGAAGCAGGTGCTATCCAGCTATATGGCCTGATGAAGAAAGTCATAGTCGTAACAGTGTATCGATCACCATGGGAAAAAAGTCTTTTTTGACAAATTAGAATTGTTGCTAAATACCTTTTACAAAATAAACTGTGATTATTCTTTGCGGTGATTTCAGTATTAATCTTCTAGTTGAAAGTCAACAAAAAAGGCAATTTTTGGACATATTAAGGAGTTTCAACATGTCACCACACATAAACAATTCAACTAGAATAACAAACACCTCCAATAGTCTCATAGATAACATTTTCTCGAATATGTCAACAACTGACATAGAGGTAACAAACATAGATTTAGGATTGTCTGACCACGGTGCTCTCACCATTGAAATGCCTTTAAGGTCAATGGAAGATAAAGGTGTAAATAATATTTATGTAAAGAAACTTTTCTGTGGACAGCTGTCATAAGTTCATAAGTATCTTAGAAAATGAAAATTGGTTAGTTGTTATGAAACAAACAAGTACAATTAGGCATATAGCGTATTTGCATCAAATTATATGATGAACTTTGAGATGTGTTTTCCAAGGAAACTGACCAGAATCAAGTCTACTGTACACATAAAGTCAAGTTCTTGGATGACTCTTGGCATTAAGAAATCATGTGAAAACATGAAAAAACTCAGTTCAGAGTTGAGGGAGTGTGCAGATACTGATTTTATAGAATATGTAAAAAGGTATAGGAAAATGTATGGCAGAGTAATTGCAAATGCAAAGTTACTAAGTAATGACATGGAAATAAAACAGTCCAGAAATAAAACTAAAATGGCATGGGAAATTGTGAGAAAATAAACCGGGGTACCTACCAAAGATAAGGAAATTACTCTGAAAGATGAGGAGAACAAAATGGTAGATAAATATGCCATGCCTAATTATATAAATAATTACTTTTTAAATATACCCCAGACATTAAGCAGGAATTTTGGGGAGCAGATTAAGAGGGAGGCACCTAAGGCAGGCAGTAGTTTGATGGCAGTCCCAACAAACGAAAAGGAAGTTTTAAAAGTGATTAAATGTCTGAAGTCCAAGATGTCAGCTGGAGTAGATGAGGTGCCAATAATACTAGTAAAGAAAACAGAAAACAGCTAATCAAATAGCGAAACCATTGGTAAACATAGCAAACTTTTCAATGGCTGAGGGCGTGTTTCCAGAGAAACTGAAAATTTTTAAAGTCGTTCCCCTGTTGAAAAACGGTGATAAGCTTGAAATAGAAAACTACAGACCTGTCTCATGTCTCCCAACTTTCCCTAAGGTTTTAGAGATACTAATGAAATTTAGAGTCACACATTATCTTAATATCCACAATCTGATAAACAGTAATCAGCATGGACTTCAAGCTGGGAGAAGTACCAAAACAGCTGTACTGGAATACTCAAAAGAAATAATCAGTAAATTGGAAGAGGGAAAAAGTGTAGTCAGGATAAATCTAGATCCGTCAAAAGCCTTTGACACTGTTGACCACGGCATACTTTTGGAAAAACTTGAAGCTATAGGTATCAAGGAACCGGTAAAAAAGTGGCTTGAGTCGTATCTGGAAAAGCGGATGCAGGTGTTTGAAATTACAGCACCAAATATTAACCAAACAATTAAACTAAGATCAGATCCAAGGGAGGTCACAGTAGGAGTACCTCAAGGAAGTGTATTAGGCCCATTGCTGTTCCTCGTTTACATTATGATGATCGTGTGCTCAGCCGCCACTTTCGTCATGCTTGGTCTCCCAGGTCCCCAGATCTCAGTCCGTGCGAATATTGGTTTTGGGGTTACCTGAAGTTGCAAGTGTATCATGACCGACTGACAACTCTAGGGATGCTGAAAGACAACATCCGTCGCCAATGCCTCACCATAACTCCGCACATGCTTTACAGTGCTGTTCACAACATTGTTCCTCGACTACAGCTATTGTTGAGGAATGATGGTGGACTTATTGAGCATTTCCTGTAAAGAACATCATCTTTGCTTTGTTTTACTTTGTTATGCTAATTATTGCTATTCTGATCAGATGAAGCGTCATCTGTCGGACATTTCTTGAACTTTTGTATTTTTTTGGTTCTAATAAAACCCCCATGTAATTCCAAGCATGTGTGTCAATTTGTACCTCTCTATCTACATTATTCAGTTTTCAAATTTATACTGACTTTTTGATCACCCAGTAGAATAATTTCAAGAGTTTGTAGTAATGACTGTACCAGATTAGTATATTTTAGCTATTTTCAGTCCATTCCATCCTGTGGGATAGTATTCTGGGGAAAAACAAATTGTCATCTAAATGAGATTTTCAGATTACAAAAACGCGCTATTCGGATAATGATGCACAGCCCACCTCAAACACATTGCAGGCCCTTTTTTAAGCATTGAAAATTTTAACAATTCCATCATTATACATTATGAAATGTCTGTTGTTGATCAAAAGAAATCGGGACAAAATGAAAACCAATACAGACTACCATAATTACGATACATGTCAATGTAAAGATCTCCACTTACAAGACGTAACAAGGAGCCGAAGTCAGAAACATGTATGAAATCAAGGCATCAAACTTTTTAATGCACTACCAAAAGATGTCAAAGAGCTGGAAAAATTAGGATAAATTTAAAACTGTTATAAAGAACCACGTGCTTGACAAATGTTATTACAGCATAAGTGAATATCTCTGCGCAACTGTATAAGAATATATGTTTCAATTAATGTGACAACTGGAATTACATCAATGAATATGTCTGTCAAGCACATAAGAAGATTAAGAACCACATGCTTAACAAATGTCACTACAGTATAAGTGAATAGCTCTGCTCAGCTGTATAAGAATATATGATATCATAAATTTGACAAATGAAATCACAACGTCAAGGAATAGGTCTGTCAAGCACATTAGAAATTATGTTATAAAAACACTTATTAGTTGTGTATTGTATTAAACATAAATAGATTCATATGAATTCAGCATAGAAAAAAAATTTGTAAAGATATTATATAGTTGTTGAAATGTATCCTGACAAATCCTGTATCACAAATGTGATTATTGGGATGATAATAAATAAATAAATAAATAAACTCTTGCAAATGCTTATACTGTGTTGCCTGCAATGTGAGTTTCCAAATCTGGCACAGGGTAGCCACAAGTTTCCCTGAGTCAAATTTCCTGATTTTCAGACAAGTTTTAACATTTTTCCTTGACAAATTTTGAGATCTCAGGGGTAAGTAAAGGCATATGTTAACAAAAAAGTCAAGACTTCTGTATTTCGTAACATACTAAGTGTACACAGAGCAGTACTGATGAGAAAATCATCAGTAGTGCTCTGTGTATTATGTTTGCTTCTAAAAGTCCTGTGCGTTTATTCACGATATGCTGTACATTTTATTTTAGTAATGACAAATGTGGTGGCTTATACAGTTTTAACCCTTATCTGCGAAGACTGGTTGATATTTTGGTTTAAAATAAAAACAGCTGATGGTTCAAAGATGCATTTTATACGCTTGATAGGTTCCCGGGAATTACGCCGGATAATATTGGAAAAAACACACAATATTTCAACGAGACAACAGCCCGCCATCTTCAGGTGCTACTGTCGCGTCGCTGAGAAGTTCGCCAATTTATATGTTGACTTTCTAGAACAGCACAGGCACCAGCGGGGGCATAACGTTATCGAAGACCAATCTTGAGTTAAATCTACAATTGGTCTTGGATGACGTTATGCCCCCGCTGGTGCCTGTGCTGTTCTAGAAAGTCAACATATAAATTGGCGAACTTCTCAGCGACGCGACAGTAGCACCTGAAGATGGCGGGCAGTTGTCTCGCTGAAATATTGTGCGGTTTTTGCAGTATTATCCGGCGTAATTCCCGGGAACCTATCAAGCAGACGCAGCGCCGGGAAAGCCTCAAACAGCACATGCATTTTATACATTACTTGACTGCTGTTGATATTCACCTTCCAAAAATGTTCTACACAGTGACTGCTTAAGTGAAGGCGTTTCCGCACGTAAATTGGCGAGTTGCTGGGCAACTCGACGACTGGCGTAGTTATTTGAAGATGGATGTGGAAACGTGTGATTATCTTTCGACGCTCATAACTCCTAATATATTAATCTTGTATGAGAACAGCAATGTCGCTACATGAGTGCCTGACGGTGACGTTAAGATTTCTGCCAGTAGGTAGTAAAAGGGTCTAGAATTTTCTACTGCAATATCGAAACAAACATTGAGTGAAATCATACCCACCACACGTAAAGCTATTTTCGCTGGCAAACATGATAGCATGAAAGCAAGTAAAGTGCTGTACCTGAAGAGGTAATGTTTTTTTTTTTTTTTTTTTTTTTTTTTGCACATGTTTGAGACCATTACATTCTTAGAATGTACCGGGTGATCAAAAAGTCAGTATAAATTGAAAACTGAATAAACCACGGAATAATGTAGATAGAGAGGTAAAAACTGACACACATGCTTGGAATGACGTGGGGTTTTATTAGAACAAAAAAATCACCCCATATTGCTAGACGCGTGGAAGATCTCTTGCGCGCGTCATTTGGTGATGATCGTGTGCTCAGCTGCCACTTCCGTCGTGCTTGGCCTCCCAAGTCCCCAGACCTCAGTCCGTGCGATTATTGGCTTTGAGGTTACCTAAAATCGCAAGTGTATCGTGATCGACCGACACCTCTAGGGGTGCTGAAAGACAACATTCATCGCCAATGCCTCACCATAACTCCGGACATGCTTTACAGTGCTGTTCACAGCATTATTCCTCAACTACAGCTATTGGTGAGGAATGATGGTGGACATATTGAGCATTTCCTGTAAAGAACATCATCTTTGCTTTGTCTTACTTTGTTATGCTAATTATTGCTATTCTGATCAGATGAAGCGTCATCTGTCGGACATTTTTTGAACTTTTGTATTTTTTTATTCTAATAAAACCCCTTGTCATTCCAGGCATGTGTGTCAATTTGTACCTTTCTATCTACATTATTCCGTAATTAATTCAGTTTTCAAATTTGTACTGACTTTTTGATCACCCGGTATATACGTGGACAATGAGTTGTGGTTAAGTTTGTTTCTAAGTCGAGATTTCCAGTTTCCCATCTGAAGTCTACCAGCAACTTTAGTACCGGTATATAAAATTCAGTTCTGTATATATAGCGAGTTTTATTTCAAGTATTTGGTAGTGAATTCTACAGGTCACCTCTAAATCACTGTTGTTATGAAACACATATCGTGTTTGGAAATAAAAGAAGTGTAATAATAAATATGTCCCTAAAGGCGCGGTTCTAAGGTCTTCGATCATCAATTTAACGCAATGCACTCTTCTTTAGAATAAATAGGCTCTAATTTTTTTTGCTACGGTCTCACAACTCATTAAATTGTGGCGCATGACATTACTGAGTGAAAGTATGCCAGGAATCCCACCATCACCAGATCGGAAAGATTTTATTACTTTGCTAGCTGTTTGAGGGAAATAGTATACATCGAGCATCATATTTTCTAGTACCGGTGCCATTTCCCTGTTTGTCGTTGTGTTAAAAGAATGTTATTTCGCTGTTAAAGAATTACAAGCAGCTGCCTCACTATTCCTATTGCTGTATTCCCTGCTTTTAATTTTCCACACACATATATGACTCATATACATTTCGCTAAAATCGGCAATGAACTCTCTAGAACACAGGCGAATATCTGGCATCTTCAAATTCACTTTGAACACTCAGACGAGAAACACCAGACTGAAAAAACAGCTGACTCAAACACGTTTTAGCGCCTGATTTGCGGCGATCTCCTGTCCAAACGCTCCAGCTTGTCTGCGCTGATGTGATTTTAACTCACGATTTGAGAAATTTAGGTCAGTCCTCCAACTCCAACTTGCAGGTTTGCGCACATCTCATACCTCTGCAAATCTCCTATTAACAGGCAACGATCTGTCTGCGCAGACGTGGTGATGTGCGCAGACATTTGTGGAGATTGTTGTGTGCGGCCTTAACGATGAAAAGCGTTACCTTTTGTTCGAAGTGTACCAACTTTTGACTTGCCACAGATGGCAGTGTCTTAACTTTTGACTTGTCAAAGGTGCCACCCAAGTCAGTCGGCGCCGACGCCACCACACAGGAGCGATTTGCTACGCAATTTGAACACCACTGTGTTGATAAGCTCCGCCATGGAAGATGAACTGCTATATTTAGCAGCAGTGGCAGTTAATCCACGTATTCACACGTATATTGGGAATAACAATTTTAAAAAATAAATTAAAAATGTGCTGATAAAATTCATTTGTCGCTTATGGGTCCTCAATTACTTTTTCACAATTCATTTTCGATTGTTGGTCCTCAGGTCCTTTTTCATTCATTAGGCCTATAGTTAAACTGCAAGTATATACACAGTTTGTGTGCAGTCTCTCTGCGACTATAGAAATGTCACCAGTGGCAGCGTTGTTGATTGCCGCAATTCTAAAGTTGTTCGAGGGAAAGTTGGATTATATGAAATGACGAAGGAGATGAGTATGCCTGTAAAACAGATTTGTCCTGAAGATTTAAATTAAAATGTCCACTTAATATTATGGTAAGAAGTTAAAAAGTTAAATATTGTGTGTACTTCTTTCCATAAATAACGCAAAATCATGAGCTGGAGTTCACTGTCTTGTAACCATTACTATGAACTTGCCATCAATACTACCTCTACAGCACAAGCTTCGAAATGTTAATTACTGCAAAATCGAAGGATGTATTTTGTATTACAGTACTTCTTAATATAAAGGGCAACTCCGACTTCCACTTCTCAGAGTTGTTCGTGGTCCGTGATAACTATAAATTCTAACACAAAGATCTTACGCAATGTGGGAAATGCGAAACGAAACTAAAGAATACAGCCACACTTAAAAACTAGGCGAACGAGTCGCAGCTACACGGCCATATTACCACAATATTACCATATTACCACATATCGCACGCGATTCATCAGACTGCATTCAAAACTCCAAGCGATCAGTGATCAATCGCTGCGATATGTGTTTTCTCCGTACACGTGCGATGTCCGAACAGATCACACGACCTAGCGACGGATCGCTGCGATTCGTCACTCCTTCACAACGGTACATTAAAGCAGGACATGGTCTGTCTACACAGAGAAAGTACAGACGAAAGACCTAATTTAACGTAGAGTGCCAGTGCAGGTAATTTGATTTTCACTAATCTTCCAGACAAACTTCCACTTTCCCTGCCTCTTCGAATGCAAATTGTTGCAGTCTGCAATGACGAAAGATTTCTCTTCCAAGTTATTTGTATCCACACCGTACATATTCCGCACAGCACTATTTTATCCATTTCATAATGATTGATTCTGGGCTTCGATCTCCTTTTGTGACTCCAAATGGACAACGACGTAACGTATCTCTCCGGAATCGTAGAACTACCTTCTTTGATATTATGTGTAAATATCGTATGTTGTTTGAAAATGTCGGAGTCACTCGTACGAAAAACATTTACGCGAAAGCGTGTTTTTTCGAACATTTTTTGGAAACTGTCAAATTTGAAAAGAGACGATACGACCAGTTATCGAGAATAATCTGCTACGGATAATTTAAAGGTTTGAGTGCAGTTATGGTGGTGCGGGTTTCTGCTTCAAGCTCGGCTGTTGGTAACATCACAGCGATGAGACGGCCAATCATGAGTGAGATTGAATTAGCGAATAAGAATGTTCTTCTTCATTTTTTCGTTTCGTAAATGAAGTTGATTTATTTGAAATTTTTGTTGCGATGACAGAATTTTGCACTTTCGTAAATAAAAGTAGCTAACCATTTTGTTTGTCTTGTAGGAATTTAGAATTAATATTATGTGCAATTAGTGATGTGCTATTAGGTTTCATGCTAACGAAAATTTTTAGACTGTTATATATTCCTTGATTTAGCCTATGTCGTGATAGTCTGCAGTAGATGTGGAAGCATTTCCATGGCAGCAGCTGAACAATTTTTTTTCTTTTTAAACGGAAGATCGCAGCTTATTGGAGTTTTGTTCAATGTCTGTCGACGTGGAAGGTATTTCCAGATAACGTATGCGAAATTGTTTATTATGGATTTCACGGATGGCTCGTTATTTACGTAATTTCGGTGTGTTGTTTATTTGTGAGCCCGTTTTCGGAACCTTTGTGACTCATGGCAACTCACCCTGAGTCAATTTGGTGAAGTCGCACAGAGGTGTTTGCAAGGCAGGCCGAAATATTATGGCAAGAAGTCAACATGATCCGGCTGCGATCCCGGAACCTCATAGAATATTCAGTACGCCGGGAAAACTTCAAGAATCATATCAGATGAATCAGGTTGCCAAATAAACAACAAGCCCACAAGAAAAGTTTTTGCTGAAAAAGGGAGCAAAGCTGTTTATGCACAGATCTCTGTAGAAAGAGGAGAGCTTATCACCATCTTACTTTGTACTAATTCCGCAGGAAACTGTGTCCCTCCTATGGCCATATTTAAAGATTTTTACCTCAATTTAGTGACCGTTTCCCAAATGGGTCCATGATAACAATGACATAATCGGTATGGATTAATGAAGAAGCATTCCTCCAATGGATGAAACATTTTCAGTCACACCGGTTTTCCTGAGCTCGATATTTTACTAGTGGATGGTCTCACAAAACTTTAGAAGCGCTCCAGTGCGAAGAAAATAACGTATGATATGCCCACCAAGCCACACAACTCACCATCTGCAGCCTGCAGACAGCTCAGTTTTTAAGCCACTAAAATCATGTTACGACAGTGGATGTATGAACGTCGTTCGTATCACAAGGGGAACAAGGAAGCTAACAAGCCCACATTTGGAAACATTTTCAAGGCCTCATGGATGAGAGCGATAACACCAGCGATTGCAGAAAATGGATTTCGTTCAATTGGCGGTTTTTTGTTGAATGAAAACGCAGTGGCTGAACACGAGCTCTTACCAGCTAGTATATCGTAGAGCCAAGAAAATACACCAACGGAAACTGAACTCCAGCCTCTGTCTCCTCTCGCTAGTCAACACAATTCATGACAGGCCTAAAAATGACACGACAAAGTCTTCTATTTCATTCTACGACTTCTTGTCGTCCCCAAGCAAGACTGCAGCAAAATCTTCTGCCAGGAAACAGAAAGCACTACAGCACTACAGAAAATATAAATGCAAAAAAGAAAAAAAAATTGGATAAGAAAAGAAAAACGTCTTCCCAGCCCGACAGTTTGAAAAACACCTGGTTAAGAACAAACTACACCTGCAGCATGAATCATCAGGGTCAGGTTCATCTGGATCCTCCGAAGAAATAGACGATGATAATGACACATCTTGTGAACTCTGCAAGATTAAATACTGTACAGCAATCCAAGTTACGTAGTGTTATACACTAAAATTTGCAGGCAAAAGGACATTGTTCTTACGTGCCTACAATGAAAATTTTTCGTGTGAAAATAGGTCTTTTATTTAGATTTTAATAAATTTTGACCCTATTCAGCTGACTTGACGCTACTTCAATAGCCTTAGAACTACATTTGGCGAAACGGTCTGTGGTAGATTGTGTTAGTCATGGTCACCTTCTCGATAGTAAAGGGAAAGTCGTCGAGATTGACGAATCCAAATTTGGGAAGAGGAAATCTCATAGACGGAAGCTTGTTGTCGGAAGGTGGGTCTTCCGAGGAGCAGAAAGTGGCTTCAATAAGTACTTTTTTGAAGTAATTCAGAGGAAAACGAAACGTATTTTTCTCAGGATTCTGAAGAAGTATGTATTGCCAGGAAGAACGGTTATTCTCCAAAAAACAGCTTTAGCGATGAAGGTTTCGTTCATATCTCGGTGAACCGTAGCCTACATTTTAAAGACCCAGAGACAGGTGTGCACACCAATAGCACTAACGGTACATGATCTACCATCAAAAGATATTTCCATACTCCTAATAAGAGTATGAACACTTTCGATTTTTATTTATTCGAGCACATGAGGAGGAGGCATAGAACCCTAAACAATGACATGTTTACAGCATTCCTTGAAGCTGTTAAAAGGATTTATAATCCAATATAAAGTCATTGCTTCTTTTCTTCGTTACTTCTGTTGATGTTAGGAGCTAAATATGTCACTAATTTCATTTCAAGCGATGAGAAAGGGTTATGAATATGTAATAAGGTTGCGTTGTTCTGTCCACTTCGTATGATTATGTTGCAATGTAGGAGCCTGTGGTTAGGCCGGAACTTTTTGGCACAGCATGCTTCAGTATTTTCCAAGAACATGTGATGATTTCTGAAGATGTGGTTATGCAGGGACCTAATAGCCCAAATCAAATGACTCAGAATGAGACGAGCACCATTCATATTTGTAGTCTTGCCTGTAGAAAATACTTTACTATTTTCTGAGTATATATGTCGATTTTTGATTTTGTGGTTAGGCAGGAAAATAATAGCACAGCTTAAAATAACTACGAGTGAAACGAATAGAGATCATATTTGCAGTTTGTTTGTCACAAACGCTTCACTGTATGATAATAATATATGATGATTTTTCGAGGTTATGGTTAGGCAGGAGCCTTAATAGCACAGCTTAAACTCCTGCAAATAAAACGAACACCAATCATACTTGCGAGGAAGTCGCTTGACAGTGTCCGATGCAACTACATTGTTGAAAACACAGGATGACAGTAGATTTATTTAGTGTGAAACAAATGAAAAACTAGAATCTTATTGGCTGCTTGTATCTCGCTTCTCATTGGCCATGTAATTTTCCGTATTCATTGCAACGTTTCCCAAGGTGTTCGTCTTATAAAATCCTCTGATACAGTAACTGCACTTCAACCAAACAAGATTTAACATTTCTGTATTTACTGGCAGACTTTCGTTACCTTTCAGATAGTCGTTAATGTCATAATGATGGCGACGTAGTTTGTTTTTACTCGCCTTAGGGTATAAAGTATGTACGAGACGAAAAGTGGAAATGCAAGTTCTGATGTTGACTTACACAGCTTTTATGTGTTTATTCACTTACGTTCATAAATAAAGAAATTAAAAAGAAGGCACGGAAGCGGATTGCATTGTTGACAATTCCAAGCGACAGTTGCGGTGTGCGCATGCCCAAGATTTCCGCTTGAAAAAGGCATATATCCTGCAAATTACGCCTCTCGCTTGCTTATACAGAATTTATCACTTACCACCAAAATAAGAGATGATAACTCGCGTTAAACGGAATCCAAATTCGCTAACAACTTACTACAATCAGCCGGCATAGTCTTGGCGTCCTTCACACTGCCCCTAAGCCTCTGTTTGACGAGTATGTAGTCTATCTGATATCTGTTCATAACTCCTGAGCTCTTCCATGTGTACAGTTTACTCTTCCTTTTCTTGAACCAAGTGTTCATGACCACCAAATTATTTCGGTGACAGAATTCCACTAGCATTCCTCCTCTGTAGTTTCTTTTTCCTAATCCATATCGTCCAACAATGTTTGCTTCATTGCCTTGTCCAACCACACTATTCCAGTCACCCATGACTATGGTAATTACTTATCCTGTTCCTTCAGACTGAATGATGTCTTCTATTTCATCATACATTTTCTTCGCTCCTTCGTCATCGTGATCTGATTTTGGCATGTACACTTGGACTATTAGAATGTCTACTGGTTTTGCACTTATTTTCATAAACAGTGCAAGGTCACTATGACACACGACTTCATTCACACTTCGCACTAATTCATTTCCCATCACTATTGCTACGCCACGTGCAAAACTTTTACCACCGGAATAAAACATTGAGTAATTACCTGATACTATTTCACCACTATCTGTCCACCTCACTTCACTTAAACCCATTATGTTCACTTCACATTTGTTCATTTCTCTCTTCAGATTTTCCAGTTTTCCTGCTATTTGAAGTGTTCTCACGTCCTATGTCCCAGTCCTGAAATTAAAATGTTCATCTCTTTTGATGATACCACCTGAAATACTCTCACCCGGACATCCGAATTTGGGAGTAGTTTATCTCCGGAATATTTTACTCCAGGAAACGCCATCATTATTCTCCTTCTTCCAACGCTCAGGAAATATAATAATGTGGTAGTCTTTCCATTTCCTTTCCACATTGCAGTATCATGGCCGAAGAACCAGACTATGGTTGGCTTCGCCCATGAGTCTTCGATCTTGATCCATCTGAAGCATCATTTGCTCTGTGCATCAATTCGATACTGGTGCCCGCTGCTGCCCGGTACCAGAGGAAGTATAGGATTGGGAAAAGAAAGACCCCTAGCCCTCGAAACCTAATAGCGTCAGGGTCGGAAAAAAACAAGAGTTGGCTGAGGATGGCGACAAAGGACACATAAAAGTGAGGAGCCTGGCATAAGTAAGTGGAAGCAATGACAGGACTCAGCTCGGGGCCCCGTCGTTGCCAGCCACGTATTCACTAGGTGCGAGTCCCCTGGAGTTCTTCATGCATTACAATATCTTTATTCCTTATCGCATAGTTAACTCAATTTAGAAGAAACATTAACAGTTCTAGTGACATTCTAAGATAGTTAAAAGAACTTCTTGCGTCTTTCATTACAAATTATTTCAGCAAGGATGCTGAGCAACCGAGCTGACGTCTTTTCTTTATCCAATCACGAATCGAAACATGTTTCTTATTTTTTTCTTATGCAGCGATTCCACGCAACAAGCTTGAACTGCATCTCAACTCGTGCGACGTGCAGCTGCCAAAACTTTCATTCCAGACACGACTCAAGAACCCAGAAAACGACGAAACTGAAGTATATACGGGTTTAGCCGTGTCTACAGTCAATTTATGAAACCATTTGCGCGCAACTCATTCCACGCAACGATTGGCACAATACAATGTCGCCGTGTAAACTAGGCTTAACGAACATTCTCTGTCCGCCTCGGCTACACTACAAGAACAGAGGCGTGCGTACGCTGGTTGAACTGCAACCCTTCTCAAACGCTGTTACAGAAGCTACTCTGTAAAGAAATTGATTCTCACACGTCTCATAGCCTCGTTCGTCAGCTTCATGATGAATTGCCTGTCATTTCGTTACCGATCATAGTTATTGTGATATTTCTAGATTTAGTAAAGCTAATTTAATTCAAATACACTCCTGGAAATTGAAATAAGAACACCGTGAATTCATTGTCCCAGGAAGGGGAAACTTTATTGACACATTCCTGGGGTCAGATACATCACATGGGCACACTGACAGAACCACAGGCACATAGACACAGGCAACAGAGCATGAACAATGTCGGCACTAGTACAGTGTATATCCACCTTTTGCAGCAATGCAGGCTGCTATTTTCCCATGGAGACGGTCGTAGAGATGCTGGATGTAGTCCTGTGGAACGGCTTGCCATGCCATTTCCACCTGGCGCCTCAGTTGGACCAGCGTTCGTGCTGGACGTGCAGACCACGTGAGACGACGCTTCATCCAGTCCCAAACATGCTCAATGGGGGACAGATCCGGAGATCTTGCTGGCCAGGGTAGTTGACTTACACCTTCTAGAGCACGTTGGGTGGCACGGGATACATGCGGACGTGCATTGTCCTGTTGGAACAGCACGTTCCCTTGCCGGTCTAGGAATGGTAAATCGATGGGTTCGATGACGGTTTGGATGTACCGTGCACTATTCAGTGTCCCCTCGACGATCACCAGTGGTGTACGGCCAGTGTAGGAGATCGCTCCCCACACCATGATGCCGGGTGTTGGCCCTGTGTGCCTCGGTCGTATGCAGTCCTGATTGTGGCGCTCACCTGCACGGCGCCAAACACGCATACGACCATCATTGGCACCAAGGCAGAAGTGACTCTCATCGCTGAAGACGACACGTCTCCATTCGTCCGTCCATTCACGCCTGTCGCGACACCACTGGAGGCGGGCTGCACGATGTTGGGGCGTGAGCGGAAGACGGCCTAACGGTGTGCGGGACCGTAGCCCAGCTTCATGGAGACGGTTGCGAATGGTCCTCGCCGATACCCCAGGAGCAACAGTCTCCCTAATTTGCTGGGAAGTGGCGGTGCGGTCCCCTACGGCACTGCGTAGGATCCTACGGTCTTGGCGTGCATCCGTGCGTCGCTGCGGTCCGGTCCCAGGTCGACGGGCACGTGCACCTTCCGCCGACCACTGGCGACAACATCGATGTACTGTGGAGACCTCACGCCCCACGTGTTGAGCAATTCGGCGGTACGTCCACCCGGCCTCCCGCATGCCGATATACGCCCTCGCTCAAAGTCCGTCAACTGCACATACGGTTCACGTCCACGCTGTCGCGGCATGCTACAGTGTTAAAGACTGCGATGGAGCTCCGTATGCCACGGCAAACTGGCTGACACTGACGGCGGCGGTGCACAAATGCTGCGCAGCTAGCGCCATTCGACGGCCAACACCGCGGTTCCTGGTGTGTCCGCTGTGCCGTGCGTGTGATCATTGCTTGTACAGCCCTCTCGCAGTGTCCGGAGCAAGTATGGTGGGTCTGACACACCGGTGTCAATGTGTTCTTTTTTCCATTTCCAGGAGTGTATATTGCAACGAAAAATTGGAATTGTTATGACTTTGCTTTTGGTTCACGTTAATCCACATGTTGCTGGCTACGAAATGGACTTAACACATGGAATTTTTCTTTAAAATGGAGATGAGATCAATATCTGTCAACAGTATTGAGAAAATGGATTGTAATGTAGCGTATTCACTTCCGATCGTCTGCGCAAACGGGAATGGTAGTGAAATTTCATATCATCCTTCAGATCTCATAAAGGGTTCAAGATACCGAAACGAAGTTTTGTCATATGCTAGCATAGAAAGCGGAGATTATTTTTCCACATAGCTAACAAGCCTAACTTTCTTATGTACTGTGCCATACGAGTGATTACAAACGTTTTCAAGGAAATAATGTAATTCTTCCAAGGACTGTCGATAGCTGGTAAAATGAGAATTGGAATGGATTTTGTAACACCTTAAATGAAGGAATCATACTTTTATTTTAATACTAAGCATGAGCTTTTCATACATTTACCTTGACTTGTCAATTGTTTGATGAATAGCACACTGTTTCAGGATTCTGTCGCAAATGCAGCTGCATTAATACGTTACCGAAGCGAGTTGTGTAAACACCGCTGTGATACGGGAAAAGAAGATAATTTTAACATGGCAATAAGAGAAAGAAAAATAGATGTGCAAGGCAGGCGAAAATAAATCGCTCTCACTGATTCAGTTTCAGCGTAATCCCATACACATTGTCTTTTTAATAATAAACAATTGACTTGTCGAATTACTTGTCATATTAGCATAATCTGTTAATAAGGTCTGTTGCTTGTTAGTTCAGCATGGTAGGCAGTTTTGCGAAGGCTTCAGCTGTAGAGCTACATCTCCCTCGATTTGTATTCCAGTCCGCACGAGAGCCCCCCACCAATCACTACCGTTGCCCATTTCCCTACTGAGCCTTCTGGGCCTCTAGCGGCCAAGTACGTGGGTAATCCAAAAGTAAGGTCTCCTATTTTTTTTATAGGTACCGAACTCTGTTTGTGTGGCAGTTGGTCACCTGTTATCAAGAGTGCTTCACGCGCTGTGTGTAAACATGCGCACGCCGCGCTGAGGCGCTCAGTCTTGGCTTGGCAACCGTTGAGTATAGAGCTCCCGTTGTATGTTACCGCCAAGTGCGAATTGCGCGTAGTTATTCGTTTTTTGAAGGCAAAGGGCACTGCGCCGATTGAAATCCATCGCCAATTGACGGAAGTGTATGGTGAGTCGTGCATGGATGTCAAAAATGTTCGTAAGTGGTGTAGAGAGTTTGCAGCTGGTCGGACGGAGATCGACGGATAACCCTGGTTCCTGAGGTTTCCCGAAGCACCGCTCACAGAATTTTACCGGAAACATTGAACTACCGGAAAGTGTGCGCAAGATGGGTGCCACGCATGCTGACTGAGGACCACATGCGGCAACGAGTTCATGCTTCCCGCGCATTTCTTCACCGCCTTGCAGCCGAACAGGACAACTTTCTGGACTCAATTGTCACGGATGGAGACACCTGGGCATACCACTTTACAGCTGAGACCAAGCAACAATCACGCCAGTGTCGGCATCCTTCTTCGCCAAAGCCGCGGAAATTCAAACAAACACAGTCTGCCAGTAAAGTCATGACAACCGTTTTTTTTGGGATCGGAAAGGGGTATTGTTGGTCGACTTTATGCCCACTGGGACCACAATTAATGCTGACAGGTATTGCGAGACTCTGTAAAACCTCAAACGGGCAATTCAGAACCGGAGAAGAGGAATGTTGAGCAAAGGCGTACACATTCTCCATGACAACGCTCGCCCACACATCGCTCGGCAAACCGTTGCTCTCCAGCAACAGTTTCAGTGGAACATAATCACCCACCCACCCTATAGTCCTGACTTGGCGCCCAGTGACTATCACCTGTTCCCTAGGTTAAAAGAACATTTGGCCGGAAAGCGATTCAGCTCCGACGACGAGATGAAAGGAGTGGTTCATAACTCTCTGAACAGCATGGCGGCGAGCTGGTATGACACGGGCATACAAAAACTGCCATAGCGTCTACAGAAATACATCGACAGAAATGGTGATTATGTCGAAAAATAGCTAAATTTTCAAGTTGTAAACTGATGTAAACCATTGTAGACATAAACAGGTCTATGTACTTATAAAAAAATAGGAGACATTACTTTTGGGATTACCCTCGTAATATTGCACGCACTCTACTCGGTGGAAGGAAGCTTCACGGAACTGACAGGAATACAGAGGAATATATATAAGAGCATACAGATAACCAAAGTTGCCAGAAGGCGGTAACCAGTGCGAGATGTTACTGAATAGCAAACCGACTGAGGTTTGGTAATCGTTTAGCAAAATTCTGAATTCGATATTACCTATTTTATAGCGTATTAGCCAGCTGAGCATTGAGAGAAGTGTGATTAATGTTAAAATTATGTGATTGCTTGCTAGATTAATGATAATTACACGTTAGTGGTTTTCAGGTCGGCCATGTTGTATTTTGCAAACCATTGGCTGAAGGCTTGGAGGGCGTCTGGGGTGGAGAATCGTTTGAGAGTCTCTTTCTGTGAGAAACCTGTTAGTTTCAGAGATCTTGACCACATTGCTAGTTTGATAGAGGGAATTTGTTTTAGTAACTAGAAGAGGTGTGTTTCATTCAGCGACATCGAATTTAAAAGTTCTTGTTTTCCCCTGGGATTCTGTGAGAAACGAATTCCTGTCAATCAAGGCAATTGTTTTCATTGTGATGGGTCAGGATATTTTGCCCGAAACTGTTTGGTACTTGAGGCGACTGATACCCATTGCAGCCTTGAGCGGTTGGCTCGCCTTGATGCCGCGCATGGTGTGCCACCAAGGTGTAACAACATTAGTGCGTCCGATGTTCATTGGAGGGTGTGTGGACCTTAATTAACCAAGAGCCAGTTTGAACATTGTGGGATTCAGACAATAATTTCTGTTTAATGAATGCAGTGGTTTTTGAGACATAAAGGCATCTGTAGGTTCTCGGCATTAAACCAATTCAGCAAAAGTGCCATTCATTCCTGTTCTTGGTAAAATCAGTGTTCACATTACAATTCATGAATTTTCATGGACTCTTAAGGTTTAGATGGTGAAAGGGTTGTCTATGTATGTCATTTCGGGCTATGTCTTTCTTAATAAGGCAAATTGTGTATTGGATTTTTCAAATAGGTCAGTTTGGTTTAAGTTCAGGCCAAATTAGAGGTTTTCCTTTGAGTCATCAGTCTTATGACTGGTTTGATGTGGCCCACCACGAATTCCTCTCTTGTGTCAACCTCTTCATCGCAGAGGAGCACCTGCAGCCTACGTCCTCAGTCATTTGCTGGCTGTATTCCAGTCTCTGTGTCCCTCTACTGTTTTTGCCCTCTCTAACTCCCTCTGGTACCATGGAAGCTATTCCCTGAATTCTTGACAGATGTGCTAACATCCTTCTTTCCGTCAGTGAGCCGGCAGCTGTGGCCGAGCGATTCTAGGCGCTTCAGTCCGGCACTGCACTGCTACGGTCGCAGGTCCATGCCTCGGGCATGGATGTGTGTGATGTCTTTAGGTGAGTTAGGTTTAAGTAGTTCTAAGTCTAAGGGACTGATGACCTCAGATGTTAAGTCCTGTAATGCTTAGAGCCATTTGAACCATTTTGAACCATCTTGTCAGTGTTTTCCATATATTCCTTTCCTTATCAATTCTCCGTAAAACCTCCTCGTTCCTTACCTTATCAGTCCACCTAACTTTCAACATGCTTCTGTAGCACCACATATCAATGCTTCGATTCTCTTCTGTTTCGGTTTTCCCACAGCCCAAAGTTCCTTTGGACATATATTCATGGCCAAAGGAACAGCCACTGCGTCGCCTACAGCCGTTATGAAATACATTAAACGTGTTCACAATGGCAAGTATGGGCAATCATCAGCTGTAGAATGGAATGACGACATTGAAAATTTGTGACGGACTGGGACGCGAACCCGGATTTCCCCCTTATCGCGAGCAGTCGCTTTACCATTTGGCTATCTGTGCACGACTCCCAGCCAGACCCGAACTACCATTTATCGTCAACCATGCGTCTACAACCTAAACTCGTACATCCATTATGTATATTCTAGTACAGGGAAGACATTTTATTTGAAAGTCGCTTGCTCTGTGTCGGCGGATAAATGCGATATTGCTGTGCCTGTGTTGCTCAGGAACGCATTTTTGAAGCAACATCTAATTTTTCTCCATCCTTGTTCCATTTGAGTCTGTCTTTGTTATATAACGATGTCGTCACTAGGACGTAACTTCCAACCTCGAAACTTCCTAACACATAAAATAAGTGCTATATCCGACAATGAAGTACACAAGAGGAGCGAGGCTAGCATTCTCTGAGTCTCGCCTTTCTGAAGATCAAACATGGTTCCCTCCAAGACGCTACTCAGGGCTCAGAGGCGAAGTGGAAAGACTCCTGTCCCGAACCGGCAACGTGCACGTCCCCACGTGTATTGTCTGCGAGATTTAGTTATTTATTTTTTCTGAGTATTCAGTCTTCTGACTGCTTTGATGCGGTCCACCACGAATTCCTCTCGTGTGCCAACCTCTTCATCTCAGTGTATCACTTGCAAACTACATCCTCAATTAACTGCTGGATGTATTCCAATCTCTGTCTTCCTCTACAGTTTTAGCCCTATACAGCTCCTTCTAGTACCATGGAAGTCATTCTCTGGTGTCTTTAAATATGTCCTATTATCCTGTCCCTTCTCCTTCTCAGTGTTTTCCACATATTCCTGTCCTCTCCGATTCTGTGGAGAACCTCCTCATTTTTTTACCTTATCAGTCCACTTAATTTTCAACATTCGTCTGTAGAACCACATCTCAATGCTTCGATTCTCTTATGTTCCGGTTTTTCCACAGTCCGCGTTGCACTACCATACAATGCTTGCTCCAAACATACATTCTCAAAAAATTCTTCCTCAAATTAAGGCCTATATTTGAAACTAGCAGATTTCTCTTCGCCAGAAAGAACTTTTATGCTCATGCTGGTCTACTTTTGATGTCCTCTCGCTTTGTCCGTCATTGTTTATATTGCTGCCTAGGCAGTAGAATTCCTTAACTTCGTCGACTTCGTGACCATCGGTCCTGATTTAAAGTTTCTCCCTGTTCTCATTTCTGCTACTTCGCATTACTTTCGTATTTCTTCAATTTACTCTCAGTCCATATTCTGTACTCATTAGACTGTTTATTCCATTCAGCAGATCATGTAATTCTTCTTCGCTTTCACTCAGGATAGCAATGTCATCAGCGAATCGTATCACTGATATCCTTTCACCATGCATTTTAATTCCGCTCCCGAACTTTTCTTTTATTTCAATCATTGTTTCTTCGATCTACAGATCGAACTTAGGGGCAAAAGACTACAGCCCTGTCTTACACTCTTTTTAATCCGAGCACTTCGTTCTTGGTTGTCCACTCTTATTATTCCCTCTTGACTTTTGTATATATTTTATATTACCTGTCTCTCCCTATAGCTTACCACTATTTTTCTCTTAACTTCGAACATCTTGCACCATTTTACATAATCAAACCCTTTTTCAAGGTCGACAAATCCTATGAAAGTGGCTTGATTTTTCTTCAGTCTTGCTTCGATTATCAACCTCAACGTCAGAAATTTGCCTCTCTGGTATCTTTACCTTTCTTGAAGCCAAAGTTATCGTCATCTAACACTTCGTCAGTTTTGTTTTCCATTCTTCTTGTCAGAAACTTGGATTCTTGAGTTGTTAATTCTCGCACTTATCACCTCTTGCAGTCTTCGGAATTGTGTAGATAATATTTTTGCAAAAGTCAAAGGGTATGTTGCGAGATTGATACATTCTACACACTAACGTGAATAGTCATTTTGTTCCCACTTCTCGCAATGATTTTAAAAATTCTGATGGAATGTTATCTATCCCTTCTGCCTTATTCAGTCATAAGTCCTCCAAAGCTCTCTTAAGTTCTGATTCTAATACTGGATACCCTGTCTCTTCTAAATCGATTCCTGTTTCTTCTTCTATCACATCAGAGAAATTGTCCCCCTCATAGAGGCCTTCAGTGTACTCTTTCCATCTATCTGCTCTCTTCTGTTCATTTAACATTGAGATTCCCATTGCACTCTTAATGTTGTTATCATCATTGCTTTAAATTTCATTGAAATTTATTTTGTCTTTCCTATATGCTGTGCCAGTCCTTCCGACAAACGTTTCTTTTTCAATTTTTTGCGCATTTTTCATGCAGCCATTTCATCTTAACTTACCTGCACCTCCTATTTATTTCATTTCTCAGCGAGTCGTATTTCTATATTCCTGAATTTCCCTCAATATTTTTTTACTTTCTTCTTTCATCGATCAAATGCAGTATTTCTTCTGTTAAACATGGTTTCCTCGCAGTTATCTCCATTGTACCTATGTTTTCCTTTCCAGCCTCTGTGATTGCCCGTTTTAGAGATGTCCATTCCACTTCGACTGTACTGCCTACTGATCTATTCCTTATTGCTGTATCTATAGCCTTAGAGAATTTCAAACGAATATAATCATTCCTTAGTAATTTCATATTCCACTTGTTTGGGCACTGATTCTTTCTGTCTAATCACTTAAAATTCAGCGTACTATTCACCTCTACTGCATTGTGATCTGGGTCTATATCTGCTCCTGGGTACGCCTTACAATCCAGTACCTGACTTCGAAATCTCTGTCTGACCATGATGTAATATAACTGAAATCTTCCTGTATCACCCAGCCTTTTCCAAGTATACCTTCTCCTTGTATGATTCTTGAACAGAGTATTTGCTATTACTAACAGAAATTTATTACAGAACTCAGTCTTTCTCCTCTCTCATTACTTGTGCCAAGCCCATATTTTCCTATAACCTTTTCTTCTACTCCTTCCCCTGCAAATGTATTCCAGTCCCCTATGACTAATTATATCCCGGGAGTAGACAACATTCCATTAGAACTACTGACGGCCTTGGGAGAGCCAGTCCTGACAAAACTCTACCATCTGGTGAGCAAGATGTATGAGACAGGCGAAATACCCTCAGACTTCAAGAAGAATATAATAATTCCAATCCCAAAGAAAGCAGGTGTTGAAAGATGTGAAAATTACCGAACTATCAGTTTAATAAGTCACAGCTGCAAAATACTAACACGAATTCTTTACAGGCGAATGGAAAAACTGGTAGAAGCCGACCTCGGGGAAGATCAGTTTGGATTCCGTAGAAATACTGGAACACGTGAGGCAATACTGACTCTACGACTAATCTTAGAAGAAAGATTAAGGAAAGGCAAACCTACGTTTCTAGCATTTGTAGACTTAGAAAAGCTTTTGACAATGTTGACTGGAATACTCTCTTTCAAATTCTAAAGGTGGCAGGGGTAAAATACAGTGAGCGAAAGGCTATTTACAATTTGTACAGAAACCAAATGGCAGTTATAAGAGTCGAGGGGCATGAAAGGAAAGCTGTCCCCGATGTTATTCAATCTGTATATTGAGCAAGCAGTAAAGGAAACAAAAGAAAAATTCGGAGTAGGTATTAAAATCCATGGAGAAGAAATAAAAATTTTGGGTTTGCCGATGACATTGTAATTCTGTCAGAGACAGCAAAGGACTTGGAAGAGCAGTTGAACGGAATGGGCCGTGTCTTGAAAGGAGGATATAAGATGAACATCATCAAAAGCAAAACGAGGGTAATGGAATGTAGTCGAATTAAGTCGGGTGGTGCTGAGGTAATTAGATTAGGAAATGAGACACTTAAAGTAGTAAAGGAGTTTTGCTATTTTGGGAGCAAAGTAACTGATGATGGTCGAAGTAGAGAAGATATAAAATGTAGACTGGCAATGGCAAGGAAAGCGTTTTTGAAGAAGAGTATAGATTTAAGTGTCAGGAAGTCGTTTCTGAAAGTACTTGTATGGAGTGTAGCCATGTTTGGGAGTGAAACATGGACGATGAATAGTTTGGACAGGAAGAGAATAGAAGCTTTCGAAATGTGGTGCTACAGAAGAATGCTGAAGATTAGATGGGTAGATCACATTACTAATGATGGAGTATTGAATAGAATTGGGGAGAAGAGGAGTTTGTGGCACAACTTGACTAGAAGAAGGGATCGGTTGGTAGGACATGTTCTGAGGCATCAAGGGATCACAAATTTAGCGTTGGAGGGCAGCATGGAGGGTACAAATCGTAGAGGGAGACCAAGAGATGAATACACTAAGCAGATTCAGAAGGATGTAGGTTGTAGTAGGTATTGGGAGATGAAGAAGCTTGCACAGGATAGGGTAGCATGGAGAGCTGCATCAAACCAGTCTCAGGACTGAAGACCACAACAACAACCATGACTATTAGATTTTCACCTTCCTTTACATGCTGTATTACCCTGTCAATATTCTAATATACTTTCTCTGTCTCTCCATCTTCATCTTGCGACGTTGGCATGTATACATGAACTACCGTTGTCGCCGTTGGCTTGCTTGAAAGATGGCGGTGCCTTCCGGGCAGGCCACTGCCATGGTAATACCCATCAGGCACTTCCACTTTCATTTTGTTTCGGTGATTATCATACAATTTCATTCGCCTGTTGTGTAACTAAATTTTCCCTGATTGATATTAATCTGATGGACTATTAAGGTTAGGATAAACCACTCACACATTGATCTCACAGTACTTGCATGACTTGATAGCAGTAGTAGGGTTAAAGTTATCTATAGAGACAGATTGTTTGGACGCTGGAGGTGACCATTGGATTAGGGTCAGCTTTAGAACTTTCCCTTAGCAGCAAGCAAATTCGCGGATTCGTTTGTAGTTACCAAAACTAGCTATGGGCCCTGAAGGGCAGTGGTTTATGGTCCGCTATTCTGGCGGACGGCCTTGTTCCGCTAGCAGCCAAGCAATAGGGTGGGAACGCCGTGACTGAATGCGAAATAACACTTCTTTACAAACTGGTGGCGCCATGCATCCTGATGCCGGACTAACCGCTGTATTAGTGGGTGTACGTAGTGTGGGAGTCTGGTCTCCTTATCCCGTGTGTGAGTCCAGGTAAAGCAGCGTCGGGCTGGCGCCTGGCTACTGTGTTCATTACAAGAGCAGCGTACCTTATGAGACAGGATGACGAATTTCTCCAGTTGGAGCGTACTTTAGATGCCGCCGCGCCTCACTAAAACGGCGCCCACTAAATCGTTTTATGGACGAGGCGGAGCTTGTTTTCACTAGGAAGCTTCCTTCATATTGTGAAATGTTCTGGGGGTTTGGCTGCAGGACCTCCAGGCATTGTGTACTCTTTTTTTGTAGAACAGAATGTGCTGAGGAAGATCGGGTCTCCTTGCTAGAAAACATGATTGGGACGGTTACCACTGCTGGGCCATGATAGTTTTACTCCAAAACGTCAGGGGGAACCGCTGTTTTTCGGAAGGTTTTGAGCAATAGGAGAGGCAGGGACTTGCTTTTCGGCTGTCTGTTTCTTCAGAGAGAGTAGTTAGTTGTATAGACATCCGGACACCCGGGAGAATCACCGACGGATGTGAGGTCATCTCCCGCAGTACGACACTTTGGCAGCGCCCGCGTGCAGACGGCAGAATCTTATGTTCCACCAGCTATATCGGTAACATTGTGCAGCTTTGGCAAATTCAGTAGCTTATCTATCGTTTTCACAACCATCTGTTTTCATAGCAGCCTTGTACTCACAGTAATCACTCCCAGTGTCCACCGCATGTGAGCTGTGCATGGCTCGTGTTCCTACCATCATGTATTTTTTACCCTGTTTCTACTACCACCTCACTATGTTAATTTAAATTATTTAAATTACTACTGTCACTGAGTTGCTGCTTTGCCTGACCGTGACCAGCGATAGCAGCGCGTATCAGTATATCCCTCTCATAGTATCTTTGTTCGACTGCTATTACTTGCCAGTCGTCGTCTGCCGTACGGCAGTTCGTCGCAGTTCGGGTCGTTCGGGTCCGAGTTCGGGCTGCCAGTCAGTTGGAATGCGTCTGGAGCGCAGTCCGGACCTGCCAGTCGGGGAGTTGCAATGCAGCACTAATGCAGTCGGGTTGGAGCTGTGAGGTCTGCGTCGACATAGTTCGCCCGACCGTTGCTGCCACGCATCACTTGAGCCGGGCCGCGGTCTTGGTGGATCGTCGGTCGGTCGTCCTACTGGACCACGCGTTTTGGCTCGCCGATCGTTCATGAGTCGGCTGTGTGTGTGTGTGTGCATCGACTCCCGATTTGTCTTCGTGCGTGCTTAGTTACTGTTGTGTATCGTTCATGTCTTCGTGCAAGTGTTTGTCAGGTTGTGTGTGTATTTGGCGTTATTTCCACTGTCGACGATTTTAGATGTTGTCGGCGTTCTGAGGCGAGTCTGTCGGTTGCTGCGGACCAGGGAAGTTATCTCCGCGCGGTGCAGTCAGCTGGGTCCGCTGGCGGTCCCTGCACAGTGTCGGAGCGTGTGTAGAGTTGTCCGATCGCTATGAGCTTCGTGGTTCACCGACCCAGGACGTCAAAGTTGAGTAGTGGTTTCAACTACCCAAGCCACGTCCATTCATGTTGTGTGGTTCGTTTCGGTGGTTCGCTGTTGGAGAGGTTTTCCTGTGAGCAACACTGAGTGTTTCTATTGCTGAAATTTAGCCGCCATGCGGTGCAATTAACTATATTCCTACTCTGTAGGAATCAACATGGATTCCGGAAACAGCGATCGTGTGAGGCCCAACTCGCTTTATTTGTTCATGAGACCCAGAAAATATTAGATACAGGCTCCCAGGTAGATGCCATTTTCCTTGACTTCCGGAAGGCGTTCGATACAGCTGCGGTCTGTCGCCTGATAAACAAAGTAAGAGCCTACGGAATATCAGACCAGCTGTGTGGCTGGATTGAAGAGTTTTTAGCAAACAGAACACAGCATGTTGTTCTCAATGGAGAGACGTCTACAGACATTAACGTAACCTCTGGCGTGCCACAGGGGAGTGTTATGGGACAATTGCTTTTCACAATATATATAAATGACCTAGTAGATAGTGTAGGAAGTTCCATGCGGCTTTTCGCGGATGATGCTGTGGTATACAGAGAAGTTGCAGCGTTAGAAAATTACAGCGAAATGCAGGAAGATCTGCAACGGATAGGCACTTGGTGCAGGGAGTGGCAACTGACCCTTAACATAGACAAATGTAACGTATTGCGAATACATAGAAAGAAGAATCCTTTGTTGTATGATTATATGATAGCGGAACAAACACTGGTAGCAGTTACTTCTGTAAAATACCAGGGAGTATGCGTACGAAACGATTTGAGGTGGAATGATCGTATAAAATTAATTGTTGGTAAGGCGGGTGCCAGGTTGAGATTCATTGGGAGAGTTCATAGAAAATGTAGTCCATCAACAAAGGAGGTGGCTTACAAAACACTCGTTCGACCTATACTTGAGTATTGCTCATCAGTGTGGGATCCGTACCAGGTCGGGTTGACAGAGGAGATAGAGAAGATCCAAGAAAGAGCGGCGCGTTTCGTCACAGAGTTATTTGGTAAGCGTGATAGCGTTACGGAGATGTTTAGCAAACTCAAGTGGCAGACTCTGCAAGAGAGGCGCTCTGCATCGCGGTGTAGCTTGCTGTCCAGGTTTCGAGAGGGTGCGTTTCTGGATGAGGTATCGAATATATTGCTTCTCCCCACTTATACCTCCCGAGGAGATCACGAATGTAAAATTAGAGAGATTCGAGCGCGCATGCAGACTTTCCGGAGTCGTTCTTCCCGCGAACCATACGCGACTGGAACAGGAAAGGGAGGTAATAACAGTGGCGCGTAAAGTGCCCTCCGCCACACACCGTTGGGTGGCTTGCGGAGTATAAATGTAGATGTAGATGTAGACTGAAATTCAGTGCACCAGTGAAATTTTCTGCCTTGTGGCTGTTAGTGTTACGGTCGCCTGCCCTGGCCACTAACGTAATTCAGGCAGCGTCCTCTCCTCACCTGTTCTCGCTGTCCAACATGGTGTGTAGTTTTGACAGCCAATACATATTTTATCGTGGATAATCACGTTAGTAACTTTTAGCGTTTCGTTGTCTGTTTATAATCTATGATAGGCAATGCTTTAAAAAAATATTGTGTAAATCAATTCTGGAAATTTTATTGTGGGCCTTCAGCCGTTTGTATTGCATCTTGTTTATGTTTGTCCATCCACTTTTGCCTTGAGGCTTTCAGCCTAGCTGACCATATATATATTTTAATTATTTTATTTGCTATTTTAATTGCATTGATTTTTAAGATTTCTTGTTTGGAGGCCTTCAACCGTGAAAAAATTGCAATTAGATTAGAAATTTGAAACTCATAGTTGTAAAAGTTCGGCTATGTGCCGCTTTGGTTGTAAACGTGTTATTAGATTGTAATAAATTACAATTTTAAGGTGAAACTGACCCTAACCTTATTTGGCCCTTTCCACAATCCTAACCACCTGTTCTGCCCAGTGGGTTTAGCGGGTGTTTCAGCATGCTTAATTATATTTTGACGTGAGAGACCAACCAGTGGAACGACACAGCAGAGTGTGCTTGCCTGGATTGGCATCCTTTGATTCACAGTAGCCAGTCTCATTTACATGTAAATTACAGTTAGGTTCCCCAAGTCTATTGCCAATCAACCTGAGTTCCTGTTAACGAAATGTTATACAGCTGAAGTTTCTGTTTATATGTTTGTTCTCTCTTGATCTTGCTATAGTTAATAAATCTCTTTGTGATACCGTAGGTCCTTGTTACTAATTTTTCAATGACACCCATTCTCATGCCCTACGATGTTATTTCTTTTGTTATAAGGAATTAGATTAATTTTATTTCAGCCAACTCAGGGGTCATCCACACAGGGGCCACTACTTATCGAATGTCTGATTTCCTTACGCGGCTTCTCTGCCTCGTGATGACTGGGTGTTGTGTGATGTCCTTAGGTTAGTTAGGTTTAAGTGGTTCTAAGTTCTAGGGGACTGATGACCATAGCTGTTAAGTCCCATAGTGCTCAGAGCCACTTGAACCTTGTGCGGCACCTCTTGGGTTTGGTGGTTACGACTTTTTAGTCGTTAGGCAGATGAAGAACTGTCGCCACCACAGGCTAGCTTGCATGCTGTCGATTCTGATAAGAACAACCACATCACTGAACTGTTCACAATAACACACTCTCTGCCCTACCTTCCTGTTCATAATGAACCCTACTCCTGCTGTACCATTTTCTGCTGCTGTTGATATTACCCTAGACTCATCTGACCAGGCATCCTTGTCTTCTTTTCATTTCACTTCAGTGACCCCTACTACATCTAGATTATGCCTTTGCATTTCCCTTTTCAGATTTTCTAGCTTCTCTGCCACATTTAAGCTTCCGAAATTCCACGCCCCGACTTGTAGAACAGTATCCTTTCGTTGATTATTCACTCTTTTTCTCATGGTCACTGCCCCTTCGTCAGTCCTCTGCCAGAGATCCGAATGGGGGACTATTCCAGAGCCTTTGGCCAATGGAGAGATCATCATCACACTTTTTCAATTACTGGCTGCATGTCCTATGGATACACGTTATGTGTCTTTAATGCATTCGTGTCCATCGCCTTCTGTATCCTCATGCCGTTGATTATTGCTTATTCTTCCACCTTTAGGGGTAGTTTCGCACCCCAAGGACAAGAGTGCCCTGAACCTCTGTCTGCTCCTTCGCCCTCTTTGACCAGGCCGTTGGTAGAACGAGGGTGAATTCTTATGCCTGAAGTCTTCGGCCGCCAGTGGTGATTATTAATCAAAATTTAAGTAGTGGTGGGTTTAGAACCTGGACGGAGTACGTTTTGATTACTAATCAAAGACGCTACCCCTAGAACACAGGTTCTGAACCAAAAGTACCACTTTTGTTATCCTTGTAGTTTTGGGGCTAATCACGTTCAAGGTAGTGAGACTGATTTTGACGTTTCTCATTTAAAAATGGAAGAAGCTAAATGCTTATTGCAATTACTGGACGAATTTCCTGATATTTTTACTGAGAATTTAGGTATAACTAATCGTCTTTAACATCAGCTTCGACTACATAATTGAATTCCTCTTTGCCATCCACCTTGTAGATTATTATCACCATGTGAGACGGAGGAGATGAGAAAGATTATCGATAAACTTTTACAAGAAGGGGTCATCAGACTATCAACATCTCCACATGCGTCACCCACGTTTCTTACTCCCAAACCTAGGGGCGAAGGTTACAGACCCATTGTCGACTATAGCGCGCTTGAGCCGTGGCAGCTCGTGTATCTTCGGTAAGCTGCCGCGCAGTGTGGCGATGTGGTGCTCAGAGGCTGGGAGCTGGAAGCTGAGTGAGTGAGAGAGAGTTGGCGTAGTTGCAGTCAAGCGAGTGCACCGAGCTTGGCAAGACAGTTCGCGAGGAAGTGCGCACTGTTGGACGTGTTGCACGCTGGTGATAACTCAGCGGGCTGGTGCATTGCGCCTTCCGTTTGTCCACTAAAGTCATATTTATGGAGAATGAAGCGGATATTCTGGAAGTGAAGGTAATATTGTTCTGAACTCTAGATCCAAGCATTGTAATTGCTTCCTTCTGCATTTTCATCGCCAGCATGCCTGAGAAATATCTTGAGATTATACAGGGTGATTCAAAAAGAATACCACAACTTTAGGAATTTAAAACTCTGCAACGACAAAAGGCAGAGCTAAGCACTATCTGTCGGCGAATTAAGGGAGCTATAAAGTTTCATTTAGTTGTACATTTGTTCGCTTGAGGCGCTGTTGACTAGGCGTCAGCGTCAGTTGATGCTAAGATGGCGACCGCTCAACAGAAAGCTTTTTGTGTTATTGAGTACGGCAGAAGTGAATCGACGACAGTTGTTCAGCGTGCATTTCGAACGAAGTATGGTGTTAAACCTCCTGATAGGTTGTGTATTAAACGTTGGTGTAAACAGTTTGCAGAGAATGGGTGTTTGTGCAAAGGGAAAAGTTCTGGACGGCCGAGAACGAGTGATGAAAATGTAGCACGCATTCAGCAAGGATTTGTTCGCAGCCCAGGAAAATCGACTCGCAGAGCTAGCAGAGAGCTGCAAATTCCACAATCAAATGTATGGAGAGTCCTACGAAAAAGGTTAGTTATGAAACCTTATCGTCTGAAATTGGTTCAAGCACTGTCTGCAGCTGTCACTTCATCACTGGCCTCCAAGAAGCCCTGATCTTACCCCCTGCGATTTTTTCTTATGGGGGTATGTTAAGGATATGGTGTTTCGGCCACCACTCCCAGCCACCATTGATGATTTGAAACGAGAAATAACAGCAGGTATCCAAACCGTTACGCCTGGTATGCTACAGAGAGTGTGGAACGAGTTGGAGTATCGGGTTGATATTGCTCGAGTGTCTGGAGGGGGCCATATTGAACATCTCTGAACTTGTTTTTGAGTGAAAAAAAAACCTTTTTAAATACTCTTTGTAATGATGTATAACAAAAGGTTATATTATGTTTCTTTCATTAAATACACATTTTTTTATTTGTGGTATTCTTTTTGAATCACCCTGTATTTTAAACGACTGCTTTGGCCCCAACTGTGTGTAATATGACATTAAGTTTCCACATGAGCGATCTGTTTTAAATCCACGCATTTATTTGTATTGCTTTTATTCGTATTGCATTTTATTTATTTGTAGTGCATTTGTTTGTATTCATGCATTTATTTGTATTGAAAATCGATGGAAATCTTTTTGTGTTCTAGTATTGCCCATGTGGACTGCTAAGTTTAAACTACAGTTACTTCACAGGACGATTGTTCTACTGGGTGTATACGACCTCTTACTTATTCGTGGGCTCTCTACTGGAACTGCGGTAAACTGTAAGCTGCTGAAGCTTAATTTGTCTTAATTTAAGTTATAGAATTTTACTTGTAGCATCTTGCGCAGCATTTCAGGCCTTGGTGATGTAAATTTGTGACCTAGCTAATATTTTGCTGCAGATTATATATTTAAGGTTTCTGTAAAATTCTTGTGTTGTCTAGTCAGCAGACTAATTCTATTTTATCGGGTAGATCAGCTTGTTCGTGTTATTGAGATTCAAAGGCAGCAAGTCAGGGGCATTTCGGGCGATTGCTTAAATTTTTGTTAGTCCCACGTGTAGTGGCCTAGTGCAAGGTTCTGCGAAAGAAAATTTAATATTTGTATTGTAGCTATTATTGTAGCTAATATTTGTATTGTAGTTATTATCCCCTCTGTGGAGATAACGCGAGTTTCCCCTCTTGTATCTGGACTAACAAGCTTTTGTATGCTAGGTCTGCCTCCCGTCCTAGTTGTCAATCTACTTCCTGCTTGGGGCTACCTTGCTTCCATTAATCAGCCACGCTTGGGTCGCTGAGAGGGTCGCGCTCTCCAATCCGTTTATTTGCGATCAGAAAGGGACACCTAGACATCGGGCGACACACCTTGTGTGTAACCATTCCAGAGGGATTCCGTCTGTGTATTGTTCCCCTTGCAACTAGTCCACGCAATTAACTGGCAAACTTAAGTTGTGGTTGCAAACTGGCCTTGGGTCATCAATATTTCATGTAATGACTGAAACTTATTTGGTTTTCATGTTCCAAGAAGTTGCTTACTGTCCTATTTGATGTTCTTGCAGATGGTCTGTTACTGTCTCGATGAATAGTTTTGGGGGCCTAGTCTTTCCTTAATGATACAGGGTGATTCAAAAGAATACCACAACTTTGAAAATCGAGAACTCTGCAAAGAAGAAAAGGAGAGCTACGCTCTTTCTGTCGTCGATTGAAGGAAATTCTAAAGTTTCATTTAATTGCTCATGTGGTTGCTAGCAGCGCTGTCGGCCACATAACCTTCACATCTGTTGTCAGTGCTAAGATGGCGACTGCTCAAAAAAAATAATTTTGCGTTATCGAGTACAGCGAAAGTGAATTGACGACAGTTGTTCAGCGCGAGTTTTGAACCAAGTATGGTGTTCAGCCTCATCGTAGATGGTGTATCGTACGTTGCTATAAACAATTTACAGAGAAAGGGTGTCTGTGTGAGGGGAAAAGATCGGACGGCCCCGCACGAGTGAAGAAAACGTTGGCGGCGTTCAGGAAGCATTTGCTCGCAGTCCAGGAAAATCGACCAGCCGAGCTAGCAGAGAGCTGAAAATTTAGCAGTCCCAATGAAAAGGTTAGTAATGAAACCTTATCGTCTACAAATGGTTCAAACCCTTTCCGAAGCTAATAAAGTGAAAAGAATCGAGTTCTGCGAGTTTGTCCTTGAGTAAATGGAAACAGAAGACCGGTTCATTTCGAAGCTAGTGTTCGGCGATTAAGCAACATTTCACACAACAGGAAAAATCACTCGGCTCATTGTCCGTTTATGGGGCACTGAAAATTCGCGGGAAACAACTTAGTATGGACGTGATTCACCTAAGGTGAAATTATTTGTATTACATTTCAGTCAACAAAGATTTTGGACCTTTTTTCTTCTAAGGTGCAGCTGTAACTGGGCAAACATATCTGGAAATGTTGCAGACTTGGCTGTTCCCTCAACTCGAAGAACAAGTGCGTCAATTTATGTTTCAGCAGGGTGGGGTACCACCCCATTAGCACACCTCTGTCCGTGCCTGTTTGAACGATACATCCCCCCACCAATGGATCGGTCGCCAGGCAGCTCGTGACAGAGCACGTCATCACTGGCCTCCAAGAAGCCCTGACCTTACGCCCTGTGATTTTTTCTATGAGGATGTGTTAAAGATATGGTGTTTCGACCACATCTACCAGCTAACATCGAGAAACTAAAAGAAGGAATAACTGCAGCTGTCCAAACTGTTAGGTTGGAGATGCTACAGAGAGTATGGAAAGAGTTCGAGTATTGGGTCGATGTCGTTAGTGTCTGTGGGAGTCACACTGAATATTTATGAACTTGTTTTCTATTGAAAAAACTTTGTTAAGTACTCTTCAAGGTTCCATCATGTTTCTTTGATTAAATACAGATTTTCGAAATTGTGGTATTCTTTTTGAATCACCCTATTCTCATTGTTTCTCTAAGGCAATATTATTGATAAAATGTTAATTATTATTGTAATTTTGATAAAGTTAATTTTTTTAAAGGGCGATTTTTTTTGCTCCACTAGTTGTGTTTAAGGGTCTGGTTCGCCACAGCAAATGAATTTGATTTTTTTTTTAGAATTGTTATTGTATGGTTTATTCTGAGCATTAGCCAGCTTGTGAATCATGGTTCTGTTGTTATTAATTAGTCACATTACATGGTCTTGAGATTCGTAAAGTAAATCTGGATTAACTGACAGTTCAAAATAATCTTTTTCTAATTAAATAATTGTTGTTTTCTGAATGTTTATGATAATTTTATATTTGGTTTAAAGCCGCGCGGGATTAGCCGAGCGGTCTCAGGCGCTGCAGTCATGGACTGTGCGGCTGATCCCGGTGGAGGTTCGAGTCCTCCCTCGGGCATGGGTGTGTGTGTTTGTCCTTAGGATAATTTAGGTTAAGTAGTGTGTAAGCTTAGGGACTGATGACCTTAGCAGTTAAGTCCCATAAGATTTCACACACATTTGAACTTTTTTTTGTGGTTTGAAAGTAAACGGTAAATGCTGTTCAAGAACCTTGTGGTCAAGTCTTTCCATGTGAGTGTTTTCTTAGAAATTCATTGGTGTATAATTTGGCCATTTCATCTTAGTTCTAAGATTTTTTGCAGATTTCTTTCAGCTGGAGCTATCACAGCTGTCATTCGCAAACCTAAGTATCTGTTTTCTAGGTGATGTAAACGAGAAGTTCGCAGCGTACCACAGCGGTGTTGTCTTGAGTGGTGGGGTCTGATGTATTTTATTTACGACACCTGTGGTGTGTCAAGACGAAAAATGACATGAAATTGGCCTACAAAAGCCACTTAAGCTACAGTGTATGCGCACCGCTGTAGATTTCGACTATCTTCTTACAGAACTGGCTTAGTCGGTCAGATTATTGAAATTATTTATTTCATTAACGTTAGGAATTTTAAATTTCCAGTGAGGGTAATGAAAAAAAACAACGCTTTTCTAGGCATCACGTGAAACTACTTACGTTTACATTTCGATCTCAACTGAACTCTCATTAGCACGGTAATCTCATTAAAGGCCAGAGAAACCAAACGAATTAATTGTTATTTTTAAGCTAGTAAAATTCACAAAATTTTGATGTACAGTTTACGCAAGCGTAAATTTTATAGTTTGTATGTGGAAGTACAAGGAGTGTTTAACATTCAAGGACGATTATATCGAGAAAAGGAAATGAGTCACAAACAATTAACATCGACTAAGTCGGTGGTGTTAAAAATATGATAAGATATTCAAAGCCAGGTGCAGCGCACATGTACTGCATCTTAGGTAGCTTTCGTAGGCCAATTTCAAATTGTTTCCCGGCTTGTTAGGCCACAAGTGGTCTACAAAAACTGTTATTCTGGATTTCCCCTACATCATCGTGGTACGCTGTAAAATTACCATTTTTACCCTGTATGGATCACTGTAGTAAAAAAAAAAAAAAAAAAGAAAAGGCTACACAGCATTATGTAAATGGCCAACGTTTAGCGATATTTTTCACTTAGGATGTGGACTATTACTGCAATACTTACTCGACCCACATCATAGGGAGAGATCAAATATATAGTTCACTAGACATGCAAATAAGCAAACTGAATTAAACTCAGCTAAATAGTGTGCTGATGAAATTAGAACAGCTTATCTACAGACACCATACGTGTAAAACAGACAGCCAGAATCTCTACTAGTGTGCGGTGCCCGTGCACAAGTGCCAGTCTCTCTCGCCCGAGTGCGCGCTTCAACCCATATCACGCCACAATGTCTGCCTGGGGAGAGGGGGAAAGGAGGAGGGGCCGCGAAAGCACTGCATGCAGCTCCTGGCTTTGTTTGATATTTCATTTTTCTCAACAACATCACAAACAAATCAGTTTTAGTATAATTTAATTATTCTTACAGTACTGCAGACTTAAATGAAATTTACATCTGACAAAAAGTGTCGGCATATGGACAGATGCAGACAGTTCCAGATTTTTGCTACTCAGGCTGCCACGTAATCGTCACTTATTTAGTTTCATAATCGAAAGCAGTCTTTCATGCATTTATGTTGATCGAAACATTGTTATCACGTTTGCAATCTCATTATAGGGACGTGGAATGTCGAGCTTCGGGACAGTTTCAACACAGAAGGATTTGGCGTATACACGGGAAATACGTTGCAGATCGATAAGCTCCATCTGCAGTTGCCCAGGGGCGCTGTAAAATGAAATGCAAAATGGTCTCTAAAAGAGATCAAAAGGAAATATACAACTGGCAGTGCGCTCAAATGTTTGGAAAACTATTTTTGTAATTCTTTTAACGCGACAGAAGTTTGTTCAAATTCACGTTTTCTTTAACACCAGTGAGTTTAGGGACATGGACGGTGTTTTTTTCATAATTTATCACCCGCACAATGCTATTTTTTTAAACATATCCCCATCATATCATAAATAGATTATTTCTCACCTTGCAATATCTTACTGTGAGCAGTGTGCAGTCAAATCCACGTAAAATGCAAAGTCTTCAGCCCATCCTAGATGTTCCAATTTTCTTTCCTCCTTTCAGTTTTCTTTCATAAATTTAACAATAGCGGGTTTCAATTCGAAAAATCGTTTCAGGCATGCCCCTTGACTTAACCAACGTACTTTAAAATAATATAGTTCAGTTACAAAAGACCTGACACCCCTTTTATTCCCTGAACGGTTACAGATATCGAAACGAGGTTTCGTGCAATTGATAGTACGCTGAGGAGCACTGTTTTGTATGGATAATGCCCTGATATCAGGCATCAACCGAGATGTTGATACAAGTATGATTTTTTTAATGGAAACGTATACTTTTCATAACTATATTCAGTAGGTCTTGGAAAGGCAATTACGATGATATAGCGCTTTTATTACAGACACTGAAGCCTTTCGCAAGAGAATCCGAGAAATGCACTAAAACTGGAAAGCAATGCGGCGAGAGTAGGCCATTGCTGTGAAATAACGCCAAGCTCTCAGACCAGACTCCGCTGTTATATGCCGATGCAGCAAGGCACGCCTTCGCTACTAAAATAAAACCTCATTTTGTATACGACTTAGAAACACCTACGATTTTTTTTGTGGGACTATAGCATATGCTACTTTCTGGCGTATCAGATGGGACTAAGGAAAGCTGTTTCAATTGTACGTACTTTTCCAGGTTTTTGTTGGAACAACTACAGTTTCTTCGAGCAGTTTTTCACCATTTTCACAGAATTTTCTTGACATTCGTCTCATAATAGCGTGTCTAACTTTTCCACATTGGTGTACATGTCAGCATGCAAGAAATTATGAAGCATAAATGATCTGCTGACAGACAACACAGTTTTGTTAGTTCTGGGGCACAGAGAAAGCTTAATACAACGACGTAGACTGGCATGACCATGTTTACAACGTAATAGCTGATTCCGGACGACTTACCTTTCAGTTTTAGAATATTTCTCTCATTCTTTTGCAAAGAGTTTCTACTACAAAATTAACAAGCATTGTATCACTGCAGTCGTCTTCTCACGCGCTTTCGGATGCCGTTAAGAAAGTATATCATTCTCTTTAAAAAATTATACTTGCTTCATTATCACGATCGATACAAAAGCGAAGATTCTGTGTTACACACCAAATTACGTGTCCCTTAGCGTGCCATCATTGGCCCAAAACCTAGCTTCGGTATCTAAAATCATTCACGAAATAAAAGGGGTATTACGTCGTGCATGACTCATCCTGAATATACTCTCTTTGTCAGAAATGTTACAGGACAGATTAAAAAAAAATAGAAAATTGTACTTACCAAGTAATGATCCTAGCTCCCATCGGAGTAGCCCTCTTGGGCATTTATAGACAGTTACCAACGTTTCTGGAGGTCTTGAAAGAAAGCAGGGAAATTTTCAACTTCTGTGCTTGTAAGCTCATTTGTCACGGGCCGTCGTATGTCTGTGATATCTTGATGGAGCTTTTCTTTCAGTTGCATTCTTGAAAGGGCCTCGCTGCAGAGGCTTGCTTAATCATCGTCCACATTTCACTAGGGTTTTCCCAGCGTAACGCAGAAGTTATTGCTCACTCTTTGCTCACAATCAGCATCGATTGTGTCACCAAAACTAATGCGCCAAGAATCCAGACAGTGTGTTGCTAAGCACAGCCTTGCCACATAGTGAGTTTCGCGGAAACACGCGCAAGGTCATTTAAAGGACACACACGTTAACATGAAAGCAACATTTGTTCCCTTCTGGTATTGCAAGCTCAGAAATAAGAAAAAAGTCTGTCCTGGAACTTTTTCTGCGAAATGGATTAGTCTCCATACTCTTCGTACAGTTTCATTGAAACAGTTATACCTGACGGCGTAGTAATGTATGCTACTTCCGAAAATTTGCTATTTGAACCAGCAATGTCATCACGTCAGCTACGTCTGCTAATTTACAACAAAGTGCTTCTTGATGTACAGAACACAGAATCTCGTCTGCTAATCTTTGTAATTTGTGGTTCTTTCCTCGTCAACTAAAAAAATGGTTCAAATAGCTATGAGCACTATGGGACTTAATTTCTGAGGCCATCAGTCCCCTACAACTTAGAACTACTTAAACCTAACTAACCTAAGGACATCACACACATCCATGCCCAAGGCAGGATTCGAACCTACGACCGTAGCGGTCGCGCGGTTCCGGACTGTAGTGCCTAGATCCGCTCGGCCACCCCGACAAGCCCGTCAACTAAATATTTAAATTCTTTCTGCGTGGTGTGTAATGTTCCATAGGAAATTTCTGCTACTCATCTATTAATGCGACTGCATAATGGATATGGAGAATTTCAACCTTCTGTTCTCGTTCCCATCCACATCTTGTGACGATAGATCACTAGACTGCCTATTTTTGTGCGAATAACCACTGGACCAACTTCCTTTATACCACGAACAAATAGCGAAGGATAAACAGTGCTTACACCAAGACTCTGGCGAGCTGAAGAAAACCGTGTCGATCAAAAGAAGCCTCATCAAATGCTGGAAGGAAGTGTCGCATCGCTCTGCTGTATGAAATGTGGCGCTATACCGAGAGGGACCGAGCAAAGCCGAGACGTACCAAACAGTGACGAGACAGGCCGAACCTCGGAGCGCTCGCCAGCAGCACATTGTGCAAAAGTGAAATTTTGCACGACGTGGCCGACCATGGTGTAGAACAACTGACGCTCGGAAAACCGATATTTGATCGGAATAGCAGAACCGAATGAGACAGCGTGTGAATACGATAGTGAAAATGGGCCTCCGGTATCCGGCGAGCTATGCGGGCGGGGCGCGCGCGGGCCGCTTGGCGCCTACCTCCTCGCGGGACAGCGTCTCGTGAGGCCAGCGCGCGTCCAGGTCCTGCAGCAGGCGCAGCAGGATGCGAGTGTCCAGCGGCGAAGACAGCGCCTGCCGGCAGTAGGCCGTCCAGCGCACGGCGGCCAGCTGCAGCTCCGTCACGTCGCCCTGGATCGCGTGCTGGTGCAGGATCGTCTGCGCCACGTGCGGCAGCTCGCCGCTCCACTCCCACGTCGGGCCCTGCGGGCACATCGCCAGCACCCGTCACTACAGACAATCTCACAGGACAAAATATCAGCCAACCCCTCAAAAAAGCTCAGCTCGTCGCTTTGGAGCTCTGAAGGTGGCATGGGTAAAATACAGGGAGCGAAAGGCTATTTACAATTTGTAGAGAAAGCAGATGACACTTATAAGAGTCGAGGGGTATGAAAGAGAAGCAGTGGTTGGGAAGTGAGTGAGACAGTGTTGTAGCCTATCTCCGATGTTATTCAATCTGTATATTGAGCAAGCAATAAAGGAAACAAAAGAAAAGTTCGGAGTAGGTATTAAAATCCATGGAGAAGGAATAAAAACTTTGAAGTTCGCCGATGACATTGTAATTCTGTCAGAGACAGAAGAGCAGCTGAACGAAATGGACAGTGTCTTGAAAGGAGGGTATAAGATTAACGTCAACAAAAGCAAAACGAGGATAATGGAATGTAATCGAAATGAGACACTTAAAGTAGTAAAGGAGTTTTGCTATTTGGGGAGCAAAATAACTGACGATGGTCAAAGTAGAGAGGATATAAAATGTAGACTGGCAATGGCAAGGAAAGCGTTTCTGAAGAAGAGAAATTTGTTAACATCGAGTATAGAGTTAAATGTCAGGAAGTCGTTTCTGAAAGTATTTGTATGGAGTGTAGCCATGTGTGGAAGTGAAACGTGGACGATAAATAGTTTAGACAAGAAGAGAATAGAAGCTTTCGAAATGTGGTGCTACAGAAGAATGCTGAAGATTAGATGGGTAGATCACATAACTAATGAGGAGGTACTGAATAGAATTGGGGAGAAGAGGAGTTTGTGGCACAACTTGACTAGAAGAAGGGATCGGTTGGTAGGACATGTTCTGAGGCATCGAGGGATCACCAATTTAGCATTGGAGGGCAGCGTGGAGGGTAAAAATCGTAGAGGGAGACCAAGAGATGAATACACTAAGCAGATTCAGAAGGATGTAGGTTGCAGTAGGTATTGCGAGATGAAGAAGCTTGCACAGGATAGAGTAGCATGGAGAGCTGCATCAAACCAGTCTCAGGACTGGAGACCACAACGACAACAACAACCTGTGTAGGACTTCTGCCAGGCTGTCACGTTACCCTCCACCGCTCTGAAGTATGTCATGCCGGCCAAGTGGTGGGTACACCTTCTGATCAAAAGTGTCCAGCATCTAGTAATGGACATCAAGGGCACCGCACACACACACCAACCGACCGACCGACCAATTTCCTGTGCAGCCTACACACTTTACGACCTACTTTACTGAGCGATTACAGTCACAAAAGATGAACTTCTGTCCGTCGGCTGGCAGGGCAGCGCTACACATGACATAATTTTTTGGGTCTAGTGATTGGGGGAGGGAGGGGTTGGTTGAAATTGTGACAGAGATCATGCGAAGGGCTGGTGGGTCGGCTGTTGGCTGTGTGTGTATGTCCCTTTATTACTTATGGGGTATGTCCACCCTTTAATTTATGATTGCTGGAATTCTGCTGGGGACATTTCCAGTGAGGTGCATGAATGTCAGTGAGGGAATGACAGTCTGTTCTTCTTCAAGTGCTGAAACCAGAGGTGGTAGTGATGTTGGGTTCCGGAGCGAAGTCGATCTTTTAACACTTCCCAAATGAGTTCCATTGGGTTCAGGTCGGGACACTGGGCAGCCTAGTCCATTTCAGGAATACTGTTATTCACATACCATTACCTCACAGATACTGCCACACAACAGGGTTTACTGTCATGCTGAAACACTCAATTATAGTCTCCGAAAACTTCCTGTGCTGAATGCAGCCTAAAGTTCCACAAAATGTCTTCATATACTTCTGCATATTGCGTTTTCCTAAGTGCAATGAGGGAACGACACCCTAAGCACGATAAACAGCCCCATATTGTAACATCATCTCTTCTGTACTTCTCTGTTGGAATTACGCATGATGGTAGGCATTCTACAAACCCTTTCATTGGATTTCCAAAGTATATAGCGTGATTCCTCACTTCAAATCACCCCTTTCCAGTGATACACTGCCCAATGGCGTCATTCTTTACATCACCCCATGTGTTGCTTAGCACTAATTACAGAAATTTGTGGCTTGACAGAAGCTGCACGACCGTCGTACTCCATTCCATTTAACTCTCACATTCATTGTGCTAGCTGGACTACTGGTAGTACTTTGGAACACACGAGTGATCCCTTCCACTCATTTCGTGCGGTTTCTTACAACCACCGTCTGCTAGGCTTGGAGGTCCTGTCCGTCAGTACATGATGTCTGCTTCGTCTAGGTTTAGCTGTGGTGTTCCTCCCCACTTCCACTGCACACTCACATCGCTAGCAGTCAACTTGGGCAGTTTTAGAACGTCTGAAATGACCCTGATGGATTTGTTACTCCGGTGACATCCAGTCACTACGTTCGAGATCACCGAGCCCTCGTGAACAACCCATTTTACTGTTACTGCTTCTCTGCTAATAAGACAATGGCTCCCGCCTCCAGTTACCCTGTCGAGTCTGCCTCTCGTGACATATAGTCGCCAATTCCGCATCACATAGCGGTGTCCGGATACTTTTGATCAGATAGTCGGTTATAAGGAACACCGCAGTAAGAAGGCTCTACATGGAGAAGTGACAGGATTGCAGTTAGCGATTATCGTGTTTGGACTCTCCTGTGATCAGATCGTGAGTGCAGTTCACCGATTTGTTGATGTATCAAGACAGTAATGGTATATCTCTCGCAGCCATGTAATACGGCGTAGGAGCAATGCTAGTAAGAAGACTTTAGCTGACATGGACCAGAGACAATTGTCATACATTAGCAGATACAATCGGTTTCAAACATGACAAGGAATTGCTGCTCACAGCGAATGGTTTGGATCGCTCTAAGTCGCGTATAACTGATACCAGACGATTGTGTGACACTCCACTGCTGACCTAATTCAGGACAGTGCCTCTTTACAATGAAATTCTGTGTATGTGCCACTCAATTATACGAAATTTGCGCTGTAAGATAGGTCGACGAGGTAATAGGACATGTACATGTGTTAAGACATTAGGCAGTAACTTGGATGGTACTAGGGGGAGCTGTAGAGGGTAAAAACTGTAGGTCAAAACAGAGATTGGAATATATGCACCAAATAATTGAGGATATTGGGTGTAACTGTTCTTCTGAGATGAAGAGGTTGATTGGTGTATCATTGTGGATTGTCTACAAGGAATGGTGGACCACTCACAGTCATGTAACACATGTTAAGAACAGCCGTTGTTAAAGCACCCTAACCGACAGTGACTAGTGACGGATGTCACACCTTGCCAATGACAATATTTTTCAAACCCGACAGAAATTGCTGCTGTCATTGAATGCAGACACGGATCCACAGTAGGGTTCTAATGGGGGGGTCTCAGTTTCTTACTTTCTCACCTCTCCCACCGCAAGGATCCACGACTGAATGAATGCAACAAGTTTCCAGCGAACAAACGTTGCGAATGGAACTGCATGCCATGGACTTTCGGAACCAGGTACTTCGCAAAAGGTTATTGCTCTCAGCGGCATGTAGAGTTGGACATCTTTAATTGGGCAAACAACACAGAACCTGGGCAGTAGTTGACTGGAGTGCAATGATGCCACACTGAAGAGTGGAAGTTGTGGATCAGGCCGGAGGTGGTTCTGAGATGTTTTGGGGCAGTTTTCGCACCGTGACTTGCGACCATTCATTGCCATGAAAATAAACCACGATGTTCATCACTACATTATCTGTAATTAAGCATTGCCCCTCTACATTTTGATATGGATATGCTGTGGACCCTCCGGTCTTCCAAGATGACAACAGCCATTTACACAGGGTTGTATTATTATGTTCCTGGTTTGACAAACACTCTAACTCCTCTCCGCAGATGACAGCTCTTGCACGGGTGGATTCGTCAAGTGGATGTGGCATACCTGAAGAAAGTTCTGGAGCATATCATTGTTTGGAACTGAAATATATACCAAGCGAAAATTTGAGAAGTATAAATTAGAAGGACGGAAGATTTGGCTTTAACGTCCTTTCAACGTCATCGTAACTAGAGACTGTGCATAAACTGAGATGTGTGAAGGATGTGAAAAGAAATCGGCGTATACTTTTCAAAGTATCTATCCATGCAGTGACCTGAAGTGGTTCAGGGAAGCCACGAAAATCTGATCTCAGTGTGGCGCGAGTATTTGAATCCACCGTCCTCCCCAGTACGAGACCCTTACCTTCATCACTACGCCACTTCAAACGATCAGAAATTGGGGAGAATTTGATCCTATCAGATGAGGTACAATCGAAGAAGGTAGTAAAGTAGAGAGACGGGATATGAAACAAGGAGGTACTGAAAAAACAGCCGGCCGCAGTGGCCGAGCGGTTCTAGGCGCTACAGTCGGGAACCGCGCGACAGCTACGGTCGCAGGTTCGAATCCTGCCTCGGGCATGGATGTGTGTGATGTCCTTAGGTTAGTTAGGTTTAAGTTCTAGGGGACTGATGACCTCAGATGTTAAGTCTCATAGTGCTCAGAGCCATTTGAACCATTTTGAAAAAACAAATAGGCCCTGTATTAAATCTATGGGACAGTCTTACCAGTAGAATGGTAGGGCTAATGGAGCATTTGCCACGCAGGCCGCTAAAATTAATTTTGCGCTGGAAGGAATTAGAAATGGAAAAAAGTAATGTAGGTGGAGACAGATACTAGAACATGCGTTCTAGTACAAAGAAATTATAAACTTGGTGTTCTAGATACGTTGAAACAGACTTCGAGAGGTTGTAGATGGTATCTTGAGGAATAAGTTGCGGGTAGAAGCCCGTGTTGGGAAACGTCGTTCAACGACGCTGGAGCGCGCCGATGTTATAGGCGCCGGCAGCAAACGTGACTTTGCACGCTGAAGGACGGTAGGCAGAAAGTCTCTCAATGTTGTTTGTTTATTCACTGGTTGACTGATTGCCACGACCTTCAGTGGAGAAGGTGGAGCTAGCTGCTGCTTAGAACGACTTTGTCTCCTATGAATACGATGCTCTGCTGCTTCGGTTGGTGGCGGTTTCCGACACGAGTATCCACCCGCAGTTTATTTTTCTCCTGGAACCCTCTAAAATACAGGAGAAAAATAAACTACAGATGAAAACCCGTGTCCGAAACAGTCATCCACCAAGGCAACAGAACATCGCATTCATTGGAGACAAGGCCTGTCTACGCAGCAGTTAGCTCCATCCTCTCCAATGGCGATCATGGCAATCAGTTGCGATCACTGAATAAGAAATAACATTGCGAGGCGTTCCTCTTACATTTCGTCAGTGTACAACGTGATTTTGCTACCGGGGTGCCCCAGTGGCAGACATAGGCTTCTATGACTTTGACGTTCTGTAGCTTCGTTGGATGACATTTCTGGACACGTATTCCTATCCTCCATTTGTTCCTCAAGACACCCTCTACAACTCCTCGAATTTCGTCGCAACATTTCGGGGACACCCTGTAGAGATGAAAAGTAGTGCAGAAGATAGGAAGCGATGTAGGACTCCAAACCAGTCGAAAGACAGATGACTTTAAAAAACAGACAGTACTTTGGATAGACAGCTGTACACCAGGATAAACTGAAGTAATACCACGTGGGAAGACTGTGGCTAAGGTCCTAAATTCTAAGCATGTATATGTATTGTCAAGCAACGTACAACTGGTTCATGAATCAGTACTGACAATGTTACTCGTCAGTTGTTAAATGTGTGATATAATAACCAGAACATGTTTTGGGACTACGTTATTACGTTATAAAGTGATATAAAGTAAGGAAACAAATCGTAGATCGCAATACTACATACACTGAAAACCATGTAAATATATTGTCCTGCATTATACCATACCCTGATTGAGCCGTGCGCGGCTCGTATTAGTGCCGTTTATTGCTTGACATCTTGTCTTTGCGGTACTGCCGGTCCCGTTTCTTATTAGATTTACTGGCGTCACTAAGTTGCTGGCTTGCCTGCCCGTGAGTGGCACCAGCGGCGCTTATCGATAGGAGCCCTGTCGTACTATCTTTGGAGCGACCGCTAGTATTTCCGGGTCGTCGTGTGTCGGGACGGAGCAGCAGTGAGGTCCGGACAGCCATGACTCGCCCACCTTGGTCGGTCGTTCGGTCGGTCGTCTCATCGGACGACGGGTATTTGGTCGACGACCGCTTCTGGGTTCTTGCGATTCGTCCTTGTTGTTCCACAGTCCGTGGTTTTTGTTATGGACTGACAAGACAGCCAGTCCACAGTGACGGGTAACCGAAAGGCACGCGTTTACAAACGGCGGCTGGCGTTATGTCTGAAACAGGATACGTAATGAATGCTATAAAGAAAAGTACGTAGCGTCTGGAATACTTAACTTTAATCCATCATTTGTATACAGCATTCTTGATGATACAAGTGAGACTCTCTCTAGAATTGGTTAATGGCGCCTTGCTAGGTCGTAGCCATGGACTTAGCTGAAGGCTATTGTAACTGTCTCTCGGCAAATGAGAGAAAGGCTTCGTCAGTGTAGTCGCTAGCAAAGTCGTCGTACAACTGGGGCGAGTCCTAGTACGTCTCTCTAGACCTGCCGTGTGGTGGCGCTCGGTCTGCAATTACTGACAGTGGCGACACGCGGGTCCGACATGTACTAATGGACCGCGGCCGATTTAAAGCTACCACCTAGCAAGTGTGGTGTCTGGCGGTGACACCACAGTTTTAGTATTGTTTGAGCTGTTTGTGGAAGTATTTTCGTGGAACCGCGTGTAGCTTGTGCGGTTTTCACTGAGCAGCTATTTTAATGCTGCCTGCATGCTGCAAGTAGTCGGTCGGTTGAGACAGAGCAGCGAGGTAGTCTCCATGGCGCGCGGTCAGGCCGAGACCGCTTGTGGCGTGCACGCGCGGTCGGATTGTGAGGTGCTAGCTGCGAAAGCTACAAAGTTCGTTGCCCACCGAACGTGGACACTGAAGTTGAGTATTCAGTTAATCTGTTATGAAACCTCAACTCCTCGTTCATTGCCGGTTGTTGCTTCCTGGGCCGTTCCGGCTAGCATCAACATATGGTGTGTTGGAGTCGTCTTCCTGTATTGTCTTGGAACTATTAAATTGGTTGTTACTTATCAGTGAAGTGTTCAAATGGTTCAAATGGCTCTGAGCACTATGGGACTCAACTGCTGAGGTCATTAGTCCCCTAGGACTTAGAACTAGGTAAACCTAACTAACCTAAGGACATCACACACATCCATGCCCGAGGCAGGATTCGAACCTGCGACCGTAGCGGTCTCGCGGTTCCAGACTGCAGCGCCAGAACCTCGCGGCCACTTCGGCCGGCTCAGTTAAGTGTACCAGCGGTATTTTCTGCCTTGTGGCCGTTAATGCCCCAATTACCTGGCCTGGTCGTTTGCGTAGTTTTCCGGAAGTGTGTTTTTCCTCGCCGCGTTGAAGCTGTCCGGCATGGTGTGTAGTTCGACAGCCTTTTAGTTGCTGTTCATTTTTTTTTTAAAGAGTGGTTATTGTGCCTTGGCTGCTTTAAGACGCCAATTTTGAAGACATGGTGCTGCTGGTACCTCCGTCCTCAGCTGATATTTTCCGTTGGCGTACCATTGGTCGGGCGGAAGGGAATTGATTAGGTTGTTGGTCGGTCCTTCAGCCGTCCCTGGGTCGGGTTGCCATCCGATTATTTAACCTTACTGTTGGCTGCCTGTCTCACCTCACCTTACGTAAGAGCTACCTCCTCAGGCCGACCCCTGGAACACTTCTGAACACCACTGTTCTGTTGGTTCCAGATTGTGATTTTTATTTTAGTCTGATGTACTGTGCGACGCCTTCAGCCGTCTTTTAATTTGGCTTGTTTTAATTTTAAAATAAAGCGTTCAGCCGACTTAAATAAAACATTGAAGATTGATTTGTTAAAAACTAAATTTTTAAAATCTGTTCTATATGAAATTCTTGTTATCCAGGCCTTAAGCCCTGAGTTCTTCAATGTCCATTGTGTGGCCTTTAGCCGAGCTTTCACGTGAAATGCCTTCAGCCGACTGTATTCTTTAAAGCAATTTTTATAACTTGTGTTCAGGCCTTCAGCCGTTCTTGTTTTTGGTGTGGTTTTGGGCCTTCAGCCCAGGAGGTATCGCAAGTTTTCTTAACTAGGCCTTCAGCCGTATTGTTTAATTTGATCCTTTTAAGGCAATGTGTAATTAAGTGGTTCTTAGGAAAATAAAGGTTTGTGTGTTTTGTGCAACTAACAGTAACTGATTATGGCCCCCTCCACAACCACAACCTGATCCGCTCTATCCTGCGAAACCAGATCTCACTGATGTTTCTATCCCATTAGGAACGTAAAAAGTAAAAGACTAGCAACAAATATTGTCAAACATAAAGCTCTTCCTTGAACATCTAATGTTGGCGCATAATATTCTCACAATTCTCAGTCGTAAACTAAAGTCGCGTGGTCTAAGGGGTCTTCTTGCCACAGTTCGTGCAGCTCCCCCCCCCCCCCCCCCCCTTCGGAGGTTCGACTCCTCCCTCCCCTGCCATCACCTACCAAAGATAAAACTATTCTGTAAAGCATACATCACACCCCTCAGCGATGCTACTGTCTATCGTAAGATCTTTGAAGAATACGTCTAGTTCTAGCAAATCCTAAAACAAATGCTGCGTTTATGTTTGCATGTATGCATCCATATAGAGTGATCAAAGGGACACGTTAAAGCTAAGCTAAGTTGGTGGCTGTTTCTCAAGAACAGACACCACATTAGTCAGGCCGAAGACGGTCAGTGGTCGTGAGCGAGGAGGATAATAGGCAAGGGGCGCTACGAAGAGGTACTAGGGTTGTCCGTGCGGTTGCGGTGACCACTATGGCCTAGTGGTAAGTTCCGCTTCGAGCTCCGAGCGGGAAGGTTCTCGTTTATTTCACTTGCCGCAGCGTCGCTTGTGTGAACTTCTCCTCGTTATCGTTCTGTCTGCCGAGTGAATCGTAGCGCCTCCGCTCCGCCTTACTGTCTGCTTGTGTTCGTCTACTTGCAGCAGTGTCGGCCGCTCCGCTATGGCTACCATGGTTTCCGCGTGTATTCCACGAAAAGGTACTATGGGCTTTACTCTAGATAAAACAACGCGACACGTGCACCCCGGGTCTCTAGAAATTCGATACAATTCATGAGAACTCCGATCAGGCCCATACCGCTTATTTTGATACAGACGAATACGTGTTTTACGTGAAATTTATGGATCCCCTTCACCTTGAAAGATTACTGTTGTGACATGGTTCTCAAGTCCCGTTCAAGCATCGAGATAATTCCGTTAGTATGGTATCACTCGCAGATGCTGAAATCGAATATACCAATGTTCGAGTGTTCAACCTCCCGCCGGAAGTTGATGACAACATTCAAAAGGACATATTAACTCCTTATGGTAACGTGAAAAACGTCCGTCCTGAACGCTGGAATTCGTTCTGTGGAAATGTATGTCAAATGAAATATTCCATCACATTTACAAGTCTTCCCGTTTGCTCCAAAAACTTCATTTCACTGTCCTGACTCTTCATTTCATTAAACTTCCTGGCAGATTAAAACTGTGTGCCGGACCGAGGCTCGAACTCGGGACCTTTGCCTTTCGCGGGCAAGTGCTCTACCAACTGAGCTACCTAAGCACGACTCACGCCCCTCCTCACAGCTTTACTTCTGTCAGTATCTCGTCTCCTACCTTCCATACTTTACAGAAGCTCTCCTGCGAAACATGCAGAACTAGCACTCCTTTCTTTCAGGAGTCGTGCTTGGGTAGTTTAGTTGTTAGAGCACTTGCCCACGAAAGGCAAAGGTCCCGAGTTCGAGTCTCGGTCCGGAACACTGTTTTAATCTGCCAGGAAGTTTCATATCAGCTCACACTCCGCTGCAGAGTGAAAATCTCATTTTTCATTTCATGATTGTCAATGTGAGTAATATTGCGATGTATTGAGCTGTTTCCTTGATGATGGGATAATATAGTCCAGAAACTTATTGTGATACATACATCGCACATTTGACATCTGGCGCGTAACATTCTGAGCTTGTAGCTATTATACACATGTAGCTACTGCTTAATAAATCGACATGCTAAGAACTAAAAGGGCTTAAAGCAAACTGTCGTCGGTTTTGAGATTGTAGCATTTATTCATGCTTCTGGTATCTGTTGATATAATGGTGAACCAGTTTTATCCATATCCAAATTGTTTATATGAACATTCACGAAAAGCTGCCTCACCGATTTCTACGGTATTCACTTCCTTATGGGTCCAAAGCACAAAGCATAATTTTGATGCTTTGTACTTCTCAACTGTTATTTTAGCTTCACCAACATAATTTAGTGTCTACCTGATATACGTGGTAGTAGTACTTCGTAATCTGAGAAATATCGACAGTTTGATCCGAAAATCAAGCCACGGAATGTGCTTAATGAAAATGATGATAACGAGTATCATGTTGGAATAGGTAATAAGTGTGTATGTGATGCATTTAGTAGTCTGTCTGTTCTTTTTGTTCTGATTCTAGTTCCACAATAATTACATACTTTACAACCGTCAAAAGGTACTTTTTTCGCCAGCCTCTATAGGAAAATTTGTGAATTACACTTAATAAAAAATGAAATCGTAAATATTAATTAATATGGGTACATTATTTTTTCATAGAAAATAAAGGATATTATGACTTAAAAAAGCAGTTCAGGCCTATGAGACTGGTGTTTATGTCGCCAAATTTAATTTTTGTAAACATCTGTTTTTCTCAAAATATGTGTCTGTGCTTTGGACCCTTCTGGTTCTCAGTGTTGTAATTTGTGCAAAGGTACCCATTGTGTCATCTGGCCGCTGTTATGAACCATTAGAAAGTTTCGTGAAACAGTCGTTAGGCGTCATGAGTTCCTTAGTCTTTTGAGTGCATTCTGCGTGGGACGCTTCTCCCTGCCAGACAGTTTTTTTTCTCCTGAAGGCCGTACAGCCATAGGCGGTAATTTTACCGTGCTGGTCTCAGAATAACATCCTATTTGAACAGTAATTTAACATTTACCCAAATAAAACGTAACTTTCATTCTGGTCAGTGATCAAATTCGAAACAGTTATCGCAGGCTCTGTTCTCTATCAACTGTCTTTTTACTCACGGGAAAGAAGACAGTTCATTTAATTGAATTTCTGCCTGCCATTAGATGAAAAAGGACGAAATATACTTGTAACAAGTAATTAAACGTCTCAGTGATAGATGGTTAATGAATGAGAAGGTACAATTATTCAAATAGTCTCATTGACGTTGAATTCCTATTAACCATGATTGACTAGTGATATACTTACAGATGTTCTGTTGAGTTATTGTCTCCATTTCGTGCATAAAACGGAGAAAACAACTATGCAGAACACCTAGAAGCGTGCTATTACCAAATGTCGCTGAGAAAAGCTGAGAGATCACATATTTCATTAAGCTACAGATCCTATCTCCACATCAAATGACTTGTAGCACACTGTCGTAAAAAGAAAATAAGAGTGTAAATATGCAGAGAAAGATCTGAAGCTTACTTCTGATAGAGAAATAAATAAGGGGGAAGATTTGATAAGAAAAGCAGAAAGTTAGATGGATCTCCTACGCAAGAACTCAAATTTACGAAGCTAATTCTAGGGAGCAGTACTAACGATCAGACTCTTCTTATAGTCAGAGAGTCAACTGAAAGGAATTAGAACGGGTCACTTGAGAACATAAGTAAATAAAATTAATTTCCGACAGCAGTCACACTGATGCAGCACTTTCCTCGTGACAACAGTTTCTCGGTTGGTTTCTGGAGGCTGAATGGACCTCTTTCTTTACCTTTCCAAACCTGATGTATTCACCGAGAGTCGTAACCCTGTCCACTATGTCAGCAACCAATGAAGTTGACAACAATTAAGGGTAGAGACTACTGAGATCCACAGCAAGAGGAATATTAATAACAGGCTTACGCGGTGCCCAACAAGGAACCAAATACGGTATCTACCTTTCGGAGAAATTGATTTTTTAGTTGAGTCATCCGACCACACTTCAGTGACGAATTCAGATCTTCAGCTATCACTGTCTCTCCCCTTTCATGCCAAACGCTACTCGCATCTTCTTACTACTACCTGGAATATAGGGATCTTCGTCATCTACGTTTATACTCCGCAAAACACTGTACAGTGCACGGTGGACGGGATATTGCTAATATGCTGGTTTTCACACTGTCTCAAGTTTGTTAATGAATTGCAGTCTTTTACACGTCTGTCAAAGTAATCGCCCCGTTGCATATTCATTATAAGTTAAAACTGGGAGCAAGGCTACTCGGTCGGGTACAAAGTTTTAACCAGCACTGAATATTCAACTCCTTAAATACTTCACCGGAAATGGAAGATATCAATTCAATGGACCGTGTAACTGACGGTAGTTCATTCATGAGGTAAACTGCAGCAATTCCTTCTTATTGCACTTGGGTAATAACACATGGGTGTTCATTTCATTATCCTTTGATTAGTAATTAATATTTTAAAATCCTCGTAGAAAAACCTCATAGACTTTTTTTAACGACTTAGCGACTTTACTAAATCTTCGAATATGTTACGTCACACAATAACTCATTTTTTTCATTATTTCTGGGTGAAGGTCGTTACTATATTGTATTAGATTTGCGATTTTCTTCCCCATACTTGTTTAGATGAGCTAATGTTCAGTTTATTATGACTCGACGCCAACGGGAAGCTACGTTCGAAATTTTCTTTCTTGTTGGGTCCATGTCTAGCAGTTATTATATCCGTATTTCAAGAAAAAGGTTAGTTAATGTGAGGCGTAATACCGGTATTATGAAATTTTATTTATTTCACCTCATCCAAAATAAGGAAATTTAACTTCTGATTCTTGCTGCAAATCCCAACCTTATCATGTTTTAGGCTTTCTGTAGTTTCCCTGAATCTATAGACCGAATCCCTTGGTTATTTGAAGTATACTACCATGGTTGACGAAATACATATTAAGTGCTACAAAAGCCAATGTAAGATGCATAACAGAAAATAATGTGTGATGATATATTCTCCTCTCACTCTCTTTACTTTTGTGGATGTAAAGTTGGAAGGAAAAGGCCTTATATGCTTAGGTATGAGGTGTAATTTGTTTTCTATAATTACTGAATAATTGCACGGGAAGGGGAGTATCACTAGATTTCTGGATGTAAATCTGTTACTGAAATATCCTAAACAGATTTTCACGATTTACTAAGCATCTTTCTTCGATTGCCATCTAGGTCATATTTTTTAAAATTTCTTTGGCCCTCTATCAGCCTTCTTTTAGCGAGGAATGCTCTCTTGGCCTTTCTGCTCTGCTCCTTATATATTCTAGTATGTGGTCATTATGCTTGATGAAGTTAGGTTTATCGCTAATCTCATTTCTACTTCTCGTCATTATTCTCATCCTTCCACGCTTTACTCTCAGTTCATATACCGTGCATATAAGTCTCTCCAGGTATTGAAATTGTTCTTCAGTTTCACTGGGAATGCCAATATTATCATTGATATCTTCTCACCCTTAATTAAAATCGAAATTCTGAACTTTTTTTTAAATTTCCGACATTGTTTGTTCGATCTATAGGTTGAAGAGTGGGAGAGGAAGACTACCCCCTTGCCTTACGACGCTTTTAATCCGAGTATTTCTCTCTCTTGGTTTTCCATTCGTATTGTATATTACCCACCTTTCTCTACACTCAAAGCTATATTTCTGTTAATTTCGTCTTGCACGAATTCACTTTCTTGGTCAACAAATCCTATTGAGGTATCCTGATTTTACCCTGTCTTGCCTCCATTATCAAGCGCAACGTCAAAACTACCTCTCTGGCCCCTTTACCGTTAATCACTCAGTAATCCTTTGCGGCAAGTAAAGCGTACAGCTTTACTTTTACCTGAAGTGGGGAGTAGCTGCCAGTACTTGCACCTGGACAATATTTAATCGTCATTAGATAGCAGATTTTTCGGAGAGACTGTTTGATGGTTTGTTTTGGGATTGGCGAATTACACCGAGAGATTACCAGTATGATGTCCGTCCCCGGTAGCTGAGTGGTCAGCGCGACAGAATGTCATTCCTAAGGGCCCGGGTTCAATTCCCGGCTGGGTCGGAGATTTTCTCCGCTCAGGGACTGGGTGTTGTGTTGTCCTAATCATCATCATTTCATCCCCATCGACCCGCAAGTCGCCGAAGTGGCGTCACATCGAAAGACTTGCACCCGGTGAACGGTTTATCCGACGGGAGGCCCTAGTCACACGACATTTACATTTACCAGTATGATTCACAGAGCGTACGCAGTAAACACTCTCTGTTGGAGTTGGCACACAGGGAATATTCGTGATGGAGGAAGGTAGTATCTCGTCTAGTAGTCACAGCACAGTTGGCAGAAATCAGGGAGATCATGTACGTATGTACAAAGCTTATGTTCTTTGATGAGATAAATAAAATGTATGTGTAACAGTTAAAAGCGATAGTAAAGAAAGTGTTTCAACATGTTCCAAAAACAGCATTAAACAAAGCTAAAGCACCAGAAACCATTACAGACTGTATTATGTGTGGAATATCAAAACAAAGTAACCGATAGCATTATGTTAGGCAGAATTATAAACAAAAACCAGCTGAAGATAGGACAGAAAATGCTGAGATATGTTTGGATACAGCGAAAATATACATACTTGATCTCTTCTTTCTGGGACATTGGTATGCTAAATCTGATAACCTCAGGGGTGGTAGGGACGCGTGTAACGGCTGCATTACTGCGATGTGAAAGGCGTCGGGAAACCTCAAAATTATCTTTTCCTAGTGCAAACAGCTCTCCAGCAACTACACCATCGTCGGAGTTAATGACCAAAGCGACAGCAAACAAGAATGTGGAAAATCGAGATTTCGTAAAATCTTGCCCACGGAATCTGATTTAATGTGGTCCCTGAATCTACTGTAATGTCTATATAAATAAATACACAACTGGGTGATGTTTGATGTTATTCATGTTACTATCTCCGTACGTGTAATGAGAAGACCGGAGAATAAATTTGCAGAGTAGAACTGTTAGGGGTTTCATAGCCTAACCTGAAGTCTTAGAAGTGGTCGAGCTTCCTTTATCTCCTAGAAGCAACTTCGCAGGGAGCTGTGGGGTTAACTTCATGAGATGTATCGGCCTACTGGGATCTGTTACTGAGCCGAATTTAGATTAGTCTACCTTATAAATCAGATTTAAAACTAAAAAAAACATTTCCAGGGGCAGAGGTAGACTGTACCCATAATTTATGAATTGTGGTCTGCATGATATGCAGACTAAAACGATGGAAATGGCAGATAGGAAATTACGGAGATGAATCCTGGACACATTGACAGAACTACTGTTTGTGGAGAGTTTCAAAGGGACAATAATGATAAAACACTGTAACAAGGAAAAAGTAGGTAATACAGAACGATAAAAGAGTCAGAATGAAATTTTCACTCTGCAGCGGAGTGTGCGCTGATATGAAACTTCCTGGCAGATTAAAACTGTGTGCCCGACCGAGACTCGAACTCGGGACCTTTTTTAATCTGCCAGGAAGTTTCATATGAGCGCACACTCCGCTGCAGAGTGAAAATTTCATTCTGGAAACATCCCCCAGGCTGTGGCTAAGCCATGTCTCCGCAATATCCTTTCTTTCAGTAGTGCTAGTTCTGCAAGTTTCGCAGGAGAGCTTCTGTAAAGTTTGGAAGGTAGGAGACGAGATACTGGCAGAAGTAAAACTGTGAGTACCGGACGTGAGTCGTGCTTCGGTAGCTCCGACGGTAGAGCACTTGCGCGCGGAAGGCAAAGGTCCCGAGTTCGAGTCTCGGTCGGGCACACAGTTTTAATCTGCCAGGAAAGAGTCACTTGGAGAGATGAAATAATGAAGGCAAAGAGACTAGGTCAATCAGAAATCCTTGGAAACACAGAAGATATTAGATGAAAAAGAGATGGAAAACACGAAACTACGAGAAGAGTTTGACAGTGCATTGAAAGACGAACGAAGCAACCTAGACTTAGAAGAAGATACCATGTCAAAATTATACCATTTAGTATACATGTTGTTTGAGACAGATGAAATACCTTCAGACTTTAGGAAGTACCGGTATGTTATAACTCCATTTTCAAAGAAGGCAACTGAAAAGACAAGGATTTGTGGTCAGACGAATTTAGGTAATATCAACAGTAGCAGAAAGTGGTATAAAGGTAGTGGGTTCGTTATGAATAGGTACGCAGGGCAGAGAGTGTGTTACTGGAACAGTTCAGTGATAGCGTTGTACTTATCAGAATCGATAGCAAACCAACACCGAAAACATTAGTTCAGGTATTCATATCAACTTCGCAAGCAGCAGATCAGGAGGTAAAGCATATGAGCATACAGAAATTAACTCAGTACGTAAAGGGGAGGAAAACCTAATAGTCATGGGACACTGGAATGCGGCTGAAGCGCAAGGCGTAGAAGAAGGGGTTATGGGAGAATTTGGGCATGTTAGTAGGAATGAGACAGCAGAAAGAGTAACTGATTTCTGCAATAAATTTCAGCTAATAATAGCGAATACTTTGTTCAAGAATCACAAGAGGAGGAGGTATACTTCGAAAAGGCCGGAAGATGAAGGAAGATTTCAGTTAGATTACATCACAATCAGACAGAGATTCCGAAATCGGATACTGGTTAGTAAGGCGTACCCAGGAGCAGATATAGACTCCGATCACAATTTAGTAATGATGAAGAAAATTGGAAATTTGTGGTAAGGACTATGGGACCAAACTGCTGAGATCATCGGTACCTAGGCTTACGCTAAGGACAACACACATACCCATGCCCGAGGGAGGCCTCGAACCTCCGACGCGGGGAGCCTCGCGAACCATGACAAGACGCCCTTTAGACTGCACGGCTACACCGCGCGGCTAATGATAAAGAGTAAGTTGAAATTTAAGAGGCTACTCAGGAAGAATTAGTGCGCAAAGCAGTGAGATACGAAAGTGCTAAGGAATGAAGGAGCACGCTTGAAGTTCTCTAAGGCTGAAAGTCAAACGAATTCAGAATTCCACGGGGTCCCGCTCTATAGTCTTTAAGGGGCTCCGGAAAGGCTCAAAATCATGAAAAGTTCAATTTTTACTTTTTTGCGTTTTTTGAATCTGCAGACTATTACCTTTTAATAGATATATAATTTATTCAATTCCGAAGACTACAACTATTTTTAAATTTTTTTTGAATGTGTTCTACATGGGCGTGACCCACTGTGGCGCTGTTAAACTGCTGTCAAATGGTGTTATTATTAACGTCCGTGTTCATCAGGTACATTTTAGTGATGTGAGATAAAGTATGTGTTGTGGCTAACCTGTGATGGTTCAATATATATCGCTGGTGTGATTGTCGATTGTTTCATGTTTATTTACTCTGTCGTTATCTCGAAAATATTCGTAATTAATTCTGTTTCTTGAGTCTCTGTTTTGTTGAAGTATAATAATGAGTAAAAGTAAAGTTGCTGTTGCGACTTTCAATGATGGCAACATTGTAAGGTGCAAGGTATTTAGAAATATGGGAATGAAGATAGGTTCTAACATGGTACGAGCGATGCTTGCTTTAGACAAGGAACGCCTTCGGGCTGCAGACAGGGCTGTAAAGAGTCTAGAAATACAAGCAAGAGTAAACAGGAGGAGGAACAAGAATAAGCTGGAGAAGGAATTTGCAGAGGATGAAGATAATCCATCCTATGGACCTGGAATGCACTAAAAAGTTAATCCAATCTTGGTCGCTCGATTCCCAAAACTTTTATTTTCTCATACTAATTACATGTTTTCTAAGGATCTTCCAAACATATTTGTTTCAAACTTTCAGTAAATGTTACACAGTACCTTCTGCTTAATTTAACACAGCCTTTTTCCAAAAAACTGTATATTTTTGAATATATAAATAAAAAATTGCAAAAAAATGTTGTGAATTTTCATTACAATTGAAAAAAAATCATCTTTAATAACTGAACTAAAATTTTGTAAAATCCCTGTGTTAAGTTGTAGCCCATATTCCAATAAATAATCTGTAAAAAGTTCAACTTCCTACCTCAAATACTTTGTGAGGAAAGATGTAATTTATAAGCGTTATTTTAACATTGCAAATATAGGGCGTTCCGGAGTCCCTTAAGACGCAGAGCAAGGCAGGTGAGGAGATACTACTAAAGATCCTTACGGGAAGCAGAACGTCAAAGAAGACTGATTTTCTATAGAACAGTCAAACAGCAATGTAACGAACTACAAGAGTAGAAAAAAGTAAGGGTACATTATGAACCAAACGGTAAGAGATGTTTGGTGCTTACCATACGAACTTGCAACAAATAAGGTTCGATAACCCACTGTATTATCAAGCCTGCGACTATCCAACGCCACGATGACCATAGCCTGGGGACATCAATGCTGTACCTATTCAGAACTTCGTTGCCGACGATGTAACGATGGGAGACACAGAGCTCCATCAGCATCTTCGCTCTGAATTCCTAGAGAAGCATGTGAATAACTGTGTTGTGATGCTATCTGCCCGGCATGAAGTTAGACAGGCAATAAAGAAGTTAAAGAAGAAGAAATCACAAGGTCCTGATAGAATACTGGGAGAGGTGTTGCTTCAGCTAGTGGACCAAATTGTGCCATATATAACAGTATTATTAAAGGCATGTCTTTTGCAGGGTCGGATGCCCAGAATCTGGCAAATCGCGAATATCATTATAGCGAAAGAAAGGGGAAGACCCAAGAGAACCGAAATCTTCCAGACCGATTTGTTTGGTAAATGCTCTAGCCAGAGCACAGGGAAAGCTTCTATGCCGCCGCCAGAGGTGTGACAGACATTTAGTAGGCACGAGCCCCTTGCGGTACGGTTTCAGGAAAGGGAAATCCACCGAAGATGCGATAAATCACGCAATGAGTACTGTGAGCACCTCAGACTGCACGTATGTTACAGCCGTAATGATTGATATAGCTGGGGCGTTTGATGATTTGTGGTGGCCTGCCCTGTTAAAAAGACTGAAATAGATGGACTGTCCCAGTATATATGACATTCTACGAGGTTATTGCAGAGACAGGCACGTGCATTTAGAACGTCCTGCAAAGAAATTTGTGAAAGACCTCAACAAAGGCTGCCAACAAAGCTCTGCCTGTGGTCCCGAGTTCTTGGATTTTGGTATACAGCCATTGCTGAACCAGCCTTAGAGTATAACAATCACTAAAGGCTGCATCACCAAGCAGACGATCGACAAATTATAATTTCTGCTATCACGACAGTTAAATTAGAGAAAAACAGTACGGTAGTTCTTTAAAGACTAAGTATCTGGTGCGTAGGAAACAAACTAACGATAGTAGCGCAAGAAACAGTCTGCATATAACTAAAGGGAGCATTATCAAGAACGAGAAATCCTACACAGTCCTGTGGAAAGAAAAGAAGCGTATAGGTTCCTTGGAATTAGCATCGGCGAAAAGCAAAACTTTCATGCACATGTAGAAATCGTATGCCAGAGAGGCATTAAAATCTTAAATGAAATAAAAATTCGTCAAAGAAGTTTTCAGCTGCCATTAGTGCAATAAGAACGTACCACAACACAATTTTACTCGTTATTGTGGGCTGCGGATAGAGAGTTTAGGCTCATAGAGCCAGAAAGGTAAGGGCAGCATAGGCTCTACGGCGAACACAGAGAAATGTACTCCTGCGCCTGACAGGCGCAGTAGAACAACACCGACTGAGGCACTACTGTTGATATTAGGCTTTCTGCTTCTAGACCTAGCTGTAAGAAAGAAAGATGTACAATATTGGCTCAAATACAAAGACATACAGAAAGCAGAGCAAACGTTCTCCGAATGTGGAAGTGACTTGATACAGTCGAGTGCAGTGCTATATTAGATGTTCCGATCAATGCATTTGGTCTAGGTGATGGCATCTGCTCTACATTTACAATCAATTTTAGAACACTGATCGCATATATAAATCTGACCTCAAATCGATAGAATTGGGAAAAGTGATCAGGGAAAGGTGTATATCGACCAAATATAGAGCCTAATGCGGTGAACTTGAGGAAGTACTTTGCTATCTTCTGGTTCGCACCGAACAATTTTTATATCGGACCAAGTACGCTGAAACAGGAGGAATCCCGGAAAACGTGGACATCGAAATGAAGGGAATAAGGGAGGGAGTCAATGTTTTTCCCATTGTGGCTGCGTTATAGTGTATGTCTATTGAGGTACCAGTGATTCTGAATGCATCAGTCACGTGACATAGCCTGCTTTCTACTCGTATACAGCTAAGTGTTCCGTATGTGTTTTAAAGCACTGTCTACTTGCGATCGTTAATGGTAAACCTGTCGGTCATCAGAGGACTTCCATCTCACGTGTGAAGAAACTTGACACACTCCTGTCGCATCTTGGGTGTAAAATCGAGACTTCAGGGTCATAACTAACTTAGCAGTAAGAGCTTGCGATGCGCTGCAATCCCTCTGTAGGCATTGTCTGACTGATGCGCTGTTTACAGAGTTAGTGACAGAATGACTTGTAATTTTCACATGTCAGACGCTGCTGCTTTGCGTTAATCTGTTTCATTGTAGAATGTATCCCCCGCTAGTAACTAACATTTTATGTAGGCTTTATTTATTTACTTATTTATTTATTGTTCCGTGGGACCAAATTAAGGAGAAGTCTCCATGGTCATGCAACGAGTCAATACATGAAATTATAACACGATATTAGAAACAGATAAAATGAAATATAAAAAAAACATATTCAGGTGACAAGTCGTAAGTTTAAATGAAGACAATCAACAATGTAACACTGGAATTTGCTTAATTTTTTAGCTCTTCCCGGAGCTCCTCGACAGAATAGAAGGAGTGAGCCATGAGGAAACTCTTCAGTTTAGACTTAAAAGAGTTTGGGCTACTGCTAAGATTTTTGAGTTCTTGTGGTAGCTTATTGAAAATGGATGCAGCAGAATACTGCACTCCTTTCTGCACAAGAGTCAAGGAATTGCATTCTACATGCAGATTTGATTTCTGCCTAGTATTAAGTGAGTGAAAGCTGCTAACTCTTGGGAACAGGCTAATATTGCTAACAACAAACGACATTAAAGAAAATATGTATATACTGTGAGGGCAATGTCAGAATTCCCAGATTTTTGAATAGGGGTCGACAAGAGGTTCTCGAACTTACACCACATATAGCTCGAACAGCCCGTTTTTGAGCCAAAAATACACTTTTTGAATCAGAAGAATTACCCCAAAAAATAATACCATACGACATAAGCGTATGAAAATATGCGAAGTAGACTACTTTTCGTGTTAAACTGTCACTTATTTCAGATACTGTTCTAATGGTAAATAAAGCAGCATTTAGCTTCCGAACAAGATCCTGGACATGGGCTTTCCACAACAGCTTACTATCTATCCGAACGCCTAGGAATTTGAACTGTTCCGTCTCGCTTATAATATGCCCATTCTGTCTGATCAAAATATCGGTTCTTCTTGAATTGTGAGTTAGAAACTGTAAAAACTGAGTCTTACTGTGATTTAGCATCAAATTATTTTCCACAAGCCACGAACTTATTTCATGAACTACATTATTTGTTACTGTTTCAATATTACACACAAGATCCTTCACTATCAAGCTGGTGTCATCAGCAAACAGAAATATTTTTGAATCACCTGTAATACTAGAAGGCATATCATTTATATAAATAAGAAACAGCAGTGGCCCCAGCACCGAACCTTGGGGAACGCCCCACTTAACAGTGCCCCATTGGGACTGAACATCACTACCACTCTCAATATTGCGGAGAATTACCCTCTGCTTTCTGTTCTTAAAGTAAGAGGCGAACCAATTGTAAGCTACTCCCCTTACTCCATAATGGTCCAACTTCTGCAATAATATTTTGTGGTCAACACAGTCAAAAGCCTTCGTTAAATCAAAGAAAACACCTAACGTTTGCAACCTTTTATTTAATCCGTCCAAAACCTCACAGAGAAAAGAGAATATAGCATTTTCAGTTGTTAAACCATTTCTAAAACCAAACTGAACATTTGACAGCAAATTATGTGAATTTAAATGCTCCAGTAACCTTGTATATACAACCTTCTCGATAACTTTAGCAAACACCGATGGCATAGAAATAGGTCTAAAATTGTCAACATTATCAATGTCTCCCTTTTTATAAAGTGGCTTCACTACCGTGTACTTTAATCGGTCAGGAAACCGACCACTCCTAATGGAAAAGTTACAGATATGGCTGAGAACTGGGCTAACATACATAGAACAATACTTCAGTATTCTGTAGATACACCGTCATATCCATGAGAGTTCTTAGTCTTTAGTGATTTAATTATTAACTCAATCTCCCTCTTGTCAGTATCATGGAGGAGCATTTCAGGTAACAGTCTCGGAACACTTTTTTCTAAGAGCGCTATATGATTCCCTGTTGGGACTAGGTTTCTATTTAGTTCACCTGCTATATTCAGAAAGTGATTATTAAATACTGTACATATATGCGACTTATCAGTAACACGGACATTCCCACTGCGCACTGATTCTATATCCTCGACCTGTCTCTGCAGACCAGCAACTTCCTTTACGACTGACCATATGGTTTTAATTTTATCCTGATACTTAGCTATTCTATCTGCATACCACATACTTTTTGCCTTCCTAATAACATTTTTAAGCACCCTACAAAACTGTTTGTAATGGGCTGCTGCATTTAGATTTTGACTGTTTCTAACGTTTTGATATAATTGTCACTTTGTTCTACAAGATATTCTTATCCCTCTAGTCAGTCACCCAGGCTGCCTGTTTGTGCTAGTACCCTGTTTTAAACGTTCTACCGGAAAGCAACTTTCAAAGAGCATGAGAAAAGTCTTGAGAAAAGCATTATATTTATCGTCTACTGTATCAGCGCTATAAACATCTTTGCCAATCTTGTTCCTTTATAAGGTTTACAAAGGTCTCTACAGCAACTGGATCAGCTTTCCTGAACAGCTGATGACTATATTTAACACGTGTTGCAGCATAGAAATCTTTTAAAGTTAAAATTTGCGCATCATGATCTGAAAGGCCATTCACCTTTTTGCTAACAGAATGCCCTTCTAGTAATGAGGAATGAACAACAATGTTGTCTATGGCTGTTCTACTGTTCCCTTGCACTCTCGTTGGAAAGAATACGGTTTGCATAAGATTATATGAATTAAAGAGGTCTACCAGCATCCTCTTCCTTGCACAATCACTTGTACAATTAATATTGAAGTCACCACTTCTTTTTGTATTTCCTATAAAGTGAACCAAGAACCTCCTCTAGCTTTAGCAAAAATGTTGTGAAATCGGAGTCTGGGGATCTATAAATAACAACAGTTACAAGTTTAGCTGCATTAAATTTAACCACACCTGCACAACATTCAAACACCTTTTTAGTGCAGTACTTTGAAACATCAATTGACTCAAATGCGATGCCGTTTTTCACATACATGGCTACTCCCCCACACCGCAAAGAGCTCCTCGAAAAGCAGCCAGCCAACCTGTATCTTGGTAAAGGAAGCCTCTGAATTATCTCCTTATTTAAGAAGTGTTCAGATATACCAATAATTTCAGAGTCAACATCTATAAGCAGTTCACTAACTTTATCTCTAATACCTTGTATATTTTGATGAAATATACTAATTCCCTCATTACTCGGATACCTAAGCTTTGTCAAAAGTGATTCCCTTGTTAGAGAGACTTCCCTTAAGCTGGAATACCTATCAGCTGACAAAAAAGGTGCAGCTCTAACACCCACTACTGCAGGAATTTTCCCATGAGTGATCCCACCAACCCCACCTATGCTGTCACCTATAAGCTTTGCCAACCTCCCCTTCCCATACCTGTTGAGGTGTAGGCCGCGTCTAGTGAAACCCGTCCTGCTGATAGACTCCACCGACACCACTGAAATGTGACCCATGCTTTCTGTCATCAGCGCACCCCCAAGTCTCATGTTATTACGCCTGACGGCTGTATTAAGATGAGGCCGATCGTGACGCTGAAACAGTTCCACCAAATGCACATTCGTGTTGCCAGTCTGAGTGGCTATCTTTTCCAGGTCACCATCTATGTTATACTCCCCATCCCTATCAATACTATTACCAGCCCCACCCACAATCACTATCTGATCCTCTTTAGTAAAATCCCTACGTAACCCAACTATATTAACAGTCACCTGAGCCAACCCTGCATGAGGCTTCACAATGCTGGTGACCTGGTACTCACTCCCCAGCACTTCCTGCAACTGCTGGTCTACACCTCTGCCATGAGAACTACCTAGCAGCAGAACCTTCTTCTTCCTCTTCGACTTTGCAACTGTTCTAGGCACAGTAACTACTGAGGTCTGCTGCATACTTCCTACATCTACAGCTACTAGAGATTCCTCTCCACTAGACTCTGACAGTTGGTCATATCTATTGTAAACACCAATAGTAAAACAATCTGAAAATCTTCTTCTCCTAGCAGATCTCTTGCCAACAGCCAGATCCCATTCCCCAACCCCCTTCTCCCTCCTCATCCTATCTAGCTCCTCCTGTGCGTTTTTCAACTGCACCTGAAGGGCACAGATCTTACGCTCCTGCTCCTCTATCAATTTACTCTTGCTACATAACCTGCAGTTCCAGGAGAGGATCTCACCAGAATGTCCACTGGCTTCCCCACTGCATTCCCCCCAGTGAAAATACTTCGAACAAGTCTCACACCGCAATCCACTACTTACGAACCTACGGCAAAGCCCACACTTCTCACTCATGGTAAAATTTTACTTTTTCTAAGTTCCGCTACTACAATAAGAAGATGTTAAAAACCTGACTACAATAATCACAAACTTGCTCTACAAGGGAAGTAACTACTATTATTAACAGTATTAATTTATGCAGGCATCATATAATTTATGGACCGTGATCGGATGTGAACAGTGGACGCTATACGTCTCCGCAAAGCTATATTGCACTCGTATGATGCACAGCAAATGTTTTACCATTTGATAAGATAGTTCAGCGTAGAGAAACTGTGAAGAAGGATGTATGTCTGATAGGGGGGAAAGGTTTTCCAGCTAACATTATAGCCAGTTTTTAAGTGCAGAACGTCGCAGTCTTAGGCGTGTGTGTGTTTATGTTCTCTATCTTACCAATACCTTCCAGGTACAGATCCTAGACTCTAGAACAATAATTCAGATTTGATAGCTTCGTTTTTTAGGTAGAAATGTATCCAACTCAATTCGTCTCGAACTCCATCGCGTATAAAAATAAGTCTTTTCTTCTTATTCTTAACTGAATGCTATTACATTACGGCACTTTGAAATCTGTTACTATACATGGATAAGGAGTGCTAAGTTCCTCGACATGGTAACATCTCGAGAAATCTCGCGCACTTGGATGGGTTGGGACTTGGAGAGCTATATTCATTCACGACACGTGGAGTGTAGCGCTCTTCTTCTGATCGCTTGGAGATTAATTCTCTAACGATGATGCAGGGTGTGTTGGTCAATGATCGTGTGAGTTTGGTCTTTCACCCTAGGACGGAGAGAATGCTCTGTGACTCCAATACGATGAGAGATAGATCGTAAATTAAACACTATGCTCGAAGTGTTACAAATATGTAGAGCTTTGTCTGATGTACTTTGATCATGTTTGTGTTCGAGAATTAACAATTAATGGACGCACTGCACAGTAATGTACCCACATTCGCAATCATACTCGCAAAGTGATGTAAAAGGGACTGTTTAGCTGTGATACTGAAATGGGGGGGGGGGGGGGGAGGGGGCAGGCTGTCACATCAATGGCCGGTGCTGAACTTAGTGTAAATTTCTTCGAACTATCAAGGCTGTTGCTTAATATTACAGTACATCGAAGGTGTCTTTTGCATCACATCCGCGCATCGGTTACCGTATAATGATTTAGAGAGATAGCCTGTCGGAGTTGGGGGGAGAAGTTTTGTGGGTGGAAGACCACTTCTGGGGGGTTGCTAGCAGCTAAACAGCGATCGCGTACGTGAGTGCAGGATTACGAATAACTCGAAATGGAAGGCCGAGCCATCATCTGTTTCGTCACGGCGACATATGAACTTAAATGTAGAGGTCATGAAATACTTTCGCACGGTAGTTTGGAACCTCTCCACAACACTGCCAAACTCTTCTAGTTTCCTTATGTTGTGTGTTTTATTTAAAAATATTTCAGCGTTATGATATCCGTGGTAAGAATATGATTTACATAGTGTGATGTTTAGTTTTCTGTGAGAGGTCGTGGATCAGAGCGTCTTAATGCCAGTTTAGAATGTGACATAGCGGTCGAAGTCGTGTCAGAAAAAAATAAATGTTTGGCAGTGTACAAAGCGCGTTGGAAAACAGTGTTTCGAACAAGTAAACAGGGCCACAGTGGGCGTTTCTTGCGATTTATAGTATAGTACGCGGGATACGATCATTCGTCTAGAGTAGAGGTGATGAATCTTTAAACTACCCTCTGTAGTGTATCAATAAGTGTGTATTTAATAGGTTTGGTAGACCCAGGGAGCAGTAGCAGCAGCAGTTTGAGGGGAAAATTCAGTGAGGGGCGAAGTATGCCGTTAGGGCTGCACGCTGCGCTGTTCTGGGAAGCATTGCGAAATCTCTCTCTCTCTTTCTCTATCTCCATCTCTCTGTCTCTGTCTCTCTGCGCTGCTCCCCCAACGCAGCTTTGCATCAACGCGCGAGTAATGGCGTCTATGTGAGTTCTATATCGGATGAAGTTGTTTGAGCTTCTATAGTTGTTAATTTTTGCCTGCGTGGGGGGGGGGGGGGTGGACGGAGTAGAGAATAACGAAGACAGGATGTTGGGTAGATTTGAATGGATGTGGGTCTGTAGTACTTGTATGTAGTTTGGGGACACACCACAATGCGCGCATTTCCCCCGAATGGTCAAAACGGGGTCCTGTCGCAGTAACTCAGTTCGCTCTCTTTCTAGACGGGCCACAGAAGGTGGTGGATATGGCTTTGTCCAACTTCTGCTCAGTCCAGACTTAAAATGGTATGATTACAGGTGCAAAGCTGTATAAATGGGAGCGGTTGCAAGATGTGAAGGGACTGACTAAGAGCATGTAGGATTTTTACTGACGCAGATAGGTTCGAGAAAGGTGACTCGTTTCGAGGTATGATTCAGTTGTGGCTGTGAGCCTTCTCAATGAGTCATCGCCTTTAACTCAGTGGATATATAACGGAACATCTGACACGATATCGAGACAGAATACGTTACACATACTGGATAAATATCTAGCAGTGTGAAGGAGTTGCAAATACCGGTCGCATACTGCGTTCCTTAGCCTAATGACTATCAGAATTCACCGGGCGGGTGTGTGATATGTCTGCATTTGAGGATTAGGTTTATAAAGTATATCCGTTTGTGTAAAGAAACTATGTGCTGTTGTAGGGGGTGTGTGGATTTGACATGGGGTACTGTGATAGCTAAGGGAAGAGTATGTGTAGTGCTAAGGAGGGTACAGGTATTTACAGAGCCACAGCGTTCAACAGAGTGTGTTTCCAATACTTCCCTCATTGCTTAATACTGTTCAGTTGAGACCTAGATCGTAAGATTTAATTGTAAGTATAATGATAGAAGAAATATGTGAGGCGGTTTCTAGAATGTGTTCTTGTATGCAAAGTCTGTGGTGGTATTGATTTGCGTTCCCACGTTAATGGTAGTGGTCTTCCGAATGAGTTAACTTTACCATGTTATAGACGACCGAATAGCGAACTAAGTATGTCCTGGGCTGCTTTCGTGATCGAGTGTAACTTTGAGAACATGGCGCGTTTGCGGTGGATAGTTATTCCCTCCCATGTAAATTGTTCGGTCGACTGCTTCTGCACATTTGATGACTTTATTTAGTTGAGGGAGTATGGATTGTGCTGTGTTGGACACACGTTTGCCTGTGCTCTAGACGTGGGAACAACCATAGTTAGTTTGTAGAGAATATTGATCATCTCGGATCTGTTAGATGACCGACTCCTTCACACTGCTAGATATTTATCCAGTATGTGCAACTCTACTTGTTTCTAGTTAGTCAATGGTTTACAGTACGCTGCACATCGCTAAAGTTTGGTGTTTGTGGAGTAATAAAGAAATTGGTTCAAATGGCTCTGAGCACTATGGAACTCAACATCAATGGTCATAAGTCCCCTAGAACTTAGAACTACTTAAACCTAACTAACCTAAGGACATCACACAACACCCAGTCATCACGAGGCAGAGAAAATCCCTGACACCTCCGGGAATCGAACCCGGGAACCCGGGCGCGGGAAGCGAGAACGCTAACGCACGACCACGAGCTGCGGACTGTGGAGAAATAATTTACAGTTTATATGTTATGCATTATGCCGCGTTAGTGATCGAGAGGCTAGTGCGGTGTTCTTGATATAGAGAAGTACAGCGAAAATTGATGGTACTCGGTTATATATTCCCTGGTTGGAGATCGGTTTGACGGTCCAATATTCTTGCGAGTATCGTTTGTATTTGATGACCTGTACACAAGTTTGCGATGTTTAGTTGTCTGTGAAAAATGGTGATCAGTGTAAAATAGTTTATTACGAATGAGTGTAGCGTCTGTACAAAGAAAGAACAGGTTGGCGGTGTATAGATTGAGTTGAGGAAACTATCTGTCCAATTTATCAATCTTTGCAAAATAACGAGAGAGAGCCCCAGAAAGAAAAGGTGGATGGTGCTTCGATAGCGACGGCGTTAGTAATTCGACTGGTAAATTCAATAAGAGCTAATGAGAATGCTCGATTGATTGTGATGTGATATAGGAGCGGTGAGAACATTTGCGTATGTTGCGAGCACGAAGGCTATCACATTATGTCCGGGAGGAAGACTGGATTAGGCGATATTTTGGTAAACAGGTTCTGTTAGGGTGAGAATTTCCGTGCATACAAGCTGAGGCATGAAGAAAGCGGGCGTTAACTGTTTCTGGGACACTATACAATTCCCGAGAGGTCGACTTAGCTCTTATCTTTTTACATAGAATGTGACGTAAGAATAAGATTGGGAAGGTTGTTAGATGAGTTTGTAATTAGGTGCGTAACTTGGCGGTGTTGCGTCGGTCATGCTGGGGGGGGGGGGGGAGGGGGGTACGTGTGGCTGAGCGCGTGTGTCAACACGCCTTGCATTCAATAGCAGAGACAAGCGGCGCCTGGAGATGCCTCGAATATGAGACTAGCGTGAACGCGCTTTGGTGTGCTATGACAGTATAACGGTGACTGTATAGAGGGATGCAACTTCCACCGGTATTCGGTGGCGGCGGCTGGCGGCTGCGGTAGAACGCGCGTCCCTGGCCGGTCGCGCCAGGAGCTGTGTCTAGGTGAACACGTATTTGGATAGGGATTTCACGGGCGTGGAGTATGATCGCGGCTATCGTCACCTCATGTTTGCGGAAGCCGAGCGGGGACCCGTGCGCGGTTTGAGGGCTGTCAGGCGTGTAACTTCGCGGCGGAGAGGGTGTGGTGGCGGGTGCTTGTGCGCGTCTGTTGCGTTATTTTGCGAGCGGCCCTGTAGACTGTGCCATGCGTTATTTGGACAGTTTACGAGTACTGAGCGTGTTTGCATATATGTGTACTGCATTATTTAGGAGCAGTTTGCTATTGTTTATTGAAATTAGGAGTTGCTTGCGTGTCTGCAGACTGCGCATTGTGACGCCAAACACCTTAGGCTGGACGCTTTGTAACAGTGTGATGGATATATTCGATCGCTAAAGAAAATGTTTGAAACTAAATAGAGTGAACTCGTGCTTTACACCCACCAGCAGCCCAGAGCAGGCTGAGTTGTCTTCCCTCACGATCTTGATTTACGTCACGAAGCGGACGACAGCGTCGTAAGTATCGTGGAGAACACACTGTTTACCGCCATCCTGGATAACTGTACTTCCGTCATCAACTGGAGTCACTGTGGCGTCCTCTGACGGTGAGGAAATGTACTAAGACAGTTGGGGTCTGGAGCTCGTGGTGAACACACTAGGGGGCGCCATCTTAGATTACGGTACTTGCGTCACTACAGCGTCCTCCAGTGGCATCGATATGAACTAAGTCAGTTGGGCTATGGACTGAGTGGCGAATATACACTCCTGGAAATTGAAATAAGAACACCGTGAATTCATTGTCCCAGGAAGGGGAAACTTTATTGACACATTCCTGGGGTCAGATACATCACATGATCACACTGACAGAACCACAGGCACATAGACACAGGCAACAGAGCATGCACAATGTCGGCACTAGTACAGTGTATATCCACCTTTCGCAGCAATGCAGGCTGCTATTCTCCCATGGAGACGATCGTAGAGATGCTGGATGTAGTCCTGTGGAACGGCTTGCCATGCCATTTCCACCTGGCGCCTCAGTTGGACCAGCGTTCGTGCTGGACGTGCAGACCGCGTGAGACGACGCTTCATCCAGTCCCAAACATGCTCAATGGGGGACAGATCCGGAGATCTTGCTGGCCAGGGTAGTTGACTTACACCTTCTAGAGCACGTTGGGTGGCACGGGATACATGCGGACGTGCATTGTCCTGTTGGAACAGCAAGTTCCCTTGCCGGTCTAGGAATGGTAGAACGATGGGTTCGATGACGGTTTGGATGTACCGTGCACTATTCAGTGTGCCCTCGACGATCACCAGTGGTGTACGGCCAGTGTAGGAGATCGCTCCCCACACCATGATGCCGGGTGTTGGCCCTGTGTGCCTCGGTCGTATGCAGTCCTGATTGTGGCGCTCACCTGCACGGCGCCAAACACGCATACGACCATCATTGGCACCAAGGCAGAAGCGACTCTCATTGCTGAAGACGACACGTCTCCATTCGTCCCTCCATTCACGCCTGTCGCGACACCACTGGAGGCGGGCTGCACGATGTTGAGGCGTGAGCGGAAGACGGCCTAACGGTGTGCGGGACCGTAGCCCAGCTTCATGGAGACGGTTGCGAATGGTCCTCGCCGATACCCCAGGAGCAACAGTGTCCCTAATTTGCTGGGAAGTGGCGGTGCGGTCCCCTACGGCACTGCGTAGGATCCTACGGTCTTGGCGTGCATCCGTGCGTCGCTGCGGTCCGGTCCCAGGTCGACGGGCACGTGCACCTTCCGCCGACCACTGGCGACAACATCGATGTACTGTGGAGACCTCACGCCCCACGTGTTGAGTAATTCGGCGGTACGTCCACCCGGCCTCCCGCATGCCCACTATACGCCCTCGCTCAAAGTCCGTCAACTGCACATACGGTTCACGTCCACGCTGTCGCGGCATGCTACCAGTGTTAAAGACTGCGATGGAGCTCCGTATGCCACGGCAAACTGGCTGACACTGACGGCGGCGGTGCACAAATGCTGCGCAGCTAGCGCCATTCGACGGCCAACACCGCGGTTCCTGGTGTGTCCGCTGTGCCGTACGCGTGATCATTGCTTGTACAGCCCTCTCGCAGTGTCCGGAGCAAGTATGGTGGGTCTGACACACCGGTGTCAATGTGTTCTTTTTTCCATTTCCAGGAGTGTACTTTGTGGTGGTGTTGCCACTAATTGTTTAAATAAAAGCTGGTGTATGATTTCGACAGTTGACGATTAGCAAGCAGAGTCTTTTACATGGACTATTATTTTGACAATTTGGCTGTATGGACGTAAATGCTGTGCATTGTTTATGAGTGGTTCGCCTGCCTGTAGGCTGTGCAATGTGTTATTTTTGACAGTTTGCAATTAGGAAGAGTGTGTATAGAGCTTTATACATGAGTTATGTAGGAGTGGTTTGCAGGTCTGTATGCCGTGGGGCATGTCAGAGCCTGCGTTCTGTGATACATATACTCCATCCCTAAATAAATTGCTCCCAAATAAGTAAAGTACACTCCCTCTTCCCTCCATCACCCTAGTGTGGGCTGAGCCGTTTTTCCACCCGCCCCCTAGGAAGTGGTGGTGGTGGTACGCTTCGTTTGCAGAAATTTTCTTACGTTGGTAGCGAAAACGCAAGTGAGCTTTGTTTACTGGCAGATTTCACACTTGGCGCCTCATCCTAGGAGGAAGTGGTGGTTGGGTGGATGAGGTTAGTACAAGTGTTCTTTCTTTACACCCAATTTTTTTAGGTTGGTAGCGAAAGCGCAAGTGACCTTTCTTTACTGACAGAATTCAAACTCTGTGAGGGCTCCCAGCATGAGGTGGTGGTGTGGTCCTTGAAAAGTAGTTGAAAGTAGGTAGTTAAACACCTTTGCATACATGTATGAAATTGTAAACTGAATTATTTTATATGATTAAAATTGAAATGGAATTAAGTACTTAGGTAATTGATAGGTTAGATGTGCGATGTGGGTGTTAGCATATTTACACAAGACTATGTCCGTCGAGTGCATGGAGGGGCGATCGAGGGTGTGTGACGTAAGCGGTCGGACGTCCGCGGGGCGGCGGCGTGATGCTTGTATGGTTATAACGCGCGCGCGCGCTTGCAAGAGTGAGAGAGAGGGGAGAGAGAGAGAGAGAGAGAGAGAGAGCAGACCGTTTTGAGTCAATTAACTTAGCGAGGGGTCTCGTGGCGACCAAACGTGTTGTTGTACAGTCATGGCGTATTCCACTCTCGAGCAAACTTTGGCGCCAAAAGTGTGGCACGGCTTTCTCGGTCGCACAAAGACACGTGGTGGATGGCGAACGGTCGGCATCGTCAGGTTTGAACATGTCCAGGAAAACAACTTTCGCGCCGAAAGTGTGGCAGAGCGTTCTTTGCCCACCGCATGCTGGACCGAACGGCCAACCGTTGTGTGATGTGTGGAAGATTCTGCTCCTAGGCAAACAATTTTGGCGCGAAACGTGTGGAGGCGATGAATACACGTGGTGAATGGACAACAGACCGTTGTGACGTCAACATCGGCAAGTTCCAGCGTGTACAGCGAAAACATGTTTACAATGTGGGAGTGATCGCTGGTCCAGTGGCTAGCACGGACCACCTCCAGCACGCGAGCAGCCTCTTCATGTGACAGCCGTCGACAGCAGTCCGCGCGCTGGCTGGTGGGGCAAGGGGGTCGTGACGATCTGAATTAACTCAGTTGGAGCGCGGACGTCGTGGCGACTGGACTGCGATCTCGAAGATGTGTACTGATTGTGCTGGAGAACAATTGATGACCGTACTGCTTGAAATAAAGACTGCAGTCCCTTTCCACCTGCAAAATCAAAGGATGTGACTTAGGTTACTATAACTGCAATTTATTATTTGATGCGAGTTTGATAGGTTAGCAGTGAAAAAAGGTAAGTGACCGTGAATGTTCATAGGATCTGGACTATTTCGTACGTGTGATCGATTATGGGGTTGGGATTTGAACTTGTGATAGATTTTTGTTATGGATGTAACGGAAATGGCTTTCTCGCCACGAAAATCGGACATCTTGAATAAATAATAATAAATGATAATAAATAATAAAAAATAGAAGTACAGTTTTCGAGACATTATCGTGTTGGAATTTGAACTTGGCGCAATTTTCTAGTGGAGGTAGACCAATACTAAAAATAAATAATAATTACAATAAATGATGAATGATAATGAATAATAATAAAGACAAGTATGGTTTGGCAGCCATTATCGCGTTGGAATTTGAATTTGGTGCAAATTTTTTAGGGGAGGTAGGCCACTAATAATAAATAATAATGATAGTAAATGATAACGAATGATAATGAATGATAATAAATGATAATGAATAATAATGAATAATAATAAAGACAAGTACAGTTTTGCAGGCATTATCGTGTTGGAATTTGAGTTTGGCGCCAATTTTTTGTGGAGGGTTAGGTTAGTGGATGTAGCCTAATTGGCCTTTTTTCCCGCCAAAATTCAAATTTCCCACCATTTTTCTGGAAGGTTAGGTTAGTGGACATAGCCCAATTGGCCTATTTTCCCACCAAAATCCGCCATCTTGGATGACATCATGTGCTGCTGCCAAGTCTACATGCCGCCATCTTGGATGACGTCATGGCAGTCATCTTGAATAAATTTGGCAACAATGCAGAGTGCGCTTACACACAGGTTGCCCCACTACTATTGTGTCATAAACCATTGCTAAAAAAGTGGAAATTGCAAACGTGTGTACATATTATAAATTGAACCCCCCCCGCCGCTTTTTCCAGTCTGTGTATGTTCAGGTTAGTTTTAAGAGGTAGTGCAGGGACCCTGATACGGTTTTCGTTAACCGGGGGACAGATTCACGAGAATGGTTTCTGTCTGATTCGTAGTTGTAGTAATGATGAATATGTGATATGAGTATTGTTTATCTCTTGCATCTTCAATTCGAGTTTCTAGTCAGATCTGGTGACGATGATGGAAGTGACGGCTGGTTATCTGGTGGGAAAAGCGGTAAAGTAAACAGTGTCCGTAACTCCAGAGTGCAGCAAAGCTAGACCAGCGTCGATGCACCTGTACATATGTAGGGCCCGCAGCAATCAGCAGCTGTTTACTGATGTCGCTGTGGTGTACGAGATGGTGACGAAGTTGAATGACTGTAGGAGGATACAAGACAGACAAAATTTCTAGTCTGTTTGATGAATGAGATCTAGCTGTAAGTGTGGAGAAATGTAAGTTAATCCAGATGAGTGGGAAAAAATATTCCATAATGTTAGAATATAGCAATAAGAGCGTGCTAGTTGACACAGTCAGGTCGATTAAATATCTAAGCTTAACGTTACAAAGAGATATGAAACGGAAATCGCATATAAATATTGTTGTGGGGGAAAGCGAATGGTCGATTTCGGTGTATTGGGAGAGTTCTAGGAAGGTGTTGTTGTTCTGTAAAGGAGTCTGCTTGCAGAACAGTAGTGTGACCTATTCTTGAGTACTGGTATAGCTTTTGGGATCCCCGTCAGGTCGAATTAAAGGAAGACATCAGCACTTCAGAGGTGGACTGCTAGATTTGTTACCAGTAGGTTCGAACAACATACAAGTATTTCGGAGACGCTTCGGGAACTCAAACGGGGAATCGCTAGAGCGAAAGCGACGTTCTTTTCGAGAGACACTATTGAGAAAATTTAGAGATCCGGCACTTGAAGTTGACTGCAGAGCGATTCTACTGCCGAGAACGTACATTTGGGGTGAGGACCGCGAAGACAACATATAGTGGCACAACGCACTCTCTGCAATGTACCGTGCAGTGGCTTGAGAAGTGTGTTTGTAGAGGTACATGTAGATGTTATAAATGAAACTCGTCCACCATGTCTTTCGTTCTGTTTTTAAAAGATAATCTGAGGAACTACTGCAGGGATTTTGATGCTCTTTTGATTAATAGATTGGTTCACAAGTAAGGTTTGTGTATATAATTTATTACCGTTCAAAATGGTTCATATAGCTCTGAGCACTATGGGACTTAACATCTGAGGCCACGAGTCCCCTAGAACTTAGAACTACTTAAACCTAACTAACATAAGGACATCACACACATCCATGCCCGAGGTATTACCGGTATGCGAGACAAGTGGCTCAGCTGTAGATAATTAGTGCTACTCATGCGAAAACGGAGCATGTCGCTAGTCGAATTTAATTTAACTGTTACGAAGTCTTTTTCTAGAGTTATTTGTCTGGATGTTAGCCTTTTATGGAAATGAAAAGTGAATGATGGACAGTTCAGGCTATAGAAGAATAGAAGCTTTTGAAATGTGGTGTTAGAGAAGATTGCCGAAGATTAGATGGACTGACCGGATAACTGATGAATAATTCGGGAGAAAAAAAGTTATGGAACAAATAGCCTAAAAGAAAGGGACGGTAGATAGGAAAGGTGATAAGGCATCGTGGATTCATCAACACGGTAATTAAGGTAAGCGTACGTGGTAAACATTAGAGGGAGATCGTGGGTCGTCTATAGTTAACAGGCTCAAACTGTTCAAATGGCTCCGAGCACTGTGGGACTTAAGTTCTGAGGTCATCAGTCCACTAGAACTTAGAACTACTTAAACCTAACTAACCTAAGGACATCACACATATCCATGCCCGAGGCAGGATTCGAACCTGCGACCGTAGCGGTCGCGCGGTTCCAGACTGTAGCGTCCAGAACCGCTAGATCACCCCGACCGTCTAGGCTCAAATGAATGTTGTTTCCAGTAGATGAGCAAAAATAAAGAGGCTTGGCCATGACTGATTAACATGAAGTCGCCACAGACCAGTTTTAAAGGTGAAGGCTACAACAGTAACTTGTCATACAGTGAAACTGAAGAGTGACTTGTGGGGTGCAGCTGGACGAGGGTCGTAGGCTATGCTGTTTTGTCTTCGCAAATTAGAGAGAGACTCGCGTGGTGGAGTCTGGTGTCTTACCGAGAAGCGGTCGAGCTCGTGGCCAATGAAGACGGCGTAGAGGCGCTGCTGCTGGCGGATCTCGGAGCCGTTGTCCTCCTCGGAGTTGCCGCGGTCCTCGCGCGTCGACAGCCACAGCTTGAGCCGGATGCGGCCCTGGATGTTGGAGCGCTGCGTGCGCGCCTCCAGCTGGTACCAGCGGTCCAGCCCCGTAGACGGGATGTCCTGCGGGCGCACCAAGCAGCGCTATCGGCATAGCCGCATTTCTTATCCTAGTTACGTTGCGATCATGACAGCTGCACATTGAAGATTATCAACAGTAATACTGAAGCAGTTATTGCTGGCTAAAATCAAGAGTTAAAAGAAAAAAAAAGGACCTGAATTGTGAATGAAACTTCAGGGCGCATACCGGATGATTATAATTAAAGTGCAGGTACTCACAGAGGCACGGTATGGGCTATAATTATTGTATGGCACCGAAACCTGGTAGATACTCTAATGTACACTAATGGCCATTAAAATTGATACACCACGAAGATAACGCGCTGCAGACGCGAAATTTAACCGACAGGAAGAAGATGCTGTGATATGTAAATGATTAGCTTTTCAGAGCATTCACACAAGGTTGACGCCGGTGGTGACACCTACAACTTGCTGACACGCGGAAAGTTTCCAACCGATTTCTCATACACAAACAGCAGTTGACCGGCGTTGCCTGGTGAAACGTTGTTGGGATGCCTCGTGTAAGGAGGAGAAATGCGTACAATCACGTTTCCGACTTTGATAAAGGTCGGATTGTAGCCTATCGCGATGGCGGTTCATCGTATCGCGACATTGCTGCTCGCGTTGGTCGAGACCCAATACTGTTATCAGAATATGGAATCGGTGGGTTCAAGAGGGTAATACGGAACGCGGTGCTGGATCCCAACGGACTCGCATCACTAGCAGTCGAGATGACAAGCATCTTATCCGCATGGTTGTAACGGATCTTGCAGCCACGTCTCGATCCCTGAGTCAACAGGTGGGGACGTTTGCAAGACAACAACCATCTGCACGAACAGTTCGACGACGTTTGCAGCACCATGGATTATCAGCTCGGACACCATGGCTGTGGTTACCCTTGACGCTGCATCACAGACAGGCCTGCCTGCGATGTGTACTCAACGACGAACCTGGGTGCGCGAATGGCAAAACGTCATTTTTGCGGATGAATCCAGGTTCTGTTTACAGCATCATGGTGATCGCATCCGTGTTTGGCGACATCGTGGTGAACGCACATTGGAAGCGTATATTCGTCATCGCCATACTGGCGTATCACCCGACGTGATGGTATGGGGTGCCATTGGTTACGCGTCTCGGTCGCCTGTTGTTCGCATTGACGGTATTTTGCACAGTCGACGTTACATTTAAGATGTGTTACGACCCATGGCTCTACCCTTCATTCGATCCCTGCGAAACTCTACATTGTAGCAGAATAATTGACGACCGCATGTTGCAGGTCCTGTACGGGCCTTTCTGGATACAGAAAATGTTCGTCTGCTGCTCTGGGAGCACATTCTCCAGGTCTATTACCAATTGAAAACGCCTGGTCAATGGTGGCCGAGCAACTGGCTCGTCACAATATGCCAGTCACTACTCTTGATGAACTGTGGTATCGTGTTGAAGTGCATGGGCAGCTGTACCTGTACACGCCATCCAATCTCTGTTTGACTGAATCCCCAGGCGTATCAAGACCGTTATTACGGCCAGAGGTGGTTGTTCTGGGTACTGATTTTTCAGGATCTATGCACCCAAACTGCGTGAAAATGTAAGCATATGTCAGTTCTAGTATAATATATTTGTCCAATGAATACACGTTTATCATCTGCATTTCTTCTTGATGTAGAAATTTTAATGGCCAGTAGTGTATTAATGCAGAACTGATTTACACAGCTCATTTAGTCACCACGTGTAAATCTGGCGCTGCGAATGCAAAAAAGACGTATATAAATGTTTCTATGTGTAATGTATTAGGAATGCGACGTGGGAAGAAACTGGCAAGTATGTGACAAACGCTTTATGCTGATTTTATTGTTACCACCACTCGAACACTTTGCTCAACATGAGCACCAGAGACGTCAACGAGATGCAGTACAGCGCTAGATTTCATCTGGCGACCAAAACTGGTTCTGATGTTTTTCCACCGTAAATAGGTTCCACATTAACACATTAGCATATCTACCAAATTTCGCTGTCATACGATAATTACAGCCCACAGTGAACGTCCATGAGTAGCTGCACTTTAATTATAACCACTTGTGGAGATGTTGATGATATAACGGGTATTAAATGACAAAACGTTTATCCCATCATAAACAATTGCCCATCATCAGCATCATTACAGATGTAACTGTTATGGGCATGAATATACTCTTGTATTCGTTATGGCGTGGAAGCAAACGGCCTAGAGTGTCAACTTGAGCCACAGCGTACTGTGCCTTAAGGATATGCTGTGTTTTCATGTAAATTGCTGTCTGAAGGCTGGTGTGAGGATAAACATCTTTCCGTCCTATGAGGATATTGATAAGTCTTAGGCACGTTGTAGAAGGACCGACCCTGAATACTTAGCTAGCGGCTTTACGTGCAACGGCCTCTTGTTTCCGAGAAAATTGATGTTGAAGTTTTATGTGTGCCTCCTATACCTGTAACTTCAGTAGTGTTCCGACCAAGTGAGCGTAGTGCAGTGGCTGAAGTTCACGGTCACATGCTGGCGGTATGGTTTAAAATCCCTTCCATGTACTTACTGTTTCTTCAGTTTCATTGTGCAAAATGTCATTAAATAGTATATATCATGAAAAATGAAAAAAAATAATATTTTCACCGTAGTAAGTTCAGCAATAAATCAAACATTACACAGAACTTTCTTCGAGTGAGCATTTAATTTGTTACAGAATAGTTTTACTTGCTATCGTTTGTATCGTTTGCTGTGCTAGTACACAATTCCGGACGGTTTTCGTTGTAGGAGCATCAAAGCGCAAAAACGTATAGCACCAAATACTGTTAATGAAAGCCACTGCCTTGCAGGCATACGGATTTCTCAGGAGCGATACTGGAAAACACAGTTCGTTTTAATTCATAAAGATTATTCTTTCTTTAATCAAATTCGACGCGAACCACACATACTTAATCAATCCTGTGAAAAAAGATGGACTAAATTCATACAGAATTTAAAAAAATAAAATTTTATGGAATCTTCCCTCGAAACAATTTCACTATTAGTCTTCAGCAAGTCGGGAGCATTCCGAATTCTCTTCATGAAAATTTTTACCTATTTGCAAAGATAAACGTCAAAGGATTGGCAAAGTAGAGTACATTTGGGTGGGATAATTTTTGTGGTGCAGGTGTCTGATCAGTCTGCCCTCCCCACAAATCAATAATGTAAAGCAATTTTTCTTGTCCCACGTACGCAAGAACAACAGATTTTAGAAACTCTTCGTACAGCACCTTAGAGAACATCCCTGATTTCTTGCAAGTCACAAATACATTTTTTGAGTGAGTCATCTCGAAGTCCAGTTTCCGAACAATGCGACTAAATTTCCCGTATGGTTCTTGCATACATATGCAAATGTAATGGAATATCTTTTCTGAGGCAGTTTTAATATAGTGTCTTGTGAAGGAACGACTAATCTAGTTGAAATCGGTTTTCGCTCGTTGATCCGCGAGGGATCTACTGTACGTCGATTGGCACTGGCCACCGGTTCGATCCATGTTAAGTACATTACAGAGGTCAAAACGTGAAATCAGTACTTTCGTCTGTATCTGGAATCCTTCCGTGGCTGATAATACTTCGTCCATCTTTGCGAACTCGTTGGAGCTGTCCAAATATTTGGAATTTTAACTACGAACCGCAAACAGAATACACATTTGAAAGAAGTGTGCGCTAATGATTCAGTAACGAAATTACTACGGGGAAGATGACTATATTTGAATAATTTTATATGACATAGTATTTAATGATACTCTACACGATTAAATTACAAAAGAAAGATCATGAACCCACACAGTCAACGTCGTGGTCCGGAGCCGTAGGCCCTGCGCTACACTCCCTAGATAGGAAGATGCTTAACATTTGCGGATATAGTAGGTACGCATAACACTTCAAAATCGATTCCCTCGGAAACTAGGGGCCGTCGCATGAAAGGAAAGTGTTCAGGACGGGACCCTGTACAACATACCTAAGAGTTATCACAATCTATGATTAAAATCTGATGTTCCCCTTGTCAGTATCGAACAGATCTCCGAAGACTGTCTTTTGTCCATTACAGCTTTTGGTACACTGTTGTTATGTGTACAAACATGTTCTGATCCTTGGTACCTAGTGTATTTGCACCAAGTGACGTAACGCATGAGATCTGTAAACAGAGTACTATATTATACTCTATAGTCAGGAGTATATGGTACTATAGCCACATAAAAGAAAGGAAATATTATGGAATGTCATGTGCTATGGAACATACATGATGAATGATATTTTATTGATTGAGAATGAGAGAAATCGGAGTGGTGAGAGGAAACCGAAGGATCTGGAGAGGCAAGCTAGTGAAAGGACGAAAGTTTCTACAAGAAGAATAGATTATGACATGTCTAGCGAAGAAAATCTTTTCTATAGTCTGGGAATATTTTACATTGTTGTTAAAATTTTAAACGCTTTTTTTCGCAGTGCATCTTTTGCCTTGTATGAAACACTTTCAAGTGAACTGTTCGAGATGGTAATCTAAAATTTTCAGCTTTTTACAGCTGTCAGCGTACGCATTATATCACAGCCTTTCAATATGTCAAAGAGTAAAAGATCAACAGAAACATAAGTTTATGAAAAACCTGTTTTAATTTTTCCTGTTATAAACAGGAATAGTTGTCAGTGTACTGAAATTCTTTTATATTAAGTGTCAAGTATGAAAACCGTGTTACTAAAAATGTTTATAGTACATTTGGTGCAAAATACAATGATTCCTTAATTTAACATCGCAGGTATAGGAGAGTCGGAGCCCTCTTCATCAGACTATGGTCAGTACTGTAATCCATTATAAGCGAGCCTTTTATGATATCTGTCATGTCGATGACACACACGACACTGACTGTGTTCAACTATCTGCTGTAGCTTCGACAAATCATATCCAGAATGCGTTTTGGAGCCTTATAATGGAAAACATAATTGGCGTCAAGGAATCGCCTGAGATCAAGACCGTTACGATTTAGTTACAGTGCTCGCAAAAACAAGTACTAACTCAGAAAAGTTCTAGGCGCAGGAGTTAAAGATATATTTCATTACGTTACTGAAATTATTACTCCGGTAAGTCAACTAACATTATACAGCACAGTCTGTTACTTTTGAGATAATAATCGCTTTACTTACTTTTTTCCATCTGTCTAGTTTTCATTTGGCTTCCCCTTATACATATGTACTGTGAAACCCACTTTTCGGTGTGTGGCAGAGGAATAACAACAATATCCTAGGTACTAACCATTCCACACGACAACAGACGGTATACAGGAACTATAATTCTGAGGGATCTGCACTTAAACAATCACAGAGAGATTGAGTGAGTGAGTTTCCTGGTAAATTTCCACACAAAACTTCTACATTTCTTGGAACCTTCAACATAAGCAACGCAATCCAACTAGGAAAACTGGGCAACCTAACATTAGTGCTCGATGAACAAAATATGATGACACTTGCTCTGCCGAAAACACGCATAACAGACGTAAGACATGATGGGTTATGGAAACTATAGTGTTTTCGAGAGGAAGACAGAAAAACGAATCGCGAGCGGTGCTCCATTTCTGGGCATGGCCTTCGTGGTACACAAGAAGATAATCAGTTCGATCAGAGAAGTCACCCCCATAAACAACAGGCTAATAACAATGCGCTTACGGTGTGCAAACAAGAAATACACCATGATAACACAAACACGTCCCCACAGACGGAGATAAGAAAAAAGACCCCAGACCAACAAATAAAATTCTGGGCAACATTAGAGACTGTGATTGTCAATATCGGCAAAGTCTTACAGAAATTCAACTCACAAATCGGTAGAGAAAGAAAGTCACCAGAGAGCTGTGGGAAAGATCCTCACGCACGAATGTACAAGCAAAAACGACATGAGATTCATCGAACTATGCCAGCAGAACAGCTTGAAGATTATGTCAACGTACCTCAGAAAATACCCGCGAAAACAGAAAACATGAAATTTACCTATCGACAAATGGGATAATTGCAAATAGACCATGTGACGTTTCCTGCTCAATCCAGAAAGAGATCTGTGGCATTAAAGTTCAAATGTCTCTGAGCACTATGGAACTGAGGTCATCAGTCCCCTAGAACTTAGAACTACTTAAACCTAACTAACCTAAGGATATCACACACATCCATGCCCGAGGCAGGATTCGAACCTGTTACCGTAGCAGTCGCGCGGTTCCGGACTGAAGCGCCTAGAACCGCTTGGCCACCGCGGCCGGCCCATTAAAGTTCTCAGAGATGCATATGTTGATCCAGATCACTATCCCAGCAGTATCGGGAGAGACATCGAGCAAACACACGGGAAGAATTACATAGAAAAATTACACATAAAGTAAAAGAACTGATACCATGAAGAAAGAACATTAAATACCCATGGTGAACTCAGAATGTGAAAATACGGTAGCAATACCCAAACAAGCCTTCCAGGAAAACAATAGTAAAAAATTCCCGAAAATCCTATATCGTTTTAACTAGTCTAGAAAGCAGGCTGCAAAACTCAGTAGGCAAACCAACAAAGTACATAAAGGAAGAACTGGACGCTACAGAGGAAAACTGTTGCAACCACAACACGAAAGAGTTCTACAGGACATTCGTAAGGAAGGTCCGCGGCAACACACCTCAAAACTTATGCTTCAGAAAACAAGATGGAAAACTCGAATTAATTAATCAAGAGAATTGTCAGGAGCTGGCACGTTATTTCTCTCATCTCCTTAATTGCCCTGAACCTGAGAAAAGGTTCTCAAGAACGGACTGCACTGCAATTTGCCCTGAATCGCTCCTACCAACATGAGAAAAGGTCCACATAAGCATGCTTAAACTGAAAAACAACAGCACATCCAGTGGAGACGGCTCCATTGCAGAACTACTGTAGTGCCGTGGGTCAAAGTCTGTACAGGAACCTACACAAATAACCAGAACCGTCTGGCAAAGACAAAAACTTCATGACGACTGGAAATGCTCACTTAGCCACCCACTGCACAAGAAAGGAGACAGGAGGAATGTGAACAACTGCAGAGGAATCTGACTGCTACAGGACACCGACAAAATTTTCTAAGCGTGCTTACTGCGGAGAACACGAGAAGAGTTAGGACACAAAATTAGTGAATACCAGATACGCCCCTACCCCAGTCATTCACGCGCAGAACGAATCTTCAATCTGAAAACTGTTCTTACTCCAGTAATTTGCACTTTCATAGATTTCGAGAAATCATACGGGTCTATTGACCGACAATCCTTCTTCAACATCTTAGAAGAATAGGGACTCGACCCAAAAATACTACGACTAATCAACCAGACACTGTCCGGATCAGTATTGAAACTTAAATTCATGGGTGTAATCTCCGATCCCTTCATGATCAAAACTGGAGTACGGAAAGGCGACAGAATATCCCCACTATTATTCACCCTAGAGCTGGACAAAGTATTGAGGGAATACGAAAAAGAACAAAATCCAAGGACACATGAAACAAACAGGACTAGGCCGATACAGGGAGAATGTAGAAGCCTCAGACCTACCTTTTGCAGACGGCTTGGCCATATTCTCGGATAACTAAGCAACAGCAGCTAAACAAAGGGAAATACTAAAAGAATCTGCAGAAAGAGTTGACCTGCAAATCTCTTTCCACAAGAAGCCGTTCAACCACTATTACAGGATTCGGATGAAGAAATCAGACCTTGAAAGCTGCCGAACAGTTACGGAACATCGTCCACAAAGAAGTGATATTTCCGTGGAAGCGAAACTTTCAATACGAAAGTTGCCTGGGGATACTGACACGGTAGTCCTACGTGCTGATAAAGGAAGCGCTGCTATTGCCTCAGGAAAACACTAAGGAAAAGATATATAGTGTACCAAGCACTGGTGCATGCAGGTAGATTAGCAGAGATCCTACCAACAAGGTGACAGTAGGAACTGCTACCTGACTGAACGCTTCATCGCTACCAAAGGAGGTTATACATTGAGAAGCACGTGATGCAGTACCACCGAAGTTTTTGGGCTTCCTAAAATTCACAAGATGGATAAGAATGAGCGTCTAGAGGATCTTCCCATGCGGCCAGCAACGAGCACTACTGATTCACCAACGTATCTTATTGCCAAATATTTAGCTTTATTATTAAAACCATTGGTAGGGAAACAGTAATTCTATGGCTTTTATTCAGAGACTTATCAACCTCTGGCTAAATAGTACGGACATTCTGTTTAGTTTTGACGTGGTGTCATTATAAACCAAGGTGTTTTGCCGGCCAACATTTTCACGAAAACATCACGGCCAAATTTGAGCTTGCACTCCTGTCATCTCGTTTCAGTGTAGTGGTGAAATCCGTGAACAGATTGATGGAGTTGTTACGAGAAGCCCCCTCACTCATCTGGTAGCTAATTTATGTATGGAAGCTTTGAGAACAAGGCACTGGACTCCTGCAAGGTTTAAACCAACGGTCTTCTGGAGGTACATGGACGACACAATGGGACATGACCTCCCGGGAAGGATGAGTTACATCGATTTCTTGAGTATCTGAATTCTATTCACGCTAGTATTAAATTTACTATGGAAAGAAAAAAAAAGATGGATGCCTCCCTTTTTTGGATTTTTCGTCCGTCGTAAAGTTGATGGCACATTAGGACATGCTGTGTATCGTAAACCAACGCATACTAAACTATACTCACATGCCAGTAGCTATCACTACCCTTCGGAAGCCTTAGCTGTCCTTAAGACCTTATTGCACAGGTCGCACAGTGTATCCGATAATCGCAGTTTACAAGAAGAGCTCACACACCGCAAGAGAGTTTTTAAAGCCAATGGTTGTTCCCAGAAAGAAATTCGCAGAGCATTCAGTGTGAATCCTAGAATGAAAGTACGCGGTCTGGAAAAGATAGTAATGACTTCAGATCACGAGCGTTTTTGCCTTATGTTGGTGCTCTTTCCTGGAAGATAAGCCGTATTCTCGAGAAACACCGTTTTAAGGTGATCTTCCGGCCTCCTACGAATATTGCAGCCTTGCTCGGCTCTGCGAAGGATAATTTATTGCTTCGTAAGGTGGGTGTGTATCAGATTCCTTGCGGGGATTTGAAATGTCGTATATAGGTCAGACAACACGCAGTCTTCATGAGAGGTGCGTGGAACACGGAAGATACACAAGCTTACTACAGCCAGACAAGTCAGCTATGGTAGAACATTGTATACAGTAGATACGGATCATTAGATGAATTACTGTGACGTGACGATTTTAACACCCACCTCTTCCTTTTGAGATTTCATTTTCAAGGAAGCAATAGAAACTAGATTAACCAATAACCTAATAAATAGAGATAATGGTTTTAGTTTGGAAGGAATCCGGCTCTTGGTGTAATGAAATTGCACACAAGTCGTCTAGGTGTTACAGCCCCCGAACATACATCGATAAGTGTAAGTGTACCTCTTTACCGCCGACCAGCATCTGTGAGCTGCATGCGCAGTATCGCCGCGGTGGGGTACATACGGCCACGTTTGGCACCTTGCCTGAGGATAGCCGGACGGTACACGGCCGAAGTATCAGTGGTTCAAATGGTTCAAATGGCTCTGAGCACTATGGGACTTAACTTCTGAGGTCATCAGTCCCCTAGAACTTAGAACTAGTTAAACCTAACTAACCTAAGGACATCACACACATCCATGCCCGAGGCAGGATTCGAACCTGCGACCGTAGCGGTCGCGCGGTTCCAGACTGCAGCGCCTAGAACGCTCGGCCACTCCGGCCGGCGAAGTATCAGTGGAAGAAGTAATATTTGCGTTGCTGTATGCCCGAAGTTTAATGGATTACTCATTTGCTAAAAATTAAACGCATAAAAATTAGATGCAAAACATAGCAAGATAAGCAGAGCTACAAATTTCAAATATTTGGGTGACATACTCGAACCTACAGGACGAGAAAAGATCTCACAGGACTCGACTACAAATAAATAACGGGAGCTTACTGAAAAACACAAATGTGTAATATGAAATGTGTGTCCGTTCAAACGAATATCAGACATTACAACACAGTAATCAGGCCTGACATACTCTATGGAAGTGAGACGCTAACACTCCATACGAAAAGCGACATGGAAAGCATACTGAAGAAAGAACGCAAAATCATGAAAACAATTTTCAGCCCAAAGCTAACAGAAGAGGGATACAGATCACTCTCTAGGAAAACCGCACGGAAGATGTCAGAAAAACAAGGTTAAAGTTTTACAGGTACATCAGCAGGCTACCACCAACAAGACTCACGAACAGAATTCTGACTTCAAGTCAACAGTACCATGGACCATACGAGTCAAACTTGACGTAGAAAAAGCACAAATCGATCCAATAGAAATTGAAGACAGAAACGTTTACAGACACAAGTGGGATGTGGAGTGAGAGAATGACGTCGCAAAGAAATCTGGGACAAAATGGACTGAAGAAAGAAAGAGACTCTATGTAGAAAAAATGAGAGAAGCGTGGAAGATCAGAAGAAAGCTCAAATGAGGCAGAGCTCTTTGCATAACTCTACTGGGTCTCGACGCAAATAATAATATAATAACAAAAGTATATAAGAGGAAGCAATATGTTGGTTGCCTCTTCTAGTGAAGTACGGTTTCTGATATTTAAGAGTAAATCTTAGCCTGATGCACAACGCCTCTCTTGTAGCATACGTCACAAGAGTTGGGTGAGCATGTCCCTGACGCTTCCGCACACGCAGGACGAACTGTGATGAGAGACGCAGTTCTTCTTTGAATCTTCTCTATTTATTTTTTCTTTGTTTCCTACCCGATAAGACACACAGGCTGAGTGGCAGTTTTGGATGAAAGTATATTTACGAGTCTTTATGGAGAGGAGACGTAACCGCTTTTCAGAATAACTTATTATTATTATTACGGATTTCTCTAACAAGTACCAAAATGGTCCTTATAGTGGCCTTCCACCACCCACCTCTGTAACTGATGTCGCTAAGGTACGACTGTGTGGGGCTAGCAGGCTCGGAGATGGCCATTTCGGCTCTTGAAAGTGCAAACGTAATCATCCCCCATAAATTGTCGTCAAAGGGAGGGTACAGTTTCTGATAGACTCCACACCAAAGCCATTGGTTAAATTAAAAACCTATCCTGATAATCTAATGGACTAAAGGTATGTGAGACTTATGATGGTGATCCGTTTGTTGGATGGGGACGTTAAGCTTGGACGCTCCCTTGGTGCTATTCGAGAGGAGTAGGCATACAGTATGTACGAGAACCAATAGCAAACAGACAGTGGAAACCCAAGAAAGAAACACTCGGTTTAAGAGAGGGTATAAGACAGTGTTGTCGTCTTTTTACCTTACTGTTTAATCTCACATCTTCGAAGCAAGGAATCAGTGGAGGTTACACGAGGCAGACTATCACAGGCAAAGAGAGCATTCCCCCTTTAAAAGACTACTACCATCAAATGTACTACTCGATCCCAGGAAGAAATTTCAAAGAATGTACCGTCTTGGAGTCAACATTAATTGGAAGTGTCTCATGGACTGTGGAAAGTTGGACAAAAAGGGAATCGAAGCTTTTAAGATGAGATGATATGTAGTGTTACAGGAGGTTGCTGAAAAGTTAGGTGAATCTCTGCAGTATTCACAAGTAAAGAAATATGTGGAACAGACTTAGATTAGATTAGATTAGTTTTTCGTTCCATAGATCCGTGCTGAGGAGATCCTCGTGGATGTGGAACATGTCAATTTCTTTTTTTACCTGAAATAACAATACTAATAGTATGAGTATATACAATACATCATTTTTAAAGCTGAAATAACAATACTAATAGTATGAGTATATAAATACATCATTTGTTTCTATTAAAAAATTCGTCAATGGAGAAGAAGGAGTTGGCCACTAGTAAGTCTTTCAGGCTGCTTTTAAACTGATCTTTATTTGTAACTAAATTTTTTATGTTTCCTGGCAAATTTTTGAAGATGAGTGTTCCTGAGTAGTGGACCCCGTATTGAACTAAAGTGAGTGCTTTTAAGTCCTTGTGCTGATCATTTTTGTTCCTGGTATTGTATGTATGAACTGAGCTGTCTTTTGTAAAACGAGATGTTATTTAGTACAAATTTCATTAAGGAGTAAATATACTGAGAGGCAGCAGTTAGTATACCCAGTTCTTTGAAGAGGTTTCTACAGGACGTCCGTGAATTTACTCCACAAATAATACGTATTATACGCTTGTAGATTCTGAAAACTTTTGTTTGACTTGAAGAGTTACCCCAAAATATTATACCATATGACATTATGGAATGAAAGTAGGCAAAGTATGCAAACTTTTTCATTTTTATGTCGCCTATGTCTGCTAACACTCGAATTGCAAATACAGATTTGTTAAGGCGTTTCTGCAGTTCTGTGTTGTGCTCCTCCCAACTGAATTTATTATCGAGTTGTAATCACAGGAATTTAAGAAGGTGCAGAATGATAAGACATGTGTTTAAGATATCAAGGAATAACTTCCCTGGCAGTAGTAGAATATACCCAACAAATAATCGCAGACATGGATACAAGTGCTACTCTGAGATGGAAAGATTGACTCAGAAGAAGAAGTTGTGTGCGCGCGGGGGCACACAAACACACACACACACACACACACACACACACACACACACACAAGGTCCATGTGCCGTCTCTCTCCTCATCAAGACATCGTTACACGTGCACCCTCTGTTACCAGCGACAGTTACAATGAAGCTACTTGACAAGTGGTGCCTGTTGCCAATTACACTACTGGCCATTAAAATTGCTACACCAAGAAGAAATGCAGATGATAAACGGGTATTCATTGGACAAATATATTATACTAGAACTGACATGTGATTACATTTTCCCGCAATTTGGGTTCATAGATCTTGAGAAATCAGTACCCAGAACACCCACCTCTGGCCGTAAGAACGGCGATACACCTGGGCATTCAGTCAAACAGAGTTTGGATGGCATGTACAGGTACAGCTGCTCATGCAGCATCAACACGATACCACAGTTCATCAAGAGTAGTGACTGGCGTATTGTGACGAGCCAGTTGCTTAGCCACCATTGACCAGACGTTTTCAACTGGTGAGAAATCTGGAGAATGTTCTGGCCAGGGCATCAGTAGAACATTTTCTGTATCTAGAAAGGCCCGTGCAGGACCTGCCACATGTGTTAGTGCATTATCCTCTTGAAATGTAGGGTTTCGCAGGGATCGAATGAAGGGTAGAGCCATGGGTCGTAACATATCTTAAATGTAACGTCGACTGTTCAAAGTACCGTCAATGTGAACAAGAGGTGACCGAGACGTGTAACCAATTGCACTCCATACCATCACGTCGGGTGATACGCCAGTATGGCGATGACGAATACACGCTTCCAATGTGCTTTCACCGCGATGTCGCCAAACACGCATGCGACAATATGATGCTGTACACAGAATCTGGATTCATCCGAAAAAATGACGTTTTGCCATTCGTGCACCCAGATTCGTCGTTGAGTACACCATCGCAGGCGCTCCTGTCTGTGAGTCAGCGACAAGGGTAACCGCAGCCTGGTCTCCGAGCTGATAGTCCATGGTGCTGCAAACGTCGTCGAACCGTTCGTGCAAATGATTGTTGTCTTGCAAACGTCCCCATCTGTTGACTCAGGGATCGAGACGTGGCTGCACGATCCGTTACAGCCATGCAGATAAGATGCTTGTCATCTCGACTGCTAGTGATGCGAGTCCATTGGGATCCAGCACGGCGTTCCGTATTACCCTCCTGAACCCATCGATTCCATATTCTGCTAACAGTCATTGGGTCTCGACCAACGCGAGCAGCAATGTCGCGATACGATAAACTGCAATCGCGATAGGCTGCAATCCGACCTTTATCAAAGACGGAAACGTGATGGTACGCATTTCTCCTCCTTACACGAGGCAAACACAAAAACGTGTTACCAGGCAACGCCGGTCAACTGCTGTTTGGGCATGAGGAATGGGTTGGAAACTTTCCTTATGTCAGCACGTTGTAGGTGTCGCCACCGGCGCCAACCTTGTGTGAATGCTCTGAAAAGCTAATCATTTACATATCACAGCATCTTCTTCCTGTCGGTTAAATTTCGTGTCTGTAGTACGTCATCTTCGTGGTGTAACAATTTTAATGGCCAGTAGTGTATAAAAATAATGGCTCCAGGCTGTCAGGCAGACGATTTCATTCAGCCGGTGCCCCTCCGCCATTTCAGGGACAGTTGGTGGTAAATGGGAGCTGCCAGGCCTTTTAACTTCGTGCATGCCGAGCCGAGCTCGGTTACACTTGGCGGCGCTCGGACCAGAACGCCACCGACGGAGAAGTTGGTGCCGGTGACAGTGATTAAAGCGCCTGCGGGCGGGCGGTAGCTGCGCTTAGCAACGGCGGCACGTGCGCGCGCCGCTCCCCTACCTGCAGCGGGATGTTGACGCAGCCGAGGAAGTCGTCCTGATTGCCGGAGCGGGCGCTCTGCGCGATCTGCTTGAAGAAGCGGCCCAGACCCTTCACGCCGCGCACCTCGTTCAGCTTGCTGACCGCATCGAACACCGACGACTCGTCGTCGTGGTCCCTGCGGACAAACACAGCGCACGTGCAGGGCCAAAAAGTGCAAAGTCTCGTAAGCACTGTGCTAAGGAGAGGATACTTGCTGGAGACACTTATTTTCAAACCCGTACACTGAATTCACGACGAGGGTTGTTTACAACATTTGAGAACTACTAATGTTCAGTAATGGATAAAAACTTAGCAAAACACTGAATGAAAACGTTATCTGGTGAGAACGGAACCCACGCAAAGCAGTAATTATATTGCTATAGTTTTAGTACGAGCAAAACGCTGTGAAATAAACGTTTCTTATAGTGCTAACAGCTGAAATAGGAGATTATACGGTTCGTAACATTTCCTGACACACAGGAGAAGTTGCTTCTGCATGCATGTGGTTACGAGAAATACAGGGTGATTCAAAAAGAATACCACAACTTTAAAAATGTGTATTTAATGAAAGGAACATAATATAACCTTCTGTTATACATCATTACAAAGAGTATTTAAAAAGGTTTTTTTTCAGTCAAAAACAAGTTCAGAGATGTTCAATATGGCCCCCTCCAGACACTCGAGCAATATCAACCCGATACTCCAACTCGTTCCACACTCTCTGTAGCATATCAGGCATAACAGTTTGGATAGCTGCTGTTATTTCTCGTTTCAAACCATCAATGGTGGCTGGGAGAGGTGGCCGAAACACCATATCCTTAACATACCCCCATAAGCAAAAATCGCAGGGGGTAAGATCAGGGCTTCTTGGAGGCCAGTGATGAAGTGCTCTGTCACGGGCTGCCTGGCGGCCGATCCATCGCCTCGGGTAGTTGACGTTCAGGTAGTTACGGACAGATAAGTGCCAATGTGGTGGCGCTCCATCCTGCTGAAATATGAATTGTTGTGCTTCTTGTTCGAGCTGAGGGAACAGCCGATTCACTTCTGCCGTACTCAATAACACAAAAAGCTTTCTGTTGAGCGGTCGCCATCTTAGCATCGACTGACGCTGACGCCTAGTCAACAGCGCCTCAAGCGAACAAATGTAATACTAAATGAAACTTCATAGCTTTCTTAATTCGCCGACAGATAGTGCTTATCTCTGCCTTTTGTCGTTGCAGAGTTTTAAATTCCTAAAGTTGTGGTATTCTTTTTGAATCACCCTGTACTTAAATTCGCACTCGCAGAGCATCTGAATCCAGACGGCGTGGAGAGCAAATCTGCGACAAAGACTGGTGCCTCAGTGGCCAGCTCAGTTTACTGCATTTCAGTAGTGGCAGAATGATTATCTGTCAAGAAATAAACAGATGAGGCTAACAACACTACAGTGTTTCAGCGTTATAGTTTCATGTACCAAATGTTTGATAGTGAGTAATGTTCCAGTATAACGGAAGCGCCGGCACGAAGGTGAAGAACGTAAGAGCAGAGAAGGCTGTGAGACGACGTCTGCCAATGGTTTGCTGACTAGGACGACACCAAGGCAGGAGCGGGCTCCAGCCGAAGAGGATGTAACCACCGCTCCTGCCAGTCTGGGCCGGACAGTAGAAGATGGACACTAGTAGACCCGGACTAGAAGAGAGCACTCGAAGAACTGTTACTTGTGATCCATATCCATTACTTGCATGAACATTCCATACAGCGAAAGTCACAGATTATTTGCATGTCGCCAATCGCTTTCGTCCCCTTGTAAACCAAATTTAAGTATTGTCAATTTATTTTAATAAAAACCATTAATGTGATCAATTTCTTGTTGTCATAGTTGAAAGGTGTATTTACAGCTTATCACATCCTCGAACGTCGTATTTGCTTCCTTAATCTTGTTTCCTGCAATATCGAGTTTCGGTCTGAGTTGTGCAGGTTTTCTGATACAACAACCTGCTTTGGGGAATTGCAGTACTTACACCGATCAGCCAGAACGTCATGATCACCGACCTACCATCGATATAAACCCGTCCAGGCGATGGCAGCGTCACTTGGCGAGGAATGATTGTTAGTCGGAAACACGCACGGTGCATGTAGTGCAGTATCAGTGAGCGTGCGGTTCGTGGTAGAATGGGGAAGGCACGCGATCTGTCTGAGTTTGACCGGGGAGACTGTGATGGCCCAGAGTCTCCGCACGAGCGTTTCGGAAACTGCACGACTTGTCGGATGTTCGAGGACTGCTGTGGTGATTGTCTTCAGCACGTGGCGAAACCAAGGTGAAGCAACATCCAGACTTCGTGGGGTTGCGTGGCCACCCCTCATTATAGATGTCTGACATCGTAGGCTGGGCAGACTGGTAACACGGGACAGGCGGCGAACTGTACGGAACTAACATCAGACATTCATACTGGGCAGAGTGCAGTGCGTCTGAACACACAGTGCGCCGAACAGTCTAGCAGGCGACCCGTTCATGTGCCAATGTCAAGACCACGTCACTGGCAACTACGACTGAAATTGGCATGTAACCATCGGCACTGGACGTTGGCGCAGTGGCAAAGCGTTGAATGGTCTGATGAATGCCGATACCTTCTTCATCATGCCGATGGGAGGGCGCGAATCCGTCAGTATTGCGGGACGTAGACAAGCTGGCGGCTGCTTCGGCGGCTGCTTCGGCGAACATTCACGTGGGCATTCATGGGCCCAGTAGAGCTCGTGCAAGAGACCATGACGGCGAAGGAGTATTATACGCTAGTTTCAGATCACGTACACCCTTCATGACGATCGCCGGCCGCGGTGGCCGAGCGGTTCTAGGCGCTACAGTCCGGAACCGCGCGACTGCTACGGTCGCAGGTTCGAATCCTGCCTCGGGCATGGATGTGTGTGATGTCCTTAAGTTAGTTAGGTTTAAGTAGTCCTAAGTTCTAGGGGACTGATGACCTCAGATGTTAGGTCCCATAGTGCTCAGAGCCATTTGAACCATTTTGAATACATCTGGGATGTGAATGAACGTGGCGTCAGAGCTCATCATCCCCTTTCCCGGAATTTACGGGAATTAGGTGACTTTTGTGTGCAGATGTGGTGCCAACTCCGTCCAGCGACTTACCAAGACCTCACTGCTTCCTTACCACGACGCGTCGCCGCTGTTATCAGTCCCTACTAGCTAGGTGGTCATAAAGTTCTGGCTGATCAGTGTACGTATTTTGGGTTGTCCATCATACATTACAATACCACTATCCTGTTTAACAGTAACGCAAAATAGTATTTGTTTCTCTCACAACAATTTCACACGCCTTGTTTCATTGTCTACGTGATATCTGAAGTATACTTCCAACTTCTCACTTTCGAGTAGTTCAAATGGCTCTGAGCACTATGGGACTTAACATCTGAGGTCATCAGTCCCCTAGGACTTAGAACTACTTAAATCTAACTAATCTAAGGACATCACACACATCCACGATCGAGGCAGGATTCGAACCTGCGACCGTAGCAGTCGCGGGGTTCCGGACTGTAGCGTCTAGAACCGCTCGGCCATAGCGGCCTGCTTCTCACTTTCGATCTCTACTACTGTTGCATAACTCTGGATTATAGTTTAAATAGCTTGATTATGTATTTCAAAAGGGAGGTAAAAAATAACATTTTGTATTTGTATTTAAACTGCGGGAACTGTTACGACACGATAGCTTCGGTTTTGATGTTCGAACTTAACACCACTGTGCAAATTTCTTTGCAACTTATTAGTACAGAGCTGTGATTTTCATTTTTGAATATCATGTATCCATCGTGAAGGCACACTGAATTCCAACAAGATCATCATCATCCTCATCATCATTATCATCACATCATCACCATCATCACCATCACAATCACCATTACCTTGTCTTGAACAGCAAAAGGTTTCGGTTTAACTACATTTTCTACGAATACATATTCCAAAGTATCCTACTTTGTACATCTAACCATTCATATTTGTATTCAATATCGCAGCTTTGCACCGGAAATACGGTACCTTTTCGCTGACTTAGCTGTGTAACTTGCTTGCAGCGGCTTTCGTTCACCAACTGCCCACTGCACCACAGACACAGGTAACATTTTGCCTTGAATGAGTAATAATAATATTATGAGCCTTGATTTTTGTCAACACATCTGACTGGAGCTACGAAGCAACGGTTTCTGCGAACCACACTTAAGCCGCATCCACAATGGAGGCACTGTGTCTCGCACAAACGTGCGGCACAGAATGGAGCTGTATGTTCATAGGTGTGTAGCAATGTCCGTTCGTCAGTATCACCATTGCCACCTCCTTCCACGGATTAGGTGTTGTGACCATCTGTTCCGGTCTCCGTCATCCATCCATGCATCTTTTACGACGTCTACCTAGTTCTCTCTTTGTAGTCGGCCGATAATTCATTATCTTTTTTCACAACCTGTTTTCTGTCATATTATTAACGTGATCCTTCTTCTATTCCCTTCTAACTTGTCATTAACTGAAAACACTTTTAAATCTGATCTTACTGTTTCGTTTCTTATTTTATCCATTTTATTACGACCTCTTACATATCTCATGAACTTCATCTCTGCTCCCTGTATACGTAATTTTTCTTTTTTTTTGTTACTGTCCATGATTCGGAACCATATACAAGAGTATAAACGGCCTTAACTTTATAGAATTTCATTTGTGTTTCTTCTCTTGTTTTTCTTCCCAAAGTTCTTCCAATTGTTCCATAGGTAGTTTGATATTTATTAACCTTCTTCTCAATGTCATTGTAATAGTTACTATATCACATTCTAGATAACTGAAGTGCGTTACTTGTTCTACAATTTTCTCTGCGTTCTTCCCTTTGAGTGTTATTAATTGTGTCTTATTTGCAGATATAGTTCAGTTGTAATGTATTACGTTTTGGCTCAATCTATATACTGCACTTCGTGATGTGGGTGATGCAGAACGCGTCTTTGGTTGGCTCTGAGCACTATGCGACTTAACTTCTGAGGTCATTAGTCGCCTAGAACTTAGAACTAATTAAACCTAACTAACCTAAGGACATCACACACATCCCTGCCCGAGGCAGGATTCGAACCTGCGACCGTAGCGGTCACGCGGTTCCAGCCTGAAGCGCCTAGAACCGCACGGCCACAACGGCCGGCCGCGTCTTTGGGTATGTGTTCTACTGGCGCTGGAAGAGCATCTCATTGACGCTTTCCCGCTAACCAGAGAAATCCGTGGTGGAAAGTATTGCTCTTGTTTGATGTCCTCCTGAGATCTATGTGCCAGACAAGCCTTCGCTCGTCACTCAGTTCGAAGTGAGACTCATCACTGAACACAATTCTTGCCCAGTCAGTGAGATTCTAGTGCCGAAGTCATGTCTGGAGACGCCCCAGTCAGCGGTGGGCTACCAGCCTTTAGTGTTGCCCGCCATATTGCCCGACAATCAGGAATGATGGCGTGGGGAGCCATTTATTTGTATATCAGGACGCCTTTGGTTGTCATCCGCGGCACCCTTACAGCACAACGGTACGTCTACGATATTATACGTCCCGTTTTGGTGGCCTACATGGAAGGCATCCTAGGCGTACATTTTAGCACGATAGTGCCCGCCAGACTATGGCGAGAGTTTCTTTTCCTTGTCTTCGTGCTTGCCAAACCCTATCTTGGCCAGCAAGGTCGTTGGATCTCTCCCCAATTGAGAACTTTTGGAGCATTATGGGTAGAGTCCTCCAGCCAACTTCGGATTTTGACGATTTAGCGCGCCAATTGGACAGAATTTGGTACTATATCCTTCAGGAGAACACCCAATAACTCTAGCCATCAATGCCAAGCCGAAAAACTGCCTGCCCAGAGGTGGAAAGCCCAGAGGTGGATCTACGCGTTATTGCGTCCATAGTTATTGACCAGTTACAGAGATCAAAAGTGGGATGTTGGAAGTGACTTTCTAGGGGCATTTTCGTCGTACAGAGTACACCTAATACCGGGTATTTGCTGCTATTCAGGTTTGAATAGAGTTGCACCACTCTCTTACGAATCAAACAAACATGTTACCTTGAATAAAATAATTTTGGGTATTAGGCCGCACTATTATAAAGCACTAAAGGAGCTAAATGGTCGACGTTTCCACCGACGTACTGCGATAATCTTGAAGACGGTTAACTGATGAACACTGGTGAATGTCTTTCCCGTGGTATTGCCTATTTCGGTAATCTGGTTGCTACCGACGCCACGTATCCGGGATACTGGACAATGAAGGGGATGACTCTTCCGTAGGCTATTTCCTGTGCTATTCTGATGGTTGACTGGAAGGCAACTCTAGTTGGTAATTGGTTGAAAATAATGTACCAGCGGATTACTACTTGTGTCGTCTTAGTACGTGATAGGTAAGCAACTCTCCCTGGTGACTGGTATGCAATAGCAAATGGGAAACTTGTACACGGGAACAGTGTTTTTTTTTTTCAGCGAAGCGTTGAAGCCGCACTCTAGTTCCCTCGTTACCGGACTTTGCTCTGTTAAACCCTGGTCAGGTGACGCTGCTGGTTGGCGAACACATGCGGTCCGCCGGGCTGGAACCGCTGGCAGCCAAGCCGTAGGTAACTTGTAACCATCCTTCCTGTTCATGTTGTTAGGGCGTTTCATTATGTTATCGCTTCTGTACCCATGGATACCGAGCAAGCACGCGAGGTTCTAGAAAATTGATAGAACGGCCATATTTCTGGTGATTTTCAGGTACAACTGACTTGTTGTTCTGTCCCTGCCGTACGTAACCTTCATAATCCATAGGCATGCAAACTGGTTAGAAATCGCTTGTGAGAACCGGTCTCAAAGGCATTCTGGAAATCTAAGAATATGGAATCATTTTGACGTCCCCTGTCGGTAGTACTAATTACTTCGTGAGAATATGAGCTAGTTGTGTTTCAGAAGAATGATATTTTCTGAATCCGTGTTGGGTGACTGTCAATAAATCGTTTTCTTCGAGCTGATTCATAATGTACTAGCACGGTATGTGTTCCAAAATCCTACTGCAAATCGACGTTAGTAGTATGGATCTGTAATTCAGCGGATTGTTACTGTTTCCTTTTTTTGGTTACTGGTGTGACTTTAGCAATTTCCCAGTCTTTGGGTACGGATGTTTCTGTGAACGAACTGTTGTATATGATCACCAACAACGGAATACTCTGAAAGGAACCTGACTGGTATACCATTCAGAAAGTGTACAATCTAGACCGGAAGTCTTGCCTTCCTTAAGTATTGTAAGCTGCTTCGCTATACCGATGATCTCTACTTCTAAGTTACTCATGTTGGCAATTGTTCTTGATGCGAATACTGGAGTATTTACTTCATCTTATTTTGTGAAGCAATTTCGGAAATTCGTGTTTGGTAACATGTGGCACTTTCATCAACAGCATCGCCATTGTTATTGTGCAGTGAATATATTGATTGCGTCTTTTCACTGGTGTACTTTACATACGACCAGAATCTCTGCGTTTTTTGCCAGATTTCTAGACAGAGTTTCGCTGTGAAAACTATTAAAAGCATCTCGCCTTGAATTTCGCGCTAAATTTTGAACTTCTGTAAAACTTTCGCCAATCTTGGGCATTTTTGCTTCTTTCAAATTTGACTTCAGCAGTAGTGTTCCGACCTTTTTTGTGTACCATGAGGGATCAGTACCATAGCTTATTAATTTATTTGGTATATATCTCTCAACTGCCGTTGATACTACACTCCTGGAAATGGAAAAAAGAACACATTGACACCGGTGTGTCAGACCCACCATACTTGCTCCGGACACTGCGAGAGGGCTGTACAAGCAATGATCACGCGCACGGCACAGCGGACACACCAGGAACCGCGGTGTTGGCCGTCGAATGGCGCTAGCTGCGCAGCATTTGTGCACCGCCGCCGTCAGTGTCAGCCAGTTTGCCGTGGCATACGGAGCTCCATCGCAGTCTTTAACACTGGTAGCATGCCGCGACAGCGTGGACGTGAACCGTATGTGCAGTTGACGGACTTTGAGCGAGGGCGTATAGTGGGCATGCGGGAGGCCGGGTGGACGTACCGCCGAATTGCTCAACACGTGGGGCGTGAGGTCTCCACAGTACATCGATGTTGTCGCCAGTGGTCGGCGGAAGGTGCACGTGCCCGTCGACATGGGACCGGACCGCAGCGACGCACGGATGCACGCCAAGACCGTAGGATCCTACGCAGTGCCGTAGGGGACCGCACCGCCACTTCCCAGCAAATTAGGGACACTGTTGCTCCTGGGGTATCGGCGAGGACCATTCGCAACCGTCTCCATGAAGCTGGGCTACGGTCCCGCACACCGTTAGGCCGTCTTCCGCTCACGCCCCAACATCGTGCAGCCCGCCTCCAGTGGTGTCGCGACAGGCGTGAATGGAGGGACGAATGGAGACGTGTCGTCTTCAGCGATGAGAGTCGCTTCTGCCTTGGTGCCAATGATGGTCGTATGCGTGTTTGGCGCCGTGCAGGTGAGCGCCACAATCAGGACTGCATACGACCGAGGCACACAGGGCCAACACCCGGCATCATGATGTGGGGAGCGATCTCCTACACTGGCCGTACACCACTGGTGATTGTCGAGGGGACACTGAATAGTGCACGGTACATCCAAACCGTCATCGAACCCATCGTTCTACCATTCCTAGACCGGCAAGGGAACTTGCTGTTCCAACAGGACAATGCACGTCCGCATGTATCCCGTGCCCCCCAACGTGCTCTAGAAGGTGTAAGTCAACTACCCTGGCCAGCAAGATCTCCGGATCTGTCCCCCATTGAGCATGTTTGGGACTGGATGAAGCGTCGTCTCAGGCGGTCTGCACGTCCAGCACGAACGCTGGTCCAACTGAGGCGCCAGGTGGAAATGGCATGGCAAGCCGTTCCACAGGACTACATCCAGCATCTCTACGATCGTCTCCATGGGAGAATAGCAGCCTGCATTGCTGCGAAAGGTGGATATACACTGTACTAGTGCCGACATTGTGCATGCTCTGTTGCCTGTGTCTATGTGCCTGTGGTTCTGTCAGTGTGATCATGTGATGTATCTGACCCCAGGAATGTGTCAATAAAGTTTCCCCTTCCTGGGACAATGAATTCACGGAGTTCTTATTTCAATTTCCAGGAGTGTATTTATTTGCATTTAATCCACATCTGGTCTACGCATTCATACTCAGATCGCAAGGAGTGGAGACTATCTCTTAGGAAAGTGTCAAGTGACTATTTATCTGATTTCTTGAAAAATACATGTATTTTGCATTTATTTATGGCGAGTTTGGATGTTACGTTATTCAGTGCAGCTGCACTGTATCTGTGTTGATGATCCCTATCTGTTCAGGATTATTTGTTGCTAAGAGATCAACTATGTTTTCGCAACCAAAATAATTTTCTGAGAGGGCATTCAATGTGATTTCGTACAACGTTTTATGCCTACTCCACCCTTAAACATGTACTTTCGCCAGCATATCGAAGGTAAATTGAAGTCACCACCATTCGCAATTGTATGTATGAGGTACCTATTTTAATGACAGTCAAGTTATCGTTGAACTGTTCAGTAACTGTGTCACCTGATTCCGGGAATCGGTAAAAGGAACCAATTATTAATTTATACCGGTTGTCAAGAATAATTTCTACCCATACTAACTCACAGTAACCATCTACTTCAATTTCAGTACAAGGTAAACTACTTCTGACAACAATAAAAAAACTTTCCATCACCAACTTTATTTAATTTGCCCTTTATGAACACAGCTAGATCCTTTGTAAAAACTTCCTGCTTTAACCTGATATTAGTGTCTATAACGATTTGAGCATCAGTGCTTTCTATTAGCTCTTGGAGCTCAGGTACTTTCCCAACACAGCTACGACAATTTACAACTGTTATACCGATGGTTCTTTTTTGACCTGCATCGTCTCAGACCAAAGCCATTCTTTTGTTTCCCCGAGACCCTCTAACCTAAAAAACCGCCCAATGCACGCTACACAGCCCCTGCTACCTGTAAGCCATTTCCTGCGTGTAGTGGACTCCTTATCTATTTAGCTTTTTAGCGGAACCCGAAAATCCACCACCGTACAGCACAACTCGAGAAATGTGCAGGCTACACGGTCGCAGAACCGTCTGAATCTTTGATTCAGACCCAGCACTCGGCTCTGTACCAAAGATGCACAGTAGGAGTGATTGTGCAGAAATTAAGAAATTGGATTTTGCATTATTTGGGTTTTCCTAATCCTTAGTAACGGCGAGAGAGGGCACCAGTGTGTTCATGGAAAGTCAGTATGTTTTAACTGATGACATGTCCGAGAATTTCGCTACACATCTGAGGTAAACTGATTAGTCTAAACATTATAAGCAGCTTCTTAATATCGCAATGTAGCATCAATTTGACGAGGTTTTGGCTCAAAAAAACCTTGGTACGTAACCGCAAGCTTAAGACACCAGATGTCTACGAACAGGCCAGTCAATTACCGAGCCGGTGTTTTGCGGGCGCGATAGCGTCCCAGAATGGTCCATCGGGTTGAGATCAGGCGAATTTGGTGGCTAAGACGTCAACGTGAGTACAGTATCATGATTTGCAAACCTCTGTAGCGCAATTCCGGCCGGATGGCAGAACAGCTAACCTGTTGGAAGATGTCATCGCCGTCGAAGAAGACATCAATCGTTAAGGGTCACAGTGGTCCGCAGTAATGTTCACGTAGTTCACAGTACCCTCCGCCACACACCGTCAGGTGGCTTGCGGAGTATGGATGTAGATGTAGATGTAGATGTAGATACTGCTACCTTCTATTACTACCACACCCACTAAGTGCGTGTCCTCTTAGATAATACTGTCCCACTGGCTTGCGTCGATGGAGAAGTGCATGTTTCGAGCAGCAGTTCGCCTGGACTGAATGTTTGCGAACACGACCATCGACTTGGTGTGACAAGTAGCACTCTACATCTATATCTTCATCGATACTCTGCAAGCCACCATATGGTGGGTGGCGTTCGGTACCTTGTACCCATACTAGTCATTTCCTTTCCTGTTCCACTCGCAAACATAGCGATGGAAAAACAGCTATCTATATGCCTACGTATGAGCCCTAATTTCTCGTATCTTATTTCGTGATCTTTACGCACAATGTATGTTGGCGGCAGCAGGATCGTTCGTCAGCCAGCTTCAAATTCCAGTTATCTAAATTTTCTCAAGTTTCTCGAAAAGAACGCCGTCTTCCCTCCAAGGATTGTTATTTGAGTTCCCGATGCAACTCCATAGTGTTATGGAGTGTTGTTCGAAATCTAGCAGCCATCCTCTGAATTACTTCGATGTCCTCCTTCTGTCAGAACTAGTACGGTTCCCAAACACTCGAGCAGTACTCAAGAACAGGTTGCACCAGCGTCCTATATGCAGTCTCCTTCACAGATGAACCACTCTTTTCCAAAATTCTCCCAATAAAACGGACTATTCGCATTCTGGCCGAGCGGTTCTAGGCGAGTCAGTCTAGAACCGCGCGACGGCTACGGTCACAGGTTCGAATCCTGCCTCGGGCATGGATGTGTGTGATGTCCTTAGGTTAGTTAGGCTTAAGTAGTTCTAAGTTATAGGGGACTGATGACCTCAGACGTTAAGTCACATAGTGCTGAGAGCCATTTGAACCATTTTATATTCGCATCCATACCACAGTTCTCACATGCTCGTTCCATCATATATCGCTTTGCAACGTTACACCCAGATATTTAAACGACGGACTGTGTCAAGCAGAACACTAGTAATACGTTTGTTCTTCCTACCCATACCTATTACCTTATATTTTTCCACATTTAGGGCTACCTGCCATTCATCACACCCACTAGAAATTTTGTCTAAGTCGTCTTCTGTCTTTCTACAGTCACTCAACTTCGACACCTTACCGCACACCACGGTATCATCAGCAAACAACTGCAAATAGCTGCCCACCCTGTCCGCCAAATCATTTATGTATGTAGAGAACAACAGCTTTCCTATCACACTTCTCTAGGACACGCCTGACGATACTCTCGTCTCTGATGAACACTCGCCGTCGAGGACTACACACTGGGTTCTATTATTTAAGAAGTCTTCGAGCCACTCACATATCTGTGAACTTATTCAAATGGTTCAAATGGCTCTGAGCACTATGGGACTTAACTTCTGAGGTCATCAGTCCCCAGAACTTAGAACTGCTTAAACTTAACTAACCTAAGGACATCACACACATCCATGCCCGAGGCAGGATTCGAACCTGCGACCGTAGCGGTAGCGCGGTTCCAGACTGTAGCGCCTAGAAACGACCGGCCACCCTGGCCGGCTGAACTTATTCCATACGCTCGTACCTTCGTTAGCAGCCTGCAATGGGGCACCATGCCAAATACTTTCCGGAGACACAGAAATATTAAATCTGCCTATTGCCCTTAATCTACAGTTCGTAGTATACCACTGATCGACCGTCCAATCTCAATGATCCCGTACGCTCTGCAATCGTAATTGACGAAAATAAACAGTCAGGATAGCAAACCGAGAGAAAACCCAAGAACAAGCGCGTAACCGCGTGCGAAAATAACGTCAGCGATTGGAAATCTTCGGAATCGTCCACACAGCTGGAGGAAGAAAGCGACTTTCCCCCTAGCTTACGCCACCAGAGGGTTTTGCCAGCTGACGCCAAGCCCCGCCGCCCGCGGTGCGGACGCGAAGCCAGACAAGTCTGGATGTACATCACTGGCGCGTTCATCTCGATCTCAATGTGCGAATTCAGCGAGGACTCTAAATGAGGTGTGTAAAAGTTATTTTTGTTAACATGGAATGATGAAGATGTAAATGAACATAAATTACAACAGATATGAAGGACGAAAGTGTGTGACCAGAATCCGGCGACTCATCCTCGCGCTACTACCCTCCATCAGCCACCTTTCACCCTGTTACCTCCACAGAACACAGTTTATTCCTCAATACGGCTCTCCTTCACTTACATATGGTAAATCATTTAATATTTGTTCTTAACCCACTTCATTTACAGTAAACATATATTTCATCCCATTAAAACACTATTTTTAATTATTTGTGATTCTTTCTTCCTCTGCAAGACAGAAACTATTATCTCTAGAGAAAAAATGAGTATCACCTTCTTTGTAGGACATTTAATGTCGTTTAATTTTGTACCGGGGAACATTTTCGCTAGAAAACCGCTGTTTTTCGAGTTATTCAAGAAAAATATAGAAAAGCGCCCCTCAAACGTCCACGCCACCTTATGCTCACACCCCAATAGTCAAGATTTCTAGTGAGCTGTTGATGGCACTTATCCCTACCAATGTACAAAAATTTTCTGCTACACTAATTTCTTCGCCTAATTTTTCTTCGTACCTGGGCTACAAAGTTATTTGCTCCACACAAGAGCATTTTTTCGCTGAAAAGATTAGATTATCAAAACGATAGAAATTAGAATAACAACGCCGGCACTAACATTTTAAATATTTTTCAATAATTTGGATCGAACGGTTTTTTCACAGCAGACTATCAAGTTGTAGCATGTGGCAAGAAATGAGTCAGCGTACCTAGAAAATCCGATCGCATACACCTTTCCACAACTTGAACACTTTGACCCGGACAACTGGTTTCAACAGGACGTTGCCGAAATCCACTGAACCCTAAAAGTGCGGGCAAATCTCGGAGAAATTTTTTCGAAAGGAAGGTCAGGTTTTGACGTCCCACTGAAGGCCTTAGGGACGTAGCTATATAAGCCATTGGCTTAAGTGATGTAGGTCAACCACGGAAAACTTAGATCTGGTAACTGGAAGTGAATGCGAATGCCATCCTCCGGATTACGAGTTTACTGCCTTAACCTTTGCTCCATCGCACTCTGTGGAGAGGTCCACCCGATACGGCGCCACCACCACGTTCGTCGGAGATATTCTTCACCTAAAATACAGGCGTCAAATATCGCATTTACGGCACTAAAATGAAATAAATAGTAATTGCAGGCGAGCTAAGACGAAATCGCCGTAAGAAAAATGTGAATATATATAAAAAAAATGGTTGTTGGAAGGACATCTTCTGCATACAGAAAACTTGAAAAAAGCTTCTATGAAATTGAAAGCAAGGGCGGCAACATTAAGGGTGAAATGGGAATTCCACTGTTAAACACAGAGGACAGAGCGGATAGGTGAAAGCAGTTGATTCACGGTCTCTACGTAGGAGAGGAATCGTCTGCTGGCGTGATAGAAGGAGAAATGGATGTCGATTTGGAAGACGTATGAGATCCAATATTACAGTCAGAGTTTGCCAGACCTTTCGAACACTTAACAAAAAAAAAAAAAAGAAAAGGCGTAGGTAACATTTCTTCGCAATTTCTGAAATCATTGAAAGTAGCTAGTATGTAAAATCTATGAGACGGCACGTATATCTCATTTTTGTAAGAATTATCCGCACACACCAGAAGATGTCACAAGCAGATGAATGTGAGAGCTATTGCGCAATCAAAATAACAGCTCTCGCATGCTACTTACTGACAAAAATAATATTCATAAGAATCGAAAAGAAAATTGAGAATACCTTAGATGATGAGCGTAAAAGTATCAGAGAGGCAGGAGCTTGCACTTGATAATGGAGGCAAGAATTAATAGAAACAAATCTTTATAGTACTTGTCGATCTATAAAATGCGTTTGACAACGTAAAATGCAGCAAGAAGTGTGAAATTTTTAGAAAAATAAGTACAGCCTACACTGACAGGCGGGTAGCGTACAACATGTACAAGAACCAGGAGTGTCGAACACAAATGAAAGAGACAAAGGCTCAGATTAAAAAGGATATTAGTTAACGATGTATTCTTTATCTCCTATTGTTCAACATGCACATCGAAGAACAAATGGCGGAAAAAAATAAAAACTCAGGTGTGGTATTAAAACTCAGAGTGAAGGGATATCAATGGCAAGATTCGCCGATAACATTGCTATCCTCAGTGGTAGAGAGAAAGAATTACAGGACCTGTTGAATGCAATGAACAGCCTAATGAGCTTAAGTATGGACTAAGAGTAAACCAGAGAAAGACGAAAGTAATCTGGAGTAGCAGCAATAAGTTTAGCGATAAAACTAACTTCGTAATTGGGGAGCATTAGAAGTGGAACTTTGCTAGCTGAGAAACGAAGTGGAGTAACAGAGACAAAAGGAATTTTGCTACTATCAAACATCGACTTCATTTTGAAAAGGAAATTTCCGAGAATGTGTGCCTGGAGTATAATGTCGTAAGGATGTGAAAAGTGGAATTTGGGAACGCCGGAACAAAAGAAAATCGAAGCACTTTGGATGTGGTGCTACAGAAAAACGCTGAAATCTAAGTAGACGGAGGGACAATAAATGAAGCGGTTCTCTGCAGAACTGACGAGGAAAGGGATTGTGGAGAACACTAAAAAGGAGAAGGCAGAGGAGAAGCGGGTGTTAAGACAACAAGGAATAACTTTCGTGGTGCTAGAGCGCGCTGTAGAGGGTAAAACCCGTAGCGAAAAGCATCCGTCCGAATAGGCCTCGTAAGGCCGATCGGTACGACCGACCGCCGTGTCATCTTCAGCGGATAGGCATCACTGGATGCGGAAATGGAGAAACGGGTCAGCTGTTGTCAGCTCTCGTGACCAGAGCCCCTACTTCTCAATCAACTAACTCCTGAACGGGCCTCACGAGGGCTGAGTGCACACCGCTTGCCAACAGCACTCGGCACACCAGTACGGTCACCGATTCAAGTGCTAGACAAGCCCGGTAGCGCTTGACTTCGGTGATCTGACAGGTACCGGTGTTACCACTACGGCAAGGCTGTTGGGAGGGGAATGCATAGATTGGGATACATCCAGGAAATAATTGAGGACTTGTGTCCAATATTGTTACGCCTAAGTGCAGAGGTTGGCACGGGAGAGGACGTCGTGGATGTCAGCCAGAAGCCTGATGACGCACTCCTCCCCGCGCCAGAAAAAAAACAGAGTTGAGCAAAAGAAGGGACGAGATGGTAGGATATGAATTAAGACATTAGGGAATAACCTAGACACTATTGGAGGGAACCATAGATGGCAAAAACAATAATGCAGAGAGATGGGAATGTAGCGAGGAAATAGTTCTGGACGTAGGGTGCAAGTGCTACTCTGAAATGAAGAAGTTGGTGGAGGAGAGGAATTCGTGAGGGGTGGCAACAGTAAGGAAACTTATGAAACCGCTTCCTTCTTCCTCAGTCCTAAAAAGATGTCTCTGAGAATCCGAGTCTAGACACTGATGCCATCAGCAGTTATCACCTCAGCGGCTTTGGAGAGTACTTGGACGGAAACTGAAATGTTTAGTGCAACCAAAAGAGTCCACTTGGAAATGCTAGAATATTTGATGGACAGCAAACTTGAGATCCATCTGAGCTATGTGTGTGGCTGTATCTACAGGGTGAGTCACTCTTGCTACCTAGAATAACTCCCAAAGGGTGAGAGTAGCTGAAAAGTTCGTGAGACAAATGATGCATGGGACAACGGGGGCCATAATATGGCTTTGGTTTTTTGTTGCTAGGTGGAGTCACTGCAGAGATATGAAGGTCAAATTTGTTTTTTCAAATGGGATGCTATAGTTTGGTACTTATTTTCTGATACCGGCTATCGAGACGAATCCTATGATGTGTAACAGCATGGTCTTTGAAGGTCAACGAAGGTGAAAAAGGTGGCATGAACATCCATTTACAGAAGGTGTTCGAAGTGATGACCATTGGTATCAATGCAGCGCTGCAATCTTCTTATCATGGATTGAGTGGTATTCCTTATCACTTCGGCAATTATCGAAGCACATGCTCTTACAATTCTCTCTCGTATATCGTGCAAATAGTAAATATTCGCTGAATAGGACGTATCCAAATGGTTCAAATGGCTCTGAGCCCTATGGGACTTAACATCTGTGGTCATCAGTCCCCTAGAACTTAGAACTACTTAAACCTAACTAACCTAAGGACATCACACACATCCATGCCCGAGGCAGGATTCGAACCTGCGACCGTAGCAGTCGCGCGATTCCGGACTGAGCGCCTAGAACCGCTAGACCACCGTGGCCGGTTAGGACGTATCCGTCTAACGTGCCATTGACATGTAAACACCATTCACGGTTTCGAAATACAACACTTATAGGAACGGTAAGACTAGTATCATCGAATCAAGCGAATATGAATGATGTATTCCTTCGAAGAACAAGTCGATTTACTTCTCATTTACGGAGAATGCCAACGAAATTCAGTGAGAGCCAGAGACTTATACGCTGAAAGATATCCTCAACGTACTCACCCTACACGTCTTACATTGAAATATGTGTATGATAAACTGAGAACAACTGGATCTTTAGCCGGCCTCTGGTGGCCGAGCGGTTCTGGCGCTACAGTCTGGAACCGCGCGACCGCTGCGGTCGCAGGTTCGAATCCTGCCTCGGGCATGGATGTGTGTGATGTCCTTAGGTTAGTTAGGTTTAAGTAGTTCTAAGTTCTAGGGGACTAATGACCTCAGCAGTTGAGTCCCATAGTGCTTAGAGCCATTTGAACCATTTTTTGAACTGGATCTTTAACGCATCGGAATCATATCCACCAAAGGAAACTTACTAACAGGAAACGGAAATTGGTACTCTTACCACTGTGGTTCGAGATCCCTGCGTTAGTTCGCGTCAAATCGCAAGGGAATCTGGTATGAGCCAGAGTGGTATTGTTCGTGTTCTGCGTCGCCATAAATATCATCCTTACCATGTCTCCACCAAGAATTAACTGGTACGGATTGTATGCGTCGCATTGAATTCTGCCGATGGTCTCAACTTCAGATTCAGAGGGATGACACATTTAGTAATTTGATTTTATTTACTGACGAGGCTACATTCACGAACCATGGAAACGTTAATTTGCATAACATGCATTATTGGGGAACTGAAAATCCATGTTGGCTGCGGCAAGTTGCACAACAAAAACCGCGGTCGGTGAATGTGTGGCGTGGGATTCTGGGGGACAGAATTATAGGCCACTATCTCACCGAAGAAAACCTTAATCTCATGAAGTACACCACATTCTAGCAAGAAACATTTGGTCTATTATTGGAAGAAATACCTCTAGGAACAAGGAACAGAATGTGGTATCAACATGATGGGTGTCCGGCACATTTTTCGCTGATGGCTAGAAATGAGTTGCAGAGACAATCCCCATATCGTTGGATTGGACACGGAGGAGATGTGTAGTGCCCGGTTCGTTCGCCAGATTTTTTCTTGTGAGTATTCGTAAAAGACATTGTTTATAAAGACGTTCCAACTACACCTGAAGATATGTGAGAGGGAACTGTCAGAGCATATGTGTCGATAAGTGCCAATGTGATAAGGAATACCACTCAATCCATGATAAGAAGAATGCAGCACTGCATTAATACCAATGGTCATCACTTCGAACACCTTCTGTAAATGGACGTTCATGCCACCTTTCTGACCTTTGTTGGACTTCAAAGACCTTACTATTACACGTCGTTGGACTCGTTTCGGTAACCGCCATCAGAAAATAAGCTCAAACTATAGCATTTAATTAAAAAAAAACTAAGTTCAGCTTCATATCTCTGACGCAGCCCCACCTAGCAACAAAAATCCAACGTCATATTATGGCCCCCCATTGTCCCATGCAACTTTTATCCCACAAACTTTCCAGCTCCTGTAGTACTTTTGGAGTTACTGTTGGTGGAAATGGTTAGTGACTCACCCTGTATAGTAGTTGTGATTCTGGGACATAAAGATATCAAGTATTTGGGAGCGGGGTAGTTTTGTGTGAGTGGAAGTAGGATGCACTCACTGAGTTTAACGATGCTACATTGAGAGAGCTTTTATAGCGACACAAACATGCAGATACGCGCACGTACGTGCACGTCCCTGAGAACGTCCACGCTAGTGGCTCATGCACGCAGACACACCGATTCATGCGCGTGACTACATGCATGCACACGTGCAAGGACACGCAAGCGAACGTTGTGTGCGCACACCTACACGCATCTGTACTAGTATGCCTACATACGTACATTTCCATGCCTTCAGGACCATCAGGTACGAAAGATAGGGCAGTGTCGACAGAACTACGCCTGCGCTGGCCTTTGACTTCTGGAAGCGCGGTGCTCGCTGGGAGAACCGGGAGAGTCCTGGAAGGAATTAGGGTGACACAATCCTTACTACAAAGAGGCTCGCAGCAAGAGCCGTCCAGTCTCGAATCAGGCGGCTTGCTGTCCGAGCAGTGCTGGGTCTACAGGAAAGAGGAAGGCGAGGTTACAGGATGCTGGAAATGAGCTACTTGTTCATTTCTTGTATTTGTACGTTGCGAGGATGAATCGCTTTAGGTTTCATCTTGTGTGGTCTTCGACTCTATAAGAATCAATACGTTTTAATTCTTATTTAAGACAAACGAATCTGCAAAGAGTATCTGTCGTATGAATTCGCTATTTAAGTATTTATTGTACGTTTATGACTTATGGATTTAGCCGAGAAAATTATATCTCAAAATGAATATTTTCATAAACTCCTGAATTTTGTTCAGATAATAATAACTCCGTGTGGCTCAGTGGCTTTGTTTAAGTGTCACAACTGGACGCCACTTCAGTGAGTTGTGTGTCCATAAGCAATGCCGGTTATTATAATGGGGAAAGGGGAACCACAAGTACCAGTAGTTCCTGGTGACTCTTCACATCGTTGAGAGGTGAAGGGTAGACTAAAGTTTCTGGGAACAGCGGGATTCGACCTCGCAAATTTTTAGTTACCGGGCACGTGCTTTACCACTAGACTACCAAGCTGAAGAGAAACAGAAACGATAGAGTTACCGTTGATATGTGTCTTTGGTTAGTGGAATAATTCTGTGTGCTAAATGGTTGTTACGTCGCGAACACTTGTACAGGCCGTCTGTCACTTGTACAATAATGTATTGGACTACGAGAGCTCAGCACATTTGATCACGGTCTGGTCGTGGGTGAGAGACACATTAAGCATTTCAATGTTAGTGTTGCACATGCGTTTGGCTTTTCACATTTTCCAAAGCGCGCTCAGTACCCACTGTGCCGCGCTTTAAATGGGATGCAAACCCCACCACCAACATAATTAACTGTCATGGTTGATACTGTGCAAATGAAGTACACTCCTGGAAATTGAAATAAGAACACCGTGAATTCATTGTCTCAGGAAGGGGTAACTTTACTGACACTTGATCACACTGACAGAACCACAGGCACATAGACACAGGCAACAGAGCATGCACAATGTCGGCACTAGTACAGTGTATATCCACCTTTCGCAGCAATGCAGGCTGCTATTCTCCCATGGAGACGATCGTAGAGATGCTGGATGAAGTCCTGTGGAACGGCTTGCCATGCCATTTCCACCTGGCGCCTCAGTTGGACCAGCGTTCGTGCTGGACGTGCAGACAGCGTGAGACGACGCTTCATCCAGTCCCAAACATGCTCAATGGGGGACAGATCCGGAGATCTTGCTGGCCAGGGTAGTTGACTTACACCTTCTAGAGCACGTTGGGTGGCACGGGATGCATGCGGACGTGCATTGTCCTGTTGGAACAGCAAGTTCCCTTGCCGGTCTAGGAATGGTAGAACGATGGGTTCGATGACGGTTTGGATGTACCGTGCACTATTCAGTGTCCCCTCGACGATCACCAGTGGTGTACGGCCAGTGTAGGAGATCGCTCCCCACACCATGAAGCCGGGTGTTGGCCCTGTGTGCCTCGGTCGTATGCAGTCCTGATTGTGGCGCTCACCTGCACGTCGCCAAACACGCATACGACCATCATTGGCACCAAGGCAGAAGCGATTCTCATCGCTGAAGACGACACGTCTCCATTCGTCCCTCCATTCACGCCTGTCGTGACACCACTGGAGGCGGGCTGCACGATGTTGGGGCGTGAGCGGAAGACGGCCTAACGGTGTGCGGGACCGTAGCCCAGCTTCATGGAGACGGTTGCGAATGGTCCTCGCCGATACCCCAGGAGCAACAGTGTCCCTAATTTGCTGGGAAGTGGCGGTGCGGTCCCCTACGGCACTGCGTAGGATCCTACGGTCTTGGCGTGCATCCGTGCGTCGCTGCGGTCCGGTCCCTGGTCGACGGGCACGTGCACCTTCCGCCGACCACTGGCGACAACATCGATGTACTGTGGAGACCTCACGCCCCACGTGTTGAGCAATTCGGCGGTACGTCCACCCGGCCTCCCGCATGCCCACTATACGCCCTCGCTCAAAGTCCGTCAACTGCACATACGGTTCACGTCCACGCTGTCGCGGCATGCTACCAGTGTTAAAAACTGCGATGGAGCTCCGTATGCCACGGCAAACTGGCTGACACTGACCAGCGGTGCACAAATGCTGCGCAGCTAGCGCCATTCGACGGCCAACACCGCGGTTCTTGGTGTGTCCGCTGTGCCGTGCGTGTGATCATTGCTTGCACAGCCCTCTCGCAGTGTCCGGAGCAAGTATGGTGGGTCTGACACACCGGTGTCAATGTGTTCTTTTTTCCATTTCCAGGAGTGTAGTTACCGCCAGCTAGTTACTGTAATAAAGAACATGCAGTCCACAGAGGTGTGACTTACGTGGTATTTCACTATCGGCATAAAAGCAGCTATACCATTTGAATTGTCTTCTCGACGTGCAGTAAAGAAATGAGCGATCCATACGAGGTTAAAGAACTCGGCCGTTAAATACTGGTAGCTTCGGCATTGGTTATCTAGACCGGTTGAGCGGTGGTGCACCTTTACACACGGCGACGGCGGGGTAGCGCTCAACTTGGTGGCCGTATACTCGTAAGGAGCTTTCCCATGTATCTCTCTTGAGATATCTTTCACTCTCCCTGACTGTCAAAGCTACGGGGCCAAGTAGGAGGGGGAGGAAGTAGTATCACTAGTAGTAGGAGCTGCAACAGCAGCTGAAGAAGAAGAACAAGAAGACGCAAGGAACGGATTTTGAGGGAACAAACTGAGAGAGAGCGGTGCTAAATAAAAGGAATTTTTAACGCTGTGCAGCCCTGTCAGCAACTGTGATAATTGAACATGTAACACGTCAGCCTCAGTTGCAAATAGAAACCAATCTTTACCCAGGTTTCGCCCAAAATAATTTGGCCTTCTTCAGAAGCCAATGACACTAAGCTACTGCACGCAAAGTTTGGCCATCTCAAGTATAAAACAGCAGCACCGTAGTAACCATTCATAAACATGCATGCCGGCCGGGGTGGCCCTGCGGTTCTATGCGCTACAGTCTGGAACCGCGAGGCCGCTACGGTCGCAGGTTCGAATCCTGCCTCGGGCATGGATGTGTGTGATGTCCTTAGGCTCTCAAATGGCTCTGAGCACTATGCGACTTAACCGCTAAGGTCATCAGTCGCCTAGAACTTAGAACTAATTAAACCTAACTAACCTAAGGACATCACACACATCCATGCCCGAGGCAGGATTCGAACCTGCGACCGTAGCGGTCGCTCGATTTCAGACTGCAGCGCCTAGAACCGCACGGCCACTCCGGGCGGTGATGTCCTTAGGTTAGTTAGGTTTAAGTAGTTCTCAGTTCTAGGGGACTGATGATCTTAGATGTTAAGTCCCCTAGTGCTCAGAGCCATTTGAACCAAATAATGTTGCCGAGTAATAGCTAGTCTTTCTCACGGGCTCCGAATCTGTTATAGGGCTATCGTTCTCCTCAGTAGTAGTTCTTTTACATATTACGCCACTAAAGATTTTAATGGTTGTATTAATCCAATTCCTAATGTAAAGGTAGCTACGGTTATGTATCTATATTTCCACGCGCGCATGCGCATGACCATCAGCAATGCTCCATACACAGCTGCTCGCCGCGTTTAGTTCCGGCGCAGCTCACGCTGGGTACCGACCACGTCCGCGCACTGGGGCCTGCTGTTCTCTTCAGCCCAAGTAATGTAGGTTTATGACTGGTTACTACGGTGCTACTGTTTTATACTTGACATGGCCAAACTTTTTCATGCAGTAGTTTAGTGTCACTGGCTTCTAAAGAAGGCCAAATTATTTTGGCTGAAACCTGGGTAAAGATTGGTTTCTATTTGCAACTGAGGCTGACGTGTTACATGTTCTAAATAAAAGGGTTTCATCAGGTCATTCACATTAGATTCTGTTGAGCAACTGTTCCAGAAGACATGCCTTTCCTTGGTACAGAGGTGCTTGTTTCATGTTTTTGTTTACTAGATAGAGCAACCGTCGTTATGCCACAAATTGAAAGTATAAAGAGTATCTACTGTGTCAGTCGTTTCGTTTGTTACAGCTCTACACTGATTAACTGTGAAATAACTAAAAAGGAATCGCATTATTGTTGCAAGCGATGAGACTCTGGACAGCGTGCTTGCATTTCGAATTGTATAATACAAAATGACGGACTTACTTGAGAAATAAGTGACCGCGTTAGTTCTGCTAACCAACATTGCAGGACTATACATTCAACAAAACAACGCAGTTCCCTGCTGCGCCAGAACTGAGTCACAGCATACACGAAATATATTCGCATTTGCGGATATGGACAACCGTCAGCTATATAACGGGATGGCGACGATGAAATTTGTGGTAGATCGGACTCGAACTCGGATTTCCCGCTTGCCTTACCATTAGGCTATCCGAGCGCGACTCACGGTGAGACGAAAACTTCCATATGTTGTCAACCACGCGTCTACAACCTGTACTTGTACACCCATAACGTATATTCTAGTACAGGGGAGACACTTTACTTGAAAGTCGCTTGCCCGGTGTCGGCGTATGAATACGATATTGCAGTGCCTGAGTTGCTCAGGCACGCAAGTTGGAAGGAACATTGCGTCGTTATTAGGAATAACAAAGGCACTGCAACATCGTATGAGTCACAAAAGGCCAGTGAAAATCCTGTTGGCATTTGGTACTTTATTGGCCCCAGAGGTAATGTGTGCTTGCGTTAAAGGAGACAACCAAACCGTCTTCTACTGATGCTCTTTCTACTCAGTACAATCATAAATTTCGAAAACGTGGTCTTTAATTGTAAAGTAAGTTCTGAAATTTAAGGTTCAAAGGACTTGTCATTCGGACAACTGCGACGATGAATTAACAACTTAGGTAAGAAAGATAACAAACGCTCTCTGTCTGTTGAAGCTGGAGAAAAATGCTGATGTATTTAGTTCTACGTGCGTATTCTTCAAGTCGATATACAGTGACGGAGAGGAATTAGTGTAAATATTAACCGATTCCGGTCTTATTCCGTTGTTTTCTGCATATTCCATTCTCTGTTATCTTCGTCTTATGCTTACTACAAGAGATATACAGAGGGTATCTAGATAGGATGGAAGGAAGATTAGAGTTTAACGTCAAGTCGACCTCGATGTTATTAGAGACGGGGCACAAACTAAGTCTGTATCCAGGATGGGGGAGGAAATCGGCCGTGCCCTTTCAAAGAAACCTGCAGGAGCTTAGGGACATCATGGGAAATCTAAATCCCCCCTCCTCTCGAGTGCGAGTCCAGTGGGCTAACCACAGCGCCACCTCACTCGGTCTAGAGAGGAAGTCTCGTTCGTAGTTTTTGCCGCGTCTACATAGGAATACCAAGAGTGGAGAAGATTACCCAATTAAGATGAGTCATCATCAGGACAAAGACTTCACTTTTGTAGGACACAGAAAGACCGACGTTTGGTAGTTGGTTGGGTTAATACAGAATAGAACTGGCGCTCTTGCCGCGTGTGAACTACATGTAGTCACCATGTATACAGATCTACACATTGTGTCGGTTGCTTAAAGTTTACCTTCAGATTTATCAAAATGTATCACGAGTAGATTACGACTGTGTTTATACATATTTCCGTTCGAAGGCCGTACAGTACAGAATCGGTTTGCCAATCAGGCAAAATCCCCGTGAGATGCTGCTGGCCGATCACTGCACTACCGCCGGCTTTGAAAACAGCCGCTACAGAAGAGGCAGCGCGGATTTTTGTGCCAGTGAAAGTTGTACAGCATTTACGACGACTTTCGTAGCGCCCGTTGATTTGTGTTTCGACACGTTTAGGCTGACTGTATTTAGCTTTGTACGCCCACTTGGCAGGACACTGCATGACTTACTCTGTGTATCTGTTACTTATTCCTGAGGAAGTCGTAGTTCATAACAATACACTATCTGTAACTCTTCAGGCTTTCCCAGCGATCTAATGACATCTTGGGTTGTCGGGTGTTCTGCCGGATATCAGCGTCGTACTTGCACGATATTTCGGTCACGTAGCTCGTAACCTTCATCAGGTGCGACCTGAGACTGCTCCTCGAGTGGACCTGGTCCAGTATTTATGCTTATGGCCTTCCCCCTCCACCAACGGCTGCAGGCGCTTCCTCTGTGGTCCGCGCCCATTCCCTGCGACCTGCTGGAGCGTTGCTGCTCCGTTTTCCGTCCGCTGCGGTTCTAGGTGTTCCCTCTGCGGTCCGCGCCCACCAAACCCGCTCCTGGGGGTTTCATCTACGGTCTGGGGTACCAAGCGTTCCCCCTGCGGTCCGCGCCCGCTCACCACGACCTGTTGGAGCGTTGCCGCTCCGTTTTTCGTCCGCTGCGGCTCTGGAGGTTCCCTCTGCGGTCCGCGCCCACCAGTCCCACTTCTGGGTGTTCCATCTTCGGTCTGGTGCGCCTGGCAGTCCGTCAGAGGCTCGTTTTCCATCTCCATGTCTCTGGTTCTTCTGTTTGTGTAGTGTTGCAGCTGGCCCCGTTGCTCCTTTAACAATTCCAGAGCCGGATCCCAGGCTCTGCTTAGCTGGTACCCTGTGTCACGGTTCATAAGATCGTCAGCCATTTTGATTTCTATCGATTCTCTTATAACACTGTCCCAAAATCTGGGTGTTTGTGCTAGAATCTTGGTATCCTCATACTTCATGGCATGATCTAGTTCTAGACAGTGTTCAGCAATGGCTGAATTAGTCACCTGTCTTAATCTAGTGTGCCTCTGATGTTCTTTGCACCTGATCTCCACAGTTATTGTCGTCTGGCCAATGTAGGACATGCCACATTGACAAGGCATATAGTAAATCCCTGGTTTTCGTAACCCCAGGTCGTCTTTGACACTCCCCAGCAGTCCCCCGATCTTGTTGGATGGACAGAAAACACACTTGATACTGTGTTTACGGAGGATCCTACTGATTCTGGCAGAAATAGAGCCAGCATAGGGCAGATATGCCACCTTCTTTGCTTCATCTTGATCTTCTTCAGGAACCTGTGGTATAGTGTCTGGTTGGAGTGCCCTCTCAATTTGACTGTCCGTGTATCCATTCTTCTCCAAGAAGCCACAGAGGAAGCGCCTGCAGCCGTTGGTGGAGGGGGAAGGCCATAGGCATAAATAGTGGACCAGGTCCACTTGAGGAGCAGTCTCAGGTCGCACCTGATGAAGGTTACGAGCTACGTGACCGAAATATCGTGCAAGTACGACGCTGATATCCGGCAGAACACCCGACAACCCAAGATGTCAATACACTATCTGTTAAAGAATTTCTGGACACCTGTGTGCAGTGTGCAGTGCGTAAATCACTGGATGTTACGAGAGAAGCATCTGCCAGTGTAATAGGAGGCGAGGAGTACCGTTTTGTCAATAGAGGAGCAGTATCAGCAATGCTCAGTCTATGTTAAGGGGGGGTGGGGGTTAGAGAAGTGAAACAGAAAGAAGACAAGGATTTTTGGTCATCTGAGTACAGGGTAACAGCAACAGCAGCAGAAAATTTTATAACAGGAGTAGGATTCCTTGTGAATAGAAAGGTAGGGCAGAGAGTGAGTTAATGTCAACAGTTCAGTGATAGGGTTGTTCTCATCAGAATCGACAGTAAACCAGCACCGACGATAGTCCAGGTATACATGCTGACTTCGTAATCCGAAGATGAAGAGATAGAAAAATTATAAGAGGGTACTGAACGGGTAATTCAGTGCCTAAAGGAAGATGAAAATCTAACAGTCATGGGCAATTGGAATGTAGTTGTAGGGGAGGGAGTAGAAGAAATACAGCGTTATTGCAAATTATTGAAGCGATTTCACAGCTCTACAATAACTTTATTATTTGAGATATTTTCACAATGCTTTGCACACACATACAAAAACTCAAAAAGTTTTTTTAGGCACTCAAAAATGTTCGATATGTGCCCCTTTAGTGATTCGGCAGACATCAAGCCGATAATCAAGTTCCTCCCACACTCGGCGCAGCATGTCCCCATCAATGAGTTCGAAAGCATCGTTGATGCGAGCTCGCAGTTCTGGCACGTTTATTGGTAGAGGAGGTTTAAACACTGAATCTTTCACATAACCCCACAGAAAGAAATGGTTCAAAAGGCTCTGAGCACTATGGGACTTAACTTCTAAGGTCATCAGTCCCCTAGAACTTAGAACTACTTAAACCTAACTAACCTAAGAACATCACACACATCCATGCCCGAGGCAGGATTCGAACCTGCGACCGTAGCGGCCACGCAGTTCCAGACTGTAGCGCCTTTAACCGCTTGGCCACACCGGCCGGCAGAAAGAAATCGCATGGGGTTAAGTCGGGAGAGCGTGGAGGCCATGACATGAATTGCTGATCATGATCTCCACCACGACCGATCCATGGGTTTTCCAATCTCCTGTTTAAGAAATGCCGAACATCATGATGGAAGTGCGGTGGAGCACCATCCTGTTGAAAGATGAAGTCGGCGCTGTCGGTCTCCAGTTGTGGCATGAGCCAATTTTCCAGCATGTCCAGATACACGTGTCCTGTAAGGTTTTTTTCGCAGAAGAAGAAGGGGCCGTAAACTTTAAACCGTGAGATTGCACAAAACACGTTAACTTTTGGTGAATTGGGAATTTGCTGCACGAATGCGTGAGGATTCTCTACCGCCCAGATTCGCACATTGTGTCTGTTCACTTCACCATTAAGAAAAAATGTTGCTTCATCACTGAAAACAAGTTTCGCACTGAACGCATCCTCTTCCATGAGCTGTTGCAACCGCGCCGAAAATTCAAAGCGTTTGACTTTGTCATCGGGTGTCAGGGCTTGTAGCAATTGTAAACGGTAAGGCTTCTGCTTTAGCCTTTTCCGTAAGATTTTCCAAACCGTCGGCTGTGGTACGTTTAGCTCCCTGCTTGCTCTATTCGTCGACTTCCGCGGGCGACGCGTGAAACTTGCCCGCACACGTTCAATCGTTTCTTCGCTCACTGCAGGCCGACCCGTTGATTTCCCCTTACAGAGGCATCCAGAAGCTTTAAACTGCGCATACCATCGCCGAATGGAGTTAGCAGTTGGTGGATCTTTGTTGAACTTCGTCCTGAAGTGTCGTTGCACTGTTATGACTGATTGATGTGAGTGCATTTCAAGCACGACATACGCTTTCTCGGATCCTGTCGCTATTTTGTCTCACTGCGCTCCCGAGCGCTCTGGCGGCAGAAACCTGAAGTGCGGCTTCAGGCGAACAAAACTTTATGAGTTTTTCTACGTATCTGTAGTGTGTCGTGACCATATGTCAATGAATGGAGCTACAGTGAATTTATGAAATCGCTTCAATCATTTGTAATAGCCCTGTAGTTACGGGAGAATGTGGGTTTGGACTAGGAATGAGAGAGGAGAAAGACTAATTGAGTTCCCTAATAAATTTGATCTAGAATTAGCGAATACTTTTAAAGAATCAAGAGAGGTGGAGGTATGCTTGGAAAAGGACGGGAGATACGGGAAGATTTCAGTTAGATGGTCAGGCAGAGATTCCGCAATCAGATAATGGATTGTAAGGCGTATCCTGGAGCAGACACAGACTCAGATCGCACTTTAGTAGTGATGAAGAGTAGGCTGAAGTTTAAGAGACTGGTTAGGAAGAATTAATGAGTAAAGAAGTGGGATATGGAGTTACTAAGGAGTTAACAGGTACGCTTGAAGTTCTCTGAGGCAATAGATACTGCGATAATGAATGGCTTAGTTAACAATTCAACTGAAGAGGAATGAACATCTCTAAAAGGGGCAATCACAGAAGTTGGAGAGGCAAACGTATGTACAAGAAAGGTAACTGACAAGAAACCATGGATAACAGAAGAAATACTTCAGTTGATTGAAGAAAGAAGGAAGTACAAAAATGTTCAGGGAAAATCAGGAATACAGAAATACAAATCACTTAGGAATGAAATAAATAGAAAGTGCATAGAAGCCAAGGCGAAATGGATACATGAAAAATGCGAAGAAATCGATAGGGGATCCAGTATTAGAATTTAAGAGCTTTGGAAGATTTAAGATCAAGTGCGACAAAGGGATAGAGGACATTAAATCATAATTTCTAAAATTAATAGGGTAACTGGCTACAAAACGACTATACACGTTGTTGTGTACAATGTATGAGTCTGGTGATATACCATCAGACTTTCGGGAAAACAGAATCCACACAATTCCGAAGACTGCAAGAGCCGACATGTGCGAGAATTATCGCACAAATAAGCTTAACAGCTCATGCATCGAAGTTTCTGACAAGGATGATATACAGAAAAATGGAGAAGAAAACTGAGGATCTGATACACGAGGATTAGTTTGGCTTTAGAAAAAGTAAAGACACCCGAGAGGCAGTTCTGACGTTGCGGTTGATTATGAAAGAAGGCAAAGATAAATTGTCGACTTGGAGAAAGTTGATGCAAGATGTTCGAAAATCTGAATAAAACAGGAGTAAGCTCTAGGGAAAGACGGGTAATATACAAGAACCAAGAGGGAACAATAAGAGTGGAAGGCCAAGAATGAAGTCCTCGAATTAAAAAGTGTGTAAGGGAGGGATGTAGCCTTTCGTCCCTACTGTTCACTCTGTACATGGGAAAAGCAATGATGGAAATAAAATAAAAGTTCAAGAGTGGAATTAAAATTCGGGGTGATAGAATATCAATTGCATGATTCGTTAATGACATTGCTAATCTTAGTGAAAGTGTAGAAAAATTACCAGATTCGCTGAATGTAATGAATAATATAATGAATACAGTATATGGATTTAGAATAAATCGAATTCAGACGGGAGTAACAAGAAGCAGCAGAAATGAGAATAACGAGGAATTTAACATCAGGATTGGTGATCACGAAGTAGAGGAAGTTAAGGAATTCTGCTAGCTAGACAACTAAATAGCCCATGACGGATGGAGTTGACAAAAGGGCACTCGTGGCAAGAGAAATCTGCCAATACCAACACAGACCTTAATTTGAGGAAGAAATTTCTGAGAATGTATTTTTTTAACAAAGCATTGTATGGGAGTGAAACATGTACTGTGGGACAACTAGAAAAGAATCGAAGCATTTGCGATGTGGTGCTACAGACGAATGTTGAAAATTAGGTGGACTGATAAGATAAGGACTAAGGAGGTTCTCTGGAGAACTGATGAGGAAAGGAATATATGGAAAACATTGACAAGAAGAAGGATCAGGACGGTAGGACATTTTTTAAGGCAAGGTATCAGGGAAAAACTTCCATGGAACTAGAGGGAGCTATAGAGAGTAAAATCTGTAGAGGAAAACAGAGACCAAAAAATGTTCAGCAAATGATGACGGACGTAGTTTGCCTGTGTTACTCTGAGGTGAAGAGGTTGGCACAGGAGAGGAATTCGTTACGGGCGCATCAAACCAGTCAGAAGATAAGAAATATGAGTAGACCGGAAATTGGATGTCACTTGAGTAGCAAATCCATCAGGGGCGTTTCAACCCTTATAAAGCTACATACATCGACAGATGGTGATGGGATTGTGTACGGAAACGCGAAGGAACAACCACAACTAAACCAAGACCGAGCAGACCTCATATACTGACGGATGGGAGGGCAGGGAACATCGAGAACCGGGGAGAGGGACTGTAAAAATCGCATGAAATCGAGGAAAACGCTTGTGAGTTCCAGAGTGCTATCAGCGATGCAAGCTAGCATAATCAGTGTGCGCAGAGAATTAAAAAGAGAGGAGTACAACGTTGGAACAGCTTCCCTTAAGCCAAACATCTCTGTAGCCAATCCTAAGCGACGCTGGAGGTGGTCCAAAGGAGGAGGAGGAGATTAGTGTTTAACGTGCCGTCGACAACGAGGTCATTAGAGACGGAGCGCAAGCTCGGGTGAGGGAAGGATGGGAGAGGAAATCGGCCGTGCCCTTTCAAAGGAACCATCCCGGCATTAGCCTGAAGCGATTTAGGGATATCACGGTGGTGCAAAGAGCGACGCCACTGTACCGTGGATGCTCGCAGATGACTGACTTTCAGTGACGCATCACGCTACACCCTGTGGCAATTCGATGAAAAGTTTTATTTTTATTTTATTTTTGAATGATGCTGCCGCCATTTGACTGTAATAATTTTGATTTTACTGTTACAGAATCCAGATTTTGGCCTTAGGCCAATTTCAGGTACAAAAATTTATTTGAATGTCAAAATACATCAGGCAGTATTTTGACATATAAATAAGTCTTTGTACTTGAAACTGGCCTAAGGCCGAAATCTGGGTTGTGTACCAGTAAAATAAAAATTATTATACTCAAATGGCCGCAGCGGATTCATAAAATTTTCCGTGACTGTGCCTAAATGCAAAATGAAAGTTATCGAAAGGGTTTGTGCTACGTTCGTAATGATATACTGTACGCTACCGTTGGTGCCTCAAGTTGTAGTATCTGGAATTTATTTGGCGCGTCGCGAGAGGAGGTAGTTACTCATAGAGGCCCAGTGTGGGCTATAATATCGTACGACTACATGAGATATGTATTAATGCATTAATGAGGAACGGATTTGCCTTGGGTGAAAAAAAATTAGTTCCAAGTTTGGCCACCAAGTGCAAAACTGGCTCTGTACAGCATCACGTCGATGTCTCTGGTGCTCATATTCGACAAACTAAGTAAGTGATGGTTAATAACAAAATCAACAATGTGCCTTACCCAGGTTCAAAAATGGCTCTGAGCATTATGGGACTTAACTTCTGAGGTCATCAGTCCCCTAGAACTTAGAACTACTTAAGCCTAACTAACCTAAGGACATCACACACATCCATGCCCGAGGCAGGATTCGAACCTGCAACCGCAGCGGTCGCGCGGTTCCAGACTGTAGTACCTAGAACAGATTGGCCACTCCGGCCGGCTGCCTTATTCAGGTGTTTAAACGTTTCTGCCCACGTCGTGCTGCTAATCAGTTACATAAGGAAACATTTCTATACGTCTTTCTTGCATTCATAGCGGCCAACATTGGATCTAATTTTTTCCGGCACAAAATGACCCTGTATTAACGCATTAGAATATCTACCCAGTTTCACTGCCAAACGATAATTAAAGGCCACACTGGAACTCTGTAAGTAGTTCCGGCTTACTTATATTTGCCCAATACATTGGGCCTCAGAGTATCCTGCCGGCGCGGCGGCGAGCACGTCAACATAGAGCACGCCGTGACGATTGCCAACTTGGAAAGGCGGCAGGTTTTTCGGTTTGGAGCTGGCTATGTTGTCGGTAGCAACATATAATTTCTTCGGTTCTTTGTTCGCCCTTCTATTGCTGGTCTGGAACAGTTTGACGTTGTGGATCCAGTTTCTGTACATGACACGATAGTAGTTCACCGATGTTTACCTGCTGTGCGGTCGTTGCTCCAGTCGTCATCATCAAGTAACGGGAGCTGATGGTGAGTTTCCGTCTACAGAGATACATCTTAACGATGCTTAGTTGTTTCATTTCAAGTGAACATGTTACTAGAGTCGATAAATATTGATAGTGCTAGTGTCATACCAGGTACTGCACCAGTTATTTATCGACGAAAACTGTTTCTGGGTTTGATGTTTAGAAATCAGATGCAAAATATTGTGGTACAATATGTTATATGTACGTGTTCCTTTCATTTAATATTTCATAGGGGGTGACAACAGTAATTAGCGCGCTCGTGTGATTTAATTTTATTTGTAAATATTGCACCCCACAGGTGGGATCTAGCCGAAAATTTCACTATTTTTTTGACATGGCTGATGTGGCAGTTGACTGTGATATAGCTTTTAAATATGGTGTCTTCTGTGTATATGGATTGCCACTGTGGTTGAGTTTATTTAACGGCACCAGTCACGAACAAATTCCCTTATCTGTGGTTCCCTAGTTATTAACTTGCGCTCGATTTTAAGACGTGCGACTGGGCCAAAGCGGTACTATACAGAACAGAGTTGTTGAAATATTGATATGATTAATTGATTCATGTTGTTGATTTGTGGTAAACGTGCAACTCGGGTACCTTTGCTTAAATTATGTGTAACTGTTTTAGGATATTATGGCATGTGTGGTAATATTTATATCTGTTTTAAAGCTCTAAAACGTAATTGTTTCATTATACCTGTCAAAATCTGGTAGGAAGGCCTGTTTTGACCTTTAGCGAATGTAAATAATTTCTGTAGCAGCTTCTGACCGAATTTTTCCAGGATGAGCCTTTAATTTCTTTCGTCGGCTGGTGGTCTGTTGTTTCGGTGTTGTAATTAAGTCGTGCGTTGTAATTTAACACTTGTTGAAATTATATCAGTTACAAGTTTTGAATTAACTGAAAGCTGTGGCACAGAGATTCTCTTAAAAAAAGTATTTTGCTGTTTAAAGTGTCTGATTTATTTATTTGTGATTTAAACAATTCAGTAATCACCTTACGAGCGTTTAATTTAACAGTCAGGTGTATATGGGACTCCAGCGTGTAGCCCCTGTAAAGTTTTTGGAGTGAAGTAAATTGTGAAATTTTATTGTACTGAGTGTGGGTCTGGTCGCTTACCACTACCAGATTTCCGCATCGTTACCATTTCAGTCTGGGTTTGGTGAATGTCTGGAGAAGCTTACCTGCCACCATGTGTTGTGCCAACAGTGAAATGCGGAGGAGGTTGTATGAAAATATGGGGGTGTTTCCCGTGGTCAAAGTGTGGTCCTCGCATTATACTTAAGAAAATGCTACATGCGGAAGGAGATGAAGGGCGTTGTGTACAGCGTGTAGTAGGGGAACAAATCTGAGACGATGCTTGCTTGTACCACTATGACAAGGCCCTTTGCCGTAAAAGAACATCTATGAGACAGAAACATTCCTGAAATGAATTTGCCTAACCAGAGGCTCGAGATTAACCCAATGGAACATCTTTGGGATGTGTCAGAATGTCGACTTAGCTCCAGACCCCAGCGTACAACATCCCAAACCTTCCCCGCATTCGGGTCGTGAAAAGGAATGGCCTGTTCCTACACAGACATTGAGGAACCTCACTGGAAGTGTTCTCAGCAGAATTCATACTGTCATAAAGGCGAAGGATGGACAGACCCGTTATTAACGTCTAGTAGCAGTACCTCCCGTATCGAGAATAGAACATGGAAACTTGCATTTCGCGGGTAACGCTTTTACCGAATAACAACCAGTTCTCACAACGTACTTCTGCCACTGCCTGGCTGACCACGAAAGCAAGATTCCGCGTTCGAGTCCCGGTTCGGCACACATCTTTAATCTGCCAGAAAGTTTCAAAATGGTGTACACTCCGCTGAAGAGTGAACGATTCATTCCGGAAACTTATTTTCATTCCCTTCATTCTTTCCTAACAGTCACGAATGCTTTGTATTCGTACGTTGCACACGTGCGCCACAGAAGTTCATTGAGGAAGTTTTAGCCAACTGAGAATGTTAATAGGAATAAATGACTGACAATTGTGGTCACTGGCTCTAATGAATCGTAACACAAAATAAAAAAGGGTATACGTATCGATGAAAAAAACAAGAAAAAATCTTGTGCCTGAGAGTTCTTTCAATAGTTGCGGAAGCTTAATTAATATGGTGAATAGTGAAGTTCCAGAATGAAAGTTTGTGTGCAGAGGAATGTTTGGTATAATCTAACTGAGTGACAGCTTGAAATAGTGAGGTGTAGCAGGATCCAAACCGAGGTTTGTGGCGTTCTCTGTAGAATCTCTTTGGACAACGATAGCAGTAGATCAATTTTAGGGCGCCCCGAGGTCTACACATATTATATCGACTGCTGATAACAGGATTTGAGAGCAATGAAACAACGTGAGACAATGCGTTTCGTTTGATACCGGGCACCGCCTAGACTGGTGAAACTACGTAGTATTTTCGTGTTGGGGTTTTAACATGAGGTGAACCGGAGACCCTATTCTCTTACTGTCGGAATAAATAGGAACCTGTTGTGCGATCATGTCCATTGGCTTGTTTACACGCAAAACCCCGCTGGCGACCTGCACTTTCAGCCAGAAAATGTACCGTTCCGTTGTTACGAATAACGTGCGCGTCAGCGCTTGCATCAGAAAGAAAAAAGTGAGCATGTCCATCAGAGCGGAAAGGGGTATTACATGCAACTAGTTATGTATTTCTACCTCAGTTTCTCAGAAATGTATTTTACAATTTAGCTAGATACAGAAGAGTGTAGCAGGCAAAGCAAGCTGGCTCATATCATTTTGTGCAGATGCGCCAAGCGATTTATTATACATGGCTTCTTATTACAATGCGTGCAGTGCAGGTAACTTTATGAAGTGCCATATAAAATGCAGTATGTGTCAGAAATTATTTACATCTAATACAAATTTAAGTATTTTGTGTAGGTGATGCTGGGCAGTTTTGATGAAGATTAAAAATTGGATTGACCAATACCTCGGTGTACTACTTTATTTCTATTTCGGTCATGAACTTGACCGTCTCAGGCTCCCAAAAATTTATTCAAACGTGCTTTGCTCAATTCTAGTCTCCAATAAGACTCGTAAATTTTTCCATTTTTATATTAGCGGATTATATATAATAGTGATGTCTTCCAAACATGTAACACGATTGTGCCTATCCTATTCCCTCACATTGAGATCCGAAGATTGTCAGATACATGAACTAAATTGATCATGAAATTAAACTGGTACAGTTGTGTTTTATACATTGCAATTTTTAACTATAAATTTAAGTTTTATAAAGTATTTTTGGAAAGTAGTTGTCTGCAGTGTACAGACGAGAAATAAGAATGGTAAACAGTACTGATGGGAAGACGAAAGATGCTTTCGCAATATCGTGACACATAATAATGCTAAGGTTTCGATGGGTAGATTGCATACTAATGAAGAGGTATTGAATCACGTCGAACAGGAAAGAAGTTTAATTGACAGCAATCACATGTTGATAGGATATGCGCTGAGGATTAACGAAGAGTTAATTTGGTAATGGAGAGAAATGGCTGTGGTGATTAAAAATTGTAGAGGGAGACCACGGTTTGACTACAATAAGCAGGTTAAAGTGGGTATAAGGGGTGAGTCAGGAGGAAAGATACATACTTTGAGCGGGGCAATAGTACTGGTGATTCCGAACAAAAAAGTTCAACTGAACATATGCCTTTTGTTAATCGTACGCTACATACAACTGTTTCAAAACTGAGGGCATCAGCTGCATATCCTGCTTCACTAGCAATCACATGCAGATACAACGAAAGTGACTTTACGTACTATTGTCTGACCATTTCAATGCACACGTCCATCGGTCCAGTTGTTTTAGATAACCATCTTAATGTAGTACGGTATTTTGATTTCCTTCCAACTGTGTTACCATAATACTTGGAGGATATTGGTTTGGTAACACGACTTCATGTGTACTTCCAAGACGATGGAGTACCTGCATGTTCCGTAGGGCCAGTTACATAGTACAGCACTGAAAAGTATCCTGGGCGTTGGATCGGTCGCCGTGGAGTCATTTCTTGGTCACAGAGGTCACACGAACTTAGTTCGTTAGATAACTGTTCATGGGGTTGAGTTAAGGGCAAAGTCTACAAGCGCAGAGTAGACCCAAAGAAGGAAATTCTCTCTCGTATTTTACAAGCGTGTGCTCCAGTAAAGGTCAGTACAAATTAAATGAGATCAGCAACGCAGCAGCTCTCTACAAGAACTGCAAAATTCATTGCAGTTGACGATGGACTTTTTGACCATCTTTTGTAGGAAATGTACACAATTAAACAAAACATTAGATCACAAATTTTCATTTGTTATCACCTGCATTTGTCTTATTCCCACATTCTTTTCATTAGTTTCATCTGAAACTATAAAGAATAGGACATATGTTCATATGACCTTTTTGTGTTCAGAATCTCTAATACTATAACCCCTAAAACAATGTACCTCTGCTATTGACTGACTCTGTATGTTGCAATAGTTGCGGAGAGATCTTGCGCAGGATAGGACCAAAATCAAATCAATCTTTGGGTTGAAGTTACAAACAACAACAACAACAACAACAACAACAACAACATCGTATCATTTTTAAACAGCAAATACATTTGTATTGTAGTGTATACAGGATGTTTCACAGTTCCTACTGCAGGTTTCTATAGGGTTGTAGAGGGGATAAGTGTTTGAAACGGAACCTATGTCCAGAAATGCACTCTTTGGCTATAAAATAAGTTTGAAGTTCGGATTACTTTCAAAGCTCCCGCTTCGTGGTACGCATACAGCGGAAAGAATGAGCTTTCACCTGTGTGCTCTACAGGAACTGTTGCATGTGTCGACCCTGCTTGCCGTTGCGCAAGGTGTATCCGCGACACATTGTTTCATCCACGTGGTCCAATCTCCACAGTCAACCCTGCTAGCTGAGAACTTACAGCTTCTCGTTTCTCCAGTAAGAGAAAAATAGTATGAGATTTACTGAGGCTATCCGGAAAACATTCTCGATACATGCGTTCCGCGGCTCTACCATTAGACCCCACGCAGGATACGGTGGCCCACGCGCGGTGTCCAGTTTTCGTCCCAAGCGCTGGGCGAGTTCATTCGTTTGTTCGAATTGGAGGTCGACAGTGTTTGCCCCCTTTCGGCCGATTGGAGATGACAGAATCGAGGTGCACGCTATGCAATCTTTCTCAAACGATTTTACGGAAACTATTCGGTAAAAAATTTCATTTTTACGTTGGCTGTAACTTTATGCGTCAGCTTCTTCATTTCGTTAAAAGCCATATTTGTTGTGATATTTGCGTGGAAGTAAGACACTGTACAAAATTCGAAAAAGTTTTCTATGAAAAATGGGGGTCGCTATGATTTTGCGTTTGGTGCATATTACATATTATGTTGCTGCATATGAAATTTAGATAACGTAATGAATTTTTCTTTAGACGTGTGTGGAGATCTATATCGGTCACCAGTCACGAGAAAACTGATCTGATGTTGCACAGTCATTTGTTATAGTGCGCGCCAGCGATAAAGCCAGAATGAAATATCTATTTCAAAGCCGGTTTCAGATATCGAAATGGGATTGTGGCAAATGATACCACATAACGAGGAGAGTGTTTTTCCATATGGTAGTTATGCAAAACTTAATTATTTACCATGTTATTTCACTAACTACAGACTTTTTCGATGAACGAATGTTATTTTTAAGGGCCATCAGTACCAGATGAAATGAGAAATGCTATGGGTTCTGGAACAACGTAAGTGATGACATTACTCATTGATTTTTGCACCAAGGATTTCCTTTTTTATAAGTTTCTGACTTTGTATTGTGTTAACCGGGGGCCTAGAAACGACGGAAAGTCTCTGACCCCTCCGCAGCCACAGTGGTTCACAAGCCCACGACGACTACCAGTTCTCTTCACCCCTCTGCCGCCCCACACCGAACCACCCTTTCAGGGTTATTGTGCGGTTCGGCCCCTAGTAGACCCCCCCCCCCCCCATGGGACGTCTCACACCAGACGAGTGTAACCCCTATGTTTGTGTGGTAGAGTAATGGCATACGTGTACTGGAGAACTTATTTGCACAGCAATCGTCGACATAATGTAGCTGAGGCAGAATAAGGGGAACCAGCCCGCATTCACCGAGGCAGATGGAAAACCGCCTAAAACCCATACAGATTAGCCGGCTCACCGGATCTCGACGCAAGTCCACTGGTCGGATTCGTGCCGGGGACCAGGCACTCCTTCCCACTCCGGAAAGGCATGCGTTAGACCGCACAGCTAACCGGTCGGGCAGCTACTGACCTTACTTTTCCCTAGTTCCTCTCTTAATAAATTGATAAACCCCTGTTTCAGAATTCTCTCACAACTGAATCTGCATAACATTTTAGTTTCGCTGTGTTTTGGCAAAAGAAGCAAATTTTAACAGGTCCACAGGAGAAATGTGTAGGTTTCACCCAAAATTCACCACTCATGCCTCTTCTCTGAAAGTTACAAATGGTTAACAAGCCAGGTGAAAATAAATCGCTGCTTTTGTTGCATTTTCAGCAGAGCTCTCTTTAGATATAAACAAAAGCAGAGACGGCAAATCTTTTTGAATGGTCACCATGCAAGTGTGAGTGCAGAGGGGCTCCACTAAATATATACAGAAAATGTAAGCGTAGCCTTCAGTTTAGAATGGCACATCCCCTCCAGCGCTCGGCATTCCCCCTACAGCGCTCCCCACCGTTACTGCTCTCCCAAAGTGTGCCCTGCCGATTGCGCATCTCCCGCCCATGTTATTCTGTGTGGACCCTACGTATCATACTGTGAAATGGGAGATCTAAAAGTTATCCAAACATATTTACAAGGTGATCCAAAAGTCCGTTAACATTTGAATATGCACTAATTGACACAGACACCTGAAATGATACGGGATTTTATTGAAATGAAAAACGATTGCCAAAACTGGCCTATAGATGGTGCTGGAAAACAACATATCAGTTACGCAAATGAGAATCGAGTATAAAATGAGCTGTAGTGAGAGAGGGACAAAGATCATGTCTAGCCTGGATTATAAACCCCTGCTGGAAGATACGACTTTTTTTCAGAATGGCACTCCAACCCATAAGATCTTCGCCCATAGTTGGGTGAGAATCGCGTGCTGACCCACCACGTCCGTCATGCTTGGCCTCCCACGTCCCCAGACCTCAATTCGTATGATTACTGGTCGTGAGATTAGCCGAAATCGCAAGTCTACCATGATCGTCCGACTTCATTACGGACTAAAAAATCAGTACCCGACGACAGTTGGCAGGTTTTTAATCATTATTACTGATGTACTGTACACACAATATTGTCATTGTTGATGAATGACGGCCGACATATTTAGGATCTGTTGTAAAGATCATCGTCTTTGCTAAAATCAATTGTTATGCTAATTATTGATTTTGTATCATACAAAGTGCCATCTGTTGGTTATCTTTTGCACCTTTTGAGTTTTCAGTAAAACCCCATGTCATTTCAAGCATGTGTGTTAAATTTTACCTCACTACCTACATTATTTCGTGAAGTATTGTATTTGGAAATGTTTGTGGGATTTTGGCTCACCATGTACTCATATATCTACCCGGTTCGATTCCGGACATCTCATCCAAGTTTTATCTACTAAGTCCCCTCCACAACCCCTAGAAGCTTGTGACAGGAATTGCGAAACACTTTCTATTGCCTGGTAGAGATCAGAGCTCCATAATCAGGTGCACTTACGATTTCGAGAAATTAGCAGATACCTAAAGCGGGATGAATTGAGACAGGATGACTAAAAAATATGCATCTATATAGCCCAGGTATCATTGTGCTTTTTCATATGGTCTCGAGCTGACCTTATTTGCTAACGGTAAATACCTCCTATCAAATAAACGCTAGGCAATGGTTAAAGTGCCGGACTCCTCAGGAGCAACTGAAGTCCGGTTCAGATACTTTAATTTAGAATCAAAGTATTTTGGGTAGATAACACACACAGGTTGACGGGACGCTTCACTAAAAGAGAAGCGGCAGATGAAGTAGAAGGGCAGAGTCCATCTTGAGGCTTCATTTAGCATTGGTCCTTTGTTTAAGCTTTTCTGGGATAATGTTACGCAATCTGGACGCACTTAACTGGTGTAAACGTTGTTATGTTACTTGTTATTGGTGTACTAGAAATTTATTCATTCACATTCATCCAGATCACTCATGAATAAGAATTTTTTGTTGCCATACGTGTTTCACTTTAACGGAAAAAAATTTCTCAGTTTATTCAGTGGAAGATGGATTTATGCTCGAAAAGCTGAAAAGAATGGTGCGAGTTTACAGGCCGGGTTTGGACTTTGCTGGAATGAGGCAAAGCCAGCCACGATGTAGTGAGACGGGCCAGAACAGCGTACTTAGTGCGGGCACAAAAGGATTTGGCCCCTGAAAACAGCAATTAAAAATTGGTAGCTTGGGGACAAGAGCACGCCAGTGGCCAAGTGACGCTTTCCAGCTGCTGAATATAAGGTGGAAATCCATGTAAAATACTAAAACTGGATCTAAAGGAGACTCAACGAATACGATGATACCAAATTGTGGGTCTCTATTTCACGAGTTAATTGCAGCACTTTTTTTTGGTCATCAGTCTACTGACTGGTTTGATGCGGCCCGCCACGAATTCATTTTCTGTGCTAACCTCTTCATCTCAGAGTAGCACTTGCAACCTACGTCCTCAATTATTTGGTTGACGTATTCCAATCTCTGTCTTCCTCTACAGTTTTTGCCCTCTACAGCTCCCTCTAGTACCATGGAAGTCATTCCCTCATGTCTTAGCAGATGTCCTATCATCCTGTCCCTTCTCCTTATCAGTGTTCCCCACATATTCCTTTCCTCTCCGATTCCGCGTAGAACCTCCTCATTCCTTACCTTATCAGTCCACCTAATTTTCAACATTCGTCTATAGCACCACATCTCAAATGCTTCGATTCTCTTCTGTTCCGGTTTTCCCACAGTCCATGTTTCACTACCATACAATGCTGTACTCCAGACGTACATCCTCAGAAATTTCTTCCTCAAATTAAGGCCGGTATTTGATATTAGTAGACTTCTCTTGGCCAGAAATGCCTTTTTTGCCATAGCGAGTCTGCTTTTGATGTCCTTCTTGCTCCGTCCGTCTTTGTTTATTTTACTGCCTAGGTAGCAGAATTCCTTAACTTCATTGACTTCGTGCCCATCAATCCTGATGTTAAGTTTCTCGCTGTTCTCATTTCTACTACTTCTCATTACCTTAGTCTTTCTCCGATTTACTCTCAAACCATACTGTGTACTCATTAGACTGTTCATTCCGTTCAGCAGATCATTTAATTCTTCTTCACTTTCACTCAGGATAGCAATGTCACCAGCGAATCGTATCATTGATATCCTTTCACCTTGTATTTTAATTCCACTCCTGAACCTTTCTTTTATTTCCGTCATTGCTTCCTCGATGTACAGATTGAAGAGTAGGGGCGAAAGGCTACAGCCTTGTCTTACATCCTTCTTAATACGAGCACTTCGTTCTTGATCGTCCACTCTTATTATTCCCTCTTGGTTGTTGTACATATTGTATATGACCCGTCTCTCCCTATAGCTTACCCCTACTTTTTTCAGAATCTCGAACAGCTTGCACCATTTTATATTGTCGAACGCTTTTTCCAGGTCGACAAATTCTATGAAAGTGTCTTGATTTTTCTTTAGCCTTGCTTCCATTATTAGCCGTAACGTCAGAATTGCCTCTCTCGTCCCTTTACTTTTCCTAAAGCCAAACTGATCGTCACCTAGCGCATTCTCAATTTTCTTTTCCATTCTTCTGTATATTATTCTTGTAAGCAGCTTCGATGCATGAGCTGTTAAGCTGATTGTGCGATAATTCTCGCACTTGTCAGCTCTTGCCGTCTTCGGAATTGTGTGGATGATGCTTTTTCGAAAGTCAGATGGTATATCGCCAGACTCATATATTCTACACACCAACGTGAATAGTCGTATTGTTGCCACTTCCCCCAATGATTTTAGAAATTCTGATGGAATGTTATCTATCCCTTCTGCCTTATTTGACCGTAAGTCCTCCAAAGCTCTTTTAAATTCCGATTCTAATACTGGATCCCCTATCTCTTCTAAATCGACTCCTGTTTCTTCTTCTATCACATCAGACAAATCTTCACCCTCATAGAGGCTTTCAATGTATTCTTTCAACCTATCTGCTCTCTTCTCTGCATTTAGCAGTGGAATTCCCGTTGCACTCTTAATGTTACCACCGTTGCTTTTCATGTCACCAAAGGTTGTTTTGACTTTCCTGTATGCTGAGTCTGTCCTTCCGGCAATCATATCTTTTTCGATGTCTTCACATTTTTCCTGCAGCCATTTCGTCTTAGCTTCCCTGCACTTCCTATTTATTTCATTCCTCAGCGACTTGTATTTCTGTATTCCTGATTTTCCTGGAACATGTTTGTACTTCCTCCTTTCATCAATCAACTGAAGTATTTCTTTTGTTACCCATGGTTTCTTCGCAGCTACCTTCTTTGTACCTATGTTTTCCGTCCCAACTTCTGTGATGGCCCTTTTTAGAGATGTCCATTCCTCTTCAACTGTACTGCCTACTGCGCTATTCCTTATTGCTGTATCTATAGCGTTAGAGAACTTCAAACGTATCTCGTCATTCCTTAGTACTTCCGTATCCCACTTCTTTGCGTATTGATTCTTCCTGACTAATGTCTTGAACTTCAGCCTACTCTTCATCATTACTATATTGTGATCTGAGTCTATTTCTGCTCCTGGGTACGCCTTACAATCCAGTATCTGATTTCGGAATCTCTGTCTGACCATGATGTAATCTAATTGAAATCTTCCCATATCTCCCGGCCTTTTCCAAGTATACCTCCTCCTCTTGTGATTATTGAACAGGGTATTCGCTATTACTAGCTGAAACTTGTTACAGAAGTCAATTAGTCTTTCTCCTCTTTCATTCCTTGTCCCAAGCCCATATTCTCCTGTAACCTTTTCTTCTACTCCTTCCCCTACAACTGCATTCCAGTCGCCCAAGACTACTAGATTTTCGTCCCCCTTTATATACTGCATTACCCTTTCAGTATCCTCATACACTTTCTCTATCTGTTCATCTTCAGCCTGCGACGTCGGCATGTATACCTGAACTATCGTTGTCGGTGTTGGTCTGCTGTCGATTCTGTTAGAACAACCCGGGCACTGAACTGTTCACAGTAACACACCCTCTGCCCTACCTTCCTATTCATAACTAATCCTACACCTGTTATACCATTTTCTGCTGCTGTTGATATTACTCGATACTCATCTGACCAGAAATCCTTGTCTTCCTTCCACTTCACTTCACTGACCCCTACTATATCTAGATTGAGCCTTTGCATTTCCCTTTTCAGATTTTCTAGTTTCCCTACCACGTTCAAGCTTCTGACATTCCACGCCCCGACTCGTAGAACGTTATCCTTTCGTTGATTATTCAATGTTTTTCTCATGGTAACCTCCCCCTTGGCAGTCCCCTCCCGGAGATCCGAATGGGGAACTATTCCGGAATCTTTTGCCAATGGAGAGATCATCATGACACTTCTTCAATTACAGGCCACATGTCCTGTGGATACACGTTACGTGTCTTTAATGCAGTGGTTTCCATTGCCTTCTGCATCCTCATGCCGTTGATCATTGCTGATTCTTCCGCCTTTAGGGGTAATTTCCCACCCCCAGGACAAGAGAGTGCCCTGAACCTCTATCCGCTCCTCCGCAATCTTTGGCAAGGCCGTTGGCAGAATGAGGCTGACTTCTAATGCCGGAAGTCTTCGGCCGCCAATGCTGATTATTTATCAAAATTTAGGCAGTGGCGGGAATCGAACCCGGGACCAAAGACGTTTTGATTATGAATCAAAACGCTACCCCTAGACCACTGGCACACTGGACTCGCATTCGGGAGGACGACGGTTCAATCCCGTCTCCAACCATCCTGATTTAGGTTTTCCGTGATTTCCCTAAATCGTTTCAGGCAAATGCCGGGATGGTTCCTTTGAAAGGGCACGGCCGATTTCCTTCCCAATCCTTCCTTAACCCGAGCTTGGGCTCCGTCTCTAATGACCTCGTTGTCGACGGGACGTTAAACACTAACCAACTACTACCTAGACCACTGGTATCTTGCAGCACTACACTTCGATATACATCTAATTCGAGAATAAATGTTCAAATGTGTGTGAATTCCTAAGGGACCAAACTGCTTAGGTCATCGGTCCCTAGACTTACACACTACTTAAACTAACTTAGTCTAAGAACAACACACACGCCCATGCCCGAGGGAGGACTCGAACACCCGGAAGGGGGGGGGGGGGCGCAGTCTGTAACATGACGCCTAAATCCACGCGGCCACTCCGCGCGGCTAATTCGAGAATAGCACAGTCTACTGTAGAATACTGAGCCGTGGTAAAAATTGCTGTTTTGAAGAGCGCGCTGCAGCGCCTAGTGTGAAGCAGTCGCCCTCCGTTTCTGGCGGTGGCGCCGCTGTGGCAGTCGCAGCTTTGGTGTCTCCCTCTGGTGGAAAAGGGGAAAGGTTGCCTGTTCACGTGCATTTAAGGGGCGCTATGGGCTCGCCAGTGGGCAGTCAGTCAATCAGTCTGGGGTCAGTCGGTGAGAGTCTAGAGTCAGTCTGGGTCAGTCTCTTGTCCCCAGCTTGCTAGTCTGTCTGTCGGTCGGATTGCTATTATGTTTGTCGTTCGGGTCAACCTTTAAGGCCGGCAAAATGAGAGTCTTTCCACTCCGCCAGTAAGAGAACGCAGCGAGTGGTCGCCCGGTCAGCGTTTAATTCCTGCATCTTAGTCTGCGCGTTAGGCCGCCAGTCTGCTCGAGTTGCTCAGGCAACGGTCATTGGCGGTTGGATGGACCGGTTGGTTGGTCGCGCACTGGACACAAAATGACTTGTCCGCCTTGAGCATCGGCGCATGTGAGGTCGGCACGTGAGTCCAGTGGGCCGCGGCGTATAGCGAGGGGTAGTGGCTTCGCGGCCGACACGAGAACAACAGGAGTCAACCCCTGGTGCGAGCTGCGACGCCGTGAGGCGGGAGATCGGCCCGCCTTCCTCCGTCCGTTGAATCGGCTGGCAGCGGAAGGTTCGGGAGAGCGTTTTGGGGGTGCTGCGCCAGGTCTTCGCCAGAAATCGCAGTTTATTGGAAGTTAATGAGTGGTGATATGTTGTTTCATTTGCTTGTTAAATTCTACTTGTTTTCTCGGTGAGGTCAGCAGCCGCTTTGTTTTGGGGTCATCCCACCATTCTTCTCCGTTTGCCCACCCGCGGGAAGGTGGTTATTTATGAATTGGGTGGTCCGTTGTTTCCTTGTGGAGTAGGGGCGGGCTAGAGCAACCTGCGGTTCGGGTTGTTCGGCAATCTCCCTATCAATCTGCCGTACGTTAATAGCTGCCTCTGTCATGTTTGTCGGATTTGGTGTGATAACGAATTTATTGCTTGGAGTGTAACGGCCTAATTCCGGAAATATGTTTTTATCTTGCCTATCATCTTGAGAGGCGGTATATGTGTACTGTAGAACATGTGTGGCCAACCTTGTATAATTTTATCTAAGACTGCAATTCATGGGCTTTTATTTAAATGGTCATTTTAGTATATAAAGTTGCCACCCTTCCACCGTAAGACTTTTCTTATTAGTTAAAATCAAGTCGCACCTTCGGTGGCAAGTTAATCTTTTAGTTTTAGTGTTCTGTGCCATTTCCATCCCTCCTACGGGGTGCATAGTTCGTGTGCTTGTGTGAATTGTTAAAACTTTTACTTTAAGGTAATCTGGTGTCTTGCAAATTTGCACCTGTGTAGTCTTTCTGAGGTTGTTGTGGGCGGCAAGGTTCTCAGCCCGAAAGCTCATACACTCAAAAATTTGTTTCTTTCTGCCTCTGAATAAATTGTAACTTGATATTTAGAGGGTGCTTTCTACTTATAATTTTAAATCTGTTTCTTAAAAAAAGCTTTTAGGAATAAAATTCACATTTGTTAAAAGCAATTTCATTTTGATTTCATCAGTTACTCCCCGGCAACTACTTCCACGCTCACATAGTGTGATTAAATGTGTTAATGTTCTTAATGAATCGCTAGTAAATAAAGTAAATTCTTATGAAAAGATTTTGAAAGTAAATTCACGGTTCAAATACGATTTAACAAACATTTAAAATAAAACTACTGGCAAAATAATGCAGCGGCACTCTTCATCGATATGTCAAACTGAAGATTTATGTACCGTAAAAATATAATAACTTGGTTTATCTGGACATAAAATTATACCAGAGTAAGGACTATTTTAATTAATACAATTACTCAAACAAGCAGCATTTAAATGTAATCTGCAGAAATTCGTGCATATCGTCAGCATGTGTTCCGTTGTTCCGTAATATCTTTAACCTTTCCCTAAATTTATTTAATATTACTTCTAAATAACATTTACGTGCCGAATTACTCTCTTAAGACAAAAAACACGCACCATAAAGGAATTATTCGAATGGGATGGAAATCGGTAGATGTAATGTACATGTGTATGGACAAACAAATGATTACAATTTCAGAAATATTCGATGATTTATTCAAGAGAAAGATTCACTAATTGAGCAAGCCAGTAATGCGTTGGTCCGTCTCTGGCCCTTATGTAAGCAATTATTCGGCTTGGTGTTGATTGACAGAGTTGTTGGATCTCATTCTGAGGGATATCTTGACAAATTCTGTCCAATTGGCGCATTTCATCTTCAAAATCCTGAGCTGTTTAAAGACACCCTACCCATAATGCTCCAAATGCTCTCAGTTGGGGAGAGATTTGGCGACCTTGCTGACCAAGAGAGGGTTTGGCAAAGACGAAAACAAACAGTCGAAAGTCTCACCATGTACGAGCAGGCATTATCTTGCAGAATTGTAAGCCCCGGAGGACTTGTAAGAAAGGGCAACAAAGCGGGGCTTATAACATCTTCGACGTACCGCCGTGCTGTAAAGATGTCGCAGATATCGGTCTTGCTATGAAATGAAATGGCACCCCAGATCATGAATCCTGACTATCAGGCTGTATGGCGGGCGACAATTAGGTTGGTATCCCACAGATGTCCAGGGCGCCTCCACACACCTCTTCGGCCTAGAAGCTCACTGACTGGAACAGAATTGTCTTCAGTGATGAGTCCCGCTTCGGAATGAGCCCCGATGGCCAGCGAAGTCGTGTCTGGAGACGCTCCAAAAAGTGGTTGGATACCAACCTGAATGTCAGCCGCCATGCGGGCTGAAACCAGGAGCAATGGTTTGAGGCGCCATTTCGTTTCATAGCAGGACCCCTGTGGTTGACATCCGCGTCACCCTTAAAACACAGATGTAAGTCGACGATATTTTACGCTCAGTCTGGTTGCCCTTCATGGCAAACCGTCGTGGACTTGCACTCAGCAAGGAATTCCGCTCCTGCGCACGGCGACAGTCCGACGGATCTTTACACAGTTGAGCACGTTTGGGGCATTATGGGCAGGACTCTCTAACAAGCTCAGGATTTTGACAACATAATGCGCCAGCTCGAAAGAATGTTCAAATTCAAATGGCTCTGAGCACTATGGGACTTAACATCTGAGGTCATCCGTCCCCTAGAACTTAGAACTACTTAAACCTACCTAACCTAAGGACTTCACACACATACATGCCCGAGACAGGATTCGAACCTGCGACCGTAGCGGTCGTGCAGTTCCACACTGAAGGGCCTAGAAGCGCTCGGCCATACCTTCCGGCCCACAGAATGTGGCACAATATTCCTCACGTGGACATACAACAACTCTGTCAATGAACGGCAATCCGAATAATGGCTTGCCTGGGGACCAGTGATGGACCAACGCTTTATTGGCTTGCTGAAGTTGTGAAGCTGTTTCTCTTGAATAAATCATCCAATTTCTCTAAACTTGTAATCATTTGTTTCTCTGTGCAGTATATCACAGCTGCGGACGCCAGTCTCATTAGGATAAGTCCTTCTTGGTGCGTATTATGTGGGTAGATAGAAGTGGGTAGATAGAAGTGGGTAGATAGAAGCAGGTCATTACACAAATTGCTTGGCTGTAATTGAAATCTGGTGTTTGCTGTACATGAATTGAATGTAGCACAAGAAAGAATAGAAGTTTGTGTATCTTTTCGATATGGCATTGTCATTTACATATAGAGAGTTCTTTATGTTTTCTTCATTTTAATGTAGTGCATGACGTCAACCCTCAGTGTTTTTATTGATACCTTCTAACTGATCTGATTCATGTTAGAATGATTTGTAAGGTGGGAGGGTAACCAGCTTGAGAAGACGCTCATTTTGATGTGTTTTATTGTAATGAAGTCTGTGTAATTATTGAAGACGGTCATTTTTACAATTCTGTAAGAAGTCATGAACTTGTCTAGGGTGGTCTGGTTTCTGGCGTTAGAAATATGTAGCGTTGTAGCGACTCGTAGACTTTGGTTGGACTGCCGTCGATGTCGGACTTGGAGAACCTGGATAGTGATTGGCTGGGAGTTGGTTATTTTCAAAGTGACAGTACGGCCGCACCATTTCAACATTTAGAAAATTCACTAGTGAAAGAATTTGAGCAAAAAAATGGTTCAAATGGCTATGAGCACTATGGGACTTAACATCTGCGGTCATCAGTCCCCTAGAACTTAGAACTACTTAAACCTAACTAACCTAAGGACATCACATACATCCATGCCCGAGGCAGGATTCGAACCTGCGACCGTAGCGGTCACGCGGTTCCAGACTGATGCGCCTAGAGCCGCTCGGTCACACCGGCCGGCGAATTTGAGCAGCCGCATGGACTTAGTCGTTGTCACGCTGCTTTCGAGTATTCTGTTTTTTCGTGGTTTCTCGTGGCTGAAGTACAATAACTTGGCATATGTGCCTGTATATTCCTGGTGAACTTTTACGAAAAGTAGTGCAACATAGCCGAAGAAATTCCAGCTTACTGTTTTGTCAGGATTTGGATTCTGATATAACAACTGTGCTGGCTGAATTTATTGGGGAGTTGCCCAAATAGTTTTCTACTTTACGCAACTTGACTGCACTCGGTACAATTTTCATAACTCAAATTGAGGCGGAACCGAACGCTTTTAATAATCTTTTCTAAGGCAACCATCGTATCAATCTGAGTATTACAATAATACAGTTTCTATTTTATATCAATTTCGTCACTGACTAAATTATTTCCTCAATTTTATTTAAATTGTTTCATCAATTGTTTATTTACTAGCCATTTACCCGCGACTATCTCCGTGTACGTGTTCGACATATATATATGGTGGTCCATTAATCGTGACCGGGCCAAATATCTCACGAAATAAGCGTCAAACGAAAAACTACAAAGAACAAAACTTGTCTAGCTTGAAGGGGGAAATCAGATGGCGCTATGGTTGGCCCGCTAGATGGCGCTGCCAGGGGTCAAACGGATATCAACTTCGTGTTTTTAAATAGGAGCCCCCATTTTTTATTACATATTCTTGTAGTACGTAAAGAAATATGAATGTTTTAGTTGGACCACTTTTTTCACGTTGTGATAGATGGCGCTGTAATAGTCACAATCATATGGGTCACAAATGTAGACGAACAGTTGGTAAGCCGGTGATTACCTATAAATACCACATTAATGCAATAAATGCTCAAAATGATGACCGTCAACCTCAATGCATTTGGCATTACGTGTAACGACATTACTCTCAACAGCGAATAGTTCGCCTTCCGTAATGTTCGCACATGCATTGACAATGCGCTGACGCATGTTGTCAGGCGTTGGCGGTAGATCGCTATAGCAAATATCCTTCAACTTTCAAATGCTGCGCAGCTAGCGCCATTCGACGGCCAACACCGCGGTTCCTGGTGTGTCCGCTGTGCCGTGCGTGTGATCATTGCTTGTACAGCCCTCTCGCAGTGTCCGGAGCAAGTATGGTGGGTCTGACACACCGGTGTCAATGTGTTCTTTTTTCCATTTCCAGGAGTGTAACTTAACTATCCGGCGAACGGTCCGGACACTTGGATGATGTCGTCCAGGATACCGAGCAGCACACATAGCACACGCCCGTTTGACAGTTTGATCACAATAGCCATACATCAACACGATATCGACCTTTCCCGCAATTGGTAAACGGTCCATTTTAACACGGGTAATGTGTCACGAGGCAAATACCGTCCGCACTGGCGGAATGTTACGTGATGCCACGTACTTACACGTTTGTGACTATTACAGCTCCATCTGTCACAAAGCGAAAAAAGTGGTCCAACTAAAACATTCATATTTCTTTACGTAATACACGAATATGTAATAAAAATGGGGGTTCCTATTTAAAGACACGCAGTTGATATCCGTTTGACCTATGGCAGCACCGAAAGAGGTGGCACAGTGGTTAGCACACTGGACTCGCATTCGGGAGGACGACGGTTCAATCCCGCGTCCGGTCATCCTGATTTAGGTTTTCCGTAATTTCTCTAAATCGCTCCAGGCAAATGCCGGGATGGTTCCTTTGAAAGGGCATGCCCTACTTCCTCCCCTATCCTTCCGTAATCTGATGAGACCGATGACCTCGCTGTTTGGTCTCTTCCCCGAAACAACCAACCAACCTATGTCAGCGCCATCTAGCGGGCCAACCATAGCGCCATCTGGTTTGCCCCTTCAAGCTAGACAACTTTCGTTCTTTGTAGTTTTTTCGTTTGGCCCTTATTTCGTGAGATATTTGGCCCGGCCACGATCAATGGACCACCCTGTATATTAGCCATACCTTCTACTCCTCCCTATGTCCACCTTTTTCCACCTTTTTCTCTCCTCTGATTTCTGTTCTAGAGCTGTGGAGTGTTTATTTGTTCCGATCTGTAATTGTTAATGAAGTAGTGTGAACTGTCTTTGCAAAGCCGTATCGAGAAAATGTAATTCCCATTTAATATATCCTGCAGTGTAGAAATTACAAACATATTCACAGAGAGAATTATACAAAGAGCACATCTGTAAGTTTATCGCCAACATTAAACCTAGATTATTAAACCCTCGTAAAATTTACGACTGCTATATGGTACAAAACAGGACATTTTATACTTAATTTTGTATGTAACTTACCAATAGATGTAATAACGATAATTAACTATTACATATCCTATAAATTATGACTTTCTTTGAATAAAGCGTGCAGTACTAAACTTTACGATGCCATAGTAGCAATATAAGATTTCCTCCCCCCACTTCAATGTTCTAGGGTTAAGGAAAGTGTATGCATTACACACAACTGTAGCTCGAGACCTGATTGTAGATGATGTTCTTCGTTAAACTTTCACACACGGGGATATATAAATTCTACTCTTTCACCCTCTCCCTTCCCTGAAGAGGTAGCCTCAATCACGTTGACTATCTTCTTCATAACACAAAGCCATGTTCTACTTCATCAAGATCTCGAGGTAGCGTCATTGGCACTTCCACTATGAGTAAAAGGCGTTGCGCAAGCAGACCAGCAGGATCTAATGACTTCAGATACTTAGTTGAAAACTGTACGGCCTCATTGCCTTCTTATACAGTGCCAACAGACTTGTAGTAGCACCTGGTAGCACGCAAGTACTTTACTATTTGTTTCGTTGATGTCGTATTTTCTAGGTGCAAAATAGCCCTCTCTCGCAACCAGTTCATAATGTGAAAGTTCTCCAAAGTTCTGGGTACCTCTACATCTCTCACCTTCTCCCTTTTCTGTGTGCACCACTTCCTCCCCCCCTCCCCATTCTCAGTATCCACCTCATCCTCCCACCTCTGTCCACTCTACCTCCCCTCTCTCTGTTCATCTCCTCCTTCCCCCTCTTCCTGTCCATGTCCTCCACCCCTGTCTCTCGATCTTGTATAGGCTCCCTGCAAAGAATGTCGCTATGGCAGGCCAATACTGCTCCAACATAATATACCTGTCGTGCAGGCAGATCTTACACGTTGAGAGCTGGAAAACCGTCTCTTGCCCCTGCTGTGTATGCTATTCTGCAAATCTGGACAATAAGGAGGGCAGAACAGCCTACATGACAGGTGAACCGTGGTAAAAATTGCTGTTTTGAAGAGCGCGCCACAGCTCGTAGTGTGAAGCAGTCGCCCTCCGTTTCTGGCGGTGGCGCCGCTGTGGCAATCGCAGCTTTGGTGTCTCCCTCTGGTGGGAAAGAGGAAAGGTTGCCTGTTCACGTGCATTTAAGGGGCGCTATGAGCTCGCCAGTCGGTCAGTCTGGGTCAGTCTCTCGTCCCCAGCTTGCTAGTCTGTCTCTCGTCCGCATTTGTTAGGCAGTTACTGTCTGCCTTTCGTTCGAAGTGCTATTATGTCTGTCGTTCGGATCAACCTTTAAAGGCGGCAAAATGAGAGTCAGTGGTCACTGGCTGTTGGATCGATCGGTTGGTCGGTCGCGCACTGAGACACAAGATGACTTGTCCGTCTTGAGCGTCGGCGCATGTGAGGTCGCCACGTGAGTCCAGTGGGCCGCGGCGTATAGCGAGGGGTAGTGACTTCGCGGTCGACACGAGAGGAACAGGAGTCAACCCACGACATCAGTCTGGCCGGTGCGAGCTGCGACGCCGTGAGACGGGAGATCGGCGCGCCTTCCTGCGTCCGTTGAAGCGGCTGGCAGCGGACGGTTCGGGAGAGCGATTTGGGGGTGCTGCGCCAGGTCTTCGCCAGAAATCGCAGTTTATTAGGAGTTAAGTGATTGGTGATATGTTGTTTGATTTACTCTTGTTAAATTCTACTTGTTTCCTTGGTGAGGTCACCAGCCGTTTTGCTTTGGGGTCGTCCCACCATTCTTCTCCGTTTGCCCACCCGCGGGAAGGTGGTTGTTTATAAATTGAGTGGTCCGTTGTTTCCTTGTGGAGTAGGGGCGGGTTAGAGCAACCTGTGGTTCGGGTTGTTCGGTAATCTCCCTATCAATCCACCGTGCGATAGTAGCTGCCTCTGTCATGTTTGTAGGATTTGGTGTGTTAACAGATTTATTGCAGGGAGTGTAACGGCCTAATACCTGAAATATGTTTTGATCTTTGGAAACTTTGATATTATTGCCTATGATCTAGAGAGGCAGTACCTATGTACTGTAGAGCATCTTAACTACTGTTTGGGCAACATTGTAGAATTTTATATAGGATTGCATTTCATGGGCTTTTATTTAAATGATCATTTTAGTATATAAAGTTACCACCCTTTCACCGAAAGACTTTCCTTAGAAATTAAAATCAAGTTGCACCTTCGGTTGCCAGGTTAATATTTTAATTGTTAGTGTTTTGTACCATTTCCATTCCTCCTGCAGAGAGGGGGAGGGTGCATAGTTTGTGTGCTTGTGTAAATAGTTGAAACTTTTAGTTTAAAGTTATCTGGTGTGTTGCAGATTTGCACCAGCGTAGTCTTTCAGAGGCTGTTCTGAGCGGTCGTAACTACGGCCGTGTCAAAAGGGAGTGGCAAGGATTTTTGCCCGAAAGCGCATACAATCAAAACTTGTTTCTTTCTGCCTCTGAATAAATTGTAACTTTGATATTTAGAGGGTGCTTTCTGATTATAATTTTAAATCTGCTTCTTTTAAAAAATGCTTTTAGGCACTGTTTAAGTGAATAAAATTCCCATTTGTTAAAAGGAATTTAGTTATGATTTCATTAGTTACTCCCTGGCAACTGATTCCATGATTACATAGTATGATTACATGTGTTAATGTTCTTGATGAATCGCTAGTAAATAAAATAAATTCTTAAGAATATTCTTTGAAAATAAATCACAGTTCAACAGGCTCTAAAAAAAAAAACAAGTTTTCACCCCACATTTTCCACTTCTATGGAGATTAGAAGGTGTTGACCACCTTCTCATGAAGTAGGTTGTCTATGTGCCAAATTTGGTTGAAATAAATCCACGAGTTTGGAAGAAGGAGTTAGACATACATACATGCATAAATGCATTGTGCTTTACATTTATATACTGCCTTTCCCCATGACATTGCTTGCGTAAGTGTACAACAGAGTATATCCTCCTCCCTCTCTGTGTCCACCTAATTCACCTGTCCCTCTGTCCACCTCATCTTTCCAACTCTGTGTGTCTTCGTATCCCTTCTCCCTGTCTGTCCGCTCCTCCTCTCTCCCCACCAATATCCTCCCTCTCTCCCTCTGTCTGTCTCCTTGACCCACTTCTCTCTCTCTCCTATTTCCTCCTGCACCTATTTCTCTGTCCATCTCCTCCCTTCCCCCTTTCTCTCTTTCCATCTTGTCCTTCCCCTTTCTTCCTGTCTATCTCCTCATACCCCATCACTCTTTCTGTCTCCTAGTGCTCTCCCTATCCACCTCCTTCTCCCTACACACTTCCTCCTTCCTACACACTTCCTCCTCCTTCCTTCCTCCCTTGTCCCACCACCCTTTGTCACCTCCTGAACCCATTTATCCCCATCCATCCCCTCCTATTAACTCTTGGTCCATTGTCTTTTCTCCACATCTCACCTCCCCTACTCACACCCATCCACACATGGAGCCCTTGCAAAACAGTTTCATAGGACAGGCTGATACTGCTGTCACAACATGACTTCCTTGAAGGCAGCCTTCATGTAAGGGACTTAGAAACAGTTTTCTGCACCAGATGTGAAGGCTGCCCTGAACAGAAGGTGAATAAGCAGGCCAATGTTATTATACGCTTGTCTTGTAGGCAACTTAGATATTGGGGCTGGGTAACTCTTCCTTGCTCCTGACATGTAGGCTGCCCTGCAAATCAGGTCTATAACATTGGCTGACCCTACCCACACACAATATGTCTGCCGAGCAGGGTAGCCTACATGAAAGAGGTTGAAAAATCTTGCTTTGCCTGTGACTCCACTCCTGTAGGAGCTAGGAGGTTGTAACCTAGCACAGTGCACTACTCATGAAGTTTGATGTTTGTGTGTCAAATTTCGTTCAAATCGAGCCAGGGATTTGGAAGAACATGCTGAACACACACACACACACACACACACACACACACACACACAGAGCTGAGTCTAGTCCCTATGACTTTGCTCACATATGTGTTCGACAGATATATGGCATACATCTCTTCCTCTCCCCTCTCTGCATCTATCTCTTCCTTCCCCATCTCCCTGTCCACCCAGTCCTGTCACTACTATCTGCCTATCTCCTCCTCCCCATCTCTCTGCCCACCTCTTCCATACTCCCTGACCCCTCTTTACCTATCTCCTCTTCACCACCTCTATGTGTATATATATCTCTTGCTGCCCATCTCTCCCTATACATTCTTCCTCTCCAATTCTGCCTGTTCATCTCCTCTTACCTACCTCTCCCTATTCGCCTCCTCCTGCCCCTCCCCCCACTCTGCAGATCAATAAGGCGTGCCCATACTACTCCAATACAATGTGGCCGTCTCGCAGGGCAGCCTAGTCATTGAGGAATGGAAAAAGAAAACCATTTCTTGCCCCTGATGTGTAGGCTGTCATGTAGCATGGTTGTAATACTGGGCTACATATATGTCAGAGCCTAAAAAACTGTACTTAATCAGGTAGTGAATGGATTCTTGGGTAATGTTACATTATTGAGATTCTGTCGAGTTCCTCATTCTGTTTTTTCTTGTTACTGTAATTATATTTTTGTGTTGCTTTACTGTAACTGCAGTGTTGCTGTAAAAATAATACGTATTCTCGGCAAGTAAAATCGATAAATCTCAATAGTCTGCAGTACATTCTACAAATACAATTGTTTTATCTTCAGCAAAGCGAAGCAAAGCAAAAATGTTTTTCCTAATATCACTTGAGGTGATTTACAAAGTGAAATGAAACATATATGGCAAGGAAAACTGAGTGTTATTTGACGCGTCTGCAGTGTGATAAACAATAGAGCGAAAATATTTCCGTACAATAATAATCAATAACTACTTTGTTAACTACCAGCGAGATACTTACCAGATATCCAGATGTAGAATGTCACTCGCAACGTCATCGATATCACTGAAACACAAAGAAGTCATAATTAATTTAAACTATACTCAACTGTCAGTTCAGTACAATAGTTACAGAGTAGACAATGAGCTGGAGCTAACTGAGCAGTCAAATTCATTTCGTGGCATCAACAGCAGAGCGCTGCTGATTATTTTGTAAGGTTGTAAAACGTAAGTTTTCACGGCTAGAAATGTTAGTGTTTTCAGATATTGTGGTCTATTATGCAGTGGCCTGACGAATTTCTTGTTGAAAGGCGACGTTTCGTCCCCATTCTCAGTAACGAGCCAGGATTTTCTACAGACCATGCTGAAGATATCCTTCACAGAAGGGGACGGAGCGTCGGGTTTCAGTAAGAATATCATCCGACCATGGCGTAATAGCCCGGAATATTTTCATACATGTGAAATTAATAAAAGAGCAGATAGGAATCATGTCAGATATTTATATCAAAATATGTTTTCCATTAAATTGTTGCGCGTAGGTGCTGCTACACATTTCATGGCGTCACAAACAACGCTTATGTTTTAAATTACTGAACAGTTGTAAAGGCGTGTTAAGATGGAATGTGCACGCAACCGATTTAGGACAGCAAGTAGCAATGACTTAATCGAGTATTGCTACTTCAGAAAATGCTGGTGCACAGTAAGAGAAGTGTAAATCGTTAAAAGGAGAGAGGGTCATAGTTTAATATTTTGTCTACAACAGTATTATCAAAAAAGTTACACTAACTTAACAGGAAGAGAATTTTGAAGCATATATATCATGACCATGCGGATGTGGCCTGGAACTGATAAGAAATAAATTACAGAAACCGTAATCTGGATGTTCAGTACCACTGGCTTATGGGTCAGGAGTACAGGATCTTCACCGCTATGCCACGTCTCACAGTCTGTTACTCTCGACTGTGGCGCTTTGAAGTTGCCGATAGTCCATTCTGATTATTTTTTGCTTGTAAATTTACACTTTGGTCCACAAGGAATTCATTGCCTACCACACGTTTGAATCGCTTACACATACTAATATTTTAAATCTAGATACTGAAAAAATCCTGTACGAAAAGACTAGAGAAATAAAGAGAATTTTCATCATGATTTCAAAACATCAAAATCTCCCTAACAAGTAGTCACTGTATTGTTCAAACAACGGTACGGCGGTAAGTCGCTACGGTACGACACGGAATATACCCAACACTGACAATGGTAAATATCTGCTAATTATAATGCTTCCATCCGAACGAATGCCTGTGAGCCATATTAATGACGCTATAGCAAAAGCGATAACAATATGCAGAGGTTTTTAATTTTTACTCAAGTCAGCTTGTTGGCAGCGTTGCGCTGGTCCAATTATTTTTATAATTTTAGCTTCATTTTGTCACAGAAGTATAATGCGGACAAGGGAGTAACTGAACACAATATCCTATAGAAATAAACGAAAGGTACTCATTATATTAATTGTGCCAGGAATAAATACAGCCGTCACGCCCAGTTATAGAATTTTTGTCTGTAGCTAATTAATATATTCATTGTTATATCCGTTTTATGCACAAAATGATACATTTTGCGTTTTCAGGTGGCCTTTTGAAGGAAGCCATATTTATTTCGAAAACACTAGAGCTTCAGAATTCTGCGTGATGAATGAAATCAAATTAATTAATCATGCCTCTCAGATGCTGATGTCCCAGATACCAAGTCTTCTGCATGATGATTAATTGTATTTTACTTATTCCCATCTGCAGTCAACAAAATTAAGTCTGACAGTATGCTAGGATAATGGAATGATATCTTTCTTTTTCATAGGCAATTCATTTCTTCGTAACTAGACGATAGTAACATAACAAAAATCTGTGCTTTAAGTGAAAAAATATTCGAAACTTACAGGTAATACCGTACAGCAGATGTTCAGTACCTCGTTCTTTTTTCAAGACTAAAAGATGAACAAATAGAACAGGTTTTGTGTGAGTTATTCAAGTTTATATGTGCACTGATAACATTATTCATTATATGATTTAAGTACAGTAAGAATTTAGCTGTACAGGACATATTTTCTGTCGGAAACATACACTGCTCCTGAGGTTACGAGACTTTGGTGTGGCGTAAAATTTGCTCGTGAGCGCTCTGTAGATTTTGGATGATATTATATCTCTCAGACGGACGCTATTCAAAAGTATCGTGGTTGCTGTTCATACTTAATTTGAATTAGAAGTGTAGAATGAACTTTGTTTAAGGCTTTGAAGAGAGTATTTCGCTTCTTTGCGATAAGTGTTGCAGATTAGACATCGCTAATTTTTTGTTATTGAAATATAGGTGATATACAGGACATAAAATCCCGTCTGAGGCCTGCGATAATTTTGTATTAATCATTGGCAACCAATGCTGTACAATAGCAATAAAGTCATGAGATGTTCAATTGACTCTTTTATTAGAACGTGTCACGCGTTTCGGTATTACACCCATCTTCAGACATCACAAACTTCAACTCCTTCCTAACCAACCAGGCGTACAGCCTCGACAACTCAAAGAAAGTGTCGAATAACATATGACTGCGACACAAGCTGTCTTGAAGCAGAGCGTAAGTAAATAGCTCTGCTTCAAGACTGCTTGTGTCGCAGTCATACGTTACTCGACACTTTCTTTGAATTATCAAGGCTGTAATCCTGGTTGGTTAGAAGGAGTTGAAGTTTGTGATGTCTGAAGATGGGTGCTCTTTATCGTGTTGCAGACTTAAAATAAATTACTCTCCCGAAGTGAAAGTGCGTCGAAAAACTTCGAATTAGGATTTGAGATTTATGCTTGCCCATTATCTTATACTGTCTACTGTTTATTAATTTTTCTCTACATAGAAGCTTGCCATACTTTTCTGGGTCGAATCCAGGACATATTGCTATTTTATTTAGTCCGACTAAGCACATACTTTTGAAATTACTTAAAAGTCCCAAGAGTTCACAGAAACATCCTACCACTGACCCGGCCCGTCTCCAGACACGTCTTCGCTAGTCATCGGGGCCCATTTCGAAGCGTAGCTTCTCACTGAAGACATTTCTACTCCAGTCAATGAGATTCCAGGCGGAAGACGTGTCTCGAGATGCCTCGGACAGGGACCAGACTGTCACGCGCCATACGGCACGAGAACCAGCAGTGATGATATGGGAAGCCATTTCTTTTCGTAGCAGGATCCCTTTGGTTGTCACCCGCGGCACCCTAAGAACACAGCGGTACGTCTAGGATATTCTGCACCCCATTTTGTTGGCCTTCATGGCTAGCCATTCTGGACTTACGTTTCAGTAACCACACGGCGATAGTTTCAGCTGCTTGTCTTCATGCTTGCCAAACCATAACTTGGCTAGCAAGGTCGCCGGATCTCTGCCTCATTGAGAAAGTTTGGAGCATTATGGGCAGGGTCTTCTAATCAGCTCGGGATTTTCACGATCTAACGCGCCAACTGGACAGAATTTGCGAAGTTATCTCTCAGGAGGATATCCAACAAGTCTGTCAATCAATGCCAAGCAGAATAACTGCTGGCACAAGGTCCAGAGGTGAACCAACGCATTATTATCTTGCTCAATGTGTGAAGTTCTTATTCTTGAATAAATCATCCAGCTTTTCTGAAATCATAACCTTTTGTCTGTACATGTACATCAACCGGTTACCGTCCCATTCGGATGATTCCTTCGTGGTGCACCTTTTTTGGTCCTAGAGTGTATTTTACCTTTTACTACATTTATTTTGAGCATTGTATGTACAATTGTTCAGTACATCACGGAATAAATGTGACGCTGTTCTAATTCGCAACTGTATACCATCACCCGACTGGCTACGACTAATGGAAACGAAATGCCACTAGCAACACGCAGCGGAAGAGCCGCCAACACCGTAAATATACTTTAACCAATTTAAATATACTTTAACCAGTTAAGCGCCTCTAACAGAGTTTGTTCAGTATGAGCACCGGAGACGTCGACGATATGCTGTACAGCACCAGATTTTGACCTAGTGGACAAAGTCGGAATTAATTTTTTTTTCCAGCGTAAATCAATTCTGCATTAATGTATTAGCTGACCTACCAAGTATCGCTGTCATACTATGATTACAGCCCACACTGGACCTCAGCGAGTACCTGCTCTTTAATTATAACCAACAGGTACTTAAAAAATTATAAAATTTTATAAAATTTATTACATCTAAGTAGAAAAAATGTGAAGGTAGAGTTACGGAGGAGGAAGTGGGGGAGGGAGAAAAATGGTTCAAATGGCTCTCAGCACTATGGCACTTAACATTGGAGGTCATCAGTCCCCTAGAATTTAGAACTACTTAAACCTAACTAACCTAAGGACGTCACACACATCCATGCCCCAGGCAGGATCCGAACCTGCGACCGTAGCGATCGCGCGGTTCCATACTGAAGCGCCTAGAACCGCTCGGCCACAACTGCCGGCGGGGAGGGAGAAGGGCACATTTATGCCAAAGGCTGAGAATCGCTTCCTTACGGCTCTGATAATCAGTACTGTGCTTCAAAATCCATTGGCTCCAAACCACACGAGACAGAGTCTCAATACAGGTTCAGTTTGTGAGTTGTACGGAACAAGGTAGTGTTCCAGTAATACTTTCCGCGCAATGGCTTGTAAGTTACCGGTTACACTTGGATCTGATAGATTCCTGACTGAAGGCTGGGCATTAACACCAACAACAAAATGATGTGTTCTAAGTTAACATCTATACAAGTCATTGTCCGCCTCGGTTGTTGTCTTGTGACATCACTTTTGCATGGTGCACCAGCTCTCTACCCTGTTGACTGTGAAGCTGAAACCCTATTAGAGACAGAACATTACCAAGCCTGGTATGTTCACAGGTGTGCTTTGAATGGTTGAAATCTACGCTGTCAGAGATGTTCTATCCACACCTTCAACTAGGTGCACCTCCTTTGGAAAGCAGTTCCGGCCATATTTCCGTATGATATACTTTGCTCCTTATCCTCTCAGGAGCTGTTTCACGCAGTTTGTCAATAAAGTTAGAAGAGATGCACTAATTAAAATACAAATAAGTAAAAGAAGAAATTTCAAAATAAATACATATAGTAAAATCAACCTGTATATCGTACTAAGCTGGTAGCATATAACCGTTAGCTCTGTTTGTTCTCAATCTGGATGTGAGAATCTTATGGGTGAAACCTTTCTATGTTTCTCATTTCTAAGCGGGATGGTAGGAGAGAAGCTCATCTGTAATACATACTGAAGCGACAAATGAAAATTTTCACCAAGGCTGGGATTCCAACCTGGGTATCCAGCTCACTAGGCAGTCGCACTAACCATTACGTCCGCCGCTCGTGGTCTCGCGGTAGCGTTCTCGCTTCCCGAGCACGGGGCCCCGGGTTCGATTCCCGGCGGGGTCAGGGATTTTCACCTGCCTCGAGATGACTGGGTGTTTGTGTTGTCCTCATGATTTCATCATCATCCAGGAAAGTGGCGAAATTGGACTGAGCAAAGGTTGGGAAATTGTACGGGCGCTGATAACCACGCAGTTGAGCGCCCCACAAACCAACACATCATCATCACAACTAACCATTACACCACCCTGGCACAGTGGTTTTGCGCCACTGCACGGACTCCAAACTCCCATTCCCATTTCAGTTGACTTGGTATTCCCCCTAAACTGAAATAGAATTCCAGAGGCCATCTAACTGTATTGGAATAGCACTACAGCATAAAGTGAAACAGGAGATCTTACCTGAAACCCAGGTACAGGGGCTTTAATCATATGAAATTACTGTGAGCAGGAGAGCTGGGTTTGAGTACCGGCCTTGGTACAAATATACACGTCATAGATGTCTGAAGCTTGAAAAGACCTCTGGAACCATTCTATTTCATTTGATTAAGGAACCTATGTCTGGATTTCAGGCGGATCGCCCATTTGATTCGGTGCTGAGGTGCTATTCCAGTACAACTGGAGAGCCTCTACATTACTGTTTGCATTTAGGGGAAATCCCAAGTAGGCTGAGGCGTGAATGGGAATTTGAATTGAGGAGTGAGGCTTGCTAGGGCAGTTCGATCAGTTGTGCAAAGCCAATGTCCCACCGTGGCGTAGTGGACAGCACATATGCCTCGTGAGGAGGAGATCTGGGTTAGAATCTCGGCCTTTGTACAAATTTCCATTCGTCTCTTCAGTCTGCTTATGAACATCATAGGTGTTTGGGGCTTGAAAAGATCTGTGGAACAATGTAGTTTCATTTGGTCCAGCTGTAATACTTTTATTCTGATGACTTGATTCATCTTCCCTTACAGCTGCGTTCTTTGAAAATTTATTAACTCATGTGCAATCAATTTCAAAGTTAAATCCTTCAACAAATCTTCTAGAGGCCGCCAGTTATCGACCTCTCAAGCGCAGTACCAATCAACACTCCAAGCTTCCAAGGGTCTCGGGATCGTAGCTACTACTATCCAAACTCCGATCAGCTGCGGAAAATGAATGGTACACTGAGAAGTCCACCTCAGACACTTTATCGCGTAGAATTGCTGTAAATGCGGGCGGTAGGCGCAGGCCACGAGATGTTTATAGTGGGATTAACTGGGTGTTGACGGAGTAGAAGATGCAGGTACTCACAAGCGAAACTTCTCGTTCCAGCGCGGGTTGAGCGTCTGCGGCTTGACGCTGGTGGCGCGGATGAACTTGGCGGGCACGGCGGCGGACAGGCTGTCGCGGTGGATGGTGTCGCGCCGCTCCCGGCCGTAGCCGTGCTCCTTCCGCTTGAAGCTCAGCCGGAAGCTGCCAACACACAACACAATCTGCCTCTCTCACTGGCCGCTGGCATAGTTAGGTAATTAGTAGCACAATGAATAGCGAACACAACAAGTTTGGTAAACTTGCCTGAACGTTCAATAAGCGTTTTGTGTAACATCACGAAACAGAGATATCAACAAAAAATGGTTCAAATGGCTCTTAGCACTGTGGGACTTAACTTCTGAGGTCATCAGTCCCCTATAACTTAGAACTTCTTAAACCTAACCAACCTAAGAACATCACACACATCCATGCCCGAGGCAGGATTCGAACCTGCGACCGTAGCGGTCGCGCGCTTCCAGACTGTAGCGCCTAGAACCCCTCGGCCACCCCGGCCGGCAGATATCTACAGGACACGTTCAACTACTCATACGTTGATGCGTTGTGCTCTGTGAAAAGAAAGAGTCGTATGTTCGTTGTAGACTGAGAACTCTAGGAATATTTCGGCTGCCTATTTGGAAAGGCTTTTAATTTTCTACGCACGAAGGTCCCTTTTCTCGACGTATATGAAAGCTGTTTCTGAAGTGTATCTGTGAGGCATGACATTACTAGGAAATAAGACAGCGGTCTTAACGTAATTTATTAAAATGGGAAGAAAATATTTATGTCAAAAACGTTTACTGCCTAGACTCCGATTTATATTAGGCAATTACATCTTGATGGCTAGTTTGAGTTGTGTATAACCATCTTGAAATCTGTACATAAGCAGAATAACAATCGCCCGAGAAAAATTCTTGAGAAAATAATATTCAGTTTCAAAATGTTAAAGCCGACACAACACACACTATGTGATTACAAGTATCCGGAGACGCGCAAAAACATACGTTTTTCACTGCGCCAAGTACTCCATATCAGCGACCTCAGTAGTAATTAGTCACCGTGAGAGAGGAGAATGGGGCGCTACGCAGAACTCACGGTCTTCGAACGTGGTCGGGTGATTGGGTGTCACGTGTCACATACGTCTGTGCGCGAGATTTCGACACTCCTAAACATCCCTAGATCTACTGTTTCCGATGTGATACTGAAGTGGAAACGTGAAGGGACACGTACAGCACAAAAGCGTATAGGCCGACCTCGTTGTTGACTGACAGAGACCGCCGACAGTTGAAGAGGGTGGTAATGTATACTATGCAGACATCTATCCAGACCATCACACAGGAATTCCAAACTGCTTCGGAATCCACCGCAAGTATAATGACAGTTGGGCGGGAGGTGAGGAAACTTGGATTTCATGGTCGAGCGGCTGCTCATAAGTCACACATCACGCCGGTAAAGGCCAAATGACACCTCGCGTTGTGTAAGGAGCGACTGAGAACAGTGGTAAAACGTTGTGTGGAGTGACGAATCACAGTACACAATGTGGCGACCCGATAGGAGGGTGTGGGTATGGCGAATGCCCGGTGAACGTCATCTGCCAGCGTTTGAAGTGCCAACAGTAAAATTAGGAGGCGGTGGTGTTATGATGTGGTCGTGTTTTCCATGGATGGGGCTTGTACCCCTTATTGTTTTGCGTGGAACTATCACAGCACACAGTTAAACAGCAATTCCGGGATGGCGACTGCATCTTTCAACACGATCGAGAACCTATTAGTAATTCACGGCCTGTGGCGAAGAGGTTACACGACAATAACATCCCTGTAATGGACTGGTCTGAATAGAATCCTGACCTGAATCCTACAGAACACCTTTGGGATGTTTTGGAACGCCGACTTCGTGCCAGGCCTCACCGACCGACAACGATACCTCTCCTCAGTGCAGCACTCGGTGCAGAATGGGCTGCCATTCCCCAAGAATCCTTCCAGCACACGACTGAATGTATGCCTGCGAGAGTGGAAGCTATCATCAAGGCTGAGGGTGGGCCAACACCATATTGAATTCCAGCTTTAACGATGGATGCCGCCACGAACATGTAAGTCATTTGCAGCCAGGTGTCTGGATACTTTTGATCACATAATGTACATAAGGAGAGCCTAGTCCACTAGTGAAATTGATGTATATTCCAGTCGACTTTACTGCGTTGAACTGGTAATACTTTACTGCCTTCAAAGTAGCCTACCGTTCAAATCATAAATGCAGGTGAATATGCACTGAGCAGTACCAAAGGTAAACATCATCCCAAAATGCATTCGTATTAAAAAACAACCAGACTATTAATATTGATGTTAAAGTAACCCTGCAGAAATAACAACTATCTTAGCAATAAAAATATTGTACATGAAGCCAATGAAGCCAAATAGTCTTGAAATTTTAACATAATTAAAAACTGTTCCACACCTGTAAACAATGGTCCAAATAATACGTAGTAATACTAAGAGATGAATTTTTGTCAACAACAGTTATAAAAATAAGGAGAAAATCATACCCTGGTTGTTAGGAGAGTAATGCGTCATACCACATAAAATAGACATCGTTACGTTACATGTACTCTTGGCTGACAGAAATAAAATGACAATGACCCAGCCGGACTGACAAGAACAACTGAACTATGCAAGGACTCGCTCTGACCTGGCAGAAATAATCAATAGGACAGACAGGAGGCGCGCCAGTACATGCTTATACACAGAGTTAGACGAACAAATACTCTGTGAACAGCGAGTAAATATAACGATGGCTATTTTGTGTGTGTTGATGGATTACTCTTATCAACCAGGGTGTGGTTCTCTCAATATTTTTATGGCTGTTGTAATTATAGGTTCATTTCTTAACATTAGAACGTACCGTTTGGACAATTTTTTACAGGTGTGAAAGTTATTAATCTTTGCTGCCCTTTCAGAAAGCTTTCTCACTGTATTACCTGTTTTACAAATGCATTTAATGGATGACTGATGTAATTTTACTTGTGCAAGTGCCCCTTTCCCTTTTTTTAACAGTGTCTTGAAAGATTATGGTGTATGTTTATACCTTTGAAGTTACCAAAATTTTAATGTGTTCTTTTATACGTGGCACTTTGTCATTTTACCTCATTGGATAGATTCCTAGTCTGTAATTGTATCTTTGTCTGCTATTTCAAAATTTCATAAGTATTTGGATTCATGTACAACATTTTTGTTGCTAAGGTAGTTGTATTTATTTCTGCAGTGTTACGACCTCGTTCGCCCTTAATGATGTTTGTAAAAATTAATAGTCTCTTAGTCTGGTTGTCTTTTAATACGAATGCATTTTTCCATTATGTTCTCTGTTGATATTGTTCAGTGCGTACTCACCTAAATTTACGATTTGAAAGGTAACTTGCTTCGAAGCAGTAAAATATTGCCCATAAAACGCTGCAAAGTCTATTAGGATGTATGCTCATTTTACTAATGAGTAGGCTCTTACTGTATATATTGTGACGGCTTAACCTTATTAAACAGTATATTACGTTGCAAAGAATTTTTCTGACGCGATATTTATTCTGCTTGTTTACGGATCTGAAGATGGTTGCCATGAACGAGCGAAATTACTCATCATTCTGCAATTGTCTAATGTAAATTCTGGTCTAGGCAGTAAAAATGTTTGTGTATTGTTTTAGTTTTAATAAATGAAGTATACCTGTTCTGTGTAGATGACTGTAATGGGTTTGTGCATAGTGCGGTGTCATGTTTGTTTTGCATGATGATTAGAGGAGGGAGAGGATGAAACCCTGTGTCAGTATATAGCCCACTGTGCTCTGGTGTTCACAGTGGTTTTCTGATCATCCAATTCTGTTTACTTTGCGTAGTCGCGAAATGCCATGAACACTTTCAGAACCAGTTTTATTTTGGCCACATAGTATTTCAGCGCAGCAAGACAAACTAGGTAGAAATAATCCCATCTACATTCTGTATGTAAGGAAAGATAAAGCAACGGATTTCCCCATTCAAAAATTATGTATTTATATTGTTTGTTTTTGAGAAGATCGTGTTACACCGCGTCTAAGATGGAGGAACGCCTACGAACACATGTTGGTATTCGGCTGTGGTAGGATCATACATAGCCTATCGAGACTGATGTTTATCGTTGTGTCCTTTCGCCGCACGTGTTGAAAAATTGGAACTTTGTAGCAAGTTCCTATGGGATCAAACTGCTGAGGTCATCGGTCCCTACGCTTACACACTACGTAATCTAACTTAAACTAACTTTCTCTAAGGACAACACACACACTCATGCCAGAAGGAGGACTCGAACCTCCGACTGAGGGAGCCGTTCGAACCGTGACAAGTCGCTTTCGCGGCTATCCCACGCGGCGCACCCGTTGATCTGGTTTGCTTGTCTGTACTGCGAATATGCAATCTATGAGCTGAGAAAGCTCATACTGAACTTCATGTAGGATCACGGTGGCCCCGGGCAACTAGCGCGCGAAGGACAGACTTATTGACTGCTCGGCCATGCAGGATCGTAGCACAATGTCACATATCGCGAGTCGGGAAGTAGGTTACAGCTTAATCTCACGGTTCTTTAGACTAACTTCGAATGTGAGTTCAATTTTTTATGTCACGTATTGTTTATTCACAATTATATAACATTATAAACTAGAAAATAACAAAACATGTGGTACTAGAATGAAAAAAATTGCATTTTTTCAATATGAACAGAGGTGTTAGTGAGGTATCAACATAAAAACATTTCTTTCTGTATAGGAATTTTTTGTCCATTGACTTATATGTCCTATCGCTATACTCCTAAAAATATATAACATCTTGAAATTTTCCAGCAATAAAAAATTGCCTAAGAAAAAATTACAATCTCCCCCATTGACATCCAAGCCTACCTCTCACTCGTAATCATCTTTTATTAATAGTAGGAATGAAACATGGTTTTCCAAATCCCGCCCGGGTTCCCGGGTTCGATTCCCGGTGGGGTCAGGGATTTTCTCTGCCTCGTGATGACTGGGTGTTGTGTGATGTCCTTAGGTTAGTTAGGTTGAAGTAGTTCTAAGTTCTAGGGGACTGATGACCATAGATGTTAAGTCCCATAGTGCTCAGAGCCATTTGAACCATTTTTCCAAATCCCAGATCAAAATGACAGTCTGAGAGTCAAGGAAACTTCTCCCAGGGATAGTTGAAACATTCTCCATCACACTGTCACTACAACTCTAACGTCTTCTTCTTTTTATTTATTTATTAATGTTTGAGCATTTTCTGAACTCTTCAGCAAGTATGTTCAGTACCAACCGGGGGCGGCACAATTTATCCTGATCACCTAATCTACTTGAAAAGTATGAGAAGTGTACCTTCTTTACGAAATCTGTATTGTTCTTCTGATGTTTCTTAATCGCAGACGCACCAAAATACCATTATTAAAAATGCTGTGGTTATGCCTTGCACGTACCCAGCAGGCAACCAACATTACATCCCAGCAAGCGTTCACATAACTCCTAGGAGCCAGCCTCCCGGCAGACAGACGCAACTCGGCCACGATCCGGCTGGTCGCTAGGCGACATCCCAGGTGATAAGAGTCGTTACCCCCCAGGACCTATGCTTTTTCGCGGACCACGTGACTGAAACTAGTGTGTACAGTATCCTGGCACCCTGCCTTTATTAAGGCCGGCGCACGAGCCACGACGAGCGGTTCGAGTAGGATTACTGGATCATGCACCAAATGCATTCAATTACAGTAACCAGAAACTCACTTTGGAGCCACCGCAACGCCGACTCCGTGTTTCACGTCAGTGATGAGTTAGTGGATGTGTAAGAGTCTTGGTTTCCATCCGGAAGTTAACTGTCTTCCATCATACTGGCATTTTGAAACTGGACTGTCCTGGGACTTTAACTTGCACTGAGACTAAATGTACAAAGCTTTAACTGTGGACTGTCCCGTCGGGACTTAAATCTTTGCTAGTGTATGCATTGTGTACTTACTAGTCAGGGCTATTTTCTAGTGGTGTTGGTTTTCTTCCTAAAGGCCTTTGATCTTAGACCATATTTATGTTTATTCTTTATTCCACAGGAAGTGACTGTTTTTGTTTAGACCTTTGACCTTTCCATAAATCGTGTTATTTCCATACTTGAGAAGATACTTTCTATTCAATACTGTTTATTCTTATTTAAGATGAAATTATGTTTCTAAAGTAATTATTTCTTACAATGTCTTTAACACACTTTGGAGCAAACGTATTCCTTCTCGTTAATTAAAATTGTTCTACCAAATCTACGTGAATATTTCTCAAACGAGGCGGACACAACATATAAACGGTAAAAAATGAACTTTGCTGAAATTGAGTGTTAATTGAAGTAATAAGCACCAACAGAAATGAGATTACCGATAAATTTAACAATAAAATTATAGACCACATGGTAGACGAAGTGAAGGAATTTTGATACATTCGTAGCAAAGACAAAGAGAACAATCATCGCTAAAACAAGTCCCCTAGTATCAAATGTAGAACTTAATCTGAAAAATACTTCTACGCGAATGTACAATTTGAGCGCAACATTGCATGAAAGTAAGTAATAGACCGGGGAAAAGCCACAAAAGAAGAGAACCGCAGCATCTGAGACTCGTCCTTACAAAAGTATGTTGAACTGGTAAGAAACGCGGCGTTGCCCTCCGAATCAGCGAGGAAAGAAATATGTGGGAAGCACTGCTTGGGAGAAGAGATGGGACGATAAGACATTTATCAACACATCAGGGAATCTCTTCCATAGATCCAGAGAATTTGTTTGGGTCATCATTCTTCTGATTTGTTTGCTGCGGCCCGCCACGACTCACTTCCCTGTGCGAATCTTCACATTTAATAGTAGAACTTGCGACCATCGTCCTGAATTATTTGTTGAATGCATTTTAAACTCTGCATACCACCACAGTTTTTTCTTCAATTACTCCTTCTAGCATCACGAAAGTTACTTCTCGACGTCTTAACACGTCCAGTCATACTATTCTTTCTCCTTGTCAATTTTCTTCATATATTTTTTCTTAGCAGATTCTGTGGAGAACCTCATTGTTACCAGTCCCAACAATTTCCAACATTCTTCTATAGCACCACATCTCAAATGCTTTATCTTCTTTTCCGGTTTTTCCACAGGCCATATTTCTGTTCTCCAAACCCACATAATCAGAAATTTCTCATCAAATGAAAGCGATGTTAGACAACAGTAGAAGTTTTGAGCCGGAAATGCGCTCTTCGCCTCTCCTAGTCTACTTTTTATGCCCTCCTTCCTTCGTTCATTAACGTTACTTTTCTTGAAAGGTAGCAGAATTTCTTCATGTCATCTACTTCGGGGTTTCCAATTCTATTGTTAAGTTTATCGTTAACCTCGTTTCTGCTACACCTCGTTACTTTCACCTTTCTTCGGTTTTCCGCCTATCCATTTTCCGTAATCATTTAACTTTTTGTTCCCTTGAACAGGCCCTTTATTTCTTTTTCACGCGCAGAATCAGTATGTTATATCCATTTACGCTGAATTTTAATCCCACTCTTGAATCTTTATTTTATTTCCGTTACTGCTTCTTCGATGTAGAGGTTCCACATTAGGGGCGAAAGAGTGCATCGATATGTTACACGTCTTTAATCGAGCACTTCGCTCTTGCTATCCCTTTTCTATTGTTCCCCCAGTGTTCTTGCACATATGATATACTACCTGTATTTCTCTATAGCTTACAAGAATGGGACTGGAAGACCAAGAGTAAAGTGCTCCAATTAAAATGGGTGTAAGACAGGGCTGCAGTCTCCCATCCGTACCGTTCAATCTATACATCGAAGAAGCCGTGATAGGCCGGCCGCTGTGGCTGAGCGGTTCTAGGCGCTTCAGTCTGGAACCGCGCTACTGCTACATTCGCAGGTTCGAATCCTGCCTCGGGCATGGATGTATGTGATGTTCTTAGGTTAGTTAGGTTTAAGTAGTTCTAAGTTCTAGGGGACTTATGACCTCAGATGTTAAACCCCATAGTGCTTAGAGCCATTTGAACGATTTGAAGCAGTGGTGAAAATAAACGAAAGTTTTAAGAGTGGAGTTAAAATACAAGTTTAAAAGACATCAATGACATGATTCGCTGATATTATTAACCTCAGTGAAAGTGAAGAAGAATTACAGGATTCACTGAATGCAATGAACAGTGTAATAATTACAGTGTATGCATTGAGAGTGAATCGAAGAAAGATAAAAGTAATGAGATGTAGCAGAAATGAGAATAGCAGAAGCTTGACATCACAATTGGTGATCATGAAGCAGATGGACTGAAGGAATTTTACTACGTAGGCAGCAAAATAACGCTTGATGGACGAGCAAGGAGAACATAAGAAGCAGACTAGCACTGGCAAAAAGGGCATTCCTGATCAAGAGAAATTTACTGATATCGCTCGTAGGCTTTAATTTGAGGAATAAATTTCTGAGAATGATCTTTTGGAGCACAGCACCGTATGGTAGTGAAACATGAACTGTAAGAAAACCAGGAAAGAAAAGAATAGAAGCGTTTGAGATGTGGTGCTAGAGAAGAATGTTGAAAATTAAGTGGACTGATAAGGTAAGGAATGAGAACGTTCTCCGTAGAAAGTAATACATCGACTAGAAATAGGGACAGGATTATAGAACATGAGCTGAGACATCAGGGAACAATTTACATTGCACTAGAGGGAGTTGTAGAGCGTAAAACCTATAGCGGAAGAAAGACACTGCATTACATGCAACGAATAACTGAGGTAGTTGGGTGCAAGAGCTGCTGTGAGGTGAAGAGGTTGGCGCAGCAGCGGAATTAGTGGCAGACGGCATAAACCACTCAGAAGACTGAAAAAAAAGGAGACAGTTGTGGGCCCTGCACTGACGCCTGTGGCCCTGCTCGGCGACCTAAGATTCTTTTTTTTGGTTATCAGCCTTCTGACTGGTTTGATGCAGTCCGCCAAAAATTCTTCTCCTGTGCCAACCTCTTTATCTCAGAGTAGCAACTGCACCCCACGTGTTCAATTATTTGCTGGATATATTCGAATCTCTGTCTTGCTCTACAGTTTTTACTCTTAGCTCCCTCTAGTACCATGGAAGTTGATCTCTAATGCCTTAACAAAAGTCCTATCCCTGTTCCTTCCTCTTGTTTTCCATATATTGCTGTCCTCGCCGATTCTCCAGAGAACGTCCTCACTCATTATCTTATGAGACAACCTAATTTTCAACATTCTTTTATAGCACCGCATCTCAAATGCTTCGAATCTCTGTTCAGGTTCTTGCACAGTCCATGTGTCACTACCATACAGTGCTCTGCTTCAAAGGTACATTCTCAGAAATTTCTTCCTCAAACTGGGACTGTGTTTGATGTTAGTAGTCTTCTGCCGAGGACTGTGCTATCGGGCATGACTCACAACCAGCTGAGCAGCTGTCACTACTCTTCTGCTACCTTCCCATCGGAGTCGCAGCACGGCACACAGTTTTAAACTGTCGTTAAGTTTCGGCTGCAGAGCAAAAATTAGGTTTGAGTGCGGTCGGTCACCTGTGGTGCTTGCGCAACTTCTCGTGCGGCGAGGTGTCCCTGTGCGGCTGGTCGGGGTCTCCGCTGTCGGAGAGCGTGCGGCCGGTGGCGGCGGCCGAGGCGTGGCGCGGGGAGCCCGGCGGCGTCTCGCGGGAGCTCTGGCCGCTGCCCGGCTGCGGCGACGGCGGCTGCAGGCCGCCCGGCTGGATGCCCAGCATGCAGTACGGGTCGCTGAAGCCTGCAACACCGGCCACACCACAACCACCGTCAGTCACTCTGTCTATCTGTCTCTCCGTCTCTACTGTCAGTACAGCGAGCGCTTACCGGCCGAATGCCGCTGGCGTTCGTTTTGCTATACTAGTCGTACTAGGTACAGGGATCACTCGAGCGGCAGATGGATATTTCCACCCTGTGTGCGTCCTCGGCCACTGAGGCGGGTTCAGTGTATTTAATAACTAGCTGAGAAACACGGTGTTGCTCGGGTATTTGTTCATTCCAGTCTTCTATTAAACCGTCTCGTCCTTCCTCTGTCCGTCTTCTCTGCTCCTCTCTTCCTATCCATCTTCTCTTTCCGCCTCTCTCTATCCACCTACTCTTACCCCCTCTTTCTATGTACCCTTTTCTCTTTATTCTCCTCTCCTTCCTTGTTTTTTTCTATCCATCCCTCATGTTCCTGTCCATCACCTTCACCTCTCCATCTCTACCCATCACCCATCCCTCTGTCCACCTCCTCCGCTCCCATACTCTATCCCTCTTCCCTCTCTCTGCTCATTTCCTCCTCTATCTCTGTCCCTCTCTTCCTCTTCCCTCTCTCTGCTCATTTCCTCTTCTATCTCTGTCCCTCTCTTCCTCTTCCCTCTCTCTGCTCATTTCCTCTTCTATCTCTGTCCCTCTCCTCCTCTTCCCTCTCAGTGCTCATTTCCTCTTCTATCTCTGTCCCTCTCCTCCTCTTCCCTCTCTCTGCTCATTTCCTCTTCTATCTCTGTCCCTCTCCTCCCCTTTCCCCCGTTCGTTTCCTCCTCTATCTCTGAAACTTCCTGGCAGATTAAAACTGTGCGCCGGACCGAGACTCGAACTCGGGACCTTTGCAAGTTCGAGTCTCGGTCCGGCACACAGTTTTAATCTGCCAGGAAGTTTCATATCAGCGCACACTCCACTGCAGAGTGAAAATCTCATTCTCCTCTATCTCTGTCCATCTCCTCCTCATCCTACCTTCGCCACCTATCTCCTCGTCCTCCCTTCTCTCTCCACGTTATCACACTGATCCCAGTATGAGTCTGGTCATTCTTAATCTTATTCTAACTAGATTCTAACTAATAAGTGTACCTACCAAATTTGATTGAAATCGTTCCAAGGGCTTCTGATGAACTTTTTACCAATGGCATTGTTCGCGAACGCAAATGACAAATATACAGGGCGTATCAAAAAGACTCATCCGATTCATAAAACTATAAATATATATAGTTATTACGTTAGTTGAGATATGTGCGTGAACAACGTACTGTTGTAAAGAGCAATCTCTCGAGTTCTATATTGTTCCCGCAAGGTAGCTGCAGTCTGCGCCCCCTTCAGTTCTAGTAAAAATGGTGTCTGTACAACAGAAAGCATTTTGTACTCGTTTTGCGCAGTGCAGGTCAGTAATAACTGTTCAGCGTGACTTTCATACTAGGTATGGTGTGGATCCTCCTTCAGCACAGTGTGTTAGGTGGCGGCATGAACAATTCTGAGTAACAGGTTGTTTGTATAAAAGCAAGCCGGCCGCGGTGGTCTAGCGGTTCTAGGCGCTCAGTCCGGAATCGCGCGACTGCTACGGTCGCAGGTTCGAATCCTGCCTCGGGCATGGATGTGTGTGATGTCCTTAGGTTAGTTAGGTTTAAGTAGTTCTAAGTTCTAGGGGACTGATGACCACAGATGTTAAGTCCCATAGTGCTCAGAGCCATTTGAACCATTTTGTAAAAGCAAATCGCCGGACCGTCCCCGAGTGTCTGACACAGACGTCGAACTCATCCGCCATAGTTTCACAAGGAGTTCGCAGAAATCCGTTCGCCGTGCAGATCGATAGCTCATCATGCCTCCGGTGTCCGTCTGGCGTGTGTTGCGTCGACGTTTACACATGAAACCATACAAAATTCACTTCGTGAAGGTGACAAACAACAACGTGTGGAGTTCTGTAATTTCTTTCTTGGCAAGATGGATTGACAGTTTTCTTCCACTCTTAGTGTTAAGTGATGAGGCAACGTTTCATTTGAATGGAAAGATGAACCGTCATAGTGTGAGAATGTAGGGTACGGAACGACCATATGAAGTTGTACAAAATGAGGGGGACTCTCCAAAATTTAATGCGTTTTGTGCAGTTTCACGGGAAAAGGTGTATGGTTCATTTTTCTTTTCCGGGAACGCTGTTGCAGGAAGCACGTATCTCGTTATACTTGAGAGCTTTCTTTTTCCCACAGTTGGAGACTGATTCGACCGACTTCGTTTACTGACAGGATGGGGCACCGGGAAGTGCGGGAATTTTCAAATCAAAGGATTACTGAACGATGGATCGGTCGCACTGGATCAAATGATTCAGCCTTACATTACTGGCCTACAAGGTCACCGGACCTGATTGTATGTGATTTTTTCTTGTGAGGGTTTATAATAGACTCCATTTTGTGCCTCCGTTACCAACAGCAATGAATGAACTCAGACATCGCGTCACAGCAGCTGTGGAAACTGTAGCCAAGAAATGCTCGCTTTAGTGTGGGAACAAATTGAATACCGCATTGACATTTGCCGTGCATCTCAAGGGGAGCATACTGAAAACCTATGAAAAGGCATGAAAAAAAAACAGCTTTTTGAGATTCCTGTTCACCAAAAGACAAAATTTATTGTATATGTTTGTTTAAGAAATATAGACATGCCGAATCGGATGGTTCTTTTTGACACATTCTCTGTTTCACACAAATTTAACGTATTTCACGAGTATTTGTATACGTATTTCAGCTGTATCTCTAACGAATTTCGCACTGCAGTTTTATTTTCACGCAGCTTGATGTTTATGACGTATCTCCTGAACTATGTTCTATGAAATATTATTTTGTAAATACATCATGTGGTACATGTTCCTACTATCTGCTAAATGTGTTCTGAGAAGAGTTAGTAGTAAAGAAGTAGTAAATTAAAACGTCATGCATTATGGGGCAGTTTTTTAGGCATGTCAGTATTTGACGTCATATCTCCTGAATTATGTGTCTTTCTAGGTACATTCAGCGGTGAAATGTGTTGCGAGTAGAGTTACCAACAACGAAGCAATAAATTTAAACATCTTGCAGGATGTGGTAGTTTTTCAAGCACTCATTGCTTATGACGTGCTAAGGGTCGTACAATGATTTAATTTTTCTGGTACACTCAGTGGTATACGTAGTAATGTTTGCAAGATATATCACGAATACAGTTCGTAGTAAAACAATAAGTTTCGTATTTTACTGCATGAACAGTAATAAATGTAGTGATCGAAAAACAGTTTTCTTTTCACCATTTTTTGGCGGTTCAGCGAGAAAAAATTTGGTAAGGGTTTGAAATCGTGTGTAAAGTTTGTGCAAGTCTAAGTGCTCTCATTTTCAAACACCGAATAACTGAAGTAGGGGTATTCTCGCTTAGTGGGCTACACTGCCTTTTCCCTCACTTCCACGGCTTTGATAGGTCAGTGGTTCTTACCCCACTGTGATTATTTTCAGACAGTAAATGATATGTGTACCACGTTTGATCGGTCCAATGGTTTTGGAGGAGATGTCAAACATACGTACATACATACACTACTGGCCATTAAAATTGCTATATCACGAAGATGACGTGCTACAGACGCGAAATTTAACCGACAGGAAAATGTGAAAATGTAATCACTTGTCAGTTCTAGTATATTTGTCCAATGAATACCCGTTCATCATCTGCATCTCTTCCTGGTGTAGCTATTTTAATGACCAGTAGTGTATATACAATTTTATTATTTGTCTATGGATTCAGAAATAATCATGGAGAAACTAAACGGTTTTGAGCATTCAAAAAGCTCAGTATTACCTAGGCTATATGTGATGTGGTCGCTCTGAAAAATGTCGTTGAGAAACGATAATTACAAAATTATGAAAATATGTTTTTCTTCGATTCTCTAAGTCAGTTTTAATAGAAAACAGTAACGTAGTTGGAGATCGGAAACAGTATGGCAGGACGTTTAAAACAATATACAGATTTTTTTTATACTGGCCGTGAACCTACGCATTTCACACCTACTACCCGATGGTCTGACTTGAGGAAAGAGATTTGCTACTGCTGCAAGTTTCTACCCATACTCGATGCAAGTCCCTTCACCTTAGTATCTGCGACGATAAGCGTAACGAAAATAATGTACATAGTGTATCCCAGTTCAGTTAGGATTGATTGTGTGAAATTCCAAAGTGCAATAAAGTCTCGTGGTGAGTTGCGGCGTTACGATCCTTGAGGTTTCAAAAGCAGCTGTGTGGAGTGTCAAAGCGCTAGCTAGCACTGCTGCAGCAGGCATCCCGGCCGTGAGTGCAACGTGTCTGACACTCGGACAATGGCGGAGGAACACTGTGGCAACATCAAGTTCTGCATTCTTTCAGCGTTTGTAGACGAGAATTCGTCGAATTCAACCCGAATACTGGGAGGCAGGTTCCTGGTTGCTTCTCCATGACGACACTCCAGCCTACAAAGCGGTGATATTGCACGAGTTTTTGGCAAGCAAATGGATCACAGTCCTTGACCACCCACCGTATTCGCCGGATTTGGCTCTAGCCGACTTCTGGCTCTTTCCAAATTGAAGTGGGCAATGAAAGGATACCGTAATGAAGTAATTATGGACCTCCAAGAAAACTGTAATGCAGTAGTAATGAACTTCAAAAAGGGAATGAAGTGGCTGTTTCAAAACACTTTTAAAACGATTTCATCTATGTTTTGATTCAGGGGGAGACTATTTTGAATAAATACAGTGATTTTGTAAACGTAATCCATGACTTAATTTTCATAGCCATAGTCCTTACGAAACTGGGTCATAATGTGTACAAAAATAAGAGGGAATACTGGTCAACAATGTAAACGATATCTAGAAGAGGGTAACTTCATTCGTTTAGTTAATTTTTTTTCTATAACTACCGCTCTTGTTATGGTTGTTGAGAATAAGACACAAAATCAACAATTATATTACGCATACAATGATTCCATATTTAAAAACGAGATAACTGCAAATCGTTTGAAGTTACCCCTTTGTTTCAAGCAACACCACGTTACGGTGCTGCTTTTTACGTAGTATTCAAAAGAAGAAGAAAAATCCATCATACCATTTGATCCTATCACAAAATGTAAAGTCAGCTGTGAATGATCTGCACATTTACACATGCAATGTCATTGGCAATGTATGTACACAGATGCATTTTTCACAGCCAATATAAAAAGCACATCCAGTGATTTTTTTATAGTGTGTGCCAAAGTCCAGCCCTTAACAATGTCTAATATGCAGAAATGTACTAGATCATGCGATCACCTAACAGGACATTTCGCCGTTGCTCCATTCTCTCCTTTCTTACAGGAAATGAGGAAACTTTACTGATCCTTGCAGTAGTAGTAAATCATTCGCTTCAGGTCAGTGGTAGCAGTCATACGGTGTGGAATCCGTAATTATATATATATTGCATAAGCAAAAAATCTGAGTAATGTTTTAAATGCCCTACCATTTTGGCTTCCGCATGGCCCAACAACATGGATATACCAGGTATCCCTGTTATTCTCGTACGTGGAACAGCAGAGCTCGTGAGAAGCATTGGGCGTAGCTGAACTGGCTGCCTAAGCCTGATAAGAAACCTGGTGCTCCGGACATTCTACATCAGCCATTTGTCGACAGAAAGGATTTTTTATTTCCAACTCTGCGTATAAAACTGGGTGTCATGAATCAATTTGTTAAATCTTTGTAACTGAAGGAATGTTTCAAGAAATTTCATTACAGTTTGGATGAACACAATTTAACTTGCAGTAATTATGTATTGCCACTGTATGAATAAAACTGTTCTACGTGAACAGCGTATTTGGTAAGTTTTCCTGTTGTTTTTCTTTATATGCACATTTTGTATGGCTTTTGAGACAAAGAGAGTGTATGTTGTAGCTTAAAATGTTGACGTGACAGACGAAAACTGTGCTTATTTTGGGATTCAGAGGCCAAAAGTTAGTGAAAAACAGCGTACATATCTAAGACAACTAAAGAGCGTTTCTCCAGTGTAATGTACACCGAGGTGACAGAATTCGTGAGACAGCGATACGCACAGAGACAGATGGCCGTACTATCGCGTGCACAAGGTGTAAAAGGGCAGTGCACTAGCGAAGCTGTAATTTGTATTCAGGTGATTTAAGTGAAAACGTTTCCGACTTGATTACGCTCGCATAACGGGAACTAACAGACTTTGAACGCGGAGTGAGAGGAGGAGCTAGACGCCTCGGACATTACCTTTCGGAAGTAGTTACGGAATTCAATATTCTGCTATCCACAGTGTCAAGAATGTGCCGAGAACATCAAATTTCAGGCATTACTTCTCACGACGGACAACGAAGGACCGACAGCCTTCGCTTTATGACTGAGAGCAGGGTGGTCTGCATAGAGTTTTCAGCGCTGGCAGGCAAACAAGACTGCGTAAAGTAACACAGAAATTGATGTGGGACGTAAGACGAATGTATCCGTTAGGACAGTGAAGCGTTATTTAGCGTTAAATGGGCTATGGGAGAAGACGACCGACCGAGTGCCCTTGCGAACAGCATTACATCGCCTGCAGCGCCTCTCCTGGGCTGGTGACCATATCGGTTAGACCTTAGACAACTGGAAAACCGTGACCTGGTCATATGAGTCCCGATTTTAGTTGATAAGAGCTGATGGGAGGGTTCAAATGTGGCGCAAGCCCCTGGAAACCATGGACCCAAGCTGTCAACAAGGCAGTGTGGAAGCTGGTGGTGGCTCCATAATGGTGTGGGCTGTGTTTACATCGAACGAACTGTGTCCTCTGGTCCAGCTGACTTGGTCGTTGACTGGAAATGGTTATGTTCGACTACTTGGTGACTATTTTCAGCCGTTCATGGAAATTAGGTTCTCAAACAACGATGGAATTTTTATGGAAAACAATGCGCCATGTCACCGGGTCACGACTGTTCGCCATTGGTTTCAAGAACATTCTGGACAATTCAAGCGAATGATTTGGCCACGGAAATCGCCCGACACGAATCCTATCAAAAATTGATGGGACGTAATCGAGAGGTCAGTTAGTGCATAAAATCATGCAGCGTCCACACTTTCGCAATCCTAGGCGGCTAATATTTCTGCAGGGGACTTCTAGTGACTTGTTGAGCCCATGCCACGATGTTAGGAGGTGTCCCATGACTTCTGTCACCTCATTGTACATACAGCCTTTGCATGAATCAAACTGTTCTTTGTGAATAGCATATTTGGCAAATTTCCCTTTATTTTCCATTATACAGGGTGAAGCGAAATTCGCGCACTCGGGCTTCGCAGAGCGACTCCTTACACGCCAGCGATAAATACATCTCTCATAAAATTTCGTCCGGCGAGTACATCCGGCAGAAAACGGAATTTAAAAGAACGGCAATCTGGCAACACTGTAACCACATGTATGGTAACAATCTCTGTCAGGACGTGAAGATTGCTGTACAGTTGGTGCAGTGGATAGAGTTTTGGGTTAGCATGTAGGAGGTCGATGGGTTGGGGAGCATCTTTTTTTATTTGCTAATTTCATTGTGTCATTTCGTACTATGATATACACCTCTTCTTAGGTCACACATATCCTAAATTTAGAACATTTTGTAACGCTGAACGTAACAAATACGTGGTTAGACAAATAAGAAATAGACAGTTGAAGCAAATGACCTGTCATAAGACAGAATAACTACAAAAACCATATCAGTTTCGAGAAGCTACGGATGATAGAACAGTACAATAACGCAACATCTATTTATCGTTTATACTACATGTAATATGAGCGCTCAGATGTCGCACATTAGCAAGCAGTGAGAGTAATAATGTCCAAATTAATCACCGCATGATTTTCACTACAGAATACGTTGTCCTCAGAACAACAGATGCTCAAAGCGACCTCCCCGCCGGTCCAAACGCTGCGCAACGCGCCGGATCATACAGCTCTGGACCCTTCGCAGAAAATCTGCATCCACAGTAAAAGAAGCAGCATGAACACGCGCCAACAATTCTTCCACATTCGTCGGCGGAGTAGAGTACACGTGCTCCTTCAGGTGTCCCACCAGGAAGAAATCCAGGGGATTTAGGTCAGGTGAACGCGGTGGCCATAGAACTGGACCTCCACGTCCGAGCCATTTCCCTGGAAATGTTCTGCCGAAATACTGTGTGACATTAATTCCAGAGTGTGGAGGTGTACCATAATGTTGGAACCATATCCTCTGCTAAACATGTAGTGGAACATCTTCCAGCGCATCAAGCAGATTGTTTCAGAGGAATGCATAATGCCTTCGTGCAGTCAACCAGTCAGGCAATATGTAGGGGCCCAAACATCTGTCGCCCAATATTCCGGCCCAGACGTTGATACCAAAGCGAACTTGATACCCGCGGTCGCACGTGACGTACAGGTTAACCTCACACCGATGATAGGCATTGTGCATATTGAAGACACCTTCAAGAGTGAATGCTGCTTCATCTGGTTATATTATGGTGTTCACGAAGTCGTCGTTGGCTTCCTGTTGGGACCATTCACAGTATTCGCAAAGCGCGTTGCTAGTCCTATTGGTAACGTAAGGCTCTAACGAAATGTAATGGACCTGAACGAGGCAATAATAATACTTGGTTCTAATTGATGACACCATTCGAGAAGGATACAAATAAAACAGGTTTCGCATGTAGTAAATGAATTGGTGCGAATAAATTCACGCCCACGACGTGGAAAGTGCTGCTTTAAAAGCTGACCAATCTTCCGTTTCTACGATTGCAGTATGTAAGTGCAAATGTTTTCTCTTGGATCCGCTGTAGTCTTCGTTGACGATATAGATGCCAGTTCCCGTACCACCTGGACTACATTTACCAAATTAAAAACATGTGCCTCAAATCAGTATCGAACCATTGACCTCATGCATGCTAACCAAAACCTCTATCCACTGCACCAACTGTGCAGCACGAGTAGTTTGTGCTGACGGAGGTACTTACCATACATGTGGTTACATTGTTGCCAGACTGCCACTATTTAACGTCCTTCTTCCGCTGGATGTACTCGCCGGACGAAATGTTGTGAGCGACATTTTTTTTATCGCTGGCATGTAAGGAGACGCGCTGCCAAGCCCGACTGCGCGAATTTCGCTTCACCCTGGGTACACGTTTCGTATGAGTTTGGAGACAAAGAAAGGACATCTGAGCTCTCAGACAACCAAACTGCAGTTCTCCAGTGTAATTTATTCAGTCGACAGGCTGTGGAGAAATTCTCACGAATGTTTAAAAAGGCAATAGCAGGGATTTTTTTTAGCCTTGTTTAGATCGTAACGCACATATTGAGTTCCTGCAGTGGTGAACTGGTGTAACATGAGACGGAAATGGAGCGCAGCGTAGGCGCCAGTGCTGTGCGCGGCTTTATTTCCCGTGCGGAGGGGGAGTGACCGGCTGCGGCGGCGTGGCGACTGCAGCGCCGGCCTTGGGTCCGACGAGCCGCCCGGGAGCTAATAACCCGCTGCGGCATCCGGACCACGCCAAACCACAACACTCCACTCTCGCTGTGGCCGGCGCTGCAGCACCGCAAATGGGCGAGGCAACCTACTCGTCCATCCTGTCCTTCCCATTGGAGAAATATGTCATGCAAGAATTCTAGACACACAAGCGACGGCAGATGATGTCGGTAGTTCAGAGACAGAGTGACCCAAAAGTCCGTTACATTTGAAAATTCAGTACTTGACGGATGACCAACAGATGGCGCTTCATATCATACAAAAGCAATAATGTGCGCAACGATTGATTTTTTGCGAATACGATGTTCTTTATAACAAACGCACAAGATTTAGGCCATCATTCATCAACAATACCTGTCGTGGAGGGACAATGTTGTGAACAACACTGCATAGCACATTAGTGGGTATAATAAGAAACTGCCGTCAGATGTTGTCTTTTAGCGTCCCTAATGGGGTAGGACGATCGTAGTAGACTTGTGACTTCAGGTATTTATTTATTTATTTTTCATAATTACAGCCTATTATCTAAAAATCTAAAAATAGGCCATACAAATCACATTTCCTTGGACAGTTAAAAGTTATGCATTAATTGTTTGTTTCTCATACCTAATTTTTTTAAAAAAAACAAGAGAGAGATTAAAATAGAAAAAAGCTACTACAAGTTTTACTACTATAAAACTGCATTAAAACCCTTAACCAATTACTAAGCTACTAATCTACTGCAAACGCTAGAATTTGTTCTCTGTTTGTCCATTTATTTGGTGCATTTAACTTGTGCATGGTCGTTTCCGCTACTGGATCGGCGCTCACGATACCCCGGACAGCAGCCGTAGTCTGCTGGATTCCTTGGGCGTCGGGCAACACGTCAGCAGCGTTTCCACTGAAACGACTAATTCCACCCACCACTGTTACTTTTTAAAGTCCACACTTAAAAAAAAATGGGTCGAATGGCTCTGAGCACTATAGCACTTAACTTCTAAAGTCATCAGTCCCCTAGAACTTAGAACTACTTAAACCTAACTAACCTAAGGACATCACACACATCCATGCCCGAGGCAGGATTCGAACCTGCGACCGTAGCGGCCGCGCGGTTCCAGACTGTAGCGCCTTTAACCGCTTGGCCACCACGGCCGGCGTCCACACTTCCATGATCACTTGCACCATCGCAGTATAGATTCTTGGGACAGTATTTCACTAGGTGGTCGCCAACCTCAATCGTCTTCTCTCCACCTACAGAGTACGTTGTCTAGCCTGGGTGGCAGCATATTGACTTATGGTTGAATGCCTTGTGAGGTATTCCATGGCCTTCCTGGATACTGCTGGTGCATATCGTCCAAGATGCGCCAGGGATCCCATATCCTTAATATCTGACGTCCATTACCCGCTGCATCTTCACAGAGCGCGCAATCCCACAGTGTGTGTTCCGGTGTGCCCACACTGTCGCAAGCGCACCTAGCATTCATCTGCCTTCCGATTTTGTATAGATACGTCTCATAAGGGCCATGGCCAGTAAGGTAATGTATGAAGTGTTACATTCATTTTGCCATAGTTGTAATATGCTATCTTTTATTGCCTTTTAGCCGGCCGGTGTGGCCGTGCGGTTCTAGGCGCTACAGTCTGGGACCGCGTGACCGCTGCGGTCGCAGGTTCGAATCCTGCCTTGGGCATGGATGTGTGTGTTGTCCTTAGGTTAGTTAGGTTTAAGTAGTTCTAAGTTCTAGGGGACTGATGACCGCAGATGTTAAGTCCCATAGTGCTCAGAGCCATTTGAACCATTTTTTATTGCCTTTTTTTGAAATAGCCTCAGTTCCAAGCACCCTTCGTACTTCCATTTGCTTGCCTTTCTTTAACCAGTAAAAGACACCCCCTGTCCTAATTTCCGAGACTTCGGGTAACCCCAGAACCAATGACCACACGGATCCTCACGAAACCATATGCACAAGAGATTTTTCACATGTGTAGCGGTATGGGGTGGAGCGCCATCCTGCTCCTTGGTGTTTATATTGTTTTTCTGTTGTTTGAAATGTAATTGAAGTGTGTTTCTTGTTCTGTAAGCTATTTGTAATCCTTGATTCCTTAGTATATTTGCTATCTTGTGTTTGCTTTATGTTTGTATGTAAGAGTGCACTATTTTTTTCTGTTATTCATGTCATGAGTCTGCGTTGTGTTTCTGTGTGTGCTGTAGTGTCTGTAGGGGTCTGTGCTCTCTCCTTGTTTTGAATTTTCTTTAGTTGTGTTTTAATTTTTTGATTGAGTTTTTATATTATATGAGGGCTGTAACCATTATTTGTGGCTGTGGGTTGTACTGTTTGTATAAACGAACTATACATTCGCAGTGCGAAACTTGTGCTACGAAAGTTGCTTCTAACCTAAGAATCAAGAGAAAAACACTACAAAATGTAATATATCAGCATATTATATCTATCACATATACGTTTATAGGGACACTGTTGCTCCTGGGGTATCGGCGGGGACCATTCGCAACCGTCTCCATGAAGCTGGGCTACGGTCCCGCACACCGTTAGGCCGTCTTCCGCTCACGCCCCAACATCGTGCAGCCCGCCTCCAGTGGTGTCGCGACAGGCGTGAATGGAGGAACGAATGGAGACGTGTCGTCTTCAGCGATGAGAGTCGCTTCTGCCTTGGTGCCAATGATGGTCGTATGCGTGTTTGGCGCCGTGCAGGTGAGCGCCACAATCAGGACTGCATACGACCGAGGCACACAGGGCCAACACCCGGCATCATGGTGTGGGGAGCGATCTCCTACACTGGCCGTACACCACTGGTGATCGTCGAGGGGACACTGAATAGTGCACGGTATATCCAAACCGTCATCGAACCCATCGTCCTGCCATTCCTAGACCGGCAAGGGAACTTGCTGTTCCAACAGGACAATGCACGTCCGCATGTATCCCGTGCCACCCAACGTGCTCTAGAAGGTGTAAGTCAACTACCCTGGCCAGCAAGATCTCCGGATCTGTCCCCCATTGAGCATGTTTGGGACTGGATGAAGCGTCGTCCCACGCGGTCTGCACGTCCAGCACGAACGCTGGTCCAACTGAGGCGCCAGGTGGAAATGGCATGGCAAGCCGTTCCACAGGACTACATCCAGCATCTCTACAATCGTCTCCATGGGAGGATAGCAGCCTGCATTGCTGCGAAAGGTGGATATACACTGTACTAGTGCCGACATTGTGCATGCTCTGTTGCCTGTGTCTATGTGCCTGTGGTTCTGTCAGTGTGATCATGTGATGTATCTGACCCCAGGAATGTGTCAATAAAGTTTCCCCTTCCTGGGACAATGAATTCACGGTGTTCTTATTTCAATTTCCAGGAGTGTGGTTGCACAGACGGTACATACTTGCACGAATTTAGTGCAAGTAAGGGAAAGACGGGAAACAGATAAAAATTATTCATAAAATATTTTAAAATACTTTTTTTATAAGGATCCTAACTGATGCAATGTCTGTAGTGCTTAAAAGTGCTCTTCATGGACTGATACAATACATAGGTGTTCCTAAATGCAATGCGTGGAACATAGTGAGGACTTTATTAAATACGTTAAAAGATCTTTAAAACATTCCATAAATATCTTCTCCTCCTATATGGCAATCGTGAGCCAGTAGCGCCCAAGTGTGTCCTCTATGGACTGAAATATTTCGTACACGAAAATGCTCCCATGTACATCATATAAAACATAAGTGAGGGGTTTAATATCATTAAAAACTTTGGAAGAAGCTTCAGCAGTTAATACGCATGAAGTCACTTTGCACATTAAGTAGTTCTTCTCTGTCTTTCACTTGCTGTGCGTAAATTTCCGTTACCTCCAGCACATTCAGATAAAAGCTTCACGGAGGTCTGAGTAACACCGCCATTTATTCATTTAATGTGCTAACCTCATGCTTACTGTCTTTTACATGCGCTCCAAATGCTGTATTTATTTTGCTCCAACCTTGGTCTGTACTCTATCTATTTGCCCTCATTTTCAGAATAAAAAGATTAAAGTTATGAAGAAATCTGTCATTTTGACATACAAGTGGAGTGTGACAGAGAAGTTCTAAAATCTGTACAAAAACATTACAGTTGCATTTCAAAATGAAGGACAAATAGCGCATGGGTTGAAGGATAGCTCAATCGCGACGAAGGAAAATAAATACAGCAGCTCCGGCGTGTCCAAGATTAAATGCGCGGGCTGTGATAGTCAATTCATAGGGCAGAGGGGGCAGAATTTCGAAATCCGATGCACGGAACGCTGTGGTCACAATAATCAGATAACATCTGAGTGCAAGTAAAAGACAGCAAGCATGAGGTTAGCACAATAAGTGAAGAAATGGAAGTGCTACGCTGAGCTCCGAAAAGTTTTTATTTGAATGTGCTGGAGGAACTGGAAATTTACGCCTAGAGAAACTACTTAATGAGCGAAGTGATTACATGTGTAGTAATTATTACGAAATTTTTAAAGACTTTTACAGCCTGCATCAGCTACGCCGGCCCTTAGCACGTCGTTGGAGGCGAACTGGACACGGCAGAGGAAAAATCAGGTGGTGCGGTGCTCGCCCTGACACAGTGGAAACTCCCTCTACCATCGCTTAATAACAGGAATAGAAGGTAGTTTTGGAATGTTCTAAAGTTGCGTTTAAAGTGTTAAATGCTACTAAACACATTTATGTTTTATGTGTTATATGCAGGTACATTTTCGGGTATGAATTATTTCAGTCCCTAGAGGGCACTTTCCAGCACTACTGGCTTTACGATCACCAAGTAAAAGAAGATAATATTTCTGAAATGTTTTAAAGCTCTAAAATTTTTAATAATTTAAACTCCTCATCCATGTTTCATATGTCATAGTACGTAAAAGATGTCCCTAAATGTAACAGTCCACGGAGATCACTTTTGAGCACTTCAGGCATTGTGTCACCTAGGATGCGTATAGAAAGGTTTTTTATAATTTTTGTAAGTGTTTATAAAACCCTTTTAAAATAATTTAATGCTATTACATTCTATACCGCTGTGTCATGTACTGTAGTTAGGAGCATTTCTAATAACCACATCATTCCCCATTCTACAGTAGAGCGCTTTTCATGGCTGTAGGTGTTGTGCTAATCAGATTTCTTACATTTGTTTTACAAAGCCTTAGCAGACTGGTGTATGGTTAGTTATGACAGTGAACTTTTAGCTCCGTATTCGGTGGGCTTCACTGTAAGTATAACAAATGGAATCTTGCAAACTGTTATATTGTAAGTAATTCCTTTGTAATTTTGAACCTTCCTAAACATTGTAGTGTGAATCAAATATAATTAAATTTTTTGTAGTAGATCTGAAGATGGGCATCTGGATCAAAACCTATCATATGGGAATAAAGCAAAGTGATTTGGAGATTAAATTATGACAGTTTAATGTAATTATTTTAAATTTTAAACATCTATGTGATGGAGACGATGATGTAATGTCTGAATTAGGGGGGCGGAGTATTGGTGGACGTACTAGATTTTGTTATCTGGACTGAGCTACAATGAGGTTAAAGGCAAATGCATCCATTAACTTAAAATTCGGTAGGTCTACCCCGCATATACGCATACACTCATTTATGTAGAAAACTACGAGCGAAACATAATTTTACTCCATTTATTCTTGTTAAGTCTGGCGTTCTCATGAATAGTCGCAGTTAACAGCGCGCCCCGCTGCAGTACGATAGTCCAAACGGCTGTTGTCTCGCCGTTACATTTACGAGAGCTGCTCGCGGCGCCTCTGTGGGTGTCTTTAATTAGGAACACAGACGGCGGGTCTGGAGGACGGCTGCTGCCTTAATAAGTCATCTGCGGCGCTGCGCTGAAGGGTTCGTCCCTAAGCCGCGCCCTCGGCGTCCGACGCGGCGTGATGAATGGAGGCCGTGATTTAGCTGGGGCGCGAGGTCAGAATGCAGTCGCACTGCCTCTCGCGACTTGCAACCTGAAAGAGAATAAGGCGGCAGCAGTTGCGTCGGGTATCCTAGTACGATGAGGTACGTTCTTATATTGTACTTCGTCAACAATCTGCGAGTCAATTGACCTGCGATGCAAATCCAGAATTTCGCCTTTCACGGGAAATGCACTTCTGGGCTTTTTTTCCCTGTTCTTTCGTCCTGTTTCTTCCGCAGTTCCATGAGGATGTCGAATGACATACCTCAAATTCCGTCGACGAGATCTTCACTCACTTAATTGGCATATTTTTTTTTCAGTGTGTGGTACATCCAAACTGCCGTCCGCCGCTCGTGGTCTCGCGGTAGCGTTCTCGCTTCCCGAGCACGGGGTCCCGGGTTCGATTCCCGGAGGGGTCAGGGATTTTCACCTGCCTCGAGATGACTGGGTGTTTGTGTTGTCCTCATCATTTCATCATCATCCAGGAAAGTGGCGAAATTGGACTGAGCAAAGATTGGGTAATTGTACGGGCGCTGATAACCACGCAGTTGAGCGCCCCACAAACCAAACATCATCATCATCATCCAAACTGCCATCTTTCATTGAGGCTGGACTTATGAGGTAAGGGGAGTTTATGATTCAATTTTGGCTTTGCTTACGTATGAGCAGGGGCTTGGGCTCATGGTCTTTAAGCCCTCTTACAGTGGTGGTTTAGTAATTTTACTGGGGCGCTCCACAAATGCGCGCGGCGCTTTTACACAGTGCCATTGTTCTGAGGCAACTGAGCCTGCGTATTCCAGATGTCTGGTGGTAGGCCGCAGCGTGTCGATTTTGTCCAGTAGATATAAGAACATAGGCTTCCGCGGCCGGTGTCATAGTGATTAAAATTCTTCTGGGTATTATGCCGCGTCATTGCTAAAAAACTAACAACAATAATAAACTAAAACCGACGTTTCGGCTGAACTGCAACGGCCTTCCTCAGGGCATGACTGGTTTTTCATGGGATAGGTGCTTCTATTTATTACAGACTATCGATGTCTGACGTCACTGTTGTGAAACTTTCAATTGTCCCTCTAGTATGATTGACTAGTCATGACGTAAGGGAATATGGACGGAAAAAGGCTATTCGCGAATGTCCATGTCGTAAACGATTTTCTAAGTGTCCTGCCAATAAAACGCAGTTTTTGGTTAGCCTTCCCCACAACATTTTCTGTGTGTTCCTGCCGATTTAAGTTAATTGTAATATTGAATTTACGGCTTTTAGATTAGACTGATTTATCGTGTAACCGAAGTTTAGCGAATTCCTTTTAGCACTCATGTGGATGACCTCACACTTTTCGTTATTTAGGGTTAACTGCCAATTTTTGCACCATCCAGATATCTTTTCTAAATCGTTTTTCAGTTTGTTTTGATCTTCTGACGACTTTATTAGTCTTTAAACTACAGCGTCATCTGCAAACAACCTAAGACAGCTGCCCAGATTGTCTCCCAAATCCTTTATGTAGATAAGGAACAGCAAAGGGCCTATAACACTAGCATGCGGAATGCCAGAAATCACTTCTGTTTTACTCGACGACTTTCCTTCAATTACTACGAACTGTGACCTCTCTGACAGGAAATCACAAATCCAGTCACATAACTGAGACGATATTCCATAAGCACGCAATTTCACTACAAGCTGCTTGTGTGATACAGTGTCAAAAGCCTTCCGGAAATCCAGAAATATCCGAAATCCCTTGTCAATAGCACTCAACACTTGATGTGAATAAAGAGCTAGTTGTGCTTCACAGGAACGATGTTTTCTAAACCCATTTTGCCTGTGTGTCAATAGCCAGTTTCCTTCAAGGTAATTCATAGTGTTTGAACACAATATATGTTCAAAAATCCTGCTGCATATCGACGTTAACGATATGGGCCTGTAATTTAGTGGGTTACTCCTACTACATTTCTTGAATATTGGTGTGACCTGTGCAACTTTCCAGTCTTTGGGTACGGATCTTTCGTCGAGCGAACGGTTGTATACGATTGTTAAGTATGGAGCTAATGTATCAGCATATTCAGAAAGGAACCTAACTGGTATTCAGTCTGGGCCACAAGACTTGCGTTTAGTAAGTGATTTAAGTTGCTTCACTACTCCGAGGATATTTACTTCTACGTTACTCATGTTGGCAGCTGTTCTCGATTCGAATTCTGGATTATTTACTTCGTCTTCTTTTGTGAAGGCATTTCGAAAGGCTGTGTGCAGTAACTCTGCTTTGGCAGCACAGTCTTCGATAGTATCTCCATTGCTATTGCGCAGAGAAGGCATTGATTGTTTCTTGCCGCTAACGTACTTGACATACGACCAGAATCTCTTTGGATTTTCTGCCAGGTTTCGAGACAAAGTTTCGTTGTGGAAACTGTTATAAGCATCTCGCATTGAAGTGCGTGCTAAATGTCAAGCTTCTGTAAAATATCGCCAATCTTGAGGATTTTACGTCTGTTTAAATTTGGCGTGTTTGTTTCGTTGTTTCTTCAACGGTGTTCTAACCCGTTTTGTGTACCAAGGAGGATCTGCTCCTTCGTTTCTTAATTTATTTTGTATAAATCTCTCAACTGCTGCCGATACTGTTTCTTTGAATTTAAGCCACATCTGGTCTACACTTATATTATTCATTTGGAATGAGTGGAGATTGTCTCTCAGGAAGGCGTCAAGTGAATTTTTAACTGCTCTTTTGAATAGGTATATTTTTCGCTTATTTTTCGAGGATTTGGGAATTACAATATTCAATCTCACTACGACAACCATGTGTTCCCTAATCCCTGTATCGGTTTTGGTGCTGGTTATTAACTCAGGATTATTTGCTGCTAAGAGGTCAAGTGTGTTTTCACAAGCGTTTACTATTCGCGGGGGTTCAAGAACTAACAGCTCGATATGATTTTCAGAGAACGCGCTTAGCACAATTTCGGATGATATTTTATGCGTACCTCCGGAATTAAATATGTATTTTCGCCAACATTCGAGGGTAAATTACGGTCACCACCAGCTATTATCGTATGAGTCGGGTACGTGTTTGAAGTCAGACTCAAGTTTTCTTTGAACCTTTCAACAACTACCGAGCGAGGTGGCGCAGTGGTTAGCACACTGGACTCACATTCGGGAGGACGACGGTTCAATCCCGCGTCCGGCCATCCTGATTTAGGTTTTCCGTGATTTCCCTAAATCGCTCCAGGCAAATGCCGGGATGGTTCCTTTGAAAGGGCACGGCCGACTTCCTTCCCCGTCCTTCCCTAATCCGATGAGACTGATGACCTCGCTGTCTGGTCTCCTTCCCTAAAACAACCTAACCAACCTTTCAACAACTGTATCATCTAAATTGGGAGGTAGGTAAAAGGACCCTGTTATTATTTTATTCCGGTCGTAGACGAATCGTCGGCCTAGGCCTAGGCCTACGCCCTTGCCGCTGTGTCGCGCGCATTTTACGTCCGTCAGAGTTGGACTGCGGCGTCTGTATGGGTGCTGGATGGATGACTACCAGAGAGAGGCGGTCGCGTAGCAGTCGATTGCCCGGGGCAGTCGATACGGCGTGATGGATCGATGACGAGAGCTCGGCTTCGCCCAACTAGCCTCTTGTTACAAAGGGCTTAGCCAAAGCTAATGCCACAAAGGGACAGAGAGGCTGAGATTAATCTGCTCTGGGTGGTGCTTCACTAATAAAAGCGCCGGCAGAGTCCGGGCGCACAGCTTTGAATACGCGCGTTGCACGCTGTGCTCCGAGAGTAGGGCCACCGATTTTCCTCTGCAGAAGCACCGGTACCTATTTCCGTTTACCCGTAATTCTCTCATTGCTGCAAATTAGCCAGCAAAAAAGTATGGCTGCAGCCGAGCAGGGGAATTACTCTCTGCTTTTAAAAAGCGACCACTGGTCTCGAAGGGGAGTTCGAGGTGATGTCCAATACATAATAAAATAGGCAGAAATGTGTAGAACGCTAATACAATTGAAAGACTCACTTTAAATAATATCTTCTTAATTATTTATTTTATGCGGCGTGAAGGTATATCTGTACGCTTGTTTTGGAGGAATACCTGACTGGCGAATCGGCTCTCGGCGCGCAACAGTTTGTCCGTAGCGATCGAGGCTGACTGTCGGTACAAAAGCATTCTGTGTTATGCTCTCGTGGTGTTCTGTGTTGCATGCATCGCAAAAGCGCTTCCTGTACTTATTAGATAATTTGTACTATGTTGCATTCTCATCGCCATTTAAGGTGAGATGTTTGCTGGCCAAAGCAGGTCAGAGTAATATATCGTTACAGAGTTTTCAGTTTCAGAAATAGACCTTATTTGTATCCAAGGTTAAGATTAGTTTTCTTCAAAGAGAAAGGTTTAGCTCCATGTTTAAGGATTAACAGCGATATTTCGTTTATTCGTCCTTGAGTGAAGGCCATGGTGCATCTCAACCTCCCTGTTATTTAACACTAGTCGGACGGCTGGTTTGATTCAACTCTCCATCATACTCTACCCCGTGCAATCCCCATCATCTCCGAATTACTACTGCAACCTACATCCTCCTGAATCTGTTTACTGTGTTCATCTTTTGGTATTTTGGTCTCCTTCTACTATCCCCTCCTCCCCCCCACCCCTCCGCAAACTTTCCTCCAGTACGAAATTGGTGATCTCTTGATGTCTCAGAATGTGTCCTATCAACAGATACCTTCTTCTAGTGCCACAAATTTCTTTTCGCCCCTGGTCTATTCAATACCTCATCATTAGTTACGATATCTACCCGTCTAACCTTCAGCATTCTTCTGTAGCATCAAATTTCGAAACCTTCTATTCCGCTCTTTGCTAAACTGTCCATGTTTCATGTGGTGTTACCGACGGTTAATCATTATTTATAAAAAACGCTCAAGTGTTTATTTATTCCAATTTCTATTAGTCCATTTCCTCCTTTTCTCTCGTTCTGTACATCTCCTCCTTCCCTGCCTATCTATCCATCTCCTCCTCTTTCCTTGTGCATCTCCTCATGCTCTCTCTTCGTTCTGTCTGTCTCCTACTTCTTTTCTCTGTCCATTTCTTCCACCCCTTCTCCGTTCACCTCCTTCTTCCCCCCTCTCTCTTTTCTTCCTCTTGTCTCTTTCCATCTTCTCCTCTTCCCTTTCTCTGTTTATTTCCACCCCCCCCCCCTCTCTGTTCATCTCTTCCTCCCTACTCTCGCTGTTCGTCTTCTCCTCCGTCCTCCTCTTTTCTTTTTCTGTCGACCTCCTCTTCTCTACTCTCCCTGTTCATCTCCTCTCTATTCTCTGTCCATCAGTTCCTCCCTCTCTCGCTTTCCATCTCCTTCTCCCCTCATCTTCGACTGTCCATCTCCTTTCCCCGTTATTTATAGACGTTGTTAGCCCCACCCTAATAGGGACTGGCTGTTCTTACCCCCACAGTATTCATTTCCAGATAGTAGCTAATATGTGTACCAAATTTGGTTGAAACCGGTCGAAGGGTCTAGGATGAGCTCTTTTCGTGTGGTTTTGCCGACGTACGCATATGTCAGATATATTTAACACATAATTAACATATTTCACGGGGTATTTGTACAAATATTTCACTTGTATCTTTAGCGAATTTCGTCCTGCAGTTTCAGTTTACGCAGCTCATTGTTAATGACGGCGTAACTAATGATATATGTGTCATACAATTATATAATTTTGCTGTTTCTTTCATTGGTATATGTTAATACTGTCTGCAAAATGTGTCTCGATAACAGTTAGTAGTAAAAAAGGGATAAATTAAACGTCAATATCCAGTTTTACGGCATGAACAGTGAAATAAACTTTCAGCATGTTGTGGGGGTTGACAGTGAGAAAAAGTTGAGTAAAGGTTTGGTATCATGTGTGGAGTTTGGTACAAGACACTGAGTGCTATCATTCACAAACACTGGATGACTAAAGTATGAATATTCGCACGTCGTGCTTCCTATAAGGGAGGACACAACCCCACTTATTATTTCTGGAAGGCAACTAGGAGTGTTTATCATGTGCACTCATTTAAGATACGTTTCAAACCCCACTTACATTGTTCGTTTCGGTAAGGAATTTCTCCATACTCCTGAAAACATCCATGAGAGCGAAGTCCGGACGCGTAAATATTCATTCTTCTGTCAAAATTTTGCATGAAAAGGGACAAATTTTCATGGCACTATTACTGAAGTTATACCACTTTTGTACTCAGTTGGAGACTATTACTCTCTGCAGAATCTTTAATGACTCAAAAGTTACTGCTTATCTGGAGCTATTGTGGTATAAATGTGACAACTGTACCTTAGACCCCCATTGGCCAACGCTCAAATACGCCAGCTATGAAACTACATGGTCCAGTCACATCAATGTGACCTCCACCTACTTTCGACGTCAACGTGCAATACCTACTCAAAGACAGCAGGTGGTTGCTCTTGCAGTGGACGATTTATCTGATGTCGGAAAGGGCATGATCATTGGCTTTCGGGCCAGTGGTGGAAGGATTTACGAAACGGCTAAGTTTGGAAACTGTTCGCACGCCGTCATGGTTAAAGTATACCGTGCATGGCAAAATAGCGGTATGCAAATTGGGCGCCGAGGTAACTGTGTTGCACCACGGGCCACAGATGACAGGGTGAACGACTCCTGCAGAGATGTGCACAGGCGAATAGACGTCCAATTGTTTGCAACTGACCGTCCAGATGAACCAAGGGGCTACCAACAGTGTCTCCTCGACGATCGTTCAGCAAACGGTGCTTTAATGGGTCTCCGCAGCAGGTGCCTGGTTCACGCACCGATGCTGACTGTTCATCATCGGCGACGAAGGCTGGAATTTGCACACAGGCACCACAGGTGGACGTCCACTGAATGGCGACAGATGGGCTTTTCAGATAAAGGGGAGCATTATGGTCTGGGGAATGTTTTCTTGGCATTCCCTGGATGATCTCGTCATTCTGGAAGGTACAATGGATCAACACAGGTTTGTCCACCCCTATATGCGATGTGTTTCTCCTCGACACGGTGGTATCTACCAGCAGGATAATGCGGCGTGTCACAAATATTGCAGCATACGTGCATGGTTCGAAGAGCACCAGAATGAGTTACCGTACTCCCCTGGCCACCAAACTCCGCGGATTTGAACCCAGTCGAGAATCCTAAGGGACCACCTCGAATCGGGCTGTTCGCGCCACGGATGCTGAGCCGAGAGACCTAGAGCAACTGGCCGGGAAAGTGGAGTCGGCATGGCTCCACATCCCTGCCGGTACCTTCTAGAACCTCTTCCTGCACGCCCTGCAGCGGCCCCCGTAGCATAAAGTGACTATTCAACCTGTTGGCAGGTGCTCATATTAATGTGACTACGCAATGTGCTTCGAGGAGGTCAGCTGAACAAATCTAGTCGATTTCATTAAAATCTTCTTGGTGTGCTGCCACGTCATCTTATAAAATACTAAAATAAACGTCTACGCCTTGAGGAAGACCGCTAAAACACGGCCGTAATATCAATTACTTCAGCACTTTAAGTATTTTATAAGATGACACGCCAGTGCGCTCAGAAGAATTGTCATGAGACTGCGAGCGGCCGAAGAAGACTACGTATTTAAATATAGAAGATTTCCTTCCAATGACTATAATGTAGTCCTTACTTTTGTAGCAGCCGAATTATGATGCTTATACAAGAAAGGTCAACTTTCAAATTTTTTCCCTCGTACTTGCTACAAGTCAGGAATATTTTCAGAAAGAACTGTGTTCATTTAGCAATCGAACGTCACTAGTCATAGGAACCTCACAACAGGTACAGTTCGTGAGGCATCGACTAGGTCCACATTCATCCGTTTGCTATGTGCCGTGAATCATTAGTCGCTAAAATGTCTTTCTAATGCCGCACAAACCAATGACGGCGGTCTTAATACAACACCAAATGCTTTCGGTCAATAGCCCATGTGTAGTTGCCCCTTGCGACCATATGCCACACAGAAATCTGCTGAAAATCTTGCCTCTATCATTATCGATTTGGCGTACGGTGTATTCGATATCTACGGGGTGGTTATAATCAAAGTTAAACTTTCAAAACTAACACTACTGGTCAGAATGATGTCAACTTGCAACGCATCATTATCGGAGGAGGGGGAAAAGGAATGGCAGAAGAAAAAAATAGTGTGAAAATTGATCAATAGATGGCGCTGTATGTGTCAGAATACGTAAATGAAAACACCTGTCATGCACACGACCCATTGAAGTTGGTATAAACACGCCGGGTACGTGGCTTTTCCTCCTTTCGCGTCTGCGACGTTCGCCATGACTGTCTCAATGCAGGATAGCGCTCTGATTGTAAAGCTGTATTAAAATATTGATGACTGTGCACACGTTGTGGAACATGCTGTTTTTCGATTTAAACTTGGACCCATATTGAACATGTTTTGCGCCAGTCACACGGAAATAAATGATCCTATTTGATTTTGATTGATGCTTTTTATGCGGTTTTGGCCTCAGGGCAATTAAAAACACATTTTTCCCATCTGATGTGATATGACCCTGCCGTGGTCGATGGGCTTACGTAACTACGGTATCACACCTGTACTCCCATGCACACTGAGTAGTACAGTTTGTTTGACGTCAAAGGTACACCTTAGGCATTGTTGTATGATTAATTTGTCATTTGTAGTGTGTGTGAATTCCTACGGACCCAAACTGCTGACGTCATCGGTCCCTAGACTTGCACACTACTTAAACTGACTTAAAGCTAAAGACATCACTCACACGAATGCGCGAGGGAGGACTCGAACCCCCGGCATGAGGGGCCGCACGATTAGTGACATGGCGCCTCTAAACGCGCGGCCACTCCGCGCGGCTATGATGCTTACAACGCCGTCTATGGCTACATTTTGTAACTATTTATTTTTCTTCTGCCATATGTTTTCCTCCTTCTCCGATAATATTCTGTTGCAATTTTACGTCATTCTGACCAGTGGTGTTATTTCTACAGCGGTTAAAAGTTTAACTTTAATTATAATCAGTTTAATTAAAATCACCCTGTATATTTCATAGGACCCCCTATGTTTGCTTCATAGATCTTGTAGAGCGATAACTGGGCTTAAGGACGTTTCCGTTGCACGATATTATAACTTAGTGGACCTAAGCGCTCAAGTGACTTTTCCTGGCATAACATCATATTTCCTTTCATTTCAGTTAATTCTCACCTTTAACGCACTTTCTCACAGGTATCTGATGCCGAGATACTGTCTGTCGTCACACAGAGCGCGTTGACAAGAGACTCTTACTCACATAGTGCACTATATATGTTCGCCATTCGACAGTGTCACAGTTTGCTGAGAAAAGATTCTACGTTGTAAATGTTTTGTCAAAGTATTATGTCGGACGATTCCTGCAAAGGGAGGACAGTTGTGTGTCACATTGCGGGATACCTGTTCTGGCTTGTAATCACCCCGTAATTCATACTACACATGTTCACTCGAGTTGTGGTCAGTTGCTTTAACTGCTTCGGGCATTAGATTTTACTCTCTTCCATTTTGTCACACCGCTCGGTTATGTTTTCTAGCTTGCGAGGATCACTCATAAAGTCTTGGGCAAGATCACATATTGGAAGACTGTCGCGTATTAGACGAGGTACTCGACAGCAGCTTTCACAGCAGTGCTGTTACGACAATGCACGCCTGTTACAAACAGCTGTGCCCTACTGGCAGCCAGTCGCTCTCAGCCAGGAGTCGCGTGTTGCTGGGGATGGATGCAGCAGTGTCACTTGTTTTTATTAAAGCTTATAGTAGTTACACCAAACGACAAATGATACATAAGTTTAGCTTTTACACTCTGCATTATTCTCTCTTCTGTATAAATAACAAAAGAAAATAAGCGTCAGAGACACGTCTGCCTTATTGACCCTGAGGTGGTTGCACAGGGACTGCCACCCTCCCACGTAAACACGTCACTTGATGCGGTTATTCGTAAGAGGCTTTATGAAAGACACAGGACTATGATAACTGTCCGCATCTGTAGTTCTAAAAACACAGCCATGGCCGTAACATAATGCAACAAGCCGCGTACGCAACAAGCCACGTACACCAACGACGTTTGTGTTAAATTTCGCACGATTTCGATTATCTGAAACGTAGTTGAATGATCTGGTCCAGGAAGACTCACAGCAAGTCACTGAAACTAATCATACTCGTCTTCATGTGGCTGGACCGCTCACCAGTTGGAAGGCAAAGGTCGTGGTGTCTAACAATGATTCGACAGTTAACTACGGTAACACTTCTGCTCCTATTACTACCAGAATCATAAAAGAAAGGTGCTCATTCAAAACTGAATAGCTTTGTAAAACAGGGAACTGAGGTATAAAGTTAAATAATAATTTCGTGCCATTAGTTTAATGTCAGGTTGTAACTTAAAAAAAAAAATTAGAACATAAATTGGTAGTAAACACTTTCTTAAAATTCCGTTTACATAGTCAATGCTAACCGTCTACTGCAATACACGTTAGAAGTCTTTCGTGCAAGCACGTCTGGTCAGACTGAAAAGATTCTTTCGATATCGTCTGTACGTGCTCCGGCAATGTAATGAATAAAATACTCTTTAGTCGTCGGAAGTTTTGCTTGGACTTCATCTTTGAGTTTACCTCAGAGAACAAAATCCAATAATGTTATATCAAACGAGCATGTAGACAATCTTGTGAGGCCTTCACGTCCTATACATCAACGGGGAAGGAGCTAGTGCCACAAGCGGTTAATGAGCAGGGCATCCATCGTGTGCTGATACCACAGACATCTGCTTATTCCAAGTGGTGCTTCCGGTAGCGTTTCGGTACGAAATAGTGCATATCTTTTACCCGTTAAAGTACTGAAGTAAGTACTGATCTCGTTATTCCAGTAATCCCGCACCAAACGTAAACACCCCCGGCCTCTGATACTCAACTTGCGTCAGCCAGCGCAGGTTTTCAGCGGCTCAGTAACACATGATTGTTGCATTCAGCCGGTCGGGGTGGCCGAGCGGTTCTAGGCGCTACAGTCTGGAACCGCGCGACCGCTACGGTCGCAGGTTCGAATCCTGCCTCGGGCATGGGTGAGTGTGACGTCCTTAGGTTAGTTAGGTTTAAGTAGTTCTAAGTTTTAGGGGACTGATGACCTCAGAAGTTAAGTCCCGTAGTGCCCAGAGCCATTTGAACCATTTTTTGTTGCACTCAGCTTTCCATGATTTATTAAGGTAGCTTAATCGGTAAGGAGAATTTTTTTAGGAAGTAGCCATTGTCCTGATGCTACATCAGAACCGAGCGAGAGAGTTCCGTGCGCCTTTTGCGATCCCACTGGTGAATCTGCTGGTGAAGGTACGCATGGCGCGGATGGAAGCTGCGGAAACTGTTTGTGCACAAAGTGAGAACAACGATGGACTGACTTATTCCTGAGGCACTTGCAATACTCTGGAAGTAACATACGGATTACGAGCAACTGCTGCCAGATCATAAATTTCGTTTGCTCCGCTCGTTGCAGGCTTGCTCTTTACCACGTGTACAATAATCCAGTGCAATACCAGTAACAATAAAATTCCACGCACATTTGCTGAACCAACATTCTTGTTTTACACCATCTCTCGGGATACCATTGCAAGTACGACTTAACGGGTTACTTGCCGTTCCGTTTACATTTTGTATAAGTAAGTAGTATACTTTGTTTCTCTTGGTTATGAAAGACATTTACTTTTTCAAAATTACCAGACAGACTAAAATTAAAGTTCAGCTACTCATGCAGGTCCATCGTGGGCTGTAATTATCATACGGTAACATAACGTGGTAGGTATGCTAAAGCGTTAATGCGAAACCGATGTACACCGGAAAAAAGCACATAGTTCAAGTTATGGCCACTAGGTGCAAATCTAGTGGTGTACATTGCTTGTGTGACCGTATGGTATCTACATCGTCATTTGACAAGCCATAACGTGAGTGAACAGTGCGGATGTCGAGAAGAGAGAACGTGTGCTGTTAGTGAAGCTGTTTTAAATGAACGATAGAAATTACGTTATTGCATTGATAAAGTATCGCCGACTGAAAGGCCTGACGGAAGGGCCTATGTCAATGAGTGCTTTAAAGAAGATGACAACGAAATTCGCCAACACGGATGAGCTTGGTGTGACACCTAGAAGAGGAAGGCGTCTTTTACCTGATCTGAAGGCCAGTGTACAGGAACACGTCGCTCAGATTCCACCGGAACAGCTGCGAGCAACACTTAGTCACGCCATTTTACGGATGCAGCATCTCGTCGACGTCTCCGGTACTCATACTGAACAAATAGTGCAAGTGGCGCTTAACAATAACATTATCATTATGCCGTTCTGCCTTGTTTGACATTTTCTTCCCACGTCACGTTCTTGATCTGTTACATATGGAAACATTTTTATGCGTCTTTTTGCGTTCACAGCGTCAGATCTGCACCTGATCGCCAAAATTGGAACTAATTTTTTAGCAGTGTAAATCGGTCCACGTTAACGCATTAGAATATCTACCACGTTTCGCTGGCATAGGATAATTACAGCAAACACTGAAACTCTGCGAGTAGTTGCGCTTCAGTTACGCCACCCTGTACGTTTCCTCTGTGCCCATCTTACATTAGTATCACAGCAACACATTGTTCAAATGGCTCTGAGCACTATGGGACTTAACATCTATGGTCATCAGTCCCCTATAACTTAGAACTACTTAAACCCAACTAACCTAAGGACATCACACAACACCCAGTCATCACGAGGCAGAGAAAATCCCTGACCCCGCCGGGAATCGAACGCGGCAACGGGAAGCGAGAACGCTACCGCACGACCACGAGCTGCGGACAACACATTGTTTCCACTTTATCCAGTGTAACGTATTTCCTTATTTGAATTTGAAATCATGACTTCGGAAACGATAGCAATCGGTTTTAGTTCACTCCACATAAATCCTAACACGGCTATGAAATTTAGCAGCAGAGTCCTTGGATAAAACGTAGCTCTACTCGTTTAAGTTGTTGTGTTAAATTCGAATAAAATCTCAAGCTTTCGAGTATTGCCTCTATCATCGTCGTCAGGGGCTAAACCTGACTGTTGTGAAACTCGCGAGACTCCCACGTTTAGGCCCTAAGAACGGCAACTGATTGGCCAAATTACGCCACAGAGATAGCGCGTGCTGAGGTGGCGCCCTCTGCGTACGTTACCACTTATATCAGACGGTAAAGTATCAGACGTCTTCCTCTACATCAGTTAAACGCTTCCACGCATTGCTAAGTGCAGAGCCGGGGCAATGCGTGGAAGCATGCAGTTGGTACACAAGCACGGAGGAAGACGTCTCATAGTTTACCGCTAGGTGCAGGCGGTGGCGCTGCAAGCGATTCTGGACAGCGAGCGCAGACGTAGAGCACGCTATCCTCGTGACGTAATCCAGCCAGTCAGTCACCGATTTATAGGAATAAAACTTGAGGCCAGACAGTCGCAATTACTCCGAAACCAGTAATCTGATTTTGAAGACTAAAAAGCCGTTGAATTCGTATCCTTTAAAACTATGACACTAGCTGCAGAAATAAGTGTAGTTCCATGCGAAAATGCGAAGTCATATCGATATCTCTGTTATTAATTTACGAGGGCGTGTTGAAAAGTAATGCCTTCAAATTTTTTATGTGGAAGCTCTTAAAGCATTTCAAAAGAAACATTAGTTATTAGCATTCTACGTCTTTATTCTTCATGTCTTCATATTTGCTGGTCTTTGCTGCTAGATGGCTACATGTTGTAACATAGTTGTGTGTAACGTGACTGTGTCAGTGCGTGAGGAACAGTGTGCTGTAATCGAGTTTCGAATTCGAAGAGTTCGTCCATGCATTGAGCACCCTCTACTTCAGCGTAACAGTGCCAGACCACATGCGAGCGCTGCGACATCTGTAACAGTCCGACGCTCTCGTTGTGAAAAATGTGCTCTTCGCCAGGAAGACTATACTGATAAATGAATATGTAGATATGAAAATAGAGATGTAGAATAAAAGAACTCGGGACTTTTGCCTATCGTGGGCAAGTGCGCTACCTAAACTACGTAGAGAAAAAAACGAGAAGAGGGAAAACAATCCGCGCATTTACGGCGCGCTCTCCCATCCGTGGAGGTCGGGGTAGAGTCAATCATAGGTGCCTGAAACTCAGATACCGCTGGAAAGCGGTAGGAGCCCTCAGCTCCCGGCATTCCTCCCAACTAAGTGGATGGCTAACAATGACCCCTCGAAGGAAGTTGGCAAATTATGCTCGGTAACGTGGCGTGTGTTCGAGCGCTGCATGGTTTGTTTGTAAATAGGTCCAGAAGGCGAGGTGGGATTTTGCTCCCTTGTGGAATAGGTAACTAATCGCCCACCCTCTAACCCACGTAATAGCATGATATTTGGTGTCCTTCGTGTATAGAAACATTCGCGGTTCGATCGAATCCGGTGGCACTCGGACGTAGCAGGCAGTTATTTGCTGTACGAATCGCCAGACGTCGTGCGATGAGGCGCTGCTCAGTGATGGTCATCAGTGGCGAGATGTCGGGAAAGGAGACAAAGAGGGGAATGTGACAAACCGATTTGTGCAATCTCTGTTTTATTGAAAATTTCCTGTTGACATTGCCTGGGCGTCTGTAAGGAGGAAGGGCTGGTGGATGGTGCTCCACACTACGGGCCATCGGGTGGTGGGATATTTGGTCTTTAGCACGTTAAGAGGACCACGGCGCAATAGTAGGCTGTAAAAATCCTTGGCCGTGGGCGGACGTGTGTCTGGAAGGCTGGTATGTGCGTAACTGGAGTCAACAAAAAGGCCGAAAAGTGAGACAGGTGAGGCACGATGCGGCTGACAGACACCGGTGGTGGCAGCAAGCTGCATGTTAGGCGGTGTGTCCCGTCTCATAGTACTCATACACAAGAATGCTGCTCGCATCCTGACGCTGACAAATCCGAGGCCACCGTCACGTGGCTGGAAACAGCCGTAAGGTAACAACCAAGGGCCGCCAGAAAATTGCTCAATTTGCCCTCCACAGAGGTGCCCACGTTCGTAATGTCCGCACTAGAGACTGTTGTGCCACTTCATCTTCCTGCAGGCCTTGTCCAATGTACATCGCAAAAGATTTGACGCTGTTCATCGTACTGCCTGCAGTAGCCACATAACATGTAATTAATTCTTGGACTGCTCGAATCTCGGAGCGGGAGCGGTGGAGTTGGAGTTGGAGGTCGTCAACGTATGCCTGGCAGCGAGAGATGTGATGAAAAAAAGATGGTTTCGGAGAGCTCGCTCCTCAGGTCCCCAATGAGATGCTCTAAGAACTGAGCGGTGGATGGCTACCGGTCCTGCCAAACGCCCACTGACTTGTGAATTACCACCGCTGTAAAGGCTCGGAGGATGAAGGTAGGTGGATGCCCATGCGGGCTACCACTGGAAACAGGAAACGGTGGCGCACTTTATTTAAGGCGATATCGACATTTGTAGCGACGACCGCTGCGCGGTGTCTGCAGATCGCTGCCATCGTAATTAAGTCACAGCATTCGCCTGATAGCCTGTTCCCCAGACGTCGTTTGCTCCACGGAGAAGACGCGAGGAAGAACCGTTCGGAGACGCGTGCCAGAAAGAGGGCAAAGATCTTGTAATCGTCGTTGACTAGAGTGAGCGAGCTATAGTTTGGGACCGTCGAACCACTCACCGCTTTGAGGACCGGAATGACGGTGCCCTCAACAAAGGCGGGATGGATTGCTTCGTCAGATGTCATTAGTTCCTGGAACGAATCGTCCACCGAGCTGACATGAGCCCCTGCAGGGCTTCCTAAAACTCAATCGGTAAGCCATCAATACCGGCCCAAGCATTGACTCACGACCCGTCCTAACAGCTTTACTTCCGCCAGAACCCCCCGAACTTCATAGTAGTTCTCCTTAGGAACGTGCAGGACTAGCACTCCTGGAAGAAAAGATTTGCATGTATGTATGATGGACATTTCATAATATATCGTATAACACAGATAATGCAAGCATTATTCATATTACAAAATATGCTCCTGTACGCCTCGCGAAACTACCACGAAGAAGACACCCAGAAGACTGGGGCTGATACAGGCGCTTGTAGTCAGTCGTTCTGTCCACGCAGTTTCAGTATATGGAACAGTAAAGGGAAAGAACGACAGTGATGCTAGAAGTATACTCCGGCACACACTTTTAGGAGGCTTGCAGACTGTAAATGTAGATGCAATAAAAATCACGTTTGTATCGCAACAGGAGAGGAGTATGTAACATTATTGATTGTGTATTACAATACAGCGTACTATAAAGTCCCAATATTATTTCAAAAAACATACTTGGAACCTATTAGAGACAGATAATCGTGTTTGCTGTAAAACGTGTAGCTGCTCTCAGTTCTTATCCTCTGTCCTTTGTTGAAAATATGATTTGAAGTGCATAAAAATGGCGACAGACCAGAAATAGACATAGTGTGTCATCAGATATGCAGCTTCCAAATCTGCGCCAACGGTACTGGAAATTATCGACGCCAGTTTGGGAAGGCACCTTCAGTTAAGATAAACACAACGTGGTGGTTGAAAAGCTTTAAACAGACAGGCAGTGTACAGTGTACAAGACCTTCCTTCGACTTCCTCCTTTGTCTTAAGCATGCGTAGACAGAATGCAAACTGTTTTTCAACGCAGCTCCCAGAATCCCGTTCGCTGGTCTTCATGCGAGTTGCAGGAAGCAATGTCAGTTGACCATAAAGTTTTACCTAAACGGTTACGCCTTTTTCCGCAGAAAGAACAAATAATCAAAGCACTGCAACCAAACTATCCTCCTCTGCTGTATGGATTCGCGTATTCCATACTGGACTCCACAGATGCTGACAATAAATACCTGAAAAAGTGCCTATTTTCAGACGAAGCGACGTTCGCTATTTCTGGGCATGTGAATTGCCCAGCATTAGAATTTTGGGCTCCGAAAACCCGCAAAACCCGCAAAACACGTCGGCACGTCGTGATTGTCTAAAGCTTAATGTTTGGTGCAGCGTGATCCACTGATCAGTCAGAACATTATGACCACTTACCTAATAGCTGGTATGTCCACCTTTCGTATGGATAACAGTGGCGATGCATCATGATGTGGAAGAAATGAGGACTTGGTCCGGTAAATTCTGGAGATGGATACGATGACCTCTGACGCCACATTGAATAACATCCCAAATGTGTTCGATCGGGATCAGATCTGGCTATTTGGGAGCCCGCACATCACACTTCTGATCTTTTTTTGTATGATATGGCGCATTATCTTGTTGAAAAATGCCACTGATGTCGGGAAACACGAATATCATGAAGGGGTGTGCGTGGTATGCAATTAGTATACGATACTCCTTGCTGGAACCGCAGGACCTCTACGGTCGCAGGTTCGAATCCTGCCTCGGGCATGGATGTTTGTGATGTCCTTAGGTTAGTTAGGTTTAACTAGTTCTAAGTTGTAGGGGACTAATGACCTCAGCAGTTGAGTCCCATAGTGCTCAGAGCCATTTGAACCATTTTGATACTCCTTGGCCACCGTGGTACATCGCACGAGCTCCACTGGACCTATGGATCCCACATCAATGTTTCCCATAGTATAATGGAGCCGCCGCCAGCTTGTCTCCGTCCCGTAGTACAGATGTCAAGGAGCTGTTCCTCTGGAAGACGGCGGATTCGTGCTCTTCCATCGATGATGAAGATGGTGTCGCGACCCATCAGACCATGCAATGCTCTGACACTGCGAAAATGTATAGTGCCAGTGGTCAGGTACCCATTTCAGCAGTAGTTGCCGATGTTGTGCTCTTAACGTTGGCACATGGGTCGGTCGTCGGCTGTGGAGGTCCACCGTTAAGTGTGTTCAGTGGACTGTTTGTTCAGACTGTACTCTGCCCAGTATTAAAGTCTGATGTTAGTTTCACCACAGTCCTGCTTTACCAGTCTGCCCAGCCTACGAAGTCCAGGGGGTGGCCGCCCAACTCGACAATGTCTGGATGGCCTTTCACCTTGGTTTCGCCACTTGTTGAAGACACTCGCCACAGCACTCCTCGAACACCCGACAAGTGGTGCAGGGTCCGAAATACTCGTGCCGAGTCTCCGGGCCGTCACAACCTGTCCTTGATCAAACTCAGATAGATCGCGCACCTTTCCCATTCTACACACCGACAGCACGCTCACTGATACAACACGTACGGTGCGTGTGCCTGACTAGCAGTCATTCCTCGCAAGGTGACGCTGCTATAACCTGGACGGGTTTATATCGATAGCAGGTCGGTGGTCGTAATGTTCTGGCCGATCATTATATTCATAAGGTGATAGCTACATCTATTTATTTCTGAGAGAAAACCATAATAGGAGATGTTTACTTGGACATGTTCGAACCGTTGATACTACCTAAGATCAATGATCTGCAGCCGTTCGTCATCCTCCAGCATGGTGATCCACCCACACTGAAGTCTGAACGTGAGAGATGTCTCGACTGACATATTTACTGAGAGGTGGATGGTCTCATCCCATTACTCCAGCCCTCTCCCGATGTCACGCCGTTGGACTTCCTTTTGTTGGGTTACATCAATGACAGTGTTGCCCCTTGGGCAACAATCAGTGTAGCCATCAGAAGTGTTGATGCTGGAAGGCTGACACGTACACAGGCAGAACTCGAATTTTGCGCTGATGTTTTACGGTCTGTAGGACACACTGAAGTTTTGACGTAGCAGACAAAAACTTTGAGAGCTGCTAAACGTTTTACAACAAACCACTCTGCCGCAGCCTATATCTAAAAGTTACCAAGTTACGACTTTTTGAAATGATAGCACTGTTTATGCGAATCCTGTACAGTTGGCGGTAGTGCCCCGTTTTTACTTGCATGTTCGTCCGTCGTGATTTAACTGCCGTTGTCACAGACCGCACGGAACTAGAGATTTTTAGCGCGCAGACGGACTGCAAATGTCAGCTATTTCCCGTCGGCGGCGCTTAGTTTTCCTTTGTAGCTCAGTGTGCCACAGTAGAGGTGTTTGCCGCAACACACGCGACTGGCCTAACCTAATCAAGGAAATGCTCCGTCCGCAATAACATAATGTATTTGAGCATGGAGCGCGCGGGCGCGCCGTTACGCTGATGAGAGTCGGCCACGAGTCTGCTCGTGTACACCGAGGCTGAGATCAGGCGGCTGACGAAGAGGTGAAGTTGTAGTAGGTCATCTTCTGGACGTACACGGAATCTAAAACTGAATTTTTTGTTTCAGAGAATACCCACTGGGTGCAGTACCATATTGCAGTTCATGTGTCATTCCGAATTATAAAATTATTAAATAAGCAACAACCAGTCGCAAGATCATGTTTTCTTTATTTACGTTTGCAAATCGATTTCAACTGATTACCAGCCATCATCGGTGCTTTCAACGTGTATGTTCCCTGAGTAATAACACTGTCTTAAACAGACGTCAAACATAAAGTGATCGCTTTATGTTGATCACTTCATCTCCTCTGCCCCCCACCCCCCTCTCTCTGTTCAACTCCTTCTACCCACTCCCCTATCTCTGTCCATCTACTCCTAGCATGCCCCCCACCCCCCTGATGACCTCAGATGTTAAGTCCCATTGTGCTCAGAGCCATTTGAACCATTTTTTTTGAGAATAGGCAAACAAGGGAACAAAAATCTCATTAAAACTGTGTTTGAGAGGACTGCAAGAACTGCTAGCTGTTTCATTCAAACAACATGGAGAACGCAGGAAACGTAGCTAGGTACAAGTTCTTTCCGGAGCTTCACTTCTGCAGGAAAGACACGGAAGATGGAAAAGAAAATTTTATATTTAGGTAGTAATGGCAAACAGGGTGTCAGGCGACTGCCATAAAATTCCCACATGGCTTCTGTTTTTTATTTTACATTGTCAGTTCCGTTGTAAGCTACGTTGTCTTCATCCTTACACTTTCTGTCTGCCTTTTGTTTTACGAGATTTCCTTTTGGCAGTGCATGGTCTGACATGTTTTATTCCGGTCGATCCTTTGTTTATGTGTCAGTTCTATAGTGAGAACCTCTTAATTTTGCGTGGTTGTATTTGACGAAGTTTTGGTTGTACTGACTTGATCTGTTAGTATGATTGTTTAAAAACTCGCTAGCTGTAGTTTACATGTTACGCGAAGTCATGCGTTTGTGCGTAGGGTACAGCTGTCCAACTCCACCCCCGTACCACGCCGTGGCCGTTCACAATGCACCCTCCGCCACCACCATTATCCTGCTCTCCTATTGTGCTGTCTGCACGGGCATGGGGAAAGTTATTTACCGAGCACTCTACCACTGTCTCTTCCCCTCTTCCTTGTCCCATTTTTGAATGGTACGTTGGAAGAGTGACTATTGATAAACCTCAAATTTCTTTTGATTATTTTTTTTCTGAGTCATCAGTCTTCTGACTCGTTTGGCGTGGCTCACGACGAAGTTCTCTCATGGGATAATTAATCTTTTCAGCTCAGTGTACCATCCAGCGTCTTCAATTATTTGTTGAGTGTATTCAAATATCTGTCTTCCTCTACAGTTTTTACCTTCAACAGTTCCCTCTAGTACTATGGAGATTATTCCCTGATGCCTTAATACATGTCCTGTCATTCTGTCCCTTCTTCTTGCCGGTGCTTTCCATATATTGATTCCTTCTCCGACTCTGCAGAGAAGCTCCTCATTCCTTTTCTTATCAGTGCACGTGATCTTCAGCATGCATCTGTGGCGCCACATCACAATGCTTCGATTCTCTTTCGCTCCGGATTTTGCTCTGTCATCCTTCACTACCATACATACATTCTCAGGAATTTCTTTCTCAAATTGAGGTGTACGTTTGATACTAGTAGAGTTATCTTGACCAGGATACCCCCTTTGTCTGTCCAAGTCTACTTTTTATGGCGTCCTTGCTTCCAGGTAGCAGAATCCCTTAATTTCGTCAACTTCGTGATCATCAATTTTGAAGCTAAGTTTCTCGCTATTCTCATTTCTGCGACCACATTACCTTTGTCTTTTTCCAGTTCATTCTCAGACCATATTCTGTACTCGTTAGACTGATCATTCTCACCAACACATCTTATAATTTTTCTTTATACAGGGTGTTACAAAAAGGTACGGCCAAACTTTCAGGAAAAATTCCTCACACACAAATAAAGAAAAGATGTTATGTGGACATGTGTCCGGGAACGCTTAATTTCCATGTTAGAACTCATTTTAGTCTCGTCAGTATGTACTGTACTTCCTCGATTCACCGCCAGTTGGCCCAATTGAAGGAAGGTAATGTTGACTTCGTCGTTTGTGTTGACATGAGACTCATTGCTCTACATTACTAGCATCAAGCACATCAGTACGTAGCATCAACAGGTTAGTGTTTATCACGAACGTGGTTTTGCAGTTAGTGCAATGTTTAGAAATGCGGAGTTGGCAGATGCCTATTTGATGTATGGATTAGCATGGGGCAATAACCGTGGCGCGGAACGTTTGTATCGAGACAGATTTCCAGGATGAAGGTGTCCCGACAGGAAGACGTTCGAAGCAATTGATCGGCGTCTTAGGGATCACGGAACATTCCAGCCTATGACTCGCGACTGGGGAAGACCTAGAAAGACGAGCACACCTGCAATGAGCGAGGCAATTCTTCGTGCAGTTGACGATAACCCTAATGTCAGCGTCAGAGAAGTTGCTGCTGTTCAAGGTAACGTTGACCACGTCACTGTATGGAGAGTGCTACGGGAGAACCGGTTGTTCCCGTACCATGTACAGCGTGTGCAGGCACTATCAGCAGCTGATTGGCCTCCACGGGTACACTTCTGCGAATGGTTCATCCAACAATGTGTCAATCCACATTTCAGTGCAAATTTACTCTTTACGGATGAGGCTTCATTCCAACGTGATCAAGTTGTAAATTTTCACAATCAACATATGTGGGCTGGTGAGAATCCGCACGCAATTGTGCAATCACGTCATCAACACAGATTTTCTGTGAATGTTTGGGCAGGCATTGTTGGTGATGTCTTGATTGGGCATCATGTTCTTCCACCTACGCTCAATGGAGCACGTTATCATGATTTCATACGGGATACTCTATCTGTGCTGCTAGAACATGTGCCTTTACAAGTACGACACAACATGTGGTTCATGCACGATGGAGCTCCTGCACATTTCAGTCGATGTGTTCGTACGCTTCTCAACAACAGATTCGGTGACCGATGGATTGGTAGAGGAAGACCAATTCCATGACCTCCACGCTCTCCTGACCTCAACCCTCTTGACTTTCATTTATCGGGGCATTTGAAAGCTCTTGTCTACGCAATCCCGGTACCAAATGTAGAGACTCTTCGTGCTCGTATTGTGGACGGCTGTGATACAATACGCCATTCTCCGGGGCTGCATCAGCGCATCAGGGATTCCATGCGACGGAGGGTGGATGCGTGTATCCTCGCTAACGGAGGACATGTTCAACATTTCCTGTAACAAAGTGTTTGAAGTCACACTGGTACGTTCTGTTGCTGTGTGTTGCCATTCCATGATTAATGTGATTTGAAGAGAAGTAATAATATGAGCTCTAACATGGAAAGTAAGCGTTTCCAGACACATGTCCACATAACATATTTTCTTTCTTTGTGTGTGAGGAATGTTTCCTGAAAGTTTGGCCGTACCTTTTTGTAACATCCTATATTCACTGAGGATAGCAATATCATCTGCGAATCTTATCACTGATAACCTCTCATCTTGGATTTTTATCCCACTCTTGACCGTTTCTTATATTTGCGTTATTGCTTCTTCGATGCAGGGACTGAAAAGTAGTTTAAAAGACTTTGTCCCTATCTTATGCCCATTTTAATCCGACCATTTCGTTCCTTGTCTTCCACCATTATTGTTAGTTCTTAGCTGTTGTACATATTATGTATAACACGTCTTTCACTATAGCTTACCCCTATTGTCCTCAGAATTTCGAACATCTTGCACCATTTTAAATTGTCGAATGGTCCTTCTAGGTCGGCGAATGCTACTGATTTTTCTTCAACCTTGTTTCCATTATCAAGCGCAACGTGAGAACTGCCTCTCTGATGCCCTTTCCTAAAGCCAGACTGATCGTCAATTGTGTTTTCCATTCTTTTATATATTACTCTTGTCAGCAACTTGGGTGTATGAGCTGATATGCAGATGATGCGATAGTTCTCAGACTTACCTGCTTTAGTCGTCTTCGGAATAGATTGGGTAATTTTTTTCCGAAAGTCAGATGGTATATCGTAAGACACATATCCTACACAATCAACTGAATAATCGTTTTATTGCCACTTCCCCCAATGATTTTAAAATTTCCAATGGAATGTTATCTATCCGTTCGCTTTTTTTCATCTCAAGTCTTCCAAAGCTCTTTTAAGTTCTGACTCTAATAATGGATCCCATTTCTCAATCACCCACTCCAATTTCTTCTTCTATTACGTTATCAAACAATTCCCCCCCCCCCCTCTCCTTATCTGGTCTCTGTTCTGCGTTCAACAGCGGAAGTCCCTTTGCAGTTTTATTTTAGTACCCTTGCTTTTAATTACAGCAAAGGCTGTTTTAATCTTTCTATACTTGAACCTCCCTATGAGGTCTAATTTGTCAGACTGTGTCGTCATGATCATTTCGTGAGGTGTGTGTGGGAGGAAGTGATACGTTACCTGATTCTTATTGGAACATATTCTCTCGGAATCAGTGATCCCCCCTTGAATTAGGCCGCGCCTCTTTCAGCGTTTACCAATGGAGTTTTTTTAACTAAAATTCGTTTGTAGCTTCTCGTAACTAATACACAAAAAATCCATTTAATAATCAATCTGGTTCGTTCTGAAGCGCATATGTATAAAGAGTAAAAACCTAATTTCTGTTGTGAGAGGGTATATATTCATTGGTGTGTGGCAATAATAGCTATATTTGCAAAAGTTTTGTTTTCGTGTAATCAAGTAATAAATAACCCTTCAACATAGAGCACAAATATTGCTAAAAATAATCCTATAATGGAGCTAATTGACTCTCTGTTTCCTATTATCTAAATTTACAACACTTCCAAATTTTAATAAGAATTGCTCGCAACATCAGATTACAGATACTTGATATAATAGTTGACAACCGTTAAAGAAGACTTTTCAATTCGCCAACATTATAGGAGCACTCGCTTCATTTGTATATGCTCGCGCACGGAAGTCTCGTTTAGCGAAGTTTTTGATGAACTAGCAGAAAAAAAGAAAAATACTATAAAAGATCAATGCAATTTCAATTGGAATAAACAGAAATGAAAAAGTTCCATACTATGTTATGAAGAGATAAAGGTGACAGGCAATCTGGCTGGGTGTAAAAATTCTGAAAGGTAGGCTTTAAGCTTCGTGCATGAAGTCTTAACACTTAGATTCATCAGAATAGCGCCTGAGAATCAATTACTACAGTATTACTACCTAGCTCCACCTCTTGAATTTGAAGGACGCTCTTTGCTTTGACTGTCAACAGGTGTTTTTCTATTTTTTTTGGACTGTTATTAACGTTATGTTTGTGTACAAGAAATTTTCTTTTCTTTTATCCAAATGAAGCATCAACGGACTGCGAATATAAGTTTGATGGCTACGAATGATCTACAGAACAATCCACTATTTCCTAAGAAGAAACAACATGCATATAAAATGACCTTAACGCAGTAGTACTTATCTTTTACGCGACGTTATTTTTAATGGCTCCTTTTCTCTGTTAGGTATTTGCAGAGATAACAAGTGTACTACTCAAAGAGGGTTATTTTATATGTATTTTATTCCTATCATGAGTTCAGTAGTTCTGTGATATTTCACGTTATTACAACTAGCTACATGGTACAGTTCTGTAATGTTTCTCAATATGCTGAAGCTGGCTGACTCTATTGTCAAATCCAGCAAAATGTCAGACTGACGTAAATAAAGAGCTACTATGGTGTACATGTATGTCGTTAGAAAGCCTGTGCTCCGTAGGTGCGACGAGCGTCTCTTCTATTGTCACTCGAATCACTGTAACACATTACCTGCGCACTCAAATAATTTCCAGTACCTTCTGTATCCAACAGCGCACAATTATAATGTTAGGAAATCTGAACTAACTGCGAGTTGGTGACGGAGCATTGTTGCCATGAAGGACGCATCACATTCATACATATAACTCATAATTTAAAAAATACATTCCTAAATACACTCCTGGAAATGGAAAAATGAACACATTGACACCGGTGTGTCAGACCCACCATACTTGCTCCGGACACTGCGAGAGGGCTGTACAAGCAATGATCACACGCACGGCACAGCGGACACACCAGGAACCGCGGTGTTGGCCGTCGAATGGCGCTAGCTGCGCAGCATTTGTGCACCGCCGCCGTCAGTGTCAGCCAGTTTGCCGTGGCATACGGAGCTCCATCGCAGTCTTTAACACTGGTAGCATGCCGCGACAGCGTGGACGTGAACCGTATGTGCAGTTGACGGACTTTGAGCGAGGGCGTATAGTGGGCATGCGGGAGGCCGGGTGGACGTACCGCCGAATTGCTCAACACGTGGGGCGTGAGGTCTCCACAGTACATCGATGTTGTCGCCAGTGGTCGGCGGAAGGTGCACGTGCCCGTCGACCTGGGACCGGACCGCAGCGACGCACGGATGCACGCCAAGACCGTAGGATCCTAAGCAGTGCCGTAGGGGACCGCACCGCCACTTCCCAGCAAATTAGGGACACTGTTGCTCCTGGGGTATTGGCGAGGACCATTCGCAACCGTCTCCATGAAGCTGGGCTACGGTCCCGCACACCATTAGGCCGTCTTCCGCTCACGCCCCAACATCGTGCAGCCCGCCTCCAGTGGTGTCGCGACAGGCGTGAATGGAGGGACGAATGGAGACGTGTCGTCTTCAGCGATGAGAGTCGCTTCTGCCTTGGTGTCAATGATGGTCGTATGCGTGTTTGGCGCCGTGCAGGTGAGCGCCACAATCAGGACTGCATACGACCGAGGCACACAGGGCCAACACCCGGCATCATGGTGTGGGGAGCGACCTCCTACACTGGCCGTACACCACTGGTGATCGTCGAGGGGACACTGAATAGTGCACGGTACATCCAAACCGTCATCGAACCCATCGTTCTACCATTCCTAGACCGGCAAGGGAACTTGCTGTTCCAACAGGACAATGCACGTCCGCATGTATCCCGTGCCACCCAACGTGCTGTAGAAGGTGTAAGTCAACTACCCTGGCCAGCAAGATCTCCGGATCTGTCCCCCATTGAGCATGTTTGGGACTGGATGAAGCGTCGTCTCACGCGGTCTGCACTTCCAGCACGAACGCTGGTCCAACTGAGGCGCCAGGTGGAAATGGCATGGCAAGCCGTTCCACAGGACTACATCCAGCATCTCTACGATCGTCTCCATGGGAGAATAGCAGCCTGCATTGCTGCGAAAGGTGGATATACACTGTACTAGTGCCGACATTGTGCATGCTCTGTTGCCTGTGTCTATGTGCCTGTGGTTCTGTCAGTGTGATCATGTGATGTATCTGACCCCAGGAATGTGTCAATAAAGTTTCCCCTTCCTGGGACAATGAATTCACGGTGTTCTTATTTCAATTTCCAGGAGTGTATAAAAAATCATTCTATTTGTGACGCCTGTGGTATCTCAATGAGGGAAGTAAGGCCCGGAAATATGACGTATCTAGGTGGCGTATCTCACAGAATCCAAGTAACAGTTTCGGTGTTTCTAAGAGCAGCCCTACACAAATACAGCTACATGCGTATTCCGCAAGCCACCATTCGGTGCACAAATGTAGCCGCGGGAAAACGGCTATCTATACGCTTCCGTACGAGAAGCGATTTATCCTGTCTTTGTGTTTTTCTGTGAGACGTCCGTCGCTGGTTGTAGAATCGTTCTGTGGTCAGTCACAAATGCTGGTTTTCACTAAAAGTGTTTTGAAAAAAAAAAATGACAGTGTCTTCACTCCAGCGACTGCCATTTCAATTAATTCACGGAGCATCTCCTCAACACATGCGCGGTGATAGAACTTACCAGTAACGGATATAGCATCACGCCTGCAATTGCTTCGACGTATTTCTTTAATCCGATCTGGTTAGGATGCCAAATCCTCGAATAGTACTCAAGAATGGATCGCACAAGTGGTCTCTTTTGTGGATGAGCTTCACATTCCTAGAATTCTTTCAATAAACCAAAGTCATCTAGTCGCCTTCCCTGAACTGGTCTCACGTACTCGTTACACCTCATGACGCTCTGCAACATTACACCTAGATATTTAATCGACGTTACTTCGACAAGCAGCACACCACTAATACCGCATTCGAACATTATGGATATGTTGCCCTGGCCTGCTCCATCTCCAGTCGAGCACATACGCGACATCATCTGACGACAATTCCAGCGTCATCCACAACCAGCATTAACCGTACCTGTACTGACCCAGGAAGTGCAGCAGACATGGAACTCCATCCCACAAACTGACATCCGGCACCCGTACAACAGGATATATTTGCATGCTTGCATTCAACATTTTGGCCGGTCACACGGGTTATTAATGTACCAGCATTCAACATTGCAATGGCTTATACCGCGCGTACATTAGCCTGTGATAGTGTAATGTCAATCCCTCAAATTTGTCACCTAGACAAGTGTATTTCCGAATTTTCATTACTTCTTACTAATTAATTTTCAGTTTTACGATGTTTTCCGCCGGTGAACTAATAATAACAAAGTTTCTCACAATATAGCACACTCAAGATTTTCTCTATGGGCATCCCGAACAATGAGAAGAATTTTAGAATGTAAGACGTGTCTGAGATCTTGTGGACGTCTGGCAACTCTCGTATCTCGCAATTACTAAATTTATGAAAATACTGATATGCTAACTTTAAACTCAAGGGATGAATGTAGCTGAAGTTTGTGTGCAAACTACAATAAGAACGAGCAGTTCATATTGATGTACCGAAAGAAATGAAAGCATTCACCAAATTGTGAAATTATCGGCATGATGGTAAGTAAACCTAAATACGATATACATCATCATGACCGGTGAAACAAAAATTGTAATATTTATAATATTCTGTCTCCGTTAATGCACAGAAATAAAGAAACGATAAGCCTTAATATAATATAGGAGTATGTGAACAGTTGACCTGATGTTAACTCCTCTGAAATCTGAACTGAAGCATCTTACCGGGTTCGCTGATAATCAAAAAAGCGTCGTGGGTGACTGTGCAAAGGAAACAGTGTTGGAACGGCACGGGTTCACGTGACATAGAGAAGCACGTCGGTTAAAAACAGATCTGCGTCCCTCAGACAAGTTGTGCGAGCAGAAATATTTACGAGAGCCGTTCAGTAAAGAATTATCACAACTTTTTTTAGGCGTTAGAATTTAGTCTCATGATATTCCATCAGCTTAATGCGTAACAAAAACTCCGTACTGTTTCCACTGCTGGCTCTCCGTGTTCTGGCCTGTGAGAGGCCGGCAAGCTGAGACATGTACAGCGTGTGTGTGTGTGTGTGTGTGTGTGTGTGTGCGTTGGGAATTACGGGCGCTCAATGTCGAGGTCATCAGCGTCTTGACACACATTAAAAGAAACTAATGTGGACAAATTTAGTAAAATGGAATCACACACGCAAAGAAAGCGGGAAAAGATGAAAAATGCTTTACAAGTGAATAAAACGAGAAAGGAGCGTCAAGGATGCCACAGGAAATTGTCAATGGCTGGCTACTTACGTAAAATATGGGCAAGCCAGTCATCCTGTGATCAAATTAAGACCCTCTCCCTAAAATCTTGGTAAAAACATTAGACAAGTCACAGAACTTTAAAACTTTAACGACATTTGTTTGAGTATTTCCAAAAAGAGATGGCAGATCCGCCGGCAAGTCAGCCGCGGCCAGCTGGTCAGACACTAAAACGCAATGCAATAAAACGTGGCGCACGGTGACGTGAATGCCACAAGTACCGTGGAGCTGAAGCGCCATGAAAAACGTGTGGTTTTGAAATTCTTCTTTTGTCTCAACAGATCATCCGCTGGGGCCTATGTAATGTTACAGGCGGCCTATGCAGTGTCTGTTCTTCCCAACAGAACCGCTCGAATATGATTTAAATTGTTTAAAGTGGAGAGAGAGAGAGAGAGAGAGAGAGAGAGAGAGAGAGAGAGAGATTCAATTTCAAAGGAAGGTGGACTCGCTGCTCTAGTTACGGTCTTACGGAATAAAACAACACCACTCCCATCACTGTGAGAAAGGGTAGTCGAATAACATTAGGAACGCTTTCTTAAAATACTGAAAATGTCATTGAGTACCACACACAAGTAGGTGACAGAAAATCTACAAATTATACTTGTTCGTTCGCTGCGGATTCCAAGGATACTGAATCCTGAACAAAAGCACATTGGCTTGCAAGTCTGTATGCAGGTGAAGTTGATTTTAGAGGAAGAGCCATGGTTTCTTTCAATGGTGACCACTGCCGATACCACTTTGCTACATAATTTTCATTCTTGGAGGGAACAGCGAAGCTTAAAGTGGAAATCTCCTGCAATTTCAACCACAAAAACCCTAAAGTGCTTGCTTCTGCTTGGAAAATTATGGTCACCTCATTTTTTGATGTTCGTAGAATGTTTTATCAACATGTCGTTTCTGCACACAAATTAGGGATGTGATGAAGACTTTTCAAGTCCAAGCAGGCACAAAAGACCACGTAACATGAAACAGTCTGGATGTTGCACCACGATAATGCACTACTGCATATTACAAGTGTTGTTACTGAATATCTTGCAAAAATCAGTGTGAGATGCATCCTTCACCCTCCACATAGCCCGGATTTAGCCTCATGTGACATTTTTCTGTTTCCTAACCTGCAGAAACAGCTTCATGGGAGACGTTTCCCAACATAAAAACGTGTTTTCCAGTCTATCTTTGCAGACTGGCAGAGGCGCTAGTGCAAATATATCGCACCCAAAGGAGACTATTCTGCTGAGGACCATCAGAATTATGAGAAGGTATGTTGTAAAAACAATTACCATCATTCTTTCTTGAACAGCTGTCGTTTATAGTGGTCCTGCCTAGTCTTCTGTCAATGACAAACAGTAATACAGACTTGGTAAGCAGTATGGCTCAGGGAACACGGGGCATATGAGTGATTTACCAAAGTTAGTGCAACGTCGGGAGTTGACTGTCACCAGAAGCGTTATTTCGTATCTGTGGACAAGATTTATGGCGGAGGAATGAGGGAGGAAACATTACACGGCAGTACAGGCTAAATGAGTCAATCCCCGTAGCTCACCTCGCCAATGACTCTATTGTTCGTCCCGCCAGGTCCATTTCCCTCACAGAAAGATAGTGCCTGGTAGAATGAATGCGATGGTGTCTTGCACATTGAGAATGGACTAAGGAGCAGTGAACTCTATCTCTACTGAAATCAAAGGCTTAAGCTGCCAATTACGAACATATACACTCCTGGAAATGGAAAAAAGAACACATTGACACCGGTGTGTCAGACCCACCATACTTGCTCCGGACACTGCGAGAGGGCTGTACAAGCAATGATCACACGCACGGCACAGCGGACACACCAGGAACCGCGGTGTTGGCCGTCGAATGGCGCTAGCTGCGCAGCATTTGTGCACCGCCGCCGTCAGTGTCAGCCAGTTTGCCGTGGCATACGGAGCTCCATCGCAGTCTTTAACACTAGTAGCATGCCGCGACAGCGTGGACGTGAACCGTATGTGCAGTTGACGGACTTTGAGCGAGGGCGTATAGTGGACATGCGGGAGGCCGGATGGACGTACCGCCGAATTGCTCAACACGTGGGGCGTGAGGTCTCCACAGTACATCGATGTTGTCGCCAGTGGTCGGCGGAAGGTGCACGTGCCCGTCGACCTGGGACCGGACCGCAGCGACGCACGGATGCACGCCAAGACCGTAGGATCCTACGCAGTGCCGTAGGGGACCGCACCGCCACTTCCCAGCAAATTAGGGACACTGTTGCTCCTGGGGTATCGGCGAGGACCATTCGCAACCGTCTCCATGAAGCTGGGCTACGGTCCCGCACACCGTTACGCCGTCTTCCGCTCACGCCCCAACATCGTGCAGCCCGCCTCCAGTGGTGTCGCGACAGGCGTGAATGGAGGGACGAATGGAGACGTGTCTTCTTCAGCGATGAGAGTCGCTTCTGCCTTGGTGCCAAGGATGGTCGTATGCGTGTTTGGCGCCGTGCAGGTGAGTGCCACAATCAGGACTGCATACGACCGAGGCACACAGGGCCAACACCCGGCATCATGGTGTGGGGAGCGATCTCCTACACTGGCCGTACACCACTGGTGATCGTCGAGGGGACACTGAATAGTGCACGGTACATCCAAACCGTCATCGAACCCATCGTTCTACCATTCCTAGACCGGCAAGGGAACTTGCTGTTCCAACAGGACAATACACGTCCGCATGTATCCCGTGCCACCCAACGTGCTCTAGAAGGTGTAAGTCAACTACCCTGGCCAGCAAGATCTCCGGATCTGTCCCCCATTGAGCATGTTTGGGACTGGATGAAGCGTCGTCTCACGCGGTCTGCACGTCCAGCACGAACGCTGGTCCAACTGAGGCGCCAGGTGGAAATGGCATGGCAAGCCGTTCCACAGGACTACATCCAGCATCTCTACGATCGTCTCCATGGGAGAATAGCAGCCTGCATTGCTGCGAAAGGTGGATATACACTGTACTAGTGCCGACATTGTGCATGCTCTGTTGCCTGTGTCTATGTGCCTGTGGTTCTGTCAGTTTGATCATGTGATGTATCTGACCCCAGGAATGTGTCAATAAAGTTTCCCCTTCCTGGGACAATGAATTCACGGTGTTCTTATTTCAATTTCCAGGGGTGTATATACACTTATAACAGTTTATTACACGTAACTGAATCGAGATCGGTCGTCTGAATAAAACTACGACACAATTGTCAGACGGAGCGTACAAGAAGCTTGCTTTCCATGTCAGGATGTATGGAAATGAGTGCTCCTTGAAGACCCCAGTAGGCTATGAAGATGTTTGAGCTCTGCTAGATAACGGGAAATGAATTTCTGTATAATGTTACCAGCGAAATTATTGGGCTGATATGTGCATACCTCCAGAAGAGGAAGTGAAGGGAGTCCAGCTTAGCTAGTGTAGACTCGTTCTAAGAGATGAGTGACCTACTGTTGCCTCAAATGCGTGAAACGTGCTATCCACTGACAAGCGAACGTTTCAGATCGATAATTTTACCTTGGGTTGCGGCACAGTCTTGTAATAATTTTTAAATGAAAGTTCCTCAATTTGAGTGCACAGACCGTTTATTCTGCTGCACAGTCATTTTCAAGTGCCGAACTAAACATATATATATATATATATATATATATATATATATATATATATATATATATATATATATATATATATATATATATTTGAGCGTGGTACTTGAAAACGTCCAAAGAATATATACATACATATTTTAGAGTGATATTTTAAAATGGCCATAGTAGGTACATATTCACTTTGTTTTAGTGTGGTACTTGAAAATAGCCAAACTCCGAAGTTATATATGTGAGTAAACTTATGTCATTCCTATGCAGGAACGAAAAAATAAAATTTTCTAAAAACGTAAATATTTAAAAAATTTATAACATAGTTTATACTGTGTTACTTTCATGTCTGTCATGATCAGAATTCTATAATGGAAGTCATTGTCGAATATACAGGGTGAGTCACCTAACGTTACCGCTGGATATATTTCGTAAACCACATCAAATACTGACGAATCGATTCCACAGACCGAACGTGAGGAGAGAGGCTAGTGTAATTGGCTAATACAAACCATACAAAAATGCACGGAAGTATGTTTTTTAACACAAACCTACGTTTTTTAAAATGGAACCACGTTAGTTTTGTTAGCACATCTGAACATATAAACAAATACGTAATCAGTGCCTTTTGTTGCATTGTAAAATGTTATTTACATCCGGAGATATTGTAACCTAAAGTTGACGCTTGAAACCTCCGACGTTCAGTTGCGTGTTGTAAGTAGGCTGTTTATGTTTTCTTTATGTAAGTAGGCTGTTTATGTTTTCTTTATGTAAGTAGGCTGATTATGTTTTCTTATTGGCAACGTTACGTAGCGATCTATATGAAAATCACTGGCTGTGCTGTGTGCAGTCTGTGGCTAGTTTGCATTGTTGACTGCCATTGTAGTGTTGGGCAGCGGCAGCTGGATGTGAACAGCGCGTAGCGTTGCGCAGTTGGAGGTGAGCCGCCAGCAGTGGTGGATGTGGGGAGAGAGATGGCGGAGTTTTGATAATTTGTAATACTGGATATTATGAACTACTATATATATTATGACTGTTAAGGTAAATACATTGTTTGTTCTCTATTATCATCTTTCATTTGTTAACTATGCCTATCAGTAGTTAGTGCCTTCCGTAGTTTGAATCTTTTATTTAGCTGGCAGTAGTGGCGCTCGCTGTAATGCAGTAGTTCGAGTAACGAAGATTTTTGGTGAGGTAAGTGATTTGTGAAACGTATAGCTTAATGTTAGTCAGGGCCATTCCTTTGTAGGGATTTCTGAAAGTCAGATTGCGTTGCGCTAAAAAAATATTGTGTGTCAGTTTAAGCGCAGTCGTATATAAATGTTCAAAGGGGACGTTTCATAACAAACACGGGCCACGGTCGGCGAGCAGCATCTGCAGGCACATGTTTACGATGACGACCGTGTTTACGAGTGTGGCTGTAGTGCACTGTTGTGGTTTGGTCTAGCTGTCGCAGTGTCCGCATGTAGCGCTTGCTGCTATTGTTATTCTACATTCGTCTCCGCACGCAGACCAACTGTAGTACACCGTGTTACCAGACGTCTGTGATAGTGTAGTGTTGTAGGAACTATGGCCATGGTGTACTGGAACTCTGAAAAGGCGGAGATGATACTCATCTATGGCGAGTGTCGACGAAATGCAACTGAAGCCTGCAGGATGTATGCAGAACGGTACCCGGACAGAGAGCATCCAGCGTGCCGCACATTGCAAAACATCTACCGCCAACTGTATGCAACAGGTATGGTCGTAGCACGCAAACGGGTCCGTAACAGGCCCGTCGCAGGAGAAGCGGGTGCAGTTGGTGTGTTAGCTGCTGTTGCCATGAACCCACACATGAGTACACGGGACATTGAGAGAGCCTGTGGACTGAGTCAAAGTAGTGTCATGCGCATACTACATCATCACCGCTTTCACCCGTTTCATGTGTCGCTACATCAGCAATTACATGGTGATGACTTTAATCATCGAGTGCAATTCTGTCAATGAGCATTAACAGAGAATGCGTTGCAGTTCTACCTGTTTACTGATGAAGCGGGTTTCACAAACCACGGGGCAGTGAATCTACGGAACATGCATTACTGGTCCGTGGACAACCCTCGCTGGCTCAGACAGGTAGAGCGACAGCGACCGTGTACTGTAAATGTATGGTGCGGAATCATTGGCGACCACCTCATTGGTCCTCACTTCATTGCAGGGGCCCAAACAGCTGCAATATACATCGCGTTTCTACAGAATGATCTGCCAACGTTGCTCGAAAATGTCCCACTGGAAACATGTCGACATATGTGGTATCAGCATGATGGTGCACCTGCACATTCCGCAATTAACACTAGGCTGACCCTTGACAGGATATTCGACGGGCGTTTCGTAGGACGTGGAGGACGCATAAATTGGCCACCCCGTTCTCCTGATCTTACACCTCTGGACTTCTTTCTGTGGGGTACGTTAAAGGATAATGTGTACCGTGATGTGCCTACTACCCCAGAGGATATGAAACAACGTATTGTGGCAGCCTGCGGCGACATTACACCAGATATACTGCAGCGTGTACGACATTCATTACGCCAGAGATTGCAAATGTGTGCACCACATTGAACATCTATTGGCCTGACATGTCGGCCTGACACACTCTATTCCACTCCGTAATTGAAAACGGAAACCACGTGTGTACGTGTACCTCATCCCTCATGGTAATGTACATGTGCGTCAGTGAAAAAGTCCAATAAAAAGGACGTAATGTGCTGTTCCAGTCTCTTCTGTACCTAAGGTCCATCACCGTTCCCTTTGGATCCCTACGTAATTCGGTGCTCTCCGATACATACGATCGAACAGCGGAGGAGTGGTACTCAAGCGTCAACTTTAGGTTACAATATCTCCGGATGTAATTAACATTTTACAATGCAACAAACGGCACTGATTACGTATTTGTTTATATGTTCAGATATGCTAACAAAACTAACGTGGTTCCATTTAAAAAAAACGTAGGTTTGTGTTAAAATACATACTTCCGTGCATTTTTGTGTGGTTTGTATTAACCAATTACACTAGCCCCTCTCTTCACGTTCGGTCTGTGGAATCGATTCGTCAGTATTTGATGTGGTTTACGAAATATATCCAGCGGTAATGTTAGGTGACTCACCCTGTATATTAAACTTGGTTAGGCTGTGCGGATGTCAAAGCATAAAAACGAGAACACATTCACAAAATGTCTGGTGACCATTTGACGGCATAGTTTATCAGTGAATGTCACATATGTTTGTTTTATTTCTGTTAGACACTTTGTGAATATGTTCTCGTTTTTATGCTGTGACATCTGCATTATATAACCAAGTTTAACATATTTCGACGAGCCTTCGTTTATAGAAATCTGATCATGCCCAACATGCAAGTATCGCAATATCGAGAACTCTTTAATTTTTTAAAATTTTTTTACGTTTTAGAGAATTATAACTTGTTTAGATTCTAAATTGTATTCACATAATGTTTCGCGTTTTCTGTCCCATTATATTTCCATACATCATATATATATATATATATATATATATATATATATATATATATATATACAGGGTGAGTAATAAATGAGGAAAAATATATCGAGGACCGCATGCTGCTATGCGTAATATGTGTCGCACCGTCGTTAATTTCGTTCTCCTCGGTGTACTGTGTACGTAAAACAAAAACGCATGTTAACCATTGAATGAGATAGCGACGCGCCTCACGATCATTACGTCATTCACCCATAGATACAACACATGACACATCAATGAGCTGATGTGTATCTGCAAGCGTTTGAAAGATACGATAAAGAACAGATCCTATGGTAATGTATGTGAAATTGTATCAAAACTTGTAACTCACACGGTAACGGAGTGTCCAGTCCATGTTAGGGAATGTGTGTCCCGTAAGCGGAAAAAGGGGTCAACGGTGGAAGTAAAACCGCGGCGTGCATGACGTGTTTACAACACCTCTGCGCTGCTCACTCTGCCCGATACTCGCCGTGTCGCCGGCCGGGGTGGCCGAGCGGTTAAAGGCGCTACAGTCTGGAACCGCACGACCGCTACGGTCGCAGGTTCGAATCCTGCCTCGGGCATGGATGTGTGTGATGTCCTTAGGTTAGTTAGGTTTAAGTAGTTCTAAGTTCTAGGGGACTGATGACCATAGCAGTTGAGTCCCATAGTGCTCAGAGCCATTTGAACCATTTTTGAACTCGCCGTGTCGACAGCTGCTAACGGCCGCGTGACGGTGTTACTACAGTACCATGGAAAGTTTCATAAACGAGGAATACGCCGACATCCACCTCACCTACGGGCTAGCAGACGGAAGAGCTGACGTTGCAACGCAACTGTATTACGGGAGGTTTCCTAGCCGGCACCTTCCATCCGCAAAAACGTTTTACTCTGTGGACAAGCGCTTGAGGGAGTATGGTGCATGTGTAGCACCTCTAGGATTTAGTGGTCGTTGCCGACCGTCGACGTACAGTGCGGAAGACGAAGAAAAAGTGTTAAAACACCAGGTCTCTCGCCACTGCGGTCGGAATGTCACAATCTACTGTTATGCGAGTACTCCATAGAAAACATTACCATCCCTTTCGCATGCAGAAGAGAAGACTACCACAGGAGGCTGGACTTCTGCAACTTTATCCTACAGCGTCAGACCCACGACCAGCATTATTCACGAACAATACTGTTAACCGACGAAGCCTATTTCGCGAAGGAGTGTATGGTGAATTCGCATAATTGGCACGAATGGTCGGAAGAAAACCCCCACAGCACAGTGATACGAGGGTACCAACAACGATGCGGTGTCAATATCTGGTGTGGTATTATTGATCACCATCTCATAGGGCCACATGTGCTACCATACAGGCTTACTGGAGAGCGGTATCTGCGTTTCCTGGATGCCACATTACCGGAATTCTTGGACGACGTTAGTTTGGCCTCTAGTGTGAACCTGTGGTACATGCATGATGGTGCCCTCACTCACTTCAGCGGCACAGTGCGACGCCACCTGGACAATGTCTTCCCTTCGAAATGGATCGGTCTTGGAGGCCCTGTAGCATGGCCAGCAAGATCGCCAGACCTGCATCCACTGGATTTCTTTTTGTGGGGCCATCTGAAATCTGTGATTTATGAAGGAGAGGTTGTTGACATCAACACCCTTCAACGCAGAATACAACATGCCTGTGATATTACGGATAGAGATACAGACGTGTTGGATCGTGTTCAGCAATCCTTCCTGCGAAGAGTTCAACTTTGCCTCACACATCGTGGCCGTCATTTCGAACAGTACTTATAAGCCGCCACTGCAGCTTCTGGTCATGTGTTTCCATGTTAATTTCGATTTGTACAGCTGTATTGTATTCGTTTGTATTAACTGCCGCATACCTGTGTAGTTGTATTTTGTATTCTGCATCTATGTACTCGTATCTTAAAACTAAGTCCGGGACACAAAAAGAAAATTATAAAACATGCATGTACAGTAGTGCAGACCCTCCTCACGTTCCTTTTTTCCCTATGCCAACTAGCCCCAATACATAATACCGGCCAGCGTAACCGGTACGAGATAGATGTGGGCGCTGTCATTGCTCGCAGTGTCACGCACACCGTCGCTTGGTGCCGCATGCCTCGCCTTCTCGTGAGCGGCTAGACTACTTACAACACTCGCATGTTGTGCCCTGTTGCCGAACTGTCCCCTTGGCCAACGTCGGCGCACAGCAACACCCTAAAGTCCACTTCATATTTCTAGATTTTTACCATTCAGTTGCATTGTCATTTACTGACATAGGAACATGCGGAAAACGAATTTATGTTTGTAGGTCAAAGTGTGACGATTTGCACGACATATTTTTCCTCATTTATGAATCACCATATATATATATATATATATATATATATATATATATATATATATATATATATTTGTCTTTTCAGGTGATACTTGAAACTGGCCAAAGCCCAAAATCAAGATTGTACAGTAGAATAAACTGTCTGTGAAGTCAAATGGCGAAACTTCCACTTACAAAAATTCAGATTTATATTTTGTAGAAAACGACTGCCCATTAAAAATATTCAGAATGTTTTTTATTGACTTTTGTGTGTTTGAGAGCGGAATATCCATCTTAAAAATTAAAATATTAAATTGATTATCGCTTCCGCGATCTGGTGAAAAATTGCTCCTGACAGGAGAGGGGGTTACGTTAACAAGTAAATGGGAACTAGGTATAAAACCTCAATGCAAAATCAGCTACGAAAATCAGCCTCGCTGTTTGCCCATACGTTTTTTTATGTTCGTACAACCATATCTTCACTACAAAATGGAGTTCATTAGGACTGGCCGCATGGGATTAATTACGAGAAACGTATACCACTTGTCTTTCGCCGCATGACAGTTGGTGTAGTGTAAATGCGGATGTATTGTCAGTCGAAACGCACCGAGTGACAACATCACTTGAATAAAATTGTGGAAATGAGACCATTTGTCTTAACAAAAAATTTATAAGCGAATTTATTTTTAGAAACTCTTAGACTATTACTAGATACACATCAACAATTTTTCTTAGATTTCCGTGATAAGGGTACGCTGGCATCAGCAAATACGAAAACAACTACTAATAGTTTTAAAAGGAAAACTCTTACTAATGTGCTGAAAAATTATATTTATTTCGTTACGAAGAGGCTTTCTGCTTCTCAGGCCATCTTGAGGCTACAACTGAATGTCGCAAACACAGATAAACACGATGTGCGACTTACACAAATGGTTCAAATGGCTCTGAGCACTATGGGACTTAACATCTATGGTCATCAGTCCCCTAGAACTTAGAACTACTTAAACCTAACTAACCTAAGGACAGCAGACAACACCCAGCCATCACGAGGCAGAGAAAATCCCTGACCCCACCGGGAATCGAACCCGGGCGTGGGAAGCGATAACGCTACCGCACGACCACGAGAGCGACTTACACAGATATTATGTGTACAGAAGACACAAAAATGTCGAAGTGTTTACGTAGGTAAATATTAGAGTAATTGCATTAACTAAAAACAGGGGGTAAACAAAGTTTTTATGTGGAGGTACATAAATGATAAGAAATGAAATGAATTTACAGTTATAAACTAGTATTTGTAACGAAAACCTAATTTAGCATAGAGGAAATGCAAATCGAGTCTGATCATTTAATACTGGGCTGGCAATCTGTGTCATGTATCTGCAAATTTCCATTATTTCCAGTAGGGTCATCTTTATGACTTTTTGACAGTGTTTAAAACTTCACATTTCACATCATATGGATGGTTTTCTGCTTAAAGAAGATCAGGAGAGGCCGAATATTTCTTCTTATGTTCACGTAGCCTAACTGCCACAGCTCTGCCTGACTGGTCAACATACACTTTTTGACACTGATTGCAAATGATTTCATATACACCGCTAGTGCCAATGGTTTGCATTTTATCTTTACTACTGAATAAAAAAATTGATATGTTATTGATATTATGAAATGCAGGTCTGTGGTTGTCAGACTTTAACTTTTTGCTAGATTGTTTGAAGTATTGCCAAGATATGGAATTTTGCACCATGCTTTGAAACTAACGAGTGACTGCTGTTGGCAGGCGTACGAAAGTGCTGCAATTTTATATAAATTATAAAAAGTTATGTATGTAAAATCACTTGCAAGCAGTGTGAAAAAGTGTATGTTTGTCTTTCAGGCAGAGCTGTGGCAATTAGATTACGTGAACGTGAGAGAAGCTGGCAATTAAAGAAGAAACATTCGATCTTTGCTGCTCATCTTTTAGCAAAAAATCATCCATATGATGAAGAATGTGAAGTTTTATAATCTGTCAAAGTTCAGAAAGATGACCCTACTGGAAATAATAGAAATCAACTAACACATAACACAAAATACCAACCTAGTATTAAACCATCAGAATCAGTTTCCTTTTTCCCCCTTGTTAAATTAAGTTTACGTTACTAATGCTACATTCAAACTATAAATTCATTTTATTTCTTATCATTTGTTGTTTGTATTTCCATATAAATCTTTGTTTACCTCCCAACCTTTTCAATTAATGTAATTATTGTAATATTTTTCTATGTAAACACCTGTAAGGCTCACATCATATTTATCTGTGTTTGCGACGTTCAGCTGTTACATAAAGATGGCCTGAGAAGCCGAAAGTCGATTCATGACTAAATAAATACAGTTTTGCAGAACATTAGGAAGTGTTTTCTTTTTTAATATTATTATCATGTTCAACCATGCAGTAACGGAAAATTCAGTTAAAACTACTAACCTTGTTACGAGCTCACCTATTCTAGAAACAGCTGCAAATGTTCAATGGTTTTTGAAACTGGAATTCTAGCACTAGCGAAAATACTGCACGAAAGCCACTTTAGTACCATTAATTAGCCCCGAAACTTCAACTTGGTAGGAAGTCCTCCATTATTAGGCGTGACGTAATGACACGGTGCTGGAACGTCGCGTTCCACTCAACCTTACTGACCTCTAATTATACAATGTGTGTGTGTGAGTGTGAATGTGTGTGTGTGTGTGTGTGTGTGTGTGTGTGTGAAAGTGGGAGAGGGTGGACGGAAAGGTCTCCGTAGTTTGCTCTAGCGTGACGTCTCTTTGCGCATGCAGGAACGATGCTATACACACGAAACGAGAGGCAGAGCTCATGCGTGCGCAGTGGTAAACTAACTGTTGCGTGACAAAACTGTTTCAGAATCACCAGTACGATGGATAGATTGATAAGTCTGCTACGAAAACTTTGTTGTGCTCCATGATTTCTGGAAGCGTGATTCGTAGCACTATTCTGTAAAATCGTTCAGATATAACGCGAAGAAATTTGTGAGCAGCTATCCTAAGTGATATATGTCACATACTTTGACAAACTGAAATACGGTGAATAAAATTCAGTGATAAAACTGTTTATTTAAACATGTGTGCGGTGACCCAGGTTCACACTGAATAGGGGCAAGGTCACTGGGGAGTCTTCACAAACAGGTTTGTTATTACTTGATAAATGGCATCAAACGTGGTCGTACGTTCACAGGGTATTTGACGTCGTCTATAGAATATATTGAGAAACGGCTGCGGTAATTCATCATATTTTGCTGGAAAACAGTCGACCGAAGATTCGTGAGATTGTTGAGATGCCAGGCCTGTCATATCAACGGATACATTAACTTCTGAACGAAGATCTGCGTGTGATGGGACTGAATGTATGACATATGGTGCATTTGGTGATCCCAGACATAAAAGTTTGAGGGAGGGAATTTAAAAATAGTGTTTGGAACATGGAAGTATAATCGGAATTGCTTCTGGCGTCGTTAGGTAGACAACATGTGGATCCATTGTTACAGCTTGGACACAAAACGCCAATGAAAACTAGAAGTCACATTGCAGAAAAACGTTTTTATCGGCAGTAAAGTGGCAACCTCTGATTTCTGGAACTCCTAGTTTTTCATCATCATTGAGTTTTCAGAATAGGCGAACATAATCACTAGTTTCTCAAATAAACAAGTTGTAGATGTATAACGGTTTTACAAATAATAGTGCAGTCTTTTATGCTTTAAAATCCTAAGCCTGGTTTTATAGATATCGACCAAATTTTATGTTTCATGGAACGGCGTTCCTCGGAAATATTTTTTCCGTATTTGGTTATTTTTTGATGCAACGTCATCACACTGGCTGGAACTCCAGTGAAGCCGTCCTCTGCGTTCCTTTGGGGGTTACATCTGCATCTTATTCAGAGGTTTCCTCAGTGTCTAAACCAATTCTGCATGACTCTGTCACTTGACCAATCTTAGCAGCACCAGCATACACAGTTGATGAATAATCGAAAGAAGACAGTGCTGTTTCATGGCGTGCAGCGATAATGGCTGAAACTACTACAGGTTTCAGCGCGGTATGCTAAATATTCAGAACAAAACCAACTCGACAGTCAAGGCTTTAAAATCAAACCATACATCAAATAAGGAAGTCTATTCTACATCGGCACTACCAGACCACGGTATTATTACTCTTGCCCTCCCGTGATCGTTATCGGAAACATTTGGTTATGTTACAGTAAGACAGTACATTGGTGATTAAGGAAAACGCATCACACTGTGAATGCTTTCAAGACAATTTTGCACATACTGTCGAGTGGCTCAGCGTGTTTTCGTGGAATATCACGATAAAAACTCACAATTAACCGACCGAAGCGCTCTCTCTCCCAGATACAATAATGTTGTGGTCGACTAATATGTACGTACTTTCCTACGTCCGTTAGGACATAAATGCTCTGCGAAACTAATGAGTACGTTGTGCGGGATACGAAGACAACGACTGAATTTTTTTTGTTACTGTTACCACGCTCCGTTACTGATCATCAGTATGTTGAGCTTAAGGAGAAATGAAATTAGCAAAAATATATTTATATCAGCCCAATACCTTGTTTATACATGAGCCATGGCAATGGCAGATGTAGCAATAACAAATATAATCTATAAATAAGATATTTTCATTGAATGAGAAGGTTGGCGATGCCATTAAAAATACATACACTTGAAAACAAATTTATTGCCTAAGCGTAACAACAGAATGAAATAGCTCTGGCCCAAATCCATTACTCTCATTGTAAATCGTCATCATAATCATTGACATTCACTACAGATTTCTCTATGCACTATGACCTTCACCTGTAGGACACAATGTTGCTTCCACATGTTTTCTGGCGTCGTCTATCTTCCTTTCATTACGTAGTCGCCTGGTTCTTTTCGTCACTTTTGGCTTCACAACATGCACCTTTTTTATCGATTCGACTGGATGCATGTCATGCCCAATCAATTTCATTTTTATTACAGTCACAATTACGCCTTTCTCTCAAATCTGTTCCCTCGCTAATTTTTTTTTTCTGTCTCTCCTAGCAATTCCGAACATGCATTTTATCACGCTGAGAAATCGTCAGATTCTGATTGTTTTCCCATTATGAGACCTTGTCCCTCAGCGTCCAGACTAAGTTAAGAAAAAAATAAAAATAATACTTTTCCCAAAAAGTTGTTTATTAGGTTTGCTTTTTTACCAGATTCATCAGTTTATCAGTTTACCCTCCGCATTATCTGCGGCCATATAATTTCACATCTTTCAACAATATGTATTCTGGAACGAGTTAGACTTCTGCAATCGTCAAATGAGCTATCATCCACTAGTAAGCCCTTCTCAATTTTAGGCTTACTTGGAGAACACGGAAAGTGCCATAATCAGAGATCCGATTTCCCCAGGAATTTTACTCAGTGAGGAGTGGTCAAAATAAGCGTACACGTGCCTTAGCTTCTCCGTAGATACTCGACTGTTTCTGAGAAGACGACAGTCAAAGCTTTTGAGATGCTTCATTTACCGCTGAGCACATAACCACGAAAGCCAGAGTGTTGGTACAGCGGCTACCGTCGCCATTTCACATTTTTGCGCCCATACTCGAAACCCGATTATTGGTTTCACTTTATTATGTTTTTCATCTGTCTACCCATGTAGATAGAATATCAATAAGCAAATTTGTAAAACAATAAATGAATGAGAAAAATTTGAAATTATTTTCAGTCAAATTCCTGCTGTGTGACTTTTCAATAATATTAATGGTGATGCGTACTTGTTCCCAAGAAGTGGGTTTCGGTTGGCCAGCAAGCATACCCTTTTATTCCTGCAGCCTGCAAGAAGGCTCTTGTATTCAGTCGATTCTGACCTGTCCACCTGGTTTTGTCCCGTTGAGGGAAGCAGTGAGGGAAACACGTCATTCCCGAATTAATTCTCAAAGTGAACAGATAGCAATATGTAACAGTTATTGTGAAACACATTTGTAATTTTACAACTGATATAACGACTTTGTATCCTCTAACTTGATAGGACACATTCGTGTAGTAACCTTCTACAGGTGTGATTAGATAAACAAGAGGGACAAGAAAGAAAATAATAATCGGGTTTCGAATATGGCCTGTAAAAGTGTGAGACCCCGACGCTTCGACAGGGTGGTTACGTGCTGAATGATATGAACAGTACCTCAGAGATTTTGACTGCCATTTTCTCGGAAACGGTTGAGTATCTGCAGATGAGACACGCATTCGCTTATTTTGAACTCTCTTCCACTGAGCGAAGTTTCTGGGAAACTGAGTTGTGGCACTTGCCGTGTTCTGCTTGTTAGTTGGATTGTCAGTCTGTGTTACTCTCGTTGGAAGTTTCACTCTACATCTGCATGCACCTTACATGGCAAGTAACTCTGATTGCTTCGCTGGTGCCGTGACCCTGCAGCTGCCTTTGCTTTAATCTGCCATCGAACACGGTACATTGGGGTGGCGGTTGCAGCGAGGCCTGCCAGTCACCTCGCCCCCATTCTGTTTTCCGCACCATCACAAACAGGCTGCTGCTATGAGATGGTGCGGAGGGGCGGTCTGTCTTCAGGTGACAGCTATTGTACATCCTTTGTTTGTCAGCTTGTTCGGCTTACAATGCCGCGTGTAAGACGATCCTCTGAAACTCTACCTGTTTACTCCGGCAGCGTATAGAATCAACGTAAACAAATGCGCCTCCTGTTGCATGTCACTCTCTCTCTCTCTCTCTCTCTCTCTCTCTCTCTCTCTCTCTCACACACACACATACACTCGCTTGTCAAGTTAAACAAAGACCCTGACATGAAAGTTTTCTGAGTATCATGCCGCATCATAATGTAAAAAACTGTACTGGTGAAAACAAGTTTTCGGCCAAGTTAACAGTGGCTGATTTTGGGCTGTGGATGCCTATCCAATCATATAAACAAAGATGCGTTAAACTAAGCGTTTCGACTTTGCAACTGAGTTTGTGGTATTTTATGCTAACTTGCCATTTGATGAGACCTGTCATATGTGAAATATGATGTTGGTGTCTTTTTTTTTTTTGAGACTGGGATTAGAGCCAAATAAAATAATGCCGTGTATGGAAACTGTTTTACAATACGAGATAAACGCAACTGGGTGACACCATTGTGGATCACGCACAGGGTGCATGGTTGAACAGGTGAAACGACTGAAAAATTCCTTTGTCGTCTCCTACTGGCTGTCCAGAGCGCGCCCTAGAAAGAAGGATCCAGCTATTGGACTCTGGCATTGAGGAATGTAAACTCCAGGATGCTTTGATGCAAAGGGGTCGCTACACAGCCGAAGAGTGAGCGTGCATCGTGAAAAAAGCATGTAGTGCTGGTTTTATTTATGTCTTCTTTCAGTTGTATGTGATTATTATCCAATGTGACTGTGAATATGAGTGGTGCAGACCTCACAAGGATAGTTCTCGTGGTAAATAAAAAGTGTGTTGGCACCCTTCAAAACGTTTAATTACTGATTGCTAGTAGTCAAGCAGCCGATTGATCAATGGCGGCGACACTCTTTGCTGTCGAGGTGAGTGCTATTAGCGGGCTTAGACTGTGTGAGAGTCTTCTGAGTAAGGGCACATCTAGTGTAGACCCAGGGATAGTGGAAAGATCATTCGCGTCACACACCTCAAGAGTACATGTCCACGTAAGACAATATAATAAAATGGTTCAAATGGCTCTGAGCACTGTGGGACTTAACGTGTGAGGTCACCAGTCCCCTAGAACTTAGAACTACTTAAACCTAACTAACCTAAGGACATCACACACATCCATGCCCGAGTCAGGATTCGAACCCGCGACCGTAGCAGTCGCGCTGTTCCGGACTGAAGCGCCTAGAGCCGCTTGGCCACCGCGGCCGGAACAATGTAATACGCGTTAATGCATACAAGCTATTCATTGCAAACTGAAGGATAGTCCAGGTCCAGGTCACAAAACAGTACTACTAACGTTTGTACCGACTCACTGGATGGTGTGCAGAGCTTAAACGAAATACTGTGAAGAGAGGTTCTGGAAGAATCGAAGGAGTCAGGGCTGTGCTTGAGTCGTGGCTATAATGCCAGCGATGGGAAGGTACCGGGATCGAATCAGTTCCGCAAGGAGTTTAAAATACAATGGAGGCCCAACTACTATGCTGTAGAGGCACCTGTGGTATACCATACAGATTCAATCTTCTTAACGTCCAATGCTTGAAAAACCTGAAGGATGGCCAACGTGGTTTTACATTATTACTGATAAATACAACCAAAATTATTTGACAAACAATAGGAAATGATAATGCACCGTTAACATTTTTCTCATATACACTGCAATAGTTGTACAGGCGAGGCCGGTCGAAGTGGCCGTGCGGTTAAAGGTGCTGCAGTCTGGAACCGCAAGGCCGCTACGGTCGCAGGTTCGAATCCTGCCTCGTGCATGGATGTTTGTGATGTCCTTAGGTTAGTTAGGTTTAACTAGTTCTAAGTTCTAGGGGACTAATGACCTCAGCAGTTGAGTCCCATAGTGCTCAGAGCCATTTTTTTGTACAGGCGACTGGAAATAAAATGCTTATTATTTTTGCCACAAAAGCGTCTTATAGCCTTTTAGTGGCGTGATTGAGAGAAATATGTTGGAAGATAATAATATCCGTGAAAAATTCATGTCTCATGGGTACCCTAAGTGTCATACCAATTTCCATCCTTCTCAGTATGACCTTAGGCCACATATAAAACATCATATGGCACCTCAAAGGCAGAAAAAAAGTTACGGCATATTGCATTACAGTTGAAGGAAGACAGACGGCTTTGTTCTGATGTTCTCCAAGCACAAGTATGTGTTTCATACGAAACAACTGAAGAGTCACCGGTAGTCCAGATTTTGCGGTCCACTCAGCACTGAAGGATATAGTTTTCCTCCAAGAAACGTACGAGAACCATGCCAATAACAACTCTACTATGTACATTGTGTGTGTGTGTGAATTCCTAAGGGACCAAACTGCTGAGGTCATCGGTCCCTAGACTTACACATTACTTAAACTAACTTATGCTAAGAACAACAGACACACACCCATGCCCGAGGGAGGACTCGAACCTCCGGCGGGAGGGGCCTCACAATCCGTGACATGACGCCTCAAACCGCACGGCCACTGCGCACGGCTTTTACATTGGGCTTACGCAGTTTCCATCCTAATGTTTTTGTTGCATCTCTCCTATCTCCATGTATAATAAGTTTAGCAGTCATTTTCCCGGCAATGGTCATCTTATTAGAGACATTCTCTGACAGTAAGTCCATATTCTCTTCAATCGATGCGCACAGCAAAATACACACATCAAAAATGTCTTGCATCACCTCGGTTCCGAGAGTTTCGGAACCTTTACAGAAAACTGGAATAGATATCAATATAAACATGGTTTCCGCCCTTTTTATTGCTCATGAAAACCATACATTGCATGTTGTACCATCCTACAACGAGACCTTCAGAGGTGGTGGTCCAGATTGCACACCGGTACCTCTAATATCCAGTAGCACGTCATCTTGCATTCATGCATGCCTGTATTCGTCGTGGCATACTATCCAGAAGTTCATCAAGGCATTGTTGGTCCAGATTGTCCCACTCATCAACGGTGATTCGGCGTAGATCCCTCAGAGTGGTTGGTGAGTCACGCCATCCATAAACAGCCCTTTTCACTCTATCCCAGGCGTGTTCGATAGGGTTCATGTCTGGAGAATGCGTTGGCCACTCTAGTCGAGCGATGTCGTTATCCTGAATGAAGTTATATACAATATGTGCACGATGGGGGTGCGAATTGTCGTCCATGAAGACGAATGTCTCGCCGATATGATTTCACTATCGGTCGCAGGATGACATTCACGTATCGTACAGATGTTACGGCGCCTTCCATGACGTCGGCCCCACACAATGCCACCCCAAAACATCAGGGAACCTCCACCTTGCTGCATTCGCTGGACAATGTGTGTAAGGCGTTCAGCCTGACCGGGTTGCCTCCAGACACGTCTCCGACGATTGTATGTGTGAAGGCAATACTACATCTGTGAAGAGAACGTGATGCCAATCCTGAGCGGTCCATTCGGCATGTTGTTGGGCCTATCTGTACCGCGCTACATGGTGTCGTGGTTGCAAAGATGGACCTCGCCGTTGACGTCGGGAGTGAAGTTGCGCGTCATGCAGCCTATTGCTGCACGAAAAGCATTATTCAACATGGTGGCGTTGCAATCAGGGTTCCTGTGAGCCATAATCCGTAGGTAGCGGTCATCCACTGCAGTAGTAGCCCTTGGGCGGCCTGAGTGAGGCATGTCATCGACACTTCCTGTCTCTCTGTATCCCCTCCATGTCCGAACAACATCGCTTTGGTTCACTCCGAGACTCCTGGAGTCCAGGCCCTGGACACTTCCCTTATTGAGAGCCATTCCTGGCACAGAGTAACAATGCGAACGCGATCGAACCGCGGTATTGACCTTCTAGCCATGTTTGAACTACAGACAACACGAGCCGTGTACCTCCTTCCTGGTGGAATGACTGGAACTGATTGGCTGACGGACCCCCTCAATCTAATAGGCGCTGCTCATGCATGGTTGTTTACCTCTTTGGGCGGGTTGAGTGGCATCTCTGAACAGTCAAAGGGACTGTGTCTGTGATATAATATCCACAGTCAACGTCTGTCTTAAGGAGTTCTGGGAAGCGGAGTGTTGCGAAACAATTTTTGACGTGTGTATTATATGTATTCCATATCGCAGCGTAACTGCGGATGCCCATAAAAAAAATTGAGACTCTTGTCATAGGTATACGAACTAAATCGTCACTGTGAAACAAGTCGCTTGTCTTGCAGAGGCCATTAGTCGATTCCGACGCCTGTTTATGGCATGGAAGTAGGTGGAACCAGCTGACTTCGCCCGTAAATGGCAAAGTGCAACATGGGAACCGAGGCCGATTCGTCGAAGTGACAAAAGAGAGAGTATGTCATTATAGTAACGAAAGGTATTCGGAAGTGAGCCAGGTAGCGCAGCCACTAAGGAAGAGAAATTTACTGCCCGGTCATGCAGAATCACGTTACCCCAGTAGGGACAGTTGTTTTGAAAAAATCTCGGCTGAATTTCTTCCCCAACCTTGGCTCATTCCAACTTGCACCTTTTTGTTACACATCCAGTTGAATGACTGATCATGTGAATGTAAAATACATACATTCTGAAAACCTAGGATAGAGTCAATCAGTTAGATACTGTATTTCTCGAATTCCGAAAAGCATAAAACTTTAGCGGAATATCGAACGCAATTTGAGCGAGGATTGAATATTTATTGGCAAGGAGGACGCTGTAAGTGTTCGACAGGTGTAGAAATGCCCGATGGAAGTCATTAATGTCCCTCGTTGTTCACGTTGTCTGTTAATGGCCTCGTAGTCAATGTCAATAGTAAACTCAGCCATTTTGCACAAGAAGCAGTTGTCAGTTATGAATGAAAAAAGCTGAGCAAATCTTAACAATTTTTTGAATGAAACGATCCGCACTCACCTTAAAATACGTTTATTGAAAGTCGCCGGCTGGAGTGGCCGAGCAGTTCTAGGAGCTACAGTCTGGAACCGAGCGACCTCTACGGTCGTAGGTTCGAATCCTGCCTCGGGTATGGATGTGTGTGATGTCCTTAGGTTAGTTAGGTTTAAGTAGTTCTAAGTTCTAGGGGACTGATGACCTCAGAAGTTAAGTCCCCTAGTGCTCAGAGCCATTTTTTTGTAAAGTCACAACCGGTTTCGCGTCAGCTGAAAACGCATCTCAAAAAATAATAGTAAAAATGTGGACATTGCGAGACTGAAATTTGGGATAACTTTAAGTCATCAGGATACATAATACCACTTGTGGTGACTGTAATTCCAAATATATAAGTCGCGAGGGAAGCAACTTGGGAACCCGCTTCAGAGAGTACACCAGCGGTTCCATCTCAAATTCGGCACTAAACGCGCATTTGCGCGAAATTGGCCAACTGATCACCGATATCCGAAAGAATATACAGGTACTACATTTCGAAAAAGGCAATACGCTTATTGTTTTAGAGGAGGTTGAGACTTATTGTGCCCTAAAAACATTCCCTGATTCCGCGTTGAATGCGCAGAAACTTCTGCGACCACAAGGGTCCTTAAAATTTTTTGTGAAAGACAGAATTTGTCTTACCTCTCAGGCTTGATTAATATTTTACATTTTAACTGACAACTTTCAGTTTCATAAATGGGACTAAGCCTGCCCTTTATTTTTACATACCTTTTAAGCAGCTTGACACATTTTCAGCGCCCCCCCCCCTCCCCTTCATGCTTTGTGCAGTGACGGTATTGTTACCGTCACTACCTGTAAACATCTTCCGCATTACAGAACGGCCAGTACTGCCTTACCAACTGCCGCTCAACCACATTCCTACTCGTGGCACAGTAATAACCTTCTCGTTTATCGGGTTCATACATGGAAACTGCCTAGGTGTGTCATTAGTTTGATTAGTTTGCAACTATATTTGTACGACACTGTCTTGACCCGTGTTTTTTTCCATAGGTTGTATGCGGTCCCCTTCATTTTAACTATGGACTAATGCTTTTAGCGTGCTTGCTTTTATAACTTGACGTGAATGATGGAAACTGGCTCTAAGGCAGTTACATTCCGATGTGAGTTTTCAAATAGAATTCTTTGAGTACACTTCAAGTATTGCTGTAAGATACTATTTTCAGTAACCCTTTATTCTTCAGATCATTGTCAAGAATGTTTTGTAAAATTGTTTCTTTATAAAGTTTGTACGGATCTCTTGAGGTGGCGTCTTTAATTGACGCGAAACCGCTAGTGCGGATTGTTTCATTCCAAATGTGAAAATATGGGTGCGGTTTCGAAAAAGGCAATACCCTTAACGTTTTAGAGGAGATTCTGATTTATTGTGCCCTAAAAACATTCCTTGTTCCCACCCAGAACGTGCAGAAATTTCTACAACCACAAGGGTCCTTAAAAAATTTTGAGTGTTTAAGAAGACAGTCATTACTCCTGTAGCCACTGTGGTTATAATCACAGCTCTCTAGCCGGGAATGGTTAGCAACTTTCTTTAAATATTTAGATACCGTAAAATGTGTTCTTCACAAAACGCAAAAAGTATCCTGTGTCTACAATATCATCGGAATTAGCCCACTCGTACAAATACCCGGGTATCTGTGGGGATGTGAGATGGAATAATCACATAGGTTCAGTCGTGTGTAAACCAGGTTATAGAGTTTGGTTCATTGGCCGGGTTTAGGGAAAATGAAGTTGGTCTATAATGGAAATTGCTTACAGAACACAACATAGAATATTCCTCGAGTGTGGGGAACTCGTACCAAACACTCCATTTAAGTCCATGAGGCTGGATAATGGTTTCCTGAGCTGCAACTTATTTTACTTTGGAGCGCACACGCTAAACGTTCATAATAATTTTCCACTGATCAGTGTTTGATGTTTATTTTGCAATCGATTTAGAATCATTTTGTAGCTTCACACACAGGAACTTTGTGATTTATATTTAATATCTAAATACGCGGTGTAGTTCCCAGGTAGCGACACAACGTGAGACCACTTACTGAAATGAAATACACTCACAAGTATGTCTTGCTGCTACACCACAGCGTCCTGTAATGCAGCAGATATATTATATTTTCTATATCGTGGGATGATATGGTACAGCAAGATGTTGTTTTTCATTTTGATAACCGTTTTTAAGTTGCTGACGATAGAGCCACAAAATACTTCGAAATCGAATGCAAATAGAGTGGACAACAAACACAACTGACTGGAGAATTAGTATGGAAACATAGCAAGTGTGGTTCAAAATGACGCACCAAAGACGTCTAACACCGGATACTGAACGTACACAAAGATGAGAAGTCAGTGTAATTGTCCCTCTTGATCACTATTATATCTTTATTTTCTTAAAAAAATGCCCGTTAATGCGTCTCGGCCGCAGCCATCATCAGAATCAAATACAAAAATCTCCCTACACTGTGTCTCACCCGTTACACGTACACTTGTACCACGACTCATAGTACAAGTGTACTTGTAACTGACGAATATAGTGTATCGAGTTTTTTAAAATGTGATTCTAATTATGGCTGTGGTGTCGTGATGTCAAAGCAACGTTGGTACCCCGCAACGTAAGCTCACGAAAAGATAGGCGTTGCAAGCTGCGTCGACAAATGAGCGACGCCGATGTAGCCACGCATCGAAACCTTTCGATATGCCGCAGCAATGGATCTTCTGTCTAAGGCCGAGCACAGCACCACTCAACTCAGTCCGGAATCATCGACTCCTAGTAGGCCTGCTGTGTGATCGATGTATTAGGCAGAACAACACGTGAAAGTTATAGTTAAATGTACTCTGAGAGACTTGTGTTTGTCTGTATCAAAAGATACGGTAAAGTTCAGAGACAGTAGCAAGTACTCGTGACTTTCCAGTGGAAATGGATAAATTTAAGTAATTCTTATCTATGTTGTAATAAAGGGAATTGATATTTGGTGTGTTATAGTATGCACTCGGTTTCCTCCCAGAGAAAACCAAAGGACCCAATACTAGTGATCAAGGCAGACAATTACATTGACTAGAGATAACGATCACGGACTCTTATAATGATTTTATGTCATTTTGGGTAGCACGAATAGTGAGAGGTTTGTGCGACTCGTTGGAGAGCGCCACAGAGAAACTGAAAAAGCTGAGCTGGCAGACGCTTGAAAATAAACGCCAGCTATCCCGCCAAAATTTGATGACTAAGATTCAAGAACCAGTGTTAACTCAGGAATCCAGGAATATACTGATCCTCTTACGTATGGTTCCCTAAGGGACAGCGAGAACAAGATAGCGCTAATTATTGGGAGCAAGGAAAAAAAAGCTGACATTTTTCCCGCCCTCCATGTGTCAATGGAACTGGAAGAAACCCTAGTATTCAGTATAATGGAAAGTACCCTCTGCGATGAGCTTCGTAGTATTTTGTGGAGTTTGGATGTGAATGCAGATGCAGATGCAGATGAAGATGAGTAAATAAACAGTCAATAAATGCATAAAACGCTATCTTGCCTTATGAACAGATGTCTCCTCCGTTTCATTGTGTTGTGTGTGCACAGCGGTAGCCATAACTCATTTGGAGCTCCGCTGTGGAAGCGCACGACGTTATCACGTCTCCCTCATCGCTTCACTTGTCATCAGCCCGTCAACGTGGCCTTTATCTGAGCAACCGGCAATCTCCGAGCGCTGCCGAGGCTTATGTTTCAAATTAAGAGCTGCTTCATTTCTCGGCCTTTGATCCTCACCGCCCGGTGGTTCAGTCGGCTTGACTTTTCCTTTCCGAAAATGCTCTCCTTCTGTGCAGACGATCAATTTCTCATCTCCGTTTCGATGAGAGAGTCGTAGCAGTGACGGTCCATTGTTCCTTTTGATGCGGCCGCTTTGGCGTGCGGCTTTCTGTCTGCTTTTGCGGCCCTTTACAGAAATAGAGCAGCTATTGGCAGCGCGAGAGGTAGATATTAATCAGCAACCACCAACGAAAATCTTCCTCCCTTAAAAGAGAAAAATGCCATTTGCATCAATGGTATTTCGCGACGATTCATTCGCCACTTAAGCATGATCTGATTTATTCTGTGCAGGTGGTGCTATACAGTTTGTAAATATTTGAAGTGTTTCAGAACCACCAACAGCTACAGATTAAGTAATTCGTTATTAACAACTGGTGTCGATCATCTCCAGGTGTCATAAAATTATTTACTAGATCCTACGTGGCAACGATCTTACTGTTACGTCAAATAAAAGAAACAACATCTTGTTTCACTGCCGTCAATAGTAAGATACATTATACTATGGAATTTTATTTGATGTCACAGTAAGAATCTTCCCATGCAAGATGTTGTAAGTAATTGTATGATACCTGAAGGTGATTAGACGATCGAAAAGTAATTCATAAAGCAATATTTTGCATCAAGTGTGGGCGGCTCTGAACCGTTACGTTTTTAACATTATGCATTTTATCAGTACAAAGTTTAATTCACAGGAACCTAAATGTGAAAGTGTGAAACTGCGTAACCACTACTACTGTAAAGAAGATTTCTTCAGCTTAAATAGTACATCTCTCCTCTCTGAGAGAAAACAGCACTTGTAGACACCAGCAATGCTTCACTTGTTATATCTTATGTTAGTTTTTCAGACTGCGAGGTGTAAGTCTTAGTAAAACACATTTCCTTGATATAATTCAGGTTCAGTGTAAATTGCCTTCTGCTCTCACATTTAGCGTTTGTTAATGCAAGAAGATTTCCTTTATTATCTTAGAATGTTTCAGTTATTCAGTATGAACTAAAAAAAAGCATCGTCATTTCAAAAGAAAAAGTAGTACGAGTTGTACCATTTTCCAAAGGGATGACCATAACAAATGTGGCAGTTACATAGGAATTAGCTTAGTAGACGCAGCGTGTAAAATTTAGTAGAATTACGAATAACATACGACAGACGGCGTCGAAGAGTTTATTAGGTAACGAACACAGGTTATATAGAAAAATCAGATGAACGAAAAACATGGAGACATTGACGCAGAAATTCAGTAGTGATATATTGTTCTGGAAAAAGCTTTTGGGGAATTTTATAGCTACAAGCTGCGGATCATTGGAAGGAAAAATTATAAATAACGGTTAGGTATAATCTACACGGACAAAGAAAAGGACTACAAAATTATATAGTAGGCTTACTACAATCACTCTTATTTAATGCGTTAGTAGATGTAATTTAGGAACAGATAGCTCATTTTAAAACGAGGTTTCATCCTGATACATGGATTCTATTAAACTGAGTCCTGTATACATATGATACCAGACTGTTGTCAAAAAATCAAGACTAGAATGGTTTACGTCTACCTCATTAACAAACATGTAAGATAAATGAGTGCTCTGAATCCAAATGAAGATACATGGATCGGTACCGAGATCTGTTTGAACTGCAGAATGTAAAATAATATAACAAATTTGATGTTTCACTGACTAAGGCGTGGAATTTTTAAATCTCTCCTACACCGTTAAAAGTTTATTATATACTATTCACCGTACGTCTTTCTGTTTTTTGTAAAAGCTCATCCTTTGGAGAAGTATAATTTAGAAATATAAAATAAACATATAATCCAATCAGAGTGCAAGAAATATAAATGTATGAAGCAAAGTACGGGAATTAACAGTGATGAAATGTGTGAGATATGCTGATCTCACAAAGTCTTTCCCTTTGGAAACATTTTTCATATGTTATACTATCATTGAAATTTGTTTAACGTCTTCTGAGTGCTTCGATGCAGCCCGTCACCAATTCCTCAACTGTGCCACCCTCTTCATCTCAGGGGAGCACATGCACCCTACATCCTCTTTTTTTTGTTGGGTCTTTCCCTACAGATTTTACCATCTAAAGTCCCCTATAATATTATGGAAGTTATTACCTGATGTCTTAACAGGTCCTGTCATTCTGTCCCTTCTTATCGCGTGTATCTTCCATAGGTTCATTTCTTCAACGATTCTGTGGAGAACCTCCTCGTTGAAACTTGAAACTTCCTGGCAGATTAAAACTGTGTCCCGGACCGAGACTCGAACTCGGGATCTTTGCCTTTCTCGGGCAAGTGCTCTACCAACTGAGCTAACCAAGCACAACTCACGACCCGTCCTCACAATTTTGCTTCCGCCAGTACCTCGTCTCCTACCTTCCAAATTTCACAGAAGTTCTGCTGCGAAACTTGCAACGCTGTTTCGCAGGAGAACTTATGTGAAATTTGGAAGGTAGGAGACGAGGTACTGGCGGAAATAAAATTGTGAGGACGGGTCGTGAGTTGCGCTTGGTTAGCTCAATTGGTAGAGCACTTGCCCGCGAAAGGCAAAGGTCCCGCGTTCGAGTCTCGGTCCAGTACACAATTTTAATCTGCCAGGAAGTTTAAAAATCAGCGCACACTCCGCTGCAGAGTGAAAATTTCACTCTGGAAACCTCCTCGTTCCTTCTCAGTCTACCGAATTTTCGACGTCCCTCTGTAGCACCACGTGTCAAACGCTTCGGTGCATTGTATACAAAAGCTCAAAAACATCAAGGAGCTGTTAGAGTAATGTAAAGGGACTCTATGGGTAGACTTTTACCCCGATAAGGCAATTGCTATCCGCACACTCACCACTTCCGCATGGGCAGGTTTTTTATTTAAACTTGTAAGCCATTTTAAACCGTCTGGATCATTGAACATGTGACGGCAGTATTAGGGTTGCCCCCGACCTAAATTTTTATCTGTTGAAGTCAGTGTTTGTAAATGATACATTCTACTGACTAAAAATGTACAGATTGATTATTACGACCTTTTAATACAACATAGCCTACTATATTCCTGATACTTTCCTTAAGTTACGAGTAAACAACATAATAAGCGTTGTATTGTGTACTTGTAAATACAGCACAGGGTTAATCGTAAGTACCTCTGAGGTTCCAGAAGGCGACAAAATTAAACTACAAGACACAGAAAAATGACACACATCAGAGAATATAGCGTTTCTCCAGATTTAAGGTCGAAATGCGCGCGATGGCGTTGTTGCACCAGGGGGCAGGCGTCTCAGAACAACGCTGCTTGATACTTACTAAGGAGCATCTGCCAATTGCTACGGAACAAACGGCAATTGCTACCGTACACCTTGCCAGTGACAGTGAAAGGAAATGTAGAAGACTGAGCCTGAACGCTCTGTGTGCATTAGACAGTTCAAGCAGTACTGTGTCTGACGAAGGTTTTTGTGGTAGCGATTAGTGCGCCATTCCATGTGGTGATGCAACATGTCTCCAGTGCTTATATCGTAGACGAGCAGTGGGACGCCTCGAAGCCGAGAAAACTGTCACTACAGTGGCCACAGTAATGAGTGTTTCCGAAAGTATCATCTAGCGATTAAAAAAGGCCGCTGAAGATGGAAATGCTATAATAAAAGACGCCGGGGGTCGTAGAGGGATCACCACACCACAAGAGGGTTTGGACGTAGCCCTAGTGGCAAAAAGGAACAGACATCTCATTCTTAGTCAGATCGCTGCAGATTTTGCACACCTGTATGTGACAGAACCATTTCTTGACGATTGAATCAAGCTGTTTTGTACGTTCGGAAGCCTGTTAAATGCATCCCACTTCAACCATGTCATCGCCGAGAAAGGGTCCGTTCGGTCGTGTAGAGAGCACGTTGGTTGTGGGCAGCAAAAGTGGTCCAGAATGACATTCTGCAACGAATCCCACTTCCGCGTGGCAAGTGATTCCGGCCACCAGTCAGTGTGAAGAGAGACGGGAACACTTTACATGCCATAGAATGTTCACGAAAGTCATCGGTATGACCTAGGCGTTAAGGTATGAGCAGGCATTATGCACAATGGATGAACACTGTTGCATATCTTTGCTCGAGATATCGTTACAGCACAGTTGTATTTCAGGCGAGATTATTCTGAATCATGTCCGTCTGTTTAGAGGTGCGGTAGATATTAACTTCCTGTTCATGGACGACAATGCCCTCCAACGCAGGACTGCTGGGGTTCGGGCATACAGGAAAGCGAAGTTACTGAACGTACGGAAAAGCCAGCGTACTCCCTGGACCTATCCCCATAGACCAAGCGTGGAACGCTACAGGCAGATGTGTTTCTCAATGAACATATTTCCCGAACCACGCAAGAACTGAAAACTACCTTGAAAGGGGACTATGACAATATCCCCCAAGGACTCCTCAACAGTTTGGTAGCCAGCGTGAACAACAGGTCCAAAACGTGCGTTAGTGACAGAGGAGGGCATATTCCTTACTGAGAGTATGATATCGATCTTTACGTTGGGCGTCCGACCTTTGTTGACCATTAACGTTATTTATGTCTGTTATCCTGCTCTCCCACGTTGTGAAATCTGTACCATTTTTCATTGTAAACATACAACTTCACGCCTATTTCACTTGTACTATGAGTTGTGGATTGGCAAGAGAGCCAACCCACTATGAGAGGAAGCCGAAAGGCACGCGTTTTAGCTCACGCAGGCTGGCGTGAGGTCTGGAACAGGTCAAGGAAATTAGACTAGCAAAAAACTACGTACGTAGCTGCTGGAATACTTAACTTTAATCCATAATTGGTGAACATCGCTCTCGATGGTACATGTTTTACAGCATCAATAGTAACTGGTAATGGCGCCTTGCTAGGTCGTAGCAAATGACGTAGCTGAAGGCTATGCTAACTATCGTCTCGGCAAATGAGAGCGTATTTTGTCAGTGAACCATCGCTAGCAAAGTCGGCTGTACAACTGAGGCGAGTGCTAGGAAGTCTCTCTAGACCTGCCGTGTGGCGGCGCTCTGTCTGCAATCACTGATAGTGGCGACACGCGGGTCCGACGTATACTAACGAACCGCGGCCGATTTAAAGGCTACCACCTAGCAAGGGTGGTGTCTGGCTGCGACACCACACTGTGGTGCATATCGTCCATCATAGCCTGCCGATTATTCCTGTCGAATAATATCTCTGTTCCTTAGTAAATGTCAAGCAGTGTACAGACAAATCATTAACCCAGAGAACAGATTTGCAAAGTGGGCTGCTGTCGTTGCGTCTTCCTATGCATGGCAGCAACGACGCCAATTAATTGTGTGCACATAAGAACTTCGCCGCGTCACGAACGGTGAACATATTCAACGCCTGTAAAGTGAGGTAAAACTTGGAGCGGTGCTCCTTCCACTGATGTGGGTGTATTTTCTGTATGTATTTTAGTTTTCACACAGTCGCTTCCGAAACCTCGAAGGTATTTATGAATAAAAAGGACGTTGATAGCTTCAGTGATTTTATGCTGAACTTTATTTGTGATTGGTGTGATAGAGAAACAGCATGTTATAGACAAACAGTATCCAGACCAAGAAGCTAAGATTCTAATAGAAGGAGTATCCTAGAAGAGAGACAACTCTGTAGTAGCTTTCGATAAATGCCTAAACGACCTCTGTTACTGGAGATAAAACAGGAATGTTTCCGATGTAAGGCAGCTACTGGCGAGACGGAAACAAGGTACACGAGGCATATTTCGAGATACTCCGAACGTCCAGGCAGCAAGTTGCCTCGTGGCACCGTGTAGGGCGCAGCAGTCGTGTGAGGTGAGTGTGGCCACTGGCGAGATACCACACGTAGAACTCTCGGCCGAGGGATGCGTAGTCACTCGTCCGTTCTATGAAGCCTCATCAATGGGCCATAAAAATATTGAGAATTCATCCTTGCTTGTTTACGTTTCTTGGTTTGGATTAATGTTTACACGAATTCATCACGCTTTGCGTCAATCTGTTCTGTATTCTGGACTTCACTTACGGACAGCCATTCACTAAGCCATTAGAGAACAATGGAACTATTTATAAAATGATTCTTGACATCACCTTGTGGGTGAGGACTCACAAATTTTGCGTAATTGGACATTGACGTTTTTGAGGAAATCAGTAATGTATCTATGTACAACAAATTCAGTCCATCTACATTGCATATATTTATGAATACTGACTAGTTCGGTTTTGTAAAACCATCTTCAGCTCTGTAGCGGTAAGAAAAAGTAAGTAGCAGCGTCACACATTGCCCCGCAATACTTAAGAAAGTGCTAGATAAAATAACATAACATATTAACTAGTCGTTGGAAATGAAAGAAAGTGCAGAAACAGAAACTTTGTTGCCAAAGGTCTCCCAGTTGGGCACGGAAAGTAGGAGGTCATATGGCATGAGGTCAGCATGACTGTAGATCCAAATGGGGCTCGTCCCGCAACACAAAGCACTTAAGGAAACAGGAAAAGACTGTGTATCACTGAGATAAGTTGGTAAGAAAGGTAGGTAGGTAGGGTTTAACGTCCCTTTGACAGTAAGGTCATTAGAGTCGGACCACAAGCTCCACAAGCTCGGACTATGGAAGGATGAGGAAGGAAATCGACCATGCTCTTTTCAAAGGAACCATCCCGGTATTTGCCGGCAATGATTTGGGGAAATCACGGGAAGTAATTTGAGCAGTCGGCCTTCCGAATGGGGGTTCAGCGTGCCAATCACTGCACCACCTCGCTCTGCGTGTATCAATCAGCGAACAGTTGCAGTGCACTGTGACGGCGGTCTTCATTACAGCCTGGCCCGGAGATAACATCTGGATGACTTCACACGGGGAAGACGAAGAGGCATCATGAAACTGGAAGAAGGACGAAATGTGACAAATGTCGCCTAGGAGTCTAGTATTGCTCACAGTATTGTTTGATGTGTATGGGGAGCGTTCCGCGCAACAGGCACTGCTCGCCCAATGAGAGCAGGCGCTCGACCACAGCCAATTACAGCAACGAATGACCGCTACGTTGTGAAACAGCCAAGAGTGGATCCACGTCAAACAGCGGGTGCAACTGCAACCACGCTCAACAGGACTGCAGGGCATGCAGTACCACACTCCACAGTAGCACAAAGACTGTGCGGGGGGTGGTCTCTTTGTCAGACGTCCAGTTCGTTGTATTGCGTTAACACCCGCACATCGGCGACACAGTTTGTGATGGTGCTAAGAACGTAAGGGCTGGAGCAACGAGGGGTGGGATCACGTGCTCTTCTCGGATGAAAGCAAATTCAGTCTGAGTAGTGATTGTGGTTGTACTCTCATATGGCGAGAGATGTGAACATATAATGAATAAGGAACATTGTTCGAACATGATAGTCTTAGTGGTCTAGGTGTCATACTATGGGGAGGCATAACGTTGTGAGACGCCCTCTAAACCCGCAGGGCTGAACAGGTGGTTAGGATTGTGGAAAGGGCCAAATAAGGTGTCGGTCAGGTTCACTCAAAATTGTAATTTATTGTAATTTAATAACACCTTTAAACCAAAACAGCACATAGCCGAACCTCTAGAACTACGAGTTTCCAAAAGGCAATTATTTCACGGCTTAGGGCCTCCAAACAAGAAATCTTAAAAGTCAACAAAATAAAAATGCAGTTAAAATAGCAAATAAAACAATTAAAATATGTATGGTATCGCAGCTAGGCTTGTAAGCCTCAAGGCAAAAGTAGATAGAACAAACATATGCAAGGTGCAATACAAGCGACTGAGGGCCACAATTTAATTTGAAAATTTTAGAATATATTACGATAATCTTTTAAGGCAGAAGGCCACAATGTTTTTGCTTAAAGGGTAATTTCAACAATAAGGTTTTAAGCGCCTTAGGCCCCACAATTAATTTTACAAAATTAAAAAATACATAAAGTCCAGTAAAAACAAGAATCTTTAAATCGTTGGCTATGATATATCATAAACAGACAATTAAACACTAGAGAGGGACAATAAAGAAAACGGCACTCAGAAGCCTCCAGGGAGGTCGGTCTGCCCTCGTTCACTTAGGTGAGACAGGTGGTGAGCCCAACTACACTTGATCCTTCGGAACCCAACCAGGGGACAGCCACGGACCGACCCACACAACGACTTGCTTGCCACCAGTCAGTACATGAGAACTCAAACACCAAAGGTTACGAACGTGATAATCCAGAATGAAGTATGTATTAACTGTCAAAACTACACACCATGTTGGACAGCGACAACAGATGAGGAAAGGACCTGCCTGACATTACGTTAGTGGCCAGGGCAGGTAACCAGAGCACTAACGGCCACAAGGCAGAAAATTCGGCTGGTGTACTCGAATTGTAGTCCACCAATGCAGTTAATTGCACCGCATGGCGGCTAAATTTCAGCAATAGAAACACTCGGTGCTGCTCACAGGAAAACCTCCCCAACAGCGAACCACCGAAACGTACCACACAACGTGAATGGACGTGCCTTGGGTAGTTGAAACCACTACTCAACTTTGACGTCTTGGGTCGGTGAACCACGAAGCCCGTAGCGATCAGACAGCTCCACACACGCTGCAGCACTGCGCAGGGACCGCCAGCGGACCCAGCCGACTTGCACCGCGCGGAGAGAACTTCCCTGGTCGGCAGCAACCGACCGACTCCCGTCAGAATGCCAACAACATCTAAAATACGCTAACTACACACACAACCTGACAAACACTTGCACGAAGACCTGGACGATACCCAACAGTAACTAAACACGCATGAAGACAAATCGGGAGTTGACGCACACACACACACAGCCGACTCATGAACGAGCGGCGAGCCAAAACGCGTCAACCAGTAGAACGACCGACCGACGATCCACCAAGACCGTGGCCCGGCTCAAGTGAAGCGTAGCGGCAATTGTCGGGCGAGCAATGTACACTCCTGGAAATTGAAATAAGAACACCGTGAATTCATTGTCCCAGGAAGGGGAAACTTTATTGACACATTCCTGGAGTCAGATACATCACATGATCACACTGACAGAACCACAGGCACATAGACACAGGCAACAGAGCATGCACAATGTCGGCACTAGTACAGTGTATATCCACCTTTCGCAGCAATGCAGGCTGCTATTCTCCCATGGAGACGATCGTAGAGATGCTGGATGTAGTCCTGTGGAACGGCTTGCCATGCCATTTCCACCTGGCGCCTCAGTTGGACCAGCGTTCGTGCTGGACGTGCAGACCGCGTGAGACGACGCTTCATCCAGTCCCAAACATGCTCAATGGGGGACAGATCCGGTGATCTTGCTGGCCAGGGTAGTTGACTTACACCTTCTAGAGCACGTTGGGTGGCACGGGATACATGCGGACGTGCATTGTCCTGTTGGAACAGCAAGTTCCCTTGCCGGTCTAGGAATGGTAGAACGATGGGTTCGATGACGGTTTGGATGTACCGTGCACTATTCAGTGTCCCCTCGACGATCACCAGTGGTGTACGGCCAGTGTAGGAGATCGCTCCCCACACCATGATGCCGGGTGTTGGCCCTGTGTGCCTCGGTCGTATGCAGTCCTGATTGTGGCGCTCACCTGCACGGCGCCAAACACGCATACGACCATCATTGGCACCAAGGCAGAAGCGACTCTCATCGCTGAAGACGACACGTCTCCATTCGTCCCTCCATTCACGCCTGTCGCGACACCACTGGAGGCGGGCTGCACGATGTTGGGGCGTGAGCGGAAGACGGCCTAATGGCGTGCGGGACCGTAGTCCAGCTTCATGGAGACGGTTGCGAATGGTCCTCGCCGATACCCCAGGAGCAACAGTGTCCCTAATTTGTTGGGAAGTGGCGGTGCGGTCCCCTACGGCACTGCGTAGGATCCTACGGTCTTGGCGTGCATCCGTGCGTCGCTGCGGTCCGGTCCCAGGTCGACGGGCACGTGCACCTTCCGCCGACCACTGGCGACAACATCGATGTACTGTGGAGACCTCACGCCCCACGTGTTGAGCAATTCGGCGGTACGTCCACCCGGCCTCCCGCATGCCCACTATACGCCCTCGCTCAAAGTCCGTCAACTGCACATACGGTTCACGTCCACGCTGTCGCGGCATGCTACCAGTGTTAAAGACTGCGATGGAGCTCCGTATGCCACGGCAAACTGGCTGACACTGACGGTGGCGGTGCACAAATGCTGCGCAGCTAGCGCCATTCGACGGCCAACACCGCGGTTCCTGGTGTGTCCGCTGTGCCGTGCGTGTGATCATTGCTTGTACAGCCCTCTCGCAGTGTCCGGAGCAAGTATGGTGGGTCTGACACACCGGTGTCAATGTGTTCTTTTTTCCATTTCCAGGAGTGTATATGTAGACCTCACTGCTGCTCCGACTGCACTAATGCCGCATTGCAACTCCCCGACTGGCAGGTCCGGACTGCGCTCCAGACACGTTCCAACTGACTGGCCGACCTTAACCCGCAACCCAAACTCTCCTTACGACAGACAACGACTGGGAAGTAATAGCAGTCGAGCAAAGATACTACGACAGGGAATATATCGATACGCGCTGCTAACGCCGATCACGGTCAGGCAAAGCAGCAACTCAGTGACAGTAGTAATTTAAATTAACGTAGTGAGATGGAAGCACGTTAAAAATAGGGTGTAAAATATATGATGGCGGGAACAAGAGCCACGTACGGCTCACGTTGCATGGGAGGACTGACCACTACATCTTGTATGCTGTACTCTCGCTGGTCAACTATGCTCCTTCCTCCCGGTGCGACATTTCAGAGCTACATTGCGCCCTGATTTCATTTTTATAGAGACTGCGCGACCGCATCGAACAGGGTTGTAGAGCAGCTCTTAGAACTAGAAGATACTCGATGAGTGGACTGACCTGCCCGTTTTCCCGACTTAAGTCCATGGCGACGATGAGGGAGGCGTATTACCGCCCTTCCACACGCAGAAACGACCATCCAGCAGTTGTCAGCCGCGCTGGTGGAGAAATGGAACGCCCTACCACAAGAACTTCTTGCTGATGTGGTGGCCAGTTGGGAGCATGTTGCAGAGCCTGCATTGCTGTCCGCGGTGATCAGACACCCTACTAACATTCATGTCCTGCCTTTTGTAATATCCAAGGGACCATCAAAAATCGCGGTTACGTCGGTGTAATTATTGTCTATGAATAAAAATGACAGTTCTCTTCGTCTCATTGTATGTTTTTGCGGTTACCGTCTGTACTACACTCTAACACTTATTCCTATGTATGCTCCGAGTTCTACCGAGCTGTGTTACTTGACAGTGATAGATCATGCAAAACTTATTTTCGTTGATACGTTTTGCACATGTGTTTGATGGTTAGTTATTTTATTTGTCTTCTCCTTACAAACTGAAGATGGTTTCATGGCACCGGGACTCGTCATAACTTCAGAAATATATGTAATCTGTATAGACAATAAAATTTATTATCATGAAATTCGTTTTCAGTTACTCGCAAACAGAACAGAAAATAACAATGACAATAGGATTAATAATAACAAAACACTTAATCAAGACTACAGGCCGAAATGAATGAAGCAAATATTTAGTGATAATGACGAACAAAGAAAATTCCTGTGCACTAGAGCATCATTACATCGGTTCTCGGTAACTACTTCTGCAGAAGTTCCGTTTGTTTTCAAATGCTCATCAAAAATTTACGGCGGGCTTCGAATCGCTTGTGCGAGGATCGACTACCTGACAATAAAGTCAGGCGAAGCTGTGAAGTACTGGCTGCGCTCCTCTAGGCTCGTGCGTGCCGGTGCGTCCTTTTAGTTAAAAGTGCGCTAAGCTCCCTCCGTTCCTCACGAGCGAGGCGAGAAGTTTCATTATGAGGAGCGCCGAATAAAAAAGCAGGTAACGACAGCCGGCGGTGCTTAGCGCGCTGCCTTAATCTCTGCGAGCATAATTTATTACGCGTTTTACTCTCGCCCGCTGCAAGGAGGGTGTCCCAGATGCTGTACAGAGTGCTTTGTTCAGCCACGCCGTTCAGTAGGGGCCGCTTCTTCGAAACTAAGTTATAAAATATAGTTCCATTCGTTACGTGCTTCCTCGCGTTTTCACGCTGTAACACCTTTTGCCATTTACACACTGCTTAGCACGGAAAGCTTGGTCCTTCCAGACGATTTTACGTTTCGTTTCATGTTGTTCACTGAGTTTTACAACACACGTTGCAGCTAGCAAACAAATCCTTTTGCGTTGTACGCCGACTGCATTGCCACGCTGTTTCTGCTAGTCTTTTCTATTTTCTTCCTGAACTAAACAGAGAACTGACGTAACAGCTGTTCGGGGTTTGAGCATTGTTAGATAACGATAACCTTGGTTTTAGGAAAGATAGTTCCGGCGTTGCAACTGATAATGGACCAAGACGTAAGAAAAATAAAGCAATGCTCGTGGTATTTTCCGACTTAGATAAAGCGTTCGATAGTATAAAATGGCACAAGATGTTCGAAATTCTCAGGAAAAGAGGCATATATAGGGAAAGACGGGTAATATACAGCATATACAAGAACCAACAGGAAACTACACGACTATAAGACCAAGAACGACGAACTCCGATTAAAGAGTGTGTAAGGCGGGGATGCAGTCTTTCGTTTTTACTATTCAACCTATCTATCGAAGAAGCAATGAGAGAGATAAAAGAAAGGTTCAGGGGTGGAATTAAATTTCGGTGTGAAAGGATCTCAATGATAAGATTGTTGGTGACATTGCTATTCTTGGTGAAAGAGAAGAAAAGTTGTAGGGCCAGTTAACTCCAATGACCAGCTTAATGAGCACACGCTTTAGACTAAGAATAAATCGCCGAAGGAATGCAAAAGTTATGAGTGATGTAAGAAATGAGGTTAGCTATACATTTAATAGTAAAATTGGTGATCACAGCTAGACTAAGTGAAGGGAGTCTGCTACCTTGGAAGCAAAATAACCCATGACGAATGAAACGAGGAAGTCGTAAAAAGCATTGTAGTACAGGCAAATATGGCAGAAGAAGAATGTGAGGAAGACATTTCTGAGAATAGGCATTTGGAGAAGATCATTGTATGGAAGTGAATCGTGGACTACGGGAAAACCGGAGCATATGAGAACTTAAGTGTTTGAGATTTGATGCTACACAAGGATGTTTAAAATTAGGTTGACAGGTTGGATAAGAAGTGCAGAGGTTCTCTGCAGAATCGGCGAAGAGGGGAACATCTGGAAAACATCGAGAAGAAGAAGGGGCAGGAAGATAGTATATGTTGAACAGCACTGCATAAATGCTGGGTGGGTAACTAAATGAAATGTCGTTAGTTGGGGACAAATGACTATAATATAAAGCGTTTCGGGTTTTTGCGTCATCAGATATTTTGAAAATATAGGATGCATGAAATAATTTTTTTTTACATCAGTGATTGCTGAATGAAGAAGCACAACATAGTCAACACATCCCAAATACATCACGTGTTTCACACGCACGGACAGTACATGTTGAGTACACAACAGGTCAGTTATATATTAAGACGGGTTCATCGTGAAGCATAAACTACTGATCGGGGCCACAGTTTGTCCAAAGCTGCGCTATGAGCATCTGGTAGTCATTCGTTCACCAGCCGATGACATTTCATCCAGTGACTTACCCAGCATTTCTGCAATGCTGTGCAACTTATGCATTATGGTCGCATGCTTCGTACACGACATTCTGTCGCATCTTCGAGACTCGAGGCTTGAGTGTGTTGCAGAAGTTAGAAATTGTAGGGAGAGACAAAGATTGGAATACGTCCAGCAAATTGCAAAGGACGTCAGGCGCAAGTGCTACTCTGAGGTAAAGAGTCTGGTGCAGGTGAGAAAGTCGTGGCGAACCGCATCAAATCACTCAGAAGATTGATGACCTAAATAAAAAAGAATAGATATCGGAATTGAAGTTACAAAAAGAAGTTATTGAAAATGTCTATACAGTACGTTAACAAATTGAGAATAAGTCCTTCCCTCATCAATGAATCGCTAACAGCGCCTTTATTGTGACATACGCCTACTCGAGGTTGGTAAGATTAAGGCTTTTCGTGGAACCCGTCGGACCCGTTTGAAGTACTTCATGCGTCCAGAAAAAATACCTTTCTGTTTAAGGGAACCAAAAGAAATCCAGAGGATGCACATCTCGCCTGTACAGGTGCTGGAGCAGCGTGACAGCGTTGTCTTTGGCAGTGCGTCCGTCACAACTAGCGATTTGTGACTGAGCTTCACTATTGGAATGCTACTTGCTTCAGACTTCGTGCACATACCACAAAATCCAGAGATGCTACACTTAGAGCATGCAGCTGGTCGGAAGAAAGGCTGACATTCAAGGCTGAGCAATATGTCGCTGGAGTCAGCCCAAGCAAATACTGCACATCACGTCTTCCATGCGACGTTCATTGTTGACGGAAGTAGTCGATTTCTTTCCCTTTAAGAAACACAATGATTTTTAAAGCGAAATTTTTCGAGCTCATTCCATAGAGCGGTCCCAAGTTAGTCTAATGTGATAGTTATTTTACCGACAAGTATTGACAGGGACAGTAAAGTACGAAGAAGAATAGTACTCCTGCTTCGAGTGAGCAGCGCTGCTGCATGGCAGTAAGCACTCAGCGCGAGCCAGGGCCAGGGCCACAATGTCGCTGGTACTTATTCTTCGTGTTTTACCGTCTCTGTTAACACGTATCAGAAAAAGAAACATCGCACTATACTTACATGGGATCGCTATAACGAATGGGAACGAAAATTGTTTCTTTCAAATGGGAAAAAAACCGGTGGTTTCAGTGGAAAAGAGGCGTCACATGAAAATTCTAATAAGCCCTATCTATTTGGACGACTCAAATATACATTGCAAAAAGGAAATTACAAGCATTTGCCGAAATATAAAAGAAAAAGCGCCTGACGACTCTTAGGAGGGCACCCGCTATGTGCGAGGCGCCTAACGTTTTCACCTCAAATTGCTAATGGCCGTTAAAGACATCTGTAGCCTGTTTTCATCTGCGGCTCTCAGGTTCATTACAAACCGAGATTCAGGCATCAGCATTTTTTTAATGGAACTATACTATTTGTTTGCTGGCAGATTAGCAGATACCGATGAAATGAACTCAGTGACACAACTCTTTTGTAGATCTAACAAGAAATCTCGGAAGGAAAATACATTGAATTTGGGGATTTTTGTGCTGTTGTTGCGGACTTGCATTGATTGCCACCCCTAAGTTGACGTCACCGACAGTCTTTTCTCTGGGTGAAAATATAAAAAATGAAGTAATAATCATTCAAATTCTTACCACTGATGAGGTAGTTGCCGAAATAATTGATGAGGTTTACGACGTAAAACTGAATCCATATTCGGCAGAGATCGGTGGTCATTAATGTGACGGCATCAGGCATGTAATGAAGCTCATCGGAGATTGATGGTTTTTTTCTTTTGTAGAGTTCACACTAATAATTTTTGAAAGACATCGTTTTAACGTCTGACTGTTGAAATTACTTTATTTAGATCCACCACGATCGCAGTTTCATTTTGAAGTGGAACAATTTCAATTTTGACTTTTGCCGTAACATGACATTACTTCAATTGAAAATGGCTCCAGACTGAAATTGTGGAAGTGGAGGATGTAAATAAAGTAATTTTAACAGCCAAAATTAAAAATAACGTCTTTTAAAAATTGTTAATGTGGACTTGACACAAGAAAAGATAACGTCTGCCTTCTACTCTGAGCTTTGTTACATATCTGATCTTCCGAAGAGGAAATATTGTTTCTGACGTTTGCTGAAGCATGTGTCATTTCATTTGAAAATGGCCGAAGGCTGAAACTGCGAACGTGGAGGTAGTAAAGAAAGTAATTTTAACAGTCAAAGGTGACAATGGAGCCATTTAAAAATCACGAGGGAATGTCTAATTATGTTTTATAAACTTATTTGGAAAAATGTTAAAAAATATATTTGGTGTACAATTGTACGAATTTATTCTCAGTAAGTTAAGGACGCATCATGCACATAACTCGGAAATAACGGATTAAAAAGAACACATTACTAAGAAAACTACTGTATGCGGGTCACTTATTGTTCCTCAGAACATATTTGTGAGATGAGAACGAAGACTTTCGCGACGGCCCTGATATGTAAAACATTCTCGGTTTTCTTGCCGCATCAATCCGGGATAAAATCTCGAGCCTTAGATGATAGCCTCCATCATCATCGTCAGGAGCAGGTCCGGTACTCGAACACGGATTTCCCGCTTGTCGCGAGCTGCCACCGTAACCCCTTCGACTATTCGAGCGTCCTTAAAGGAGCGGCCCAAGTCTCCATTTGTTTTCCATTCTGCCTTGTGCTCGGACTCTGTTACGTTGATTCCCGCACAGGGTCAGACAATGTTATCTCTCTTCATTCCCTTGTTATGGCGTGAAATGCTGCGACAGAGTAGACACCAGGACAAATGGAGAACTCTGTCCGCAGCTCGTGGTCTTGCGGTAGCGTTCTCGCTTCCCACGCCCGGGTTCCCGAGTTCGATTCCCGGCGGGGTCAGGGATTTTCTCTGCCTCGTGATGACTGGGTGTTGTGTGATGTCCTTAGGTTTGTTAGGTTTAAGTAGTTCTAAGTTCTAGGGGACTGATGACCATAGACGTTAAGTCCCATAGTGCTCAGAGCCATTTGAACCATTTGAACAAATGGAGAATTGGTTTGCTGCTGAAAGCGTGCTCGGATAGATGAAGTGATTATTGCGACTGCTTGTGACAACCAGGAAGCCCGGGTTCGAGTCCTGGTCTAGCACTAGTTTCCATTTGTTCTGATATATTACACAGTTGATGCAGAGCCATAATAGCAGTTCGTGAGTTCATTCCCATTATCAGAAGTTATTGATTTTTTCATTGTATGAGAAGTGCAGATAATCACTTCCACAGAGCAGTGGTGATAAGGTATTTTATATTAAGAGTTTTACAAAGAGGGAGTTTGATGATGTCCAATAACTTAAACGAATCACTTTCTTTAGCGATTTAGACTCAACCAGCGCGAACCCTTCTCGGAAGTAAGACTGGATACTTGGTATTAACAACAATAAGATCGACAATCACCAAAATATCCATACCCCTTTTCCCTCTCTCATGTTATATAAAACAAATCCCTTGAAATTGCATGTTTGAATGACTTTTGCTATAACTGTGCACGCAATTACAATGAAGCATCTGTTTACATCTAACAGTTGATAAAAAAATGATGGATTTCACATAAGAGTAATTAGAGTTGCACTTTATGGAAGTACCTGAAGAGTCATCACTTACCATTGGGAACCTCTGCAAACAGCATTCCGCCATTTTGGAAACATGGAGTCACACAGCACCAACATACAAGAGACCAGCTTTGATATTCTTTTGGGGTGTGCAAACGTTGGGTCATTTGCTCCATCGAAAAGGATTGAAAGCTCTTATTTCAAAATGTGTATGTAATTCTTGTTCGATACTTCTATACAAGGTGATTTTTTCCACCGTGTACAAACTCTAGGAATTGATCGCTGAGAGGATACGGTACAAAAAAGATCTGATGAACGTATGTCCGAAAATGTATGGTTTCCATGTCAGAGACTATTTATTCATACAGAGACTGAGGTCTAATACGCGTTGTACCATGTAGCCACAGTTACAGTATGCATGGTTCTTCCTAGAGGGTTGTACTGAGCAGTTTTGTCGCTGGTTGCTTCCCCAGACAACCACGATTCCGGGATTTGCGTCATCCATCCTATTCACAACTTTACGTGGAGTGGTATGTTCAACTTTCATAACGGTCATCTCTGGGATAGTATGCAGAACCCCCACGATACGGTGATAGCGAATCATCAGCATCGGTGCAGCCGGAATGTCTGGGCCGGAATAATTGGCGATCGTATTTTTGGACCAGTCTTCCTTCCACGTCACCTAATAGGCCGGAGCTATCGGCGTTTTTGCTGGTGACTTTGCCTCCTCTCCTGGAAGAAGTGCCATTAACGATGCGAAGGGTTATGTGGCTGCTACGTGATGGCGCTCCAGCCCACTTCATCGTTAACGTCTGGACGCTTCTCAATCGTCTTTTCCCTGGTCGATGGATCGGACGAGGGGGTCCAGTTGCACTGCCTGCTCGTTCACCGGATGTCAACCCATGCTATTTATGGTTATGGAGCCATCTCAAAAGTCTCATGTATGGAGAGATCATTTCAGAGACACTAGACCAGCGTAGGCACGGTGCTTTTGATACTGTTCGGATGCAGCCTAGCCTATGCGAACGTGTGAGACAGAAGGTGCTGCGACGCGTACACGCATGTGTTGAGGCACTTGGGAACAATTTTCAACACATTCTGTTACTGTGGCTGCGAGGTCCAGCGCGTATTAGACCGCAGTCTGTGTAACATTGTATGACGGAATAAATGGTCTCTAGCATGGAAACCATGCATTTCCGGGCATAAGTTCATTAGACCTTTTTTGTTCAGTATCCTCTCAGCGATCAATCCCTAGAGTTTGTACAGGATGGAAAAAATCACCCCGTGTATTATATGTTGAATGCATTTGTAATTCGTAAAATATTTAGTTCAGTCAGCCCTGAGAAAGCTGAATATTGTTGTGACTGCTGTATGGTACCATCTGATGGAGTTTCACAGTAATGAAAAATCTAAAAGGTATTTAAATCGACGTGAACATTATTTGTATGTAAGACATATCTCTGCTTGAATTGAAATGGATTTAACTTGTCAGTTGCTCCAGTAAGACGAGTTAAAAATACGAGAGTCTTGTGTTTGGTTTATTACTAAGTGTCAAGCACTTCATAATTTTCATCCACATATTTATGTAAGTATATTGAAAATTCAAACACATAAAAATAGGTATCGAAAAGGAAATTTACAGTGGTGTGGGAAAAAAACAGTGATAAACATACCAGCAAATACTACTTTCATGTCCTGGAAAGAGAAGTAAAAATACATAATAACTGGAAGAGAAGGGTGCACATAGAAAAAAAGAGAAGAATAACAAATGCAGTAAAACGAGCATCACTCAGGCAAAACAGAGACAATGGCTGCTGGAGGGAAAAAAATGAGACAAGATTAGAAGTAGTGGAAGAAGAGACACAACAATACAACGGACGGTTTATCAACAGGTACTACAGGTTAGGTCCACGAAGTACACCTGGAATACAGAGTAGGCAACAAACGTACATAGAATGGATCAACAATTCTACTCTACACAAGGTCGTACGTGAGTCAACACCTCTAATACTCACCAAGTGTACCGGAATGGCAGTGATTTTAAAGCGTGGACTTCGCAGATTTAAACCAGAACAATTTAGTTACCTTTGAGTCCTCTACGGAAATCAGAAGTAAAGAACACGGTATTGTTATTTAAGTTTTGGCTCATATTTTCTGTCTGATTACTTTCTGTACTGCTCTCCCTTAAGAGTCAGTCTGTTTATGACTGTCAAAGCGTTAGGTAGTATGGGGGTATAGATTATTGGCAGTATCAGAGGCTTAGGACGGCAATGGCCGTCTCTGTTTTCTATTGAGCAAATAAGGTGTTGACCCCATACATGAAACACACAAGAAATTTGAGAAAATGCGACGGGTAAAGCATGGACACTGAGAAGTTTTACGCTAGAATGAAGAGAAGAAATGATGATGAGACGGACGGTGGACTGTCGAGTGCAGGTAGGGGGTTCCACATGGCGAGGTTGCTACCAACACAGGGTCAAGCCTGAAAGACCAACATACGCAAGAGGAGGGTTAGCGCTGCCTCTTCTGGTTGGGGGCAGCACTGGGCTCGGCTAGGCGGTGGGCGCGCTAGTAGAGCTGATGGCTGACTCCAAAGCCATTGTACCGTCATGATTTTCAAGTCTGCATTCATCACGTGACATCTACATACTCATGATCCCCAATGTGTATACTAGTATTTTTTGTTCTCTACAAATTTTCTCCCCTACATTTCGTAACCCTAAATGTAAAAAAATGATAACCTATTTAACAAATCTACGATCATCTGTTTCATTCCGTACTTGAAACGATGCTTCAAGGTAACTCCTATCTAACCGTTGGATCTCTTGTCTCTTAGAAGTCCTGCCATTGTCCCTATAGATGCAATTCACAATGATCTACAGACTTTACTGATGTCCTACAGCAACATGGCTTTTCACTATTATTCCCACCACTGTTCCCATCAAAGTTCCAAATTAATGTAACCTACGACAGACACTTATAGGTCCTATTGATGACCTGACTATAGTTCTACATTAAGAACAAACTTTACTGGTGCTTAGGGAATCTGTCACTTTCCTACTGAGAAATTGTTTTGTAATTCTTGATGGAACTTAGAATTCCTGCCCTGGGCCAAACTTATGTTCTGTGTTAAAATAGACCCAGAATTTTAAACGTTTCAGTGAAGTTCTGTATTAACGGTAGCCTTGAATGAAATCCAGCGTGGTTGATCTAGACCTAATTGGCATGACTCCTGAAGCGTCTCTTGAAGTTCATGTAGCATTCTCACATTGGAAATCCATTGAAGTTCTGTACTGGCATGATCACTGAGCGCCCATATAGGAGGTCATGCTGCTATTTACGCAGGAGGTTTCTGTTAACATGACTGACTCCTAGACTGCCTTAATCTCCACTGACATTCTGGGTAAACAAAACCGATGTCCATCACCTACGACCCTACCATTGTGCACTCTTTTATCCTACAGCTATGTAGTGTGATGAGGTTGGATCCACAGCCTTCATGTCGGTTTAAAACAAATATTTAACACTTATGGCTACCAAAATTATTATTTTTTGTGTTTCTACGTATAATCATTCTTCATTTTTAACCACATATCATAAATGAAAATGTGCATGCATGCACAAATATAACAAGTATCCTAAACTTAAAATGAGTGCAAGTACTGCATGGATCATTCACGAGGCAGGTATCTGGGTATGGCAGAGTCATCTCTATATTCTCTCACTCATAATACAATAATGCTTGTGGTCGTTTGAAGTTTGCAGTGTCACTCCTGTTGATGTTGTTGTGACTGTTGTGTCTTCAGTACAAAAAGTGCTTTGCTGCAGCTCTCCAGGCAAGCCTATCATTCGCAAGCTTCTTCACCTCTGCGTAACTACCGAAGCCTACATCCACATGAATATGTTCACTGTTGTCAAGGTTTGGTCTCCCTTTACAATTTTTACCCCCACCCCTACCCTCCTCCTTACCGCCATTACCAAATTGCTTCTTCATCTCTGCATAACTGCTGCAACATACATACATATGAATCTATTTACTGTTGTCAATCCTTGGTCTCCCTTTACAATTTTTTACCCCACCCTTCCCGCCATTCACAAATTGTAGATTTGTTGATGCCTCAGAATGTGTCCTATCAGCTAAGCCCTCCTTTTAGACATGTAGTGCTATAAGTTTCTTTCCTCCTCAATCTGATTCAGTACTTTCTCATTTCTCATCCAATCAACCCATCTAATCTTCAAAAAAACTTGTATTCTCTTCTTGTCTAAAATATTCATCGACCCTGATTCTCTTATGTTCCAGGCTACTCCCCAGGAAAATATCTTATGGAAATTCTTCTGCACGTACAAATTTATGTTTAGTGTCAACAAATTTCTCTTCTTAAGGAGATCTTCTTCCTATTGTCACTCTGCAGTTTATGTCATCTCCTTTTTATAGCAAAACAAATCCAATTCCCTCTGAGTAGCCCAATTTATTATAGCCACATTCCATCAAACTTGTTTTACTTTTGTTGATGTTCATCATACAACCGGTTTTCAATGTTATTGATTCTATTTAACTGATCTTCCCTATCATTTGCTGTCTCTGACAGTGCTGAAATGTCACTGGTTAGCCTCAAAGTTTTTATTTCTTCTCCATGAACTTAACGCCTTTTCCAAATTTCTCACTGATATCCTTCACAGCTTGCTCAATGAACAGACTGAAAATCGATGGAGGCAATGGCTGTATTTACACCTGAATACATACTTCCATACATAATAACTGCTTGAAAATGACGAAGATCGAAATTGCAATCAATGAATTCAAATTTTGGCCACCATAAGTGGTGCTATGTATGTTTAATAACTGTAGCGATGTGTGGGCCTAGCAGTGCTGTTGAGGTCGCCATTTTTAGCCGCCGCCTGCCCTGTGCTGCCCCCTGGCCAGTCCCACAGCTGAGGTACCGAGAGTGCCGGCCACGACTGCTACGGGCGACGACGCCACGGCGTCGGGCACCAACTCTGGCGACGGCGGCTCCGACCCGGAAGACGGAGAGCCCGGCGTCTCGAGGTGCGGCGGTACCAGCTGGCGGCGTGACGTCAGCCCCAGCAGGCAGTACGGGTCGCTGTAGCCTGTGAACCAACACTCGTGTTGTCAGAAAGTGGAATGTGCTGAAAGTGAAATAGACCTTTCACGAGGTGTTCGCATTGTTTCTGGAGCCCATACTGCGTCTGCCCATTCTGCTTCAGCCTTTTGACAAATGAAAGTTGCTTATATTTATCTGAACAGGGACATCGGTGTCGTTCAGTGGTGTTATGCTGGACTACATTGTTGGTACAGAACATACAGGTGTCATGCATAACTGTAATATTACTCATTTATTCCTCAATTCTGATTTAGAGCATGTTGTTGAAGCTATAACTAAGTGGGATGGAAGAGCAACCTCAATGTTCTATGATCATAATACGAGAAAGATAAACTTATTTTTCATAAAAAGCAAGCAAATTCTATTCAATAACAGAGTAACACGTAGTTTATAAATAACATCTTTAGCACTGTAAACTGCTTTTACAAGCGCCCTGTTTCCATCAGAGACCACTTTTCAACATATCTGGTGTTAACAGCATAAGTTATGGAGGAATATAATTACATCAAAAAAGAGTCACAGTGAGAAGAATTCAACTGGAAATTGTATATACGCTTATGTGTAGGTCACAGTGTTAAATGGTGACATTTCGGAACTTAATGAAAGCTGGAGCACAACCAACAGGAAATATTGTGGTATAATACTTATTGGCTTACTGCATAATATGTATTGATATGACGTAAACTTATCTTAACATCCACTTTATACGTACGGATACTGACTTGGACAACTATTAGAAACTGTTTGTGGGAGCCAGTATTTGCTTTGGCACTGGTTACTTGTTTTAGTAATGATCTCAGGCAGGAGTTTACTTTCCCAGGATGCTCATTCATTTTATCCTGTTTCCCCTCTTTATTTCAGAACTGAATTATCTGGAAGTTACGTCCAAAAGACACATGGAAACAATTGTTTTAGCTACTCAGTACACAAACGACAGCTTCACAGTGGAGTTTTTAAAACTGTGGCTAGCAGCTGGCATGATTTCAAAGTAACAGTGTGTTCATAAACGTGAAACTGTGAAATAACAGTCTTCATTATACGCAATGTACTCTCCAATTGCGTGGATGGCAACGAACTCTACAACCAGAAAAAAAGAATTTATCATCCTTCCAGTGAATTGAGCGTATTGCAGCCAATAAGAGGAATTTTAAAATCATTCTTGACAAATTACTGTAATGCAGAGGGTAATTTTCGCGCATGTATTAGTTCTATAATATAATATTTGTATTTTACTCAATGAATTGTAACATAAATTAAATGTCTAGAAAATATGAAATAAAATCATTACAAAAAATGTCGTATTAATGCATTACATTAGTGGTAATGTAATAATGTACATCATTGTCCTTCTTGGAAGTGCAGTGGATTATTTATAACGAACTTCATAAAGGAATGAATATACTGTGAAGCAGCGGATAAAATGCCCAAATCCCTAAACAGATGTCTACAAGATGATCGAGGGTGAGCACGACATATTATTCTTACAGCACATTTCCGAGCATTGATGGCCTTCTTTCTTGAAGATGAGCTACCCAGAACATATTCTGTGCGACATCACTGATTGAAAATTTGTAAAATATGTCAACTTACTGATTTACCTCTCCCCAGGATTTGAAACGATTCGAAGAGCAAATATAGTTGAAGTATGTTGTTTTAGAAATTCCAAAATGTGGTTTTTACAGTTCAAATTCTCGTCAAAATGGTCACCTAAAATGGCTAATTGTTGTTGTTGTTGATGAGACAGATGGTCGTTTACATGTATAAAGGATAACAGTGGACCTAAGATTGAAGCTTGGGAAATGCCATACGTGATCTGTCCCTAGTCAGAATAGTCTCCCATGACTACATTGGCTGAATTATTAAGTATAACTTTCTCCATTCTTTTGGTTAGCTATGACAATATCCACTGGTGTCTATACAATCAGTTCCACAAAATCTCAGTTTATCTAGGAGGATATTGTAGTTCACACAGTCATATGCCTTACATAGGTCACAGAAAGAACCAACCACCTATTTTGTTATTAATGGTTGTTAAATTTGGTGAGTGGACGTATAAATAGTATTCTCAGTGGAGCAATTCTTCTGAAATTAACGTATGATTTGCTGTGGATATTATTGTTGCTCAGGTTAGATACTATTCTCGAATACATCACCATCACAGAACATTTGGAAATGACGTAAATAATGAAACAGAGCTGTAGTGATTGACATCTCTCCTACCACCTTTCTTATAGAGGGGTTTAACAATGGCATATTTTAGTCTCTGTAGAAAAATGCACTCAGTTAGTGATGCATTAAATATTTTGAGTAAGATAGGTCTTAGTATATCGGGATATATCTTTAGTACTTTGTTTGAAACACCATGAGTCATATGACCTTTTTTTTGAGAGAATACAAATTTTTCTTTTTTCGGAGGGGGAAGTTGGTGACACATTCACGTGGTTAAATTTTATGAGTGTCGCTTTCTCAACATATTGCCGAGATTTCTCTCTCGAGCCATTTGCCTTAATATTTACTATTATACTTAATAAATGATTATTAAACTCATTTTCTACCTGACTCATTATATACAGCCCTTCCATTTAATTCAATACTGACCTTATCTTATAATTTGGCCGGCTGTCCTGTCTCTTGTTTGACTGTATTCCACACAGCCTTAAGACTGTTGTAGGAATTACTGATTTATTACGTAATGGGCACGTTCTTTAATTTTTTTAATAGCTTCTCTTAGTAATTTTTAATAATTTTTATAGTGTTCAGCTAGTGTTCTCTACTTGTTCATGCCAAAAGATATATTCAGCCATTCTTCCCCAAGACATTTTAATACCTCCAGTGATCCTTTGCTCTCTACATAGGTGTTTAATGCCTTTTCTGATTAGCTTAGAGACTTCAATATGATTGTGGAACTCGTGGCTTCAGGCAATCCCATGAAGATATTTCGTTTGTCTAGGTGCAGTATTATGTGTGTTACATCGTGAAACTGTCAGGAAGGCACTAGGTCAAATTACACAAGCCATATAACGAGACACCAGGAATGTTCAGTGGCTCCTAAAGGGGACTTATTAATCGTATTTTTAGCTTTACATTTGTTCTGAGTATGGGACCGTAGTCCTGTTACGCGTACCCCATGTAAAGTTATTTTAGTTTAATTTTATTTTCCAGTTGTGCACTTATAAACCATTACTAAACAAGCAAAAAGTAGAAAAAATATCGTGTTTTTTATCAGTAATATAATAGTTTGTTGTTTCTAATTTGTGGCTCATTTTGGAAGCATGGTCTTTTCATCTCGGGTTTTGCTCTTAAGACGTAGCCTCCACAAAAGCCTCCACATGAATTTGGAAGTGCTACTTTGTCTCGAAGCTTAAGTGCGAGGCACGGTGGAGAGCGGCTGCGTTGATCTGAATAGAACCAGGCACGCGGGAAGCCGCGAGAGCTCCATTTACCACTCATTTCATACTCGACTCTCAAGTTTAATTCATTACAAACTTCACTGCTCGATGAAAGCCATGTCACTCGCTTAACTTCCATCACAAACTTCCTGTCACGCACACCCCAACTGCGTTATACGTCATCGGGTGAACAAAGATCAGTGTAGAGTGTCAGAATGCTTTTTCGGCATGATTTTGAAAAAAAAGATACTTTAACTGTACTTTTTTATTATAAAGACATGCGTTAATTCAAAGAAAGAGAAAAAATTGTCTTTTGCAGTACGGACGATACTCAAAAGGTCTCAAAAACCATACTCACTGCTAGGAAAGAATTCTTGGTACAACGAGAATCTAGCTGTATTCAGTTCAAGATATGGTTGTAGATTTGATGATGACACTAATAGTTTAGTTTGGGTAGGACACGACAAAAAGTAATTTTAATTTAAAGAGAAATGTAGCTTACTGTGAAAGTGATTTGACAGCTCTTTGTCAAGTTTAAACGAATTAAGTCTATGGCAAATAATTAAGCGCGTATATTTGTTTAAATCTATCAGAATAGCGCACCGATGCTCTATTGATGCAGCAACTCTATGCCTTGAGCATTCGTAGACATGATGATGATGTTTATATTTAGGGGCCGGTCGGTGTGGCCAAGCGGTTCTAGGCGCTTCAGCCTGATGGCCTCAGATGTTAAGTCCCATAGTGCTCAGAGCCATTTGAACCATTTTTCATTATATTCAGGGTACACGAATACATATTCCTTAGCGCCATTGCTTGTATTGAGATAAGTGGCGTTTATATAAATATTTTGGAAAAAGGTAGTAAAATGGAAAAGTTAAATCCAAACTCAGATCACTATATAGATGCTTAAAACAAGTTACATAAAGCCTGTGTCTCTGTTAAGACTAAAAAAACATGTGTTAAAACAGCTACAATTGTTAAAATATATGCAGAAAGATGCGACCGTTTGGACTCAGAGAGAAATAAACCAGGAACACAGTGCTATTCTTTTGCTGTTACAACACTTTCAGAAGTCGCCTTAAGGTTGGAACCTTTTTCATTTATTTGAACCTAACAATTGCAAGGGTCACATGGCTGGCTCTGAGCACTATGGGACTTAACATCTGAGGTCATCAGTCCCCTAGAACTTAAAACTACTTAAACCTAACTAACCTAAGGACATCACACACATCCATGCTCGAGGCAGGATTCGAACCTGCGACCGTAGCAGTTGCGCGGTTCCTGACTGCAGCGCCTAGAACCGCGTGGCCACCGCGGTCGGGAAGGGTCACATGCCTTCGATTTCAGTTTTCTATCGAGACCATGCCGATTGAAACAAGTTCCAGATTGGTCAAAATAAATAGTACATAGCCAATAGTCGTGTGCTAGTGAGCCAAGAGGGTGTGATGGTGGACCATGACCGTCATGCGAGCCGTAAGTAAGTGGCCAGTATTCAAACAGCCCCGTTAGATGTTTACTTTAAACTTCCGGACTGATAGGGCGTGGTCGACGTACAAAACAGCATTAATCCGAAAACAGAATTTTGTATGGAGACAGAGACTAATGGGTAACTGAGTTTTGTGGTTGTATTGTGATTAAACGACGGGACAGAACGTTGGGCCATAAGATGTATAGAAAGGCCACGCATACTGATCGTTTTCTGCATAAAGATTCAAATCACCACCCAAGACAAAAAAGAGATGTAATTAAAACCTTGGTAGACAGGGTGTACAAAGTTTGTGAACCTATTTATTTAGAAGATGATATTGAACATCTACGATCGACTTTCGTGAAGAATGGCTATTCTAGCAAGGAGATAATCGAGCAATTCGCTCTAGGCAGAGAATCAGGAGCAACGACGAACAACAGCCGCCCAGGCAAGGTTTTCCTCCTGTTCAATAGTAACGTCACAGATCGCATTGGGAAAGTGTTATACAAGTATTGCGTGGAAACTATTTTCAGACCCATCAGGAAAATAAAAGAATATTTAAGACCGACAAAAGATACACTTCATCCTTTGGCTACACCGGGGGTATATAAAATTCCTTGTAGTTGTGGACAGGTTTAGATTGGTACGACAAAGAGAAGCGTTAACACCCGTCTTGTTGAACATCGGAGGGATTGCCACCTGGGTCGGACGGAAAAATCGGCCGTAGCAGAACATGTTTACCAAGAAGGTAATCATGAAATAAAATTAAGCAAGACGAGCGTTACACCTTAAACCTCACATTATTACGCGCACATGTATAGAGAGGCTATCGAGATTGATAAACGCCGTAATAATTTTAACAGGAAAGAGGAAGGTGTTAAACTGGATAAAATTTGGATGTCAGCCTTGCATCGGAAGCGTGACGATAGATTACTTTCAATCGAGAATGTTGGCATTACCAGATACAGTCTCATAGCCGACGCCGCGTGATGGACAGTGGTGCCCTCTGCACTGCCTATATAGTTAGCGCTTCCTCGAGTTCTCCTTGCAGTTCGCCACTTTACTTCTGAGGATGTTTCCCGCACTCGGAGACGAAACGTCAGGGGAGAGTTTTATATATCGACCACGGCCTATCAGCCTGGAAGTTTTAAGTGAAGACAATACCGGTCGTGAAAGCCTCCATAGTGTGAGGCCCATTAGATGTCTGACCGAGGTCTCGACGACAGTGTGTGCAGTCAGCCAGTTGAGCCATCTGGTTAGTGATTAGTGTCTACAGTCAGGCGGAAAACAAACTGTCGAAAGCTGGCAACTGCCTCCCTTAAGCAAACAACTATGAAAGGGAAATGAGTAGTATGAGCAGTACTTCCCTCTAGGTCGCCGAGGATAACGGTTACCATGAGTAGTGGAAGCTCTAGTTCATTATAGGCGTCATGATTATTATGTAAGGATAAAAATCGTAAATGTTGAGCTCGGAAAAACCTTTATTAATAACTAGTTTTAGCTGATTGACGAGCTATCTTTAGATCAATAAAAATTATTACTTAACTGAGTGTCTATCAGTGACCAGGCATTACAAAACGTTATAATCTGTTGAGCTGAATCGCTCTTGCTGTCATGTTCCTACTAAAGTTCACTATGTGATCAAAAGTATGGAGACACCACCAAAAACATATTAGATGCTTTGTGCTGCCACCTGCTGCCAATAAGATGCAGGAAGTGCGCCGAAGCTAATGACACAGGGTCCTGCACACTAAAACACACGGACACGCAAATAAGGTGCGCGCTGTGTTTCAAAAACCACACAGTGGGTTACCAAGGTTGTGAGGTCCACAAAAGACACACAAGCAAACAAAACATCACCACCTAAAACAGTCACCCAAAGAAACAAAACACATCAACACACACGGACAAGGCTAGGTGAAACCAAGACCGGATACACCGAGGGCAACATATGGAGAAGTGGTTTCTCCTTCGAGAGCCCATGAAAACGTAGTCCTATCACCACAACACCAAACACAGTCACAAGAACAACACCGGGAAACACACAACAACAACAATAACGACCAGGTCCACCTAGACAGAGGAAGCTCTAGGGAACCTCACACACATTCCAACTCCTCGGATCAGGTGCTAGGCATTATGGTCCAGACCATGAACCTCATCATGGAAATGATGAAGGAATTCAGGGAGGCAGAACACACAGATACTCGTTGCCCTTCAGGCAGCAGCCCAGCAGTCGTTTCCTTCTGCGACTTCTTCTGTAGTTTCAAAACCCCATCATGGATAGACGACCATATATCCAAGGTTTGACAATGTGCGTCTTTAACGCAGACGGCATTGTTAATCAAGAGGTCGAGTTCAGAGAACTCAAGAAGAAGTTCTCCATCTACATATGCATGATGAGGGAAACCCACCTAAAACCGGGAATAAAAGCGACAGTCCCCAGCTACGTTAGTTACCGCAAGGACAGGCCAATCCAAGGTGGGGGAGTGGTCATTTACATAAAAAGAGGGATTTCCCACCTCCAGGTATTCTTACCAGCTACCAATAAAATTGAAGCAGTGGCGGTGGAAGTAACCACTGCCACTGGACTACTAACAATCGTTGCAATCTACAGACCAACCACAAGACCAGATAGATGAGGGAGACATAGCTGCTCTAGGGCAAATTGAAGGCAAACTCATAATAGGAGGTGACTTCAGCGCCAAACATCCAGATTGGAACTCTAGAGCAACCTCCAGAGCAGGCACCAAACTGCAACGACTAGCGTGCAACCACCAGTTCGAAACATGGGGTCCATTCGAGCCCACACACTTTCCAAAAAATGGAGGTAGGCCCGACGTGTTAGACATAGCTGTCACTAGGAGGATCGCTGGGTTTGTGGCCGCAACGACAGTCAACAGAATGTCCTCCGACCACAACCCAGTGATTCTACAGATCGACGTGGGAGAATGGGTAGCACTCCCACGGTACCAGACGTCTTACAAACGTACAGACTTGTTTGACTGTATTCCACACAGCCTTAAGACTGTTGTAGTAATTACTGATTTCTGACATAATGGGTATGTTCTTTAATTTTTTTAATAGCTTCTCTTAGTAATTTTTAATAATTTTTATAGTGTTCAGCTAGTGTTCTCTACTTGTTCATGCCAAAAGATATATTCCGCTTTTCCTTCCCCAAGACATTTTAATACCTCTAGTGATCCTTTGCTCTCTACATAGGTGTTTAATGCCTTTTATGATTAGCTTAGAGACTTCAATGTGATTGTGGAACTCGTGGCTTCAGGCAATCTCATTAAGATATTTCGTTTGTCTAGGTGCAGTATTATGTGTGTTACATCGTGAAACTGTCAGGAAGGCACTAGGTCAAATTACACAAGCCATATAACGAGACACCAGGAATGTTCAGTAGCTCCTAAAGGGTACTTATTAATCGTATTTTTAGCTTTACATTAGTTCTGAGTATGGGACCGTAGTCCTGTTACGCGTACTCCATGATAAAGTTATTTTAGTTTAATTTTGTTTTCCAGTTGTGCACTTATAAACCATTACTAAACAAGCAAGAAGTAGAAAAAATATCGTGTTTTTTATCAGTGATATAATAGTTCGTTGTTTCTAATTTGTGGCTCATTTTGGAAGCATGGTCTTTTCATCTCGGGTTTTGCTCTTAAGACGTAGCCTCCACAAAAGCTGTCACATGAATTTGAAAGTGCTACTATCTCTCGAAGCTTAAGTGCGAGGCACGGTGGAGATAAACTGTCGCCTCTGATGTCGCTCGCTCTCCGCCACCTACTGCCGAAACAGTAGAACAAGCGCTACAAGATCTAACAGGTTCCATCTTGCATTCGACATATGAACAGAGTGGCAAAAGAGTTGAAGATCACCAGAGATCAGCCCACCAGGAGGCTGCTCAATCGTCTAGAGAGAGAGCTGAAGGTCAATGAGCACAGAAACCAGCAATGGCAAAACCGCCTCACAGCTCTCAAAGTAGACGATCACACACTATGGCAAGCAACCAAGCAATTCACAAAAAGACGCACTAGGGTGCCGCCACTGCACGGCGAGTGGGGTCTGGCCTACAGCCATGCTGTAAAGGCCAACGCCCTCGCCGGCTCCTTCGAGAAGCAGTTTCAAACGGCAGAACCCCAGGGTGAAGAGCATGAAGAGGTATTCCGTCGTCAACTGGCCGTCTTCCTCGATGCTGAGGAGGAGCCAGAGGACAAATCCACACTTTTCACCTTCGAGGACGTCGGAAAAGTAATTAGGCCTCTCCTCACAAAAAAGGCTCCAGGACACGACAGTGTCACCAATCAGTTAAAAACCTCCCACCCTCGGCGATCACACACGTCTTCAAGGAGATTACTCGTTCCCGCGAGTTCCCAGCTTGCTGGAAACATACGGAAGTGGTCGCGATACACAAACCGGGGAAAGACCCTCTATTCCCGCAGCGCTACAGGCCGAGTAGCCTCTTGCCAACTCTCAGCAAGATCTATGAGCGCCTCCTGCTAAAACCCATACAGGATCATATTACCAGGGAGCAACCAACTTCTGCCGTATTTCCAACTCGGATTCCGACAAAACGGCTCTGCCCCACAACAGATCATGGGAGTGGTTGAAGCAGCCACAGAGGGCTTCAACCACAGAGGCTACTGCGCGATATTGCTACTAGACGTAGCCAAAGCCTTCAACTCCGTATGGCACAGAGGGCTACTCTGCAAGTTATACACACAAGGATTCCCGGGAGCTTAGTTAAGCAGATCAAAAGCTATCTCACGAATAGGACTTTCTCTGTCAAAGTAGAAACCGAGACCTCCACCAAAAGGCGATTCGTGCTCCGGTGCCTCAGGGATCGGTCCTGGGACCCATTTTGTACACTCTGTAAACTGCGAACACACCAACGGCCCCCCTGGTGCACACAGCGCAGTACGCAGACGACACAGCCTTCTATACACGAAATGCGAACAACGACCTGGTCATCCGTAGGCTACAAAGGGCTTTAAATGACACAGAAACTTGGGCCCGTCGCTGGCGCATTACCATCAATTCTGAAAGACACAGGCAATGCTGATCACCTGGAGGTTCGGAAGGCGCGGACCTCATCAACGCCACCCCCCCCCCCCCCACCCCCACTCGTCCAACTTCACCTAAACGGAACCCAACTCCCCTGGTGCAGAACCGCGAAGTACCTTGGCGTAACCTTGGACTCTCGTCTGACGTGGAAACCCCACATACACGATGTCAGTGCCAGACTGTCCATCCTATACCCACTCCTCAACTCAACCAGTTCCCTTCCCAACTCTGTGGGTGTGAACGTATATCAGGACCTGTCTGGGGATACGCAGCAAAGCAGCACCTGTACAAACTCCAGAGGCTGCAGAACCGCGCCCTCAGGAGGGCACTGCGCCTACCCCTCAGATTCCCTATTGACGATCTGCACGCCGCTGCTGAAACCCCACTCCTAAAAGAGCGCTTCCAAGATGTAGCAAGGGCCTTCTATGAAAGCTCTTCCAGGTAAGGAACGTCCTCATCCACTCCCTAGGTCGGTACGACATGTCCCATGACAAGCACAAACGCCCAATGACGATCTTCGACGACTAAGTCGAAGAGAAAATCCCCACATCCAATTCTTGATCCTCTTACTTCCCCCATAATATCAATCATCTCGCCAACCCCAGGCAAGTACCAGACACATGCAGAACAATCATCACATCACACAGACAACCAAAAATAACAGAAATAAACACACAGAAGTACAAAGTGGAGTAAAATCCGCAAGGCTACAAACTCCCCAAAACACTTCCCCAAAGAGGGGAAAGTAACAGATGAGAGTGAGAGACCTACTGCCAGGTACTCCTCATCAACGACGTCAGTAGTCATTAGACATCGTGACAGAGCAAAGTGGGGCGCTCAGCGAAACTTACGGACTTCGAACGTGGTCAGATGATTGGGTGTCACTTGTGTTATAGGCCTTACGCGAGATTTCCACACTCCTAAACATCCCTAGGTCCACTGTTTCCGATGTTATAGTGAAGTGGAAACGTGGAGAGACACGTACAGCACAGAAGCGTACAAGCAGTCCTCGTCTGTTGACTGCCAGAGACTGCAGACAGTTGAAGAAGGTCGTAATGTGTAATAGGCAGACATCTATCCAGACCATCACACAGAAATTCCAAACTCCATCGGGATCCACTGCCAGTGCTATGGCAGTTAGGCGGGAGGTAAGAAAACTAGGATTTCATGGTCGAGCGGCTGCTCATAAGCCACACATCACGCCGGCAAATGCCAAACGATGCCTCGCTTGGTGTAAGGAGTGTAAAAATTGGACGATGAATAATGGAAAACCATCGTGTGGAGTGACGAATCACGGCACGCAGTGTGGCGATCTGATAGGAGGGTGTGGGAATGGCGAATGTGCGTTGAACGTCATCTGCCAGCGTGTGTAGTGCCAACAGTAAAATTCGGAGGCGGTGGAGTTATGGTGTGGTCGTGATTTTCATGGAGGGGGCTTGGACCCCTTGAGTTTTGCGTGGCACTATCACAGTACAGGCCTACAATGATGTTATAAGCACCATCTTGCTCCCACTGTTGAAGAGCACTTCGGGGATGGCGATTGCATCTTTCAACACTATCGACCACCTGTTCATAATGCACGTCCTATGGCGGAGTGGTTACATGACAATAACGCAATGGACTGGTCTGCCCAGAGTCCTGACCTGAATCCTATGAACACCTTTGGGATGTTTTGAAACGCCGACTTCGTGCCAGGCCTCACCGAACGACATCGATATCTCTCCTCAGTGCAGCACTCCGTGAAGAATGGGCTGCCATTCCCCAAGAAACCTTCCAGCACATGATTGAACGTATGCCTGCGAGAGTGGAAGCAGTCATCAAGGCTAGGAGTGGAACAATACCATATTTAATTTCAGCATCACCAATTGAGGGCCCCACGAACTTGTAAGTCATTTTCAACCAGGTGTCCAGATACTTTTGATCACATAGTATAGTAGGTCAGTTCTCTGACGGTCGTAACACAGGTACTTCCTTGTTTCTGAAGGCAGCTTTGCGAGAGATACGCCTTACTTACATCCTCACGTGGACAAAGCAGCTGTTACCACTGTCAATCGCCTTGTATATCTATATGTCAGCCAACAGGCATTACACATCGTCGTAATCTGTTGATCTGAACCACACTTGTTCCCATGTACATACTAAAATCGTCATTATGTAACCTTGACGACTTAAGTTTGTACGCTGGCTGATACACACTAAATTAAGTAATAATTATTACTGTTCTGACGATGGCTCGTCAGTGAGCTGAAAACAGCGTGTGGCTATTTTTCCGATCCTGTCTTAGGATTTTTATGAGCACTTGTTAGCATAACAGATCACCTCTCTCGCCATTTGATAATGTCAATCTGATGGACACTTAGGTACAAATCATTTGCTCTAAAGCACAGTGAACGTTTATTCGAAGCCTCCTGATAGGTTAAATCTGTATTCTCAATCAGAACTTGAAGCTGCATCCGTTCCTGTTCGTTGGGGTCACACTCTGGAGGAGTACGGTTCAGTTCTCTATTTGGACATACAGATATAACTAAGGTTTTTGCAATCCTCTAACATAATTTGTACGCCATTATTTTGTAGTTGAGTGTGATTTATATCGTTCTGTCAGGGCGGAAGTTAATTTTAGTGGGGATCTGCCCTCGATTTTAGCCGATGACGAGGCGAGTGTCAAGGAAGTTCTAAGGTACTGTGATGTTTCTGGGCTCCAGCCTAAAATTTTAGGTTGGAATTTTTAGTGTGTTGCCGAGTGGCTGACCACTCCTTTTTATTCGTGTAATAGGCCAGTTCCAAACATGTGCTATGTGTTTCATTTTCACCCCTTCCCCTACGTTCTCTTGCAGTTCTCCTCTTTACATGCTGCTTTCCACTTTGCTACTGTTGACGTGCACACTGCCTATGTAGACTGTCACCTTTATTTTTAGTCTTACTTTTGCACTTGCTGCATTTTAGTGCCACTCGTCCGTCATTGTTTCCGTTCGGGCGCTAAAGACTACACTGTTGAGCGCCCATAACACCATATCCATCCATCATCCATCTAACATAATTTAAAAGGGGATTGTGTGTTCACAACGTGTCATCACTCTAACATTTTTTCCTTAGATGGATTCACGACTTCTACATAGATACATAGCTGATCCTGTAATTTTACCAAAACGACGTGTGCATGTAAACTTCTGTTCTCTTTCTCGGGCCGCTAAACTAACAGAAAGCTTTCATATTTCTAGCCGAGTGAGTCGTCAAAGGGCGCGACGTTACGATGAGTGACACTCCCATTATCTTCTGGGGACGGTGTCTTGGGTATCCTTACATAAGCGATACAGCGCGGCGGTCCGTGTTTACTCCCCGCTCCAGAGCGGGCGGTGGTAGTGGAAGGGCCGCGTTTAAGTCCCGGTGCGGTCAGTCAGGCTCTACCTCGTGTGTCAACACGGATGTCACTCGGCTGGGACCGCTCGCAGCGAGCTGTCACCAGTACTGGGTACCAAGCAGAACTTAGTTGGTAACCAGCATCTCAATTTACGAAGCCATCACTATTCCCAATTTCCGTGGCTTCCTAAAGTACGCTGTCCCGAAAACCATTAGCCATTCACGGCACCCTCGTCCGTTCGATATCGAACGTAGGACTTTTTTCCAAGTGGCGATTAGCGATCGCCGATTTCTCTTCCCGCCATACTGAACTCAGCGTTGTGTCTTCTCCACGTACCACAGCCGACAATGAAGCGTGTGCGGCCCATATGCGCGGCGCGTACGAGTCAGCTGTATTCTTGGACGAGCCAACTGGATCTCTAACCTCCTGCGGAGGTCGGAATACTGTTTCTTAAGCTCCTCGTGTCTTATAGTGTGTATCCGACTGCTCTTCTTTACTTATTTTCTCTGATGCTTGTATTATTCGTTTATTTGATTTGTTACAATGCACTACTCACTTCCATATGCCATGGTTGATACTGTAGTGTCGCAGAATAGTAGAGTTGGAAACGTAGGTTTGCCAAGAGGTAAGAGTATTGCGCATATATCGGAATGTGCCGTCATACAGGGGCAATGGCCTGGTTACACACAACAGGCGAGAGAGAATTGCTTAGCACGCGGGTTTGTGTTAGACGGAGACTTTCACATAGTGCAAGACAGAGGTATAGCGTCAGCTGTACTGCATTTCACAACTTCGCGTAGCCGGCCGGTGTGGCCGTGCGGTTAAAGGCGCTTCAGTCTGGAACCGCGTGACCGCTACGGTCGCAGGTTCGAATCCTGCCTCGGGCATGGATGTGTGTGATGTCCTTAGGTTAGTTAGGTGTAATTAGTTCTAAGTTCTAGGCGACTGATGACCTTAGAAGTTAAGTCGCATAGTGCTCAGAACCATTTGAACAACTTCGCGTAAGTCGGCCCAACAACACGTAGCTCTGTCGCAAGAACACCTAAGGGGCGAGTACGACAGATGAATCAGCAGTATAAGTGGAACGAATGCGGTCATTACAAACGAGCATGACGTCAGGACGTCGCTCGTGATTCCTTTAAATACGCCAGCTTTGATAGTAACAAGACACTCGCACTCGCAGTTAGACTTGCAGCTCGATGTGTACTGGGTCGCTGCGTAGCACTCAGATCGGTGATCGAGATGTTAATCTTTATTAAGGAGATGTTGCAGTAAGTGCGACCCATCCAGCAGCAGACGTGAGGGGACAGTACCAGCTCTGGTCCTCTCTGCTGCCGCTGTCAATCATCAGCCCAGGATTAGCAGACATCGCGGCAGACTCGCTCGCCGCCAATGCTGACCACATCAGTGAGCCGTCGTCGAGATCGTGCGGGGCCTAGGCCCTGTGCATCCGCCGTCACAACCAGGTGAGCCGACGACGCTGGGGGACTGCAGCCCGTTCCGCCCGTCCATCGCGGACGAGCCACCAGGAGGAGCAGGGAAGAAGACGGGGAGGTATAGAGTACACTCCGCACTACGAGAACGCTTCTGGTGCCGACAGCGGCGGGGGCTCCAACCCGGAGCCTCTACGCGCAGCAGCCTGCTGTCCGCCGTGAGCCGGGCGCCGCCACCCACGCGCGGCGGAAGTAAGGACATTTCTCCGCTACGTCACAGCACGCGGCGCTGCGCTAGCAAGACTGCGCGGCCCGGATCTGGTGTCATCGCTACGAGTCAGCGAGGACTCGGGGAAGGTCGTTGATATCACCAAGCCACATTGTACGCGGCAGGAATAAAGGTGTTATGAATTGATAATGTTTCTTTGGCGTTTATGACGCTTCTACAGCCATTTCCTGGCATCCTGACAACTGGAGAGGTCACCTCTCGGCCATCCAGTCCACCGTAGGCGGCAGGGACCACCGGAGCGCCTACAGTACTGACATAAGCTCACTGGACAAGAAATTAGTCTTCCTAAGAGAAAATGTTAGAAGCATCATTTACTAGAGTGTAATTCCGTCCCTGGTGTTGATAACCGCCTGGATTCGATTAGGAAGTGAGTCCACAAATTCGGACAGGTATGTCCCACCAAGGTCAAGTTGCTCGCTTATGATTTCACAGCGCGGTTCCTCCATGGTGGGACGCTGATCTCGGCGTTTTACCCGCTGGCCCAAAGTATCTTACAGTTTTGCTGTGGGGTTCAACTCAGGCGATTTTGCAGGCCAGTCGAGATGTAATAGGATGAGAGACTGTTCAGAAAACCATTCACATATTCTTGCTGCCCGGTGTGCTTTTCTGTTGTCAGTGTGAAAACCACGGTTGAGCAATGACCTGTTGCGCGGTGACCGAATATAAATGTACACTGCATACAGTTCCCTTTGCAATGTTCTCTTGTTCAAGGAATGAGCTGGAACTAAATTCACTGCCTGCAGCAATTCCTGTCGGGTTAGGAAACGATTTTGATTCACAATCCTTGAACCGCCTCTCCAGACCATCTCAGCCGGGATCTTTCCCCAACAGCAATTCTTACGTCGTATTTCGTGACGATATGAGTTACATCACTACTTGTAGACATGCTGAACAGTTCGCTGTGAAACACCAACAAATCCAGCAACGTCACGTATTTGCGGCCATGGTCACGGCCAAACACGATTGCCCCATTTCGCCACTCTGTCATCTTCTTTCATTTAGCCGTATCGGCTTCAAACATAAATGTCTCACTAACCTTTGCTGCCTTATGCCAAAGTACAGACAGTGTGAACGCGGCTGAGCACGTTACTCTACAGCTACGCCATCTGTAAAGGCTTAAGATTCAACTGTACGTGCTCACTGGGGTGACTAATTTTTTGTTCGGTAAGCTTAGTTTGTAGAAATTAGGTAGATTTTCCCTTCTTACTGTAGTCCTGCGGATTCTACAGGTTCTTCCGTCAACGTAATCAAACTTTTATACTTATTTCGTATGTACATTTCTGTTTAGAATGAGATGGTATTTGCTAAAAAGCTGAAGGTACTTATTGTTTCTGTTTTCTGATTACGTACTATTATTTGGCTGGGATTGTTTCTGGCCTCTGAAAGCCACAATTTCTGTTTTCTTTGGAGATGCTAAAGAAAGATTGTATAACTTAGCTATTATGGATAAAGTGTGAGCAACTGTTTGGGGTGTGTTCTCGCAGTCGGTAATCATAACCTAGTCATCAGCAAGGAGTAATGTCATAGGATAATTACTAAGCTTGTCGCCAGTGTAAGTATTAAAAAGAATCGGAGACAAACTGCGTCCTTGTCTTACTTGCAGATTTTCCTGGTTTTAGATTTTACATTTCCTGCAGTGGCGATTTATGACCATTGGTACATACTTTTTGCATTCTTTATTATGTGCAGAGGTATTGTACTTCTCACATTGAAGAAAGAACAGCAGCCAGTCGCAAAATTCTTAATTTATTGCAGATCTAGATTTCGATTCTATTCGTAACATAGTCATAATCAGTGCAGTACAAGAGCGTCGTAAAGGCACTGCTTTTACATACCCTGGTGCCACTATGTTGGTAATGTAAACACATTACCAAGGATGTTTGCTGGATGCTATTAGCTAGCTTGATTCTAAGTTTCCTGTATTTGTAGAAAACAGCACCTCCCCACATAGGCGGAATTTTTAAATAAGCTGAAATTCATTAGAGTCCTGTGTGCGCAGTGACCGTTCGAACGGTGTCTGCACTCACAGGCATCCGATGGATTCCAAGTTAAATGTGTGTGAAATCTTATGGGACTTAACTGCTAAGGTCATCAGTCCCTAAGCTTACACACTACTTAACCTTAATTACCCTAAGGACAAATACACACACACCCATTGTAAGTAGGCTGTTTATGTTTCCTTATTGGCAACGTTACGTAGTGCTCTGTATGAAAATCACTGGCTGTGCTGTGTGCAGTCTGTGGCTAGTTTGCATTGTTGTCTGCCATTGTAGTGTTGGGCAGCTGGATGTGAACAGCGTGTAGCGTTGCGCAGTTGGAGGTGAGCCGCCAGCAATGGTGGATGTGGGGAAGTGAGATGGCGCATTTTTGAGAGTGGATGATCTGGACGTGTGTCCATCAGAAACAGTACATTTGTAAGAATGGATGTCATGAACTGCTGTATATATATTATCATTTTTGAACACTATTGAGGTAAATACGTTGTTTGTTCTCAGTCAGAATCTTTCATTTGCTTACTATGCCTATCAGTAGTTAGTGCCTTCAGTAGTTTGAATCTTTTATTTAGCTGGCAGTAGTGGCGCTCGCTGTATTGCAGTAGTTAGAGTAACGAAGATTTTTGTGAGGTAAGTGATTTGTGAAAGGTAAAGGTTAATGTTAGTCAGGGCCATTCTTTGTAGCGATTACTGAAAGTCAGATTGCGTTGCACTAAAAATATTGTGTGTCAGTTTAAGCACAGTCATGTATAAATTTTTCTAAGGGGAAGTTTCATATGACGACCCTGCCTGGATTCAGTTCAGTGACCTCCGTTTTTTCAAGAGTAATATTAACTGTGCCAGATGAAGGTGCTTCAACTTGAATGGTTTTTGTGATGTAGCCAGGTGAGGACACACTTAGTGAATAGGTGCCTGGAAGCAGCAGGCGCCAGTAGGGTATTTGTGTTCTTCCTGTCTTTGTGTGTTTATCTGATGAGAGTTACATTGTAGAATTTTTCTTATAATATGTTATTTACTTTGTAAAGATGTTTAGACATTATTTATTCTGTTTTGTTTTAATGCTCATGCGTGAAGTTGATGTTTCGAAAGTTATTCTGATCTTTTATGTATGTACTTATGTCATAATTCCTGTAACACTGATGTATTTGTTTATTTCTATTGTTTTGTAAAGCCTGTATTACTACAAATGTTATCTGTATTATTATGTTTTTAATGATGTATTTTGTACATTTGTTATTGTATTCTCATGTTAAGCAAATTAAGTAACTTGTAAGCATTCATTTCACTGCACATATTTCTGTTGGTCACAGTTTATGCACGATATGTGAAAAAAAGAGGACTGTTAGTGTTTGCAAGTGTGTTGATAATTCAGCAAGGGACTGGTTAACAGCATTGCCGGTTCTAAGGGCAATTCCAAAAACTTTGTGAGTGCACAAGTGGTGGTTTATGGACTTGCTATATTATCCGCAAGACTCTTCAATGGTGATTTTGCACCTGCACAGCCACAACAGATGGCTGCTGCCATCTCTACAAGGACTACAGTGGGTCTGCATCTTTGATGACCCACCAATACCATTATTTCTACAAGGACTACAGTGGGTCTACACCTTTGCTGACTCACCAGTACCATTATTTCTACAAGGACTGCAGTGGGTCTGCACGTCTGGTGGCGCACCAATACCACAATCTCTACCAGGACTACAGTGGGTCTACTCTGTGATGACCTACCTACCAATATTCTTCAAAACTTCGACAGATTCTGCTGTGGGTTTGCTCTGTTGTGGCCCATTACCTGTCTGCATGTCGAGAGTCAGCACTGTCTTTCCGTTGGAAGGACAACACTCATTCTTCAAGACTGCATGGAAATCCACTACTTCCGTATGCATTTTCTTTTACTGCTCAGACTTTGAGAAAAACACTGCAATTTTACTGTGATGAATGATCAGGACTTTCTTTATAGACTGTGAGAAAATTTTAGCTTTTGACCAACATTGTATCAATAAGTGTGTGCATTTGAATCTTTGTTATTGTAATTATGAAAAATTTTATCAAATCACTATTGGCCACTGCCCAAAACAATTTGTAAAATTTTTTGTGGGGAGCATGGGGGCTATGTAAGTAGGCTGTTTATGTTTTCTTATTGGCAACGTTACGTAGCGCTCTGTATGAAAATCACTGGCTGTGCTGTGTGCAGTCTGTGGCTAGTTTGCATTGTTGTCTGCCATTGTAGTGTTGGGCAGCTGGATGTGAACAGCGCGTAGCGTTGCGCAGTTGGAGGTGAGCCGCCAGCAGTGGTGGATGTGGGGAAGTGAGATGGCGCATTTTTGAGAGTGGATGATCTGGACGTGTGTCCATCAGAAACAGTACATTTGTAAGAATGGATGTCATGAACTGCTGTATATATATATACGAGGGCTGTTCAGAAAGTAAACTCCGATTGATCGCGAAATGGAAACGACTATGATAATCCGATAAAGCTTTGCACAGATGTGTTGGGCAGTGTCTCTAGTATGACCCTAGATAGCATCACGTCACTCCTCTCATTTCTGAGCTCACAGTGATCGCGTGAAGTTGTCTAGAGAATAGTGTCTCCCGCCAAGTACGAGGACCTGGTGAGAAATTTCGCCTGAAGCTATACAGCCAACATTACATAACTGTCGTGCAGTTTCTTCTACAAGGCAATATTCTCAGCCGCATTCTGAAGGGGAAATGAAGATGCTCCTGCATCGTTTTCAATTGGAAATGTTTGACTACCCACAATACAGCCCGTAATTGACTCCCCCTGCGTTTCATTTCTGCTCACATGAACCGCTGGCTATGAATACAACATTTTGGCACAGAAAACGAGCTGTAGGCCAGCGTAGAGAATTGGCGGAAAGCACTGGCGGCTGTCTTTTATGATGAGGGTATTGGAAAGTTGGTACAACGCTACGACAAATGTCTTAGTCAGAACGGCAACTACGTAGAGAAGTAGCTGGATGGTGTAGCTAACTGTTAAAAATAAAACATTTCTAATTTTCACTGTGGTTCCCATTTCGCGATCAATCGGAGCTTACTTTCTGAACAGCCCTCGTATTATCATTTTTGAACACTATTGAGGTAAATACATTGTTTGTACTCAGTCAAAATCTTTCATTTGCTTACTATGCCTATCAGTAGTTAGTGCCTTCAGTAGTTTGAATCTTTTTTTTAGCTGGCAGTAGTGGCGCTCGCTGTATTGCAGTAGTTCGAGTAACGAAGATTTTTGTGAGGTAAGTGATTTGTGAAAGGTATAGGTTAATGTTAGTCAGGGCCATTCTTTGTAGCGATTACTGAAAGTCAGATTGCGTTGCGCTAAAAATATTGTGTGTCAGTTTAAGCACAGTCATGTATAAATTTTTCTAAGGGGACGTTTCACCATGCCCGTGGGAGGACTCGAACCCCCGCTGGGACCTGCCGCACAGTCCATGACTGTAGCGCCCGAGACCGCTCGGCTAATCCCGCGCGGATTCTAAGTTAGTCATCCCTTTTAAGTTTACTATTCCTCTTTTGTTGATCATCTACCATAGCTTTCCTCTGTTTACTTTATCGAAAGAGTTCACATAGTCTATGAATAGTTAATGTCTCTCTACTGAACTCTCTGTTACTTGATGATTTGTCTAGCAACGAACTTATTGCCTGTGCACGATCCACCGCTCCTAAAGCCTATTTGCTTTTCTAGCAGAATAATTGCAGCAATAACTGCTAGTCTCTTTATTACTGTTTTAGAACATATTATGCACAGCAGAGAGATGCCCCTATAGTTTTCGCAATTAATTCTCCTTCCTTTATTGTAAACTGTTATTTCTACATGTAGTCTCGTGTTCTTTGGAATCTAGTGTCCTCCCGAGGCAAGAAATGTAGCCTGAATTGGAAACTAACGGGTGACCAGCCTCTGCTGATATTCGCCTTCACGCGATATTGTAGAATTAATCCAATTAGGACCCAGAGCTGGACCATACTGCAGTGGAAGCTGGTAGGAGACCTTGTGTCCAGTCCACGAAAACTCTGCAGTCTAGAACAGTATCAGTATCATTGGTAGTCACATGGGTAATCCGACATGTCACTACGGAGAAAGGTTTTTTAGAATGATTTTCTGAAAATTTGTACTGTGGTACTATAAACAATCAGTTGATTGTTCCTGTTGTGTTACAGGCCCCTTAATCTAGAATTTCTGGAAAACAAGCTTTACTGGAAGACATTCGTTTGGCTACAAGGACAGTTATGTTCCTCCAACATGACAGGGGCCCTGCACATTCTAGACGTCCGGTGAGAAATCATCTATACCGAACAGTCATCGGAAGATGGATCGACAGAAAAGGCCACGTTTCTTGTTCATTCGAGTCCTTGGAACGTTTGCCTTAAGATTTTTGCCTGAGGGGATAGTGCTTCCCGTATAAAAGAACGTGAAGACTACCTCAAAATAGTTATACATGGTGCTGTCGAGAGAATTCGAAATACCATTTAAGTGAGAGATGGAAATCATGAAAATCGAGTTTGACATTCATGGTTTTGGTTACATTCTAGCAGCTGTATCTCTGTAATAAGTAAAAATTTGAAACTTGCTACATCGAATGTTTTATTCAAATTAGTCTATAGCCTTTTAAAATACGATGGTGAGTCAATAAGTAAGTCGCAAACTGGAATAGAGACACCAGAGCAACGTGCACCAGCCTAAAATTTATTTTCGGTTTCAACATACTCCAGTTGTAAACTTAAACACTTTCCCTATCATTCGACAGGCGTTAAAAGCCTACAGCTTCGAATTATTGTGGCAGCGTTCGCATCTAACTATTGACGTCTCGGGATATAACAAGGTTATTTGGTTCCCTACACTGCAGCAACTCACAAGACCGATGTGTCATGCGGGCAGCGAAATACCCCTAGACGGAGCAACTACAGTATATGCCTCACTGGATAACCAGGGCGCCCATAACACTCCTTGTTTCCGACTTTTTCTTGTCCTTTGCTGAATACTTGTATCCAAATGAACACACATTTCCATGAACAATAGTTCTAGCACAAAATTGTTAAGGCTTTCGTGGCCACTTGTTGACAAACTGCCTATTGGCTTCTGTCTCGGTTCTTCGGCCGACGTTCATCTAATGATTTTTCTGACGTTTTGCCAGCACGAGTGGCTGGCATTGTCAAAGCTTCACCCTCCATTGCCGGTGGTGAACTGGAGCCGAGCTCGCGGCCGCAGACTGTATGTACCTGGCGCGCCAACGTCCGAGGGCTTCTCCGCGGTCATTTCCAGTGCGGTTCTCCTCTTGCTACCTGCGCACCGGAAATGACCGTGGAGAAGCCGTCGGACGTTGGCGCGCCAGGTACATATAGTCCGCGGCCGCGAGCTCGGCTCCAGTTCACCACCGGCAATGGAGTGTGAAGCTTTGACAATGCCAGCCACTCGTGCTGGCGAAACGTCAGAAAAATCATTAGATGAACGTCGGCCGAAGAACCCGAGACAGAAGCCAGTAGGCAGTTTGTTAATAGTTCTAGCCATATAAGGGACGAATTTCGCTGTAGCCGTGCTCCGTAGACAGTCCCTCAGCTCAAAAAAAAAAAAAAAAAATCGCTCGTGATTCGCGGGTACCCATCCGTAGCACACGTGTCGTATTGGTTTGACTGCAGATCATTAACCGTTGGCCGCAGAGTACTGTGTATCGGCTATTTTCCACTTGTCATGTGCTGCCACCATGTAGACGCGTATAGGTGTGAAATTGAGTATTCTGTTGTTTGCGCCTTTTTTATTGACTCACCCTCGTATTTACTATTCCTCCTAAAATATCCTCTATTTATATAACTGGGAACACAATGAGTAGAGAGAACCACACATTAAAAATAGATGATTTACCGCTATAATTCTTATTCGGCTTTCATAATGTGTAGAATGCACGTTGTAGGGAATGCGTGCAGTGCAGAAACACCTGCGCGGTCGTGGCCTTGCGCGCGTCTCCCTGAATAGGATAATTCTATGGAAAGAAGGTGACCGAAAGGGAAGTCGGAGAGCGGCTTAGGAAGACGCAACGCCTCGGGGACAGAGGGTGTCCTTAATCCGGTCCGCTCGGCGGCTTGTGACAAGATGAAAACTCTAAGTGGCGGCGTTAGCTTTTCCCGCGCTCCGCAGGTGAGACATTAATCCCGCCCGGCTCACTCCTGAGAGGATGCGGAATGAGATTTCCCGAAAGCCAAAACAAAGGCAACAAGCCGACTAGGGCAGTACTAAGGCAGCCAGCTCCGGGACTAGAGGCTACAGGCAAGGTGCTCAGTGATAGCCATAAAAGAAAGACTAGCATCTGTACAGAGCATTTGCGCCTCATACTACAATTATTGTAATTTCAGCGATTGTTTCGTCAGGCATTGCTGCAAGGTACGACATAATTTATTAACTTGTTCAACTTAACAATACTGCAGATCTGATCAACAGGTGATGTGTACTCGATTTAAAAAAAGCTGATCAAAAAGACTGAAATAATTACAAGCAAATAAATGTTTACGCAAAAGTCTTGACTTTAAAGGTAATAGAAATAGCCGAAACTATTTCAATTGAAGGCCATAGCAGATTTAGATTTGGATGGATAATATATCTACTTTGAAGATACTGATAAACGAGAAAATTTAGTAATGACACACACAGAGCTTTTGTCGACTGAGTCAAGGCGTTTGACTGATTAAACCAGGACAAAACTCTGGTCAATATTAAAAGAAAATGGAATTCCATGACACTTTGTATGGCCCTTAAGGAGCTTAGAGAATGAAACCAAATTTATAACGAAAACAGGAAACAAAAAAAGTAAGAATGGCATTTTAACTAACCAAGGAGTTAAAGGAGGTTGCAGTCTTTCTCAAATTTTATTTAGTTTTGTATATGAATAAAATGAATAAACAATAGAATGAGAAGATAAAAAACAACATAGGACTATACTAGATAGGTGCCAGTACATAAAAATATTAATGTATGCTGACGACCAGACTACATTAACTACTTCAGAAGAACAGTTGGAAAGAAATATTTTAAAATTAAACCAATCTGGCCAAAATCATAATTTAAAATTATCTACAGAAAAGACAGAATCAACAGCATTCCGTAGGGAACAGCAGGTGTGCTCAAAAATAACGACACAAAACAAAATCATCGAACAAGTAGGTCATTTTAACTACCTACCCTACGACTTTGTTTTTTGATTATGATACAGACATAAAGAATAAAACAGCAAAATTTTAGGACATATGTGGAACAATAAAATTAACGTTAAACGAAAAGGTAACTAAAGAAACTGAACTGGAATTCTATAAAACATAAACTTTTCTTGTTGCTTTACGGATGTGAGGCTTGGATAGCATAGGAGGCAGACATAAATAGACTGGAGACGTCAGAAACAAAATTCCTCTGATCACTTGAAGCATGTAAAGTAGAAGATAGTATAAGAAAGGAAGATATTAGAAATGAGCTTAAAATATTTGCAATAACAGGAAAAAACCGACACATACAAGCAGAAATTGAAGCAACATGTAGACAGTACCCAACAAGACAAATATCCTAAAAAAGGTTTACAATATATACCCAAAGCCCTAATGGGCGTATGTCGATTCAGGAAGCGTTGGAGCTAACACACTTGATCCGGAACATATTCCTAGAACCTAATCCATGAATGTACATGATGATGATGGTGATGATTATGTTCAGCTTCCTAATTTTTCATATTTAGAAAACGTACATCTACAACAAGATCTTCATCCACATCTACACATATCAATCAAAACATGGCCTGGTGGTATCATGGGCGTATGACGCTGTAAAAAAAGTATATAACCAGAGCAGAGACGACGCCCAGACGCAGGTCGCAAATGGTAAAATCTTCTGACATCAAGAACTTTGACAGAGGGCAGATTTTTGTGGCCCGGTACCTTCAGCTAGTACTTAGGAGACGGCGAAACTGGTCGGCTGAACGCATGCTACTACAGCAAGCATCTATGGAAAGTGGTTGAAGGATGAAGAAACTATGAGGTGGACGTCCTGCCCGATCACAGGAGGAGAATCACCTGCTCTGCAAAACAGGATAGGCAGCAATATGTGGCAGATGTGACGAAAGAATACAAAGGAGTGCAGGCACAAATGGGGGTCCGCAGTAGACGGCTCCTATGTCATCCCATGTGGAACAAACGACATTACGATTACATCAGCCACGGGATTATCGAAACTTAACCGTCATTCAATGGACTAATGTCTCCTTATCAGATAGGTCACGTTTCTTGTTACACAAGATCAATCGTTGGGTCCAGATTAGCCGCATTCAGACGAACAGCTGCTCGAAACGTGCACCGTTCCACAGACACAAAGCAGATGAGTCAGTGTTATGATACGGGAGAGACGGAACTAGGCCTCTACGGGTAGTAATTGAAGGCACCATGACTGCTGTGTTCTTCGCGTTTATACAGGGTGATTCAAAAAGAATACCACAACTTTAAAAATGTGTATTTAATGAAAGAAACATAATATAACCTTCTGTTATACATCATTACAAAGAGTATTTAAAAAGGTTTTTTTTCACTCAAAAACAAGTTCAGAGATGTTCAATATGGCCCCCTCCAGACACTCGAGCAATATCAACCCGATACTCCAACTCGTTCCACACTCTCTGTAGCATATCAGGCGTAACAGTTTGGATAGCTGCTGTTATTTCTCGTTTCAAATCATCAATGGTGGCTAGGAGAGGTGGCCGAAACACCATATCCTTAACATACCCCCATAAGAAAAAATCGCAGGGGGTAAGATCAGGGCTTCGTGGAGGCCAGTGATGAAGTGCTCTGTCACGGGCTGCCTGGCGGCCGATCCATCGCCTCGGGTAGTTGACGTTCAGGTAGTTACAGACAGATAAGTGCCAATGTGGTGACGCTCCATCCTGCTGAAATATGAATTGTTGTGCTTCTTGTTCGAGCTAAGGGAACAGCCAATTCTCTAACATCTCCAGATACTGTAGTCCAAATGCTTGCTGGATGCGTGCTACATTTTCATCACTCGTTCTCGGCCGTTTAGAACTTTTCCCTTTGCACAAACACCCATTCTCTGTAAACTGTTTATACCAACGTTTAATACACCACCTATCAGGAGGTTTAACACCATACTTCGTTCGAAATGCACGCTGAACAACTGTCGTCGATTCACTTCTGCCGTACTCAATAACACAAAAAGCTTTCTGTTGAGCGGTCGCCATCTTAGCATCAACTGACGCTGACGCCTAGTCAACAGCGCCTCAAGCGAAAAAATGTACAACTAAATGAAACTTTATAGCTCCCTTAATTCGCCGACAGATAGTGCTTAGCTCTTCCTTTTGTTGTTGCAGAGTTTTGAATTCCTAAAGTTGTGGTATTCTTTTTGAATCACCCTGTACTTAATTCCTTCCTGGACGGCAATGGCATTTTCCAGCAGCATAACTGTCCGTGATACAACGTCGGCTCGTGCTACAGTGTTTGGAGGATCGTGATAGTGATGTCCTGACCATCAGATTCACGTGATCTGAACCGGATGGAGCACACTTGGGATTATCTAACGCCAGCTTCGCATCCCCAAACCACCGGTCAGTAATTTACAGGAGTTACGACACATGTGCTTAGATATATCATCCTAGACAACTTATGAAACTTACCTAGGGCTCTTCGAATCCGTGCGATGCAGAATTGCTGCTGTAATGTGTTTCAAATAAATGAACTAACACGCAAGTGTTCATTTGGTCAAAGTATTTCGGCGCACCAGTGAATATCTATAATATATACGAAAAGCGACATTACGGCATGTGCTAGAGGATACATCATCTACCACTGTCACTTCTTCCATTTGTGCGACTGGTCGCAAATAGAGCACAGGAGGAATGGCTGAGATCGAATCTCTCTATGTTCAAGGTCTTTTCGGGAGGATTAAAAAAAAAATGGCAGCGGAGTTGCGTGGGTATTTCCGTGACATTTCTATACTAACTAAACGAACCTGTACTGAGTGAGTTTGTGGGACGCGATTCAGAATTTGCCTTGTTACCTACGTAGTTAACACTTTCAGGTACGATACGTTGCAGAGTGGACAGTAAACGGATGTTCGGTCGAAAGGTGAGTGACTGATGTAAACTGTATCTTGCTCTACTTGGACAGTAATCAACATACGAGTGCATGCATCATGGTCGTTTCATTTCGTTGTCTGCCAAGTACGGTGTAGGCAGCGCTGTCAAATACACTGTAAGAAAAAAAAAATAGCGACGCACCATGAAGAACTGAGATATACAAGCACAGATAAAACAAATGATTGTAATTTCAATAAAATCGGGTGTTCAGTCAAGAGAAAGAGCTTCCTAAAATGAGCAAGTCACTAACGCGTTGGTCCACCTCTGGCCCTTACGCAAGCAGATATTGAGATTGATTGACAGAGTTGTTGGAGGCCCTCCTGAGGGATATCGTGCCAGATTCTATCCAAAACCCCGACCTGGTTGGAGGGCTGAATGATTGTCTGAAGGATATTGAAAAGTACACTGGAACAACAAAGCACTGCAATTAAGTAATTCATGCGCAATAACTGGGCTTCGACTTTAATCATACGTCTCTTCCTGTGCGGGACTCACAGGACCTGTGCGAGTATAGGATGCAGACGAAAGTGGTTACATGTGGAAGTTTGGGTCGGTCCGGAGAGCGTGTTCAGTTGGCCGAGCCAGTCAAGCTGACCACTCGCGCCAAGCGGAAGACGGGGTTCGAATCACGGCCCGGCACAAACTTTCATCGTCACCAGCGCATAGCGCAGCCAAAGTTCAGCCATATTCGCAAACGCGAATATGATTCTCGTAACTCACAAAAGAATTGCATGATGTAGTTACCCGTTTCGACCAACAAGTTGTCGTCTTCAGCAGATGCATTGAGTACCTCTAACCCCCTACGATCGCATAGCAATTATCAGTCGACAGAACGGTACAGTCTACAGCAGTCAACAGCACAGTGCATGGGCCGCCAAACTTCGTCATCTGTTCTGAGTCCCATCTGGGGTCTTTTGCAAAGGTGTGTTGTTGCTTGCAGAGCTTCCCATACTTTTCTGCACTGCTGTCCACTATTATGTTTTACTCACCCACAATATTAGCTAGTTTCGGTCTGCACGAACCTTATCAAGAGACTTTGCCTTAACTATAAGACAATGCAGAGTAAGGTGACGATATTCAGAGTTACCCAGTAAATTAACAGATCTTACAAGCTACAAACAGATCTATTACAATGCGGTAAATGCTAGCAGTACCTGCCTAAACGTAGAATTCGTGTGTGAGGATTTTGATCACGTGTGTGTGTGTGAGTGTGAGTGTGTGTGTGTGTGTGTGTGTGTGTGTGTGTGTGTGTGTTGGGGCTTATGGGCGCTCAACTTCGAGGACATCAGCGCTCTGACACACATTAAAGGGAAAGAATGTGGGCAGACCTAATAAAACTGAAGCACACACGCAAAGAAAGGAGGGAAAGGTGGAAAATGCTACATAATAAAGTAAAACGTAATGAAAGAGAAAACGTAGCAACAAGAATGCCACAGTAAAGTGCGCCACGTTTTATTAAATTGCGTTTTATTTTCTGACCAGCGGGCCGCGGCTGACTTGCCAGCGGACCTGCCATCTCTTTTAGGCAACACTCGGACGAATGTGGTTAAAGTTTTAAAGTTCTGTGCCATGTCAAATGTTTTTACAAAGATTTTAGGGAGAGGATCTTAATTTGCTCAGTGTGTGACAAGCTCGCCCATATTTTATGTAAGTGTCCAGCCAATGATTTTGATCAATGCGTATTCAAAACAATATGCCACGCTCGTACTTTATGAACGAATGCAACTGAAATTGAGTCATCGAATGAAATGGTCGTTTTACCTGACCGCATATGATTGCATACAACCCCATAAATATGAGCCTCCCGTTATAGAGAGGAAGAGGCTGAATGACAAGCAGGTCAGAAATATAGTGTCTTTTTTTTTTTTTTGACAGTGAACAACAGTACCTATGTACTTAAGCGGCCCTACATACTGTCGTTAATGAATACGGACCAACTGCGATTTAAAGCATCACCGATCGACGTGAAAACATCCGGAGATAATGCTGCGTGCTACAACCGATATAGCCTTGCGGGATTAGCCGACCGGTCTAGGGCGCTGCAGTCATGGACTGTGCGGTTGGTCCCGGTGGCGGTTCGAGTCCTCCCTCAGGCATGGGTGTGTGTGATTGTCCTTAGGATAATTTAGGTAAAGTAGTGTGTAAGCTTAGAGACTGATGACCTTAGCAGTTAAGTCCCATAAGATTTCACACACATTTGAACATTTTTTTTCTTTTTTTTTGCAACCGATATATGTGCTGTATTTCTGTGGGCCATGGAGACGAATATTTCTTTTTGCCTTTCTTGTTGTTAGAATTTATTGTAGTTTCCTGATGCTAGCAATCCGAAGTAATCGCTTGTCATGTTAGAGTACCACTTTACTCCGTAAGTGGAGAGGAGAGAAGTGTGAGCTATCGCATTACATAGGCCATTTTAGGGTGTTCTGAAGTAATTGCACTATAAATGATCGAAAAGTGTGAGACACATGTCTGACGCAGACCTGGCGGTAATTGGACAAATACAACGGCGCAGTTGCTTAATGATCTGTATATGTATGTGTTGCTTCTGTCTTGTGTGTGGGTGTACAAACACACACACACACAGACACACACACACACACACACACACACACACACACACACAGAGAGAGAGAGAGAGAGAGAGAGAGAGAGAGAGAGAGAGAGAGGGGGAGAGGGGGGGGGAGCATAATTTAGAATTAGCTATTGATGGGAGCATTTACATTTACAGTCTATCCGCATGAGTATCATGTTCAGATTTTATAAGGCTCTGAAGTATACAATATCAGCTAAGAGCCAGCTCTCTAACCGAGGTACTCTACTAAATTGGAAACTGGAGGAGCAGCTGCAGTTGCATCGGAATGGTGCCGCTGGGAAGGGGCCATAAACAGCTGTAATCCCTATGAGAGTACAAGGTAGCATGACTTGTGTAAACGCAGTTACCTGGACGGTTCTACATCGTTACGTAGCACGTCAACAACTATTATGCCAAAGCCTTTGTGTGGTGCCCACATACAGGCTGGACACATCTAATCCTTTATAAACAGCTGGAGATATCGAAACAATACCATCGACAAAGGCATGAGTAGTTTTCTGCGTTATAGCATTGTAAACTTCCTTATAAGCCCTGGTATTTTAGTTGCAACAATTATATTACATTATTTGATGTTCATCTCTTGATCCTGAACCATACTTCTCTCATCAGAAGTAATTACAGATGGATTGATGAAAGGAAAATCGGTTAAAGTATACATAATCCCTATTCAAAGATGACATCGTTAAGGATGTGGAACTAGTTCGGCCGGCCGCGGTGGTCTAGCGGTTCTAGGCGCGCAGTCCGGAACTGCGCTACTGCTACGGTCGCAGGTTCGAATCCTGCCTCGGGCATGGATGTGTGTGACGTCGTTAGGTTAGTTAGGTTTAAGTAGTTCTAAGTTCTAGGGGACTGATGACCACAGATGTTAAGTCCCATAGTGCTCAGAGCCATTTGAACCATTTGTGAACTAGTTCACTTGAGGATAGGAGAACAAACCGCATGTGATTTTTAAGGGGTAATCCTGTAGTAAGTCACAGTAAGAAAATATACACAATGCTACCTTAACTACGATTTAAAACCTACTCATCATTAATAAGATTCCAATCTTTTTATGTTCTCTCGCTCCCGCGTAAGTGGGGAATTGTTAGTGACATATACACTCCTGGAAATTGAAATAAGAACACCGTGAATTCATTGTCCCAGGAAGGGGAAACTTTATTGACACATTCCTGGGGTCAGATACATCACATGATCACACTGACAGAACCACAGGCACATAGACACAGGCAACAGAGCATGCACAATGTCGGCACTAGTACAGTGTATATCCACCTTTCGCAACAATGCAGGCTGCTATTCTCCCATGGAGACGATCGTAGAGATGCTGGATGTAGTCCTGTGGAACGGCTTGCCATGCCATTTCCACCTGGCGCCTCAGTTGGACCAGCGTTCGTGCTGGACGTGCAGACCGCGTGAGACGACGCTTCATCCAGTCCCAAACATGCTCAATGGGGGACAGATCCCGAGATCTTGCTGGCCAGGGTAGTTGACTTACACCTTCTAGAGCACGTTGGGTGGCACGGGATACATGCGGACGTCCATTGTCCTGTTGGAACAGCAAGTTCCCTTGCCGGTCTAGGAATGGTAGAACGATGGGTTCGATGACGGTTTGGATGTACCGTGCACTATTCAGTGTCCCCTCGACGATCACCAGTGGTGTACGGCCAGTGTAGGAGATCGCTCCCCACACCATGATGCTGGGTGTTGGCCCTGTGTGCCTCGGTCGTATGCAGTCCTGATTGTGGCGCTCACCTGCACGGCGCCAAACACGCATACGACCATCATTGGCACCAAGGCAGAAGCGACTCTCATCGCTGAAGACGACACGTCTCCATTCGTCCCTCCATTCACGCCTGTCGCGACACCACTGGAGGCGGGCTGCACGATGTTGGGGCGTGAGCGGAAGACGGCCTAACGGTGTGCGGGACCGTAGCCCAGCTTCATGGAGACGGTTGCGAATGGTCCTCGCCGATACCCCAGGAGCAACAGTGTCCCTAATTTGCTGGGAAGTGGCGGTGCGGTCCCCTACGGCACTGCGTAGGATCCTACGGTCTTGGCGTGCATCCGTGCGTCGATGCGGTCCGGTCCCAGGTCGACGGGCACGTGCACCTTCCGCCGACCACTGGCGACAACATCGATGTACTGTGGAGACCTCACGCCCCACGTGTTGAGCAATTCGGCGGTACGTCCACCCGGCCTCCCGCATGCCCACTATACGCCCTCGCTCAAAGTCCGTCAACTGCACATACGGTTCACGTCCACGCTGTCGCGGCATGCTACCAGTGTTAAAGACTGCGATGGAGCTCCGTATGCCACGGCAAACTGGCTGACACTGACGGCGGCGGTGCACAAATGCTGCGCAGCTAGCGCCATTCGACGGCCAACACCGCGGTTCCTGGTGTGTCCGCTGTGCCGTGCGTGTGATCATTGCTTGTACAGCCCTCTCGCAGTGTCCGGAGCAAGTATGGTGGGTCTGACACACCGGTGTCAATGTGTTCTTTTTTCCATTTCCAGGAGTGTATTATTACAATATTATAATGTTGTTGTATTGAGTGTAGTATTTTACAAATGTAGAACATAGTATTGTATCTATAGGGCTTCTGGCATATTTTAGACGTAAATGACTTTGAAAAGGGCAAGTACCAATTCCACGCCAGAGGCAATGACGTCATCAATGACCTAGAATACGTTACGTCATGAAGATGGTGGTGCATGAAAACTAAAAGTCCAAGATGATGTGGATGTGAAACTGAAAAAAAGTAAGATGATGTTGGTAGGATGTTTAAGAAAAAGGAAATTGCACACACACACACACACACACACACACACACACACACACACACACACACACTGCATACTGTTCCGTCTGTATTTTCTCTCTCTCTCTCTTCACGTCAAACACTGTACTGCCTCATCGTTAAATTTCATCTCTCATATGCACACGCAGCATAAAAAACAGTTATAACTGTATCTCCAAACGTGCCTCATCTTCAGTAAATGTCATCTCTCTCTCTTTCTCCCCCCACCCCCCTTTCCCACTTTATCTATGTTGTACTCTACTAATATTTGTCAAATACTGTACTGCATCACGAGTAAATTCTATCTCTCTCTTTCCCTGTCTGTCTCTTTCTAATCCTTACCCGCATGAAGCACCAAAAATATGTGACAGAGGAAGTGGGAAGAAAAGCCAGACAAAAATACTCAAGATACAAAATCTCTGTATATAAAAGGCAATGTCCCGACTGACTGACTCACTCAATGACTCATCATTACCCAGCCCAAAGAAGATAGAAACTTAAAATTTTCAGAGGGTGTTGTTCTTGAACTGTAGGCATTGTTTAAGAAGGAATTTTTCGAAATTTCGCCCATAAGAGGGTGAAATAACAAGTGAAAGTTGTTTTGAAAATATGTTGTCATTAAGGCAATTTTTAAGCTAGTCCTACGAAAATTGGTACTTGGTTTTTCGGTCAGAAATAAAGACTTACGAGTTTCAGCATTTTTGTAAATTGAGCGACTATGATGGTGAAGAAATGAGTGATTTAAAAAAAAATCATTATTGAAGAACAGCTAATGTATTTTGTAGCTACATTTTTGAAAAATCTATGTTTGACTTTTCAGTTACAAAGAAGGAAAAAGTGTTTCAATGTTTTTGGAAATAAATGATGAAATGCTTTATGTAAATATTTCACTATGAAATAATTTTTAAAGCTAAACCTATGAAAACTTGAATTTAGTTTCTCAGTTACAAATTAAAAAAATATGTGTTTTACTGTTTTTGAAAATTCAGCTGCTATGTGGGTGAAATAGGGAATGAATGTTTCTGTGGAAATATTTCATTATGTAAGCATTTTGAAGCTAAATCTATGAAAATTTGTGTCTAGTTCCTCTGTTAGAAATAAAAAAAATAAGTATTTAATTTTTTTTTTTTTTTTTTTTTTTTTTTTTTTTGGAAATTCGACAAGTGAGGGGATGAAATAAGAGTTACAACGTCTTATGAAACTGTTTCACTGTGAAAGTATTTTTTTAAGCTAAATGTTTGAAAATTGATATTTGGCTTCTCAGTTAGAATTGAAAAAAATACGTATTTCACTGTTTTTGGAAATTCAATCCCTAAGGATGTGAAATAGGTGCAGACTGGTTCCCTGACTCATCATCGTTCAGCGAAAACTGCTAAGGATAGAAACTTGAAATTTGGAGAGGGTGTAGATCGTATACTGTAAGCATGATTTAATATGAGATTGCTCGAAGTTCCACTCCTAAGGGGATGAAATAGGAGATGAAAGGCTTTTGAAAGAAAGTCGCTATTAAGGCAATTTTGGAGTTATAACTGCGAAAATTAATATTGGTTCCTCAATCACAAATAAAAAATGTGTCTCAAAATTTTTATAAATTTAACGCTGAAGAGGGTAAGACAGTATGTGCAAGTTTTTTTTCGAAAATAGATCATTATTAAGGAACTACCACAGTATTTTTAAAGCTACATCTATGAAAAATGTTATTTGGCTTCTAAGCTGAAGTTAATAAAGAATGTTTCTATGTTTTTTAAAAGTGAACCCTCAAAGGGAGTGAAATAGGGAGTGAAAAGTCTTATGAACTGTTTTCATTATTAAAGCATTTTCGAAGCTAAATCTATGAAAATCTGTTTTTCTCTTCTCTGTTAGGAAATAAATGCATGTTTCACTGTGTTTGGAAATTCAGCCCTAAGGGGGAGAAATGGGAGATAATAAGTTGAGAGAATGTATTGTATTATTAAAATTTTTTTAAGATAAATCTGTGAAAACTGGTATTTCAACTCTAGGTCAGATAGAAAGAAACACGTGCTAGGTGATGAAAGTTTCTATGGAAATATATCACATGAACACAAAAAGCATGATTAACAAAGATCTTGGACTCCAACTACCAGAATCGCTTTTTGGTAAGAAGTACATTCAGAAAAGATCATCGTTCTGTGGCCTTAATTAGCGCGAAATGTTCAGATGATCTTGCAATTTGAGAACAACATAAAAATTGTGTTAAAGAAAAAAGAAAGTCTCTGCAGACCATACAGTCAATACGAAAGAAGCAGTGGAGCTTAAGCTCGTTTATTATAAAAAACATTACATTCCAAAGGAAGTTAGCTTCTCACTTGGTTGATTGTCCAAATTTACATACATCATTCAGGACAGTCAAATTGATACCCTCTAGCTATAGTAAGGAATATTCAGAGTTCAAACTGTAAAGTACTTTTTACATTTGCATATAGATAAGAAACCATGGTTATTATGATTCTGTCTACTTAGTTTCTACGTGGTGCAAACTAAAGAACAAATTACTAAAGAGCTGCTGCGCTTCTTTTAGCAGTGACTTACAATTTGTCTACTGTAGCAATCAGAATAATCCAAAGTTGACTAGTGTGAAAGTAGACCTCTCAGACAATCAAGAGCAAGGAAAGATTATAAACTATGTTCTATCTGCTTATAGTTTCAGTTATTTACCTGTAAACTATGTGGAAATCTTTAGCGCAGACTTCAGAAAGGCCCACATAAAGCTGGCAAAACATGTTTTTATAAACCCATGACATTGTTTACACAATGCCATCGAATTGGGATTGGTTCCAACAAATAATGTAATTCTGCAGGTTTTAAGAAAGACAACCAAATGTATCGAACAGACTTAATCCATTCCCTACAAAAGCAATTACTCCTTCAAGTACAGTTAATGTGTTATTAGTCTGAGAAAGAACTGGAAATGGAAGAGATCGCACTCTAAACATAAAAACTGAAATATCTCATGAGAGCAATTGCCATGAAGGAAAAATATAAACTGGTATTGGAAAGAGAAGAAACCATTGCAGATCTGCAAGCAAGGCTCTCAAGGCTTTAAACAAAGTAAGTGGGAAAATCTGGATTCATGCGGGGAGTCCGGAGCATTTACTATAATGCAATTTAAAGTGGACACTTATTTGAGTACTGGCAGAAAACGTTTACTATGTTAAAGGATACACAAAAAATCTGTTTATAAACCTCCATTCCTATTTGGATCAGCTTAAAAAAACTATGTTTACAATGTATCTAAATTTATGTTTACATTGTATCTAAATGTGGTGGTGTTGACATTGTGCATACAGCAGCAAAAGAGCCATTTGCAGAGTTAAAAACCGTTGAAATAATTACATTTAATTGGAAATTGCTGGCTAAGTCTGCAAAAATAAAGTTATATACCGTAGATCATGATTGAGGAAAATAAGAGTTGTAACACACCCGCAAGAAAGTGTGGAAAGGTTTAACAATAGTGTAATGGAGGAGAAAAAGGAAAAATTAAAATCTTCGAATGTGCTCAATTAAAAGAATTGTTAAGAAGGATCAGAGGTAGATTTAAAGGTCATAAAACAGATAGTTTACAGAAAAAATTACTGGTTGGAAAAAGAATGAGATGATTTACATGCAGATTTAAATGAAAAGATAAAAACTATAGAATGTGAAGTGGCACTTTTGAAGTTCACACAGCTAGGATGAAAGCTCTGACAAAATTTACATGGCTCGCTCCACCAAAGTGCTCACTCTATGAGCAAGCTTCGGTTCCAGCAAAGCTGGAGCAGTGGACAGCAGAGAGTTGGCTGGTGCCCAGTAGCCAAGATGAAGTGAGCTAGGGCATGCCGTGCTATGGAGCTGGGCATTCTGTAAGAGCCTGGTGGCCAGTGAGCTAGGTCATGCCGTGCTATGGAGCTGGGCATTCTGTAAGAGCCTGGTGGCCAGATAAGACAGCATCCCCAGCCAGGTACAGAGAGGTGGTTGGTCATTACTGTTACTACGGACCACTAGGAGTAAGCAGTGATTCTGAGGTACCTGACAAGTGGTCATATTTGGAGTAGGTCATGGCACATAGAGTACACATTGGTGTGTTCGTTACAGACGCAGTACTGCGTCGCATCGCTGTGTAGGCAGAATAGTGTGCACTGTATTGTGTTTAATTACACATTGTAGGTGTGTATTCTTGTTCTATAAAAGAGAACATTCCGTAATTATTTTTTATGATGCTGAAGGCATATCCATTGTCGTACATTGGTTCAGACCATACTGAACCCAAAGCCTAATCTACCATTGGTTGTAGATCTCGTTTGTGGATTGTGCCAGCGTGGTACACGTATCTGTAGTTTTAGAGTATTAAAAATTGTATCTTGCATTCCTATATGTTGTTAAAGGAATGGCCACTATGAAGATGCACAGGCGCAACAGGACGAATTCGCGGGCGGGTCCCTACGGGCACTGTGGCTGACCTGTCCGAGTAACTTCAGCAGGTCGTGGGCGAGCCGTTGCCGTTGACAGTGAGAGAAAGGCAAAAGTGAGTAGGGGAGTCGATAACATTAGGTTGATACCCGGAGAGAGCGAATTAGTTTTCCGGTTTTACGAAAGCGAGAAACCTTCCAGTGGGTAAGCGTAAATTACCAGCCAGTGCTACTCATTATGTCAGTATGGATGCTTGTTTGTTGTTGTTAGTGGATGGAGCAGGAGGTAGGCAGATAGTGAGTGGACTATAGGATAGGACAACGCGGATAGTGATTATAATAAGTGATTCATTGGCGTCGTCATCCATGCAGCGTAGCAAGATGTATTTAAATTTGGTACCGTGAGAGGATCTTAACCCAACAGAGAAAGTACAGTTGTCTGAGCGAGAGGATGGAACGGGGAAGTACAATTCGCTACGTTGCCTACCCGTTAGCAGGAATGCTGATTAATCAGAAGTCGTCGTTAGATTCGGCACGCGCTACGATGAAATGTTTGTACAGTATGATATCACTGGGTGAGCAGTAACAAACGGATATTGAAGTATTACAATTGCTGTACTCATATACTTGGTAAGCAGAATAGCGAATGCGATAACTGAAAGGTAAACGATAAATGACTTCCATCGACAGTTGTTAAGAAGGTGTACCCAGTTGGAGGATGCGGAAAGTGGTCGATCTGAATTACAGACCTTAGCAGGGAGTAAAGGAGCCGTTTGGGGAAAAAGTTAACGAGGTATCTACTGCTGAACGCACCGAAGGTATAGCAAATATTATGAAAAGGATCACTGTAACATCACTTAAGGGAAATGTTCGCTTAGCCTCCTCATACTTCAAAGATTTGGAGGAATTAGCATATCAGATCGAACGGTGTGGGTATATGGACCAAAGGAAGGGTGATGAACAGCAAGTAGATATGACGAACAGAAGTAATATGTGGCGAAACCGAGGTTCAAGCCCTAACGGTCGTTTTTTCTGTGGCACCATAGGACACTTTAGGAAGGATTGCCCACGCCAAAAGACGCAGCTGAAAACAAGCAGTCGACCGTGTCCTAAGGAAGCAACGGGAGTTATGTGCTCGATTATAGCCTCTGGTGGTTTCACAGCTAGGTTCAAACATAAATTGCACAGGTCACATTCACTTGCTGCGACATTAATACTAAGCCAGTATGTCGTCTACTTGATACTGGTAGCACAGTGACGGTTGTGAGTGAAAATGGTTTTCATGCCTATTAATGGGTGTGTGGTTGGCCGTGTTTCTAAGAAGATGAGACTCCATCTGTTACGACCGATTCAAGATTGTTAAAAACGCTGGAATGGGTATTAGCTAAGCTGAAAATTAGGAAATTTACATCGAAAATTAAACTGAGGATGGTGGATGGGTTATCCACCAATTTGATATTGAGATCTGATGTAACAAGGATGACAGGCCTGATTTCCAGTTGGGGACAAGATCACTTTAGCTTTCAACGTGGTAGGAATCGGACATACTCGTTTTGTTCACATTTTGAGTCTCAGGTAGCTGTCTTACGACAAGGAGTAAGTTATACAGGGTATTCGGTCATTCCTCTTACAGGTATCTACGGCTTGTAGAACGAGGTGAGTGCATAATATTTTGAATAGGAACCCATGTCCGGAAACGTACTGTTTCCGTTCTACGAGGGTTTCACTTGTGATGTGTAACGCGTCCACGTCTGCCGAGGGAAAGAGAAAAGTCTCAGAGTTGCTTGTCATGGTATGCAATATGGTAGATAGGATGACGTGAAGTACGTCAGACGGTCACCTGATGTCACTTAACATCTGCCTTGGTGCGAGACCTATTCACTGCCTGTGCGTCTCGGACACAGTAAACATGGTTCGGTAGAAGTTTTCGGAATACACAGACATGCTCCTTGTGTATGACGAAGCTTCCTGGTGAGCAACAATTACACCCGTACCACCTACAAAGGGTACACGCTATCGGTCCAGCCGTTTTGTCCCCAAAACGGCCTACTGCTCTTGGTTTCTGCACCGCTGCATAGACACACCCACGTCGAGTTCTGTTCACAGATGAATGTAATTTTACTAGGGACCGTTTTCTGAATACGCGATATGGCCATGACTGGGTATACGAAAACTCTCGTGCCACGCATGTTCAGGGATTTCAGCAGCGGTTAGGTATTAACGTGTGGGTGGGTGTTCTGGACGGTCATGACTCTGCAGCACCTCACATCTCACGTGCGGTCCAGAAACATCTCGGCTGAAGATATGGTGAAAGATGGGTAGGCCGAAGTGGTGCAACTGTAGGTCTAATGTTTGTAACAACGTTGTTGGTCGCCACATCAGACAGCTGTTATAATGCATCAGTACTTTTCTGTACGTACAGTATCCTGGATCTCTTTTTGTTGTAATACTGTAAACACGCAATGTTTAAGTGTTAATACAAACAAATGTGCGTAAGTGATAAATGGATGTTTCGTTATGTTTCATGTCGAATTGTTATCTAATAACTGTACTGCATCACGCCTAATCAATTTTTCAAGTAAAAGTGGATGAGTTGAACATCTGAACAGAAACCGTCGTACAACGGAAACGGTACGTTGCCGGATATGGGTTCCTTCTCAAAATATTATTTCCTCATTCCTCTCTTCAAGTCCTAGAAGTTTTTAACGGGAATTTTCGAACATTTTTGTACTTTCAACATAGCATTATACACTCCTGGAAATGGAAAAAAGAACACATTGACACCGGTGTGTCAGACCCACCATACTTGCTCCGGACACTGCGAGAGGGCTGTACAAGCAATGATCACACGCACGGCACAGCGGACACACCAGGAACCGCGGTGTTGGCCGTCGAATGGCGCTAGCTGCGCAGCATTTGTGCACCGCCGCCGTCAGTGTCAGCCAGTTTGCCGTGGCATACGGAGCTCCATCGCAGTCTTTAACACTGGTAGCATGCCGCGACAGCGTGGACGTGAACCGTATGTGCAGTTGACGGACTTTGAGCGAGGGCGTATAGTGGGCATGCGGGAGGCCGGGTGGACGTACCGCCGAATTGCTCAACACGTGGGGCGTGAGGTCTCCACAGTACATCGATGTTGTCGCCAGTGGTCGGCGGAAGGTGCACGTGCCCGTCGACCTGGGACCGGACCGCAGCGACGCACGGATGCACGCCAAGACCGTAGGATCCTACGCAGTGCCGTAGGGGACCGCACCGCCACTTCCCAGCAAATTAGGGACACTGTTGCTCCTGGGGTATCGGCGAGGACCATTCGCAACCGTCTCCATGAAGCTGGGCTACGGTCCCGCACACCGTTAGGCCGTCTTCCGCTCACGCCCCAACATCGTGCAGCCCGCCTCCAGTGGTGTCGCGACAGGCGTGAATGGAGGGACGAATGGAGACGTGTCGTCTTCAGCGATGAGAGTCGCTTCTGCCTTGGTGCCAATGATGGTCGTATGCGTGTTTGGCGCCGTGCAGGTGAGCGCCACAATCAGGACTGCATACGACCGAGGCACACAGGGCCAACACCCGGCATCATGGTGTGGGGAGCGATCTCCTACACTGGCCGTACACCACTGGTGATCGTCGAGGGGACACTGAATAGTGCACGGTACATCCAAACCGTCATCGAACCCATCGTTCTACCATTCCTAGACCGGCAAGGGAACTTGCTGTTCCAACAGGACAATGCACGTCCGCATGTATCCCGTGCCACCCAACGTGCTCTAGAAGGTGTAAGTCAACTACCCTGGCCAGCAAGATCTCCGGATCTGTCCCCCATTGAGTATGTTTGGGACTGGATGAAGCGTCGTCTCACGCGGTCTGCACGTCCAGCACGAACGCTGGTCCAACTGAGGCGCCAGGTGGAAATGGCATGGCAAGCCGTTCCACAGGACTACATCCAGCATCTCTACGATCGTCTCCATGGGAGAATAGCAGCCTGCATTGTTGCGAAAGGTGGATATACACTGTACTAGTGCCGACATTGTGCATGCTCTGTTGCCTGTGTCTATGTGCCTGTGGTTCTGTCAGTGTGATCATGTGATGTATCTGACCCCAGGAATGTGTCAATAAAGTTTCCCCTTCCTGGGACAATGAATTCACGGTGTTCTTATTTCAATTTCCAGTCGTGTATATTAATTTTCGAACACCCTGTATGTCCAATGATTTCCTGGAGCTATTTAAGGCAACGGACAAACGCTAGGTGGAGGATATATCCTTAAGGACTATTAAGCGGAAAATAAAACTTGGAGCAGTGATCAGGCTGTATATGCTTAAAATGTTATACTTTACTGTGATACTTGGGGTGCCATCCAGCCACAGAGGTAGTACCTATGTTATTTGTCTTTTGTTATCGGTGGCTGGACGTTTGAGAGTCTATAAACAGGCACAAAAAATCCAAGAGGAATTCGTATGGAAAGGAATGTACCGGGATGTCAGGACAATAGTGTATAAGACACGTTGAATAAGTAAACCACCGAAAGATGCTAAACAAGACACTGAAACCGATAGAAAGAGAGCTGGAGATATCGGACATCGATTTTGTTGATCCGTTTCCAACTTTGTTCGCAGAAAATAGGTTAGCTGTTGTACGTGTGGATAGTTTTTCATTGTTCCCCTGTTTGTTTCATACTAGGTCGGTAACAACACAAGTTGCAATACTTTTTTGGGGAAAGTTCTTGGTAACTTTCATTTCAGACAAATTTCGGTATTCAAAAATGACACTGTGTTTACATTTAGAGTCTCCAAGAGTTTCCTTTTGGGTTGGGAATTAAACATTTGGCCACTGCGTCACATTACTCGAATTCGTACTTCGCTGAAAAAGTTAACAGTAATCTGAGAGTGGCACTGATTGTGTATTATCATTTAGATTACACAACTTGGGACGAGACTGGTCTCGTCAATCTTTGGATTTAATACAGTAAAGCATGAGACGCGAAAGATATTTGCCTTTGAAACTAGTTTCCCTTTGGCTAACTTATGGCGTATCGAAGTATTGCTGCCCCGTAAGATATAATCTAAAGAGCTCAGGGAAAGTTGGTGTAGAGTCCGGTAGAATGTATTGGCCATCCATTAGCAGAGATGTCTGGGATACAACTGCGGAAGGCGTTCCAATCTATATAGAACAGTGGGGAGGGGAGGGGAACCTGAGAAATTTTGTCGAGGTGAATGGAGCGGAGGGGAAGATTATGCAAAAACTGTCGCCACACTTTAAGGGGCCCTACGAAACTGTTCATTGCATCACCTTTGACATGGTCTTAATTAACGATATGGCAGGCCCAAGGGGATGCAGGGTGTATACTTCGCAGCTTAAATAGGCCTATGGTCCGAAAGAAATGCAGTGTGGCTATTGTACAGTTAACTGCCAGCTTGGGTTTAATTTATTAAAATGTTATATTTTAGCGATCCTCCTCCTGTTGGCTTGGGAGAAGGCGGTGGAGCTTCAGGGGGCTGTGGGGGTGGGACGGAGACTGTGTCTTGCGAAACGGCACTTCTAAAATTCCTGCTGCCAGGATCGAAGTTTTGGCGGATTTTATGTGGCACGCTACACCAGATGGGTCTCTCTCTGTGCGGGCATCGACACCAGCGCCTCTCAGGCCAAGGTGAGGCATGGAGCACAGTGGAAAGGAGAGAGTTGGTTGATGGCCAGCAGCAACGGCGGAGTCAGGTGTGGCCTGGGATACCATACATCACCTATCTGAAGAGCGGTTGGTGTTTTTTTCTCAGTGACCAGAGAAGAAGAAAACCCCAGCGAGATACAGGAACTGTCGATGTTAGCCGCATCGGGTCTTTATGCGGAATCAACGGTGACAAATGAAACTGTGAGCTGGACTGGGGTTCGAACCCAGGATCTCCTGCTTACCATGCAGTTGCGCCAACCACTGCGGCACCCGCACATAGTGTCTGTCTCAGTTGTGCAGACCATCTTGGCACGCCTCTCGGCAGATTCACACTCCCATCTAGTGCCTTTTTATCCGCAGTCTCGTCCACGTCCTCCATGCTCGCTGCTTTGAAATTCCCATATAAGTTCGAACGTAGTTGCACATCTGCATTGAAGGTGGTGGGTTCATTGCCCATCGAGGAGAAAAAAATTGAATATACGGGGCCTGCCTCGATGGTTAATGAATCCAGCATCTTCAGTGCGGATGCACATTTACGTTCCACCTTCTGCGGGAATCTCATATTAGCAAGCATGGAGGACGTGGACGGGGACTGAGGATAGGTGGCGCCAGGAAAGAGGCGCCCAGAGATAGACCGCGGAATTGCGATAAACACTCTGTCTGGGTGGCGCAGGAGATCCCGGTTTCGAATTACGATCCAACATAAATTATTACTCGTCGCCGCTGATTCCGCATAAAGTCCCGATTAATTGTTCCTTCCATTTCTTTTCCTTTCACCCCCCTTCACCTTCAATTTACATAACTTGTCAAATGCCTGAGAAACACTGCATGACACTAAAGCACACTTCTAGTGTTCCATATTTACAGTTAAGAACAGACATCGCGCGTTCGTATAGTTAACATGTGGTCAAATTCAGAGGAACATGCGGCAGATATGCACAGTGAAGTGGATAATGCATGTTGGGATACGATGTGTTAGTTAAAGTCGCAGTACTGCATGGTATGGCCGTGAGGGCGGAATAGCGTGCCTTGTATTGTGTTTCATTTCATGTTGTAGACGTGTGTTACTGTTGTGGAAAAGAGAATGTTCTGTAATTGTTTCTTTTATCAGTTTGTAGGAGTGTCTAGCACTGCAAATAGGTTTAAGTTACTAAGATTTTATTGTTGTTATCGTAGACCCGATAGCTCGGCAGTGATGTAGACTACAGTAAAAAAAATGGCTGTAGTACCCGTAGTAGCAAGTAGCTGGTGGAGGTCCTTGGTGGCAGAGGTGGATTATATTGTGATCTTACTCATTTATTGCATTGTATTGAGAGGTCTCGCGACTGTTACATTCTATGGGCAAAAATTGTGAATATATTATTCTTGTTTGGTGCCCCCTTATATGAACCAATTAAAACTGAGTTATGTTTATGATATTCTTAAAGTACCTTTATTTTCTCTATTATTATCTGCTGCCAAAATCGTAGCAGGATTATCTCTGGGCAATATACCATTGAGTTCTTATTACAGTGTAAGATTCTGTTGATGTCATGTTGTTTCTGTGGAAATATTTATGACATTAACAAACGAATTCGTAAAATAAGCGTATGGATGCACAACTTCCAGTCGAAGCCCCATTACGCCCAAAATCTACGCTACAAAATTAAACTGAGTGTTATTAAAACTATGAAACAGACATAAAGAAAGAGGTGTTTTGTGTGTGTAAATGTCTATGCATAAAACAATAAGGATTTGTATAAGAATATTTGTTTCCGTATTTGTCACCTGGCCAAAATCCTAAAAAAAGTCCTGTATTTAGGATTATGATCTTTAATGGTAAATGAAAGTGGGTGGTTGGGTGATGTTGAAAAATAGCCAGTACTAGGCAGCTGGACCAGAGAACACCCGGTTCTTACCTATGTGAGACAGTTAAACTAAATCTACAGGGTGTTTCAAAAATGACCGGTATATTTGAAACGGCAATAAAAACTAAACGAGCAGCGATAGAAATACACCGTTTGTTGCAATATGCTTGGGACAACAGTACATTTTCAGGCAGACAAACTTTCGAAATTACAGTAGTTACAATTTTCAACAACAGATGGCGCTGCGGTCTGGGAAACTCTATAGTACGATATTTTCCACATATCTACCATGCGTAGCAATAATATGGCGTAGTCTCTGAATGAAATTACCCGAAACCTTTGACAACGTGTATGGCGGAATGGCTTCACATACAGATGAGATGTACTGCTTCAGCTGTTCAATTGTTTCTGGATTCTGGCGGTACACCTGGTCTTTCAAGTGTCCCCACAGAAAGAAGTCACAGTGGTTCATGTCTGGCGAATAGGGAGGCCAATCCACGCCGCCTCCTGTATGTTTCGGATAGCCCAAAGCAATCACACGATCATCGAAATATTCATTCAGGAAATTAAAGACGTCGGCCGTGCGATGTGGCCGGGCACCATCTTGCATAAACCACGAGGTGTTCGCAGTGTCGTCTAAGGCAGTTTGTACCGCCACAAATTCACGAAGAATGTCCAGATAGCGTGATGCAGTAATCGTTCCGGATCTGAAAAATGGGCCAATGATTCCTTTGGAAGAAATGGCGGCCCAGACCAGTACTTTTTGAGGATGCAGGGACGATGGGACTGCAACATGGGGCTTTTCGGTTCCCCATATGCGCCAGTTCTGTTTATTGACGAAGCCGTCCAGGTAAAAATAAGCTTCGTCAGTAAACCAAATGCTGCCCACATGCATATCGCCGTCATCAATCCTGTGCACTATATCGTTAGCGAATGTCTCTCGTGCAGCAATGGTAGCGGCGCTGAGGGGTTGCCGCGTTTGAATTTTGTATGGATAGAGGTGTAAACTCTGGCGCATGAGACGATACGTGGACGTTGGCGTCATATAGACCGCAGCTGCAACACGGCGAACGGAAACCTGAGGCCGCTGTTGGATCACCTGCTGCACTAGCTGCGCGTTGCCCTCTGTGGTTGCCGTACGCGGTCGCCCTACTTTTCCAGCACGTTCATCCGTCACGTTCCCAGTCTGTTGAAATTTTTCAAACAGATCCTTTATTGTATCGCTTTTCGGTCGTTTGGTTACATTAAACCTCCGTTGCAAACTTCGTCTTGTTGCAACAACACAGTGTTCTAGGCGGTGGAATTCCAACACCAGAAAAATCCTCTGTTCTAAGGAATAAACCATGTTGTCTACAGCACACTTGCACGTTGTGAACAGCACACGCCTACAGCAGAAAGACGACGTACAGAATGGCGCACCCACAGACTGCGTTGTCTTCTATATCTTTCACATCACTTGCAGCGCCATCTGTTGTTGAAAATTGTAACTACTGTAATTTCGAAAGTTTGTCCGCCTAAAAATGTACTGTTGTCCCAAGCATATTGCAACAAACGGTGTATGTCTATCGCTGCTCGTTTAGTTTTTATTTCCATATCAAATATACCGGTCATTTTTGAAACACCCTGTAGATCACGTTCCTCTACTGCCATCGAATATACAAAAGTATAAATAATTTACGGACAGTATTACAGCAACGCACCAAGAGAGATGATGCATTATAAATTTCCGATTTATAGATTCGCATAGCTTTCCGACCTGCTTTCTCAAACTTGCAGGCAGAATTCAGATAGTCCTTCTGCATCTGTACTGGAGGTGAATCGGAGACTGATGACCTTCGCTGTTTGGTCTCCTTAAACACTTAGTCATCATCAGCAAAGGCCTATGATACCAAATGTCTATGCACATGTCACTCGGTCACTCGGCTGTTGTAAATTGTCGGCAGGAAGTTAATGAGCGCGTAACTGGCACTCGATAGTGCCCCCCCTCCCCCCTACTCCCCTGCCCCCCTCCCCCCTGCCTTAGACCATTGGGTTCAGATCAGAGAGTTTTGGCGGCCAAGACATCAACATGAGTTCACAGACATAGGCAGTTATTCTGTTGGGAGATGTGATAGCTGTCGGGGTAGACGTCTAGCACGAAGGCTGATGTGTAACAATGTTCACGTAGTTCACAGCCATCATGGCTTCTTCGATTACTAACAGAGGTCCCGTGGCAGCCTAGGTAACTGTCTCCCATAGCGTAACACTACCATCTGTATGCATCTGTGGCGTGGTGTATGTTTCGTGCACCGTTAACCCGGATGATGGCAACTTGGTGTAACAAGAAATGGCGACTTGGTGTAACAAGAAATGCAATTACTTCGACCGGTGACATGTATCCATTGATCCACAGACCAATCACGATTATCCCACTCCCATTGCAAACGTAACTGACTACGTCGTCGGGTCAAACTGGAACATACAGGGAACGTTTGCTGCAGAGCACTATATTTGTAACGTGCGCTTCACAGTGGGCTGCAGAACACTTCTGCTTGCACCACCACTGTGCTCTGTCGTCGGATCTGCCACAGGTCGCCACCTTTCTTGTTTTACAGAAAGGGCTAGCCTCCGACCTCCACGTTCTGTGCCGAGGCGTGACGTCCAACACCGCGTGGCTTCCCCGTCCTTCAGTCGTTTTCCGTAGATATTCACGACAGGGACACGTGATCAGCCACCAACATTCGCTATGTCGTAGACGTTCGTTCCCAGGAACTGGGCCATAACAGTCTGCCATTTTTCATAGTTGTTTACGTCAGGGTATTTCCTGATTTGCGGCCCATACTGTCGCTAGAATGATTTCCCATTCCTCTCTCCTCAGTTTTCAAGTGGTCAAAACAGACTCTGGAAGAAACATGTGCAACTGCCATGGATTCTTGGCGTCGACGTTGTGGCTGCAGGGAGAGTACTTTGAGAAAAACCAGACGTTTCAAATTACTTTTCTCTGACAGGAGAACAGATACCTTAGACTGTGTACGCACCTCGCATATGCCGCCTGGCAAGATGGTACGAGTATATCAGCACAACAGTACAAACATTACAGGCTTCCTGACTGTTCCGAACACTGCGTCTACGACTGGAGGAGAAAAAATTCATCACATCACAGGCAGCTCAGAGAGCGAGCTCCATTAATGTGCAGTATTAATTATTTGGACGTTGTGAAACGTAGCTAACACAGAAACGGTAGGATGTGTCGGCACAAGTGAAATAGGTTCTGTCATTGAGCTCAGCGTGCACTGTTTTTAAGTTGTCTTAGAGGGATCCGCTTATTTTTCCATAAAATGTGAGCTCCCCAGGGGGCTGCAGGGTTTTCCCGGGCTGCTCTGCGTGCGGTCGGCTGCTAAGTGCGCGCTCAGCGGGAGCTGAGAGGGTCTGCGGGCGGCACTGGAAGAGCAGCGAGGCTTATCTAAACACTGTGCGGCAGGAAAGCCGGCGGCACGGAAGCAGCAGCGGTAGACCTGTCACAAGCAGTGAATGGAATGTTCAGTTTGTTTGTCCTGAACACTTCCGTATAATTTCATCCTTCCTTTCGTTTAGAGTTATGATCTCTCTGGACATCTCTCCGACTCTTATCAGGTCTCACCTAGCGTTCAAACTATCTCAAATGATGTCTGAAACGAGTCAGACAAGAGTCTTGTCCGTTCTCTGTTGGAAGTCGAACAAGTAATTCTGTGTTCTTGCTCTAAATGATGTTCTTAATATTCATTATCATCATCATCGTCCTCATTAGCCACTTATAATCCACTTCTGGATACAGGAAAGATTTCTCCGTACATTACCATCTACTTTTGTGTTGCTTGTTCCTATATGTAGTCACTCTATCTTCTGTAAGGTCGTATATTATTTGTTTTATTATGACGAAGAATGCAACACAGAATTGCCGTCGTTCATCTCCTATGATGTCGACTCGCTATATACCCAACCCATCGCTGTTTCAGTTTCGTAACCGTCAGTATCACGTCTTCAACTGCTATCTTTATCTTTTCCTCGTTTTTGAAACGTTTGAAGAAACGAATCAGAATTTCTAGTAAAAAATATGGCTGACAAATGACAACGCCTCTAGCCATTAAAAAAACAATGCACCAAAAACCATACAGTTCACCCACTCGTGATCACTAACCACAGTAAATAACGCAATATTGACAAACTATAAATCTGCACCCACCCTCCCACCGACCCTCCCACCCACCCACACACACACACACAAATACATACACACTCCGCCCGAACAGGCCATGAAGGTCCAACGGTAGCGGCCAGCCGCCGTGTCATCTTCAGACCACAGGCGTCACCGTATGCGGATATGCGCACATAGAGGGGCATGTGGTCTGCACACCGCTCTCTCAGCCGTACGTGTTTCCGAGACCGAGCAGCTACTTCTCAGTCAAATAGCTCCTCAGTTTCTTTCACAAGGGCTGAGTGCACCCCGCTTGCCAACTGCAGTCGGCAGACCAGTTGGTCACCCATTCAAATGCTAGCCCAGCCAGACAGCGTTTAGCGTTTAACTTCGGTGTCTGAAGGGACCCGGTGTTACCACTGCGGCAAGGCCGTCAGCACTCTCTCTCTCTCTCTCTCTGTCACACACACACACACACACACACACACACACACAAACACGCCGTAAATAGGCAAACAGATGTCCTCAATCAAACCCCAGGAACGAATCTCCAGTAAGAGAGAGAGAGAGAGAGAGAGAGAGAGAGAGAGAGAGAGAGAGAGAGAGGGGGGGGGGGGGAACGCACTGTGATCATTATCACCACATAGCTTTACGTAATTCCACATGCAGACAGTGGCGATACATCCTACTGAATTTAGCTTTATTTTTAGGGTTCCGCACCTCAGCTGGTAAAAGCGGAACCCTTACTGGATCACTTTGTTTAAACGTCTGTCTGTCTGTCCATCTGTTAAAGCCCCTTTCTCTCAGGAACGACTAGAGATATCAACTTGAAATTTAGGTCTAATACTGAAGTCCCTTGCTGGCGTAAGAAATTTAAGCTTCTATGTCAATGCATTCAAAATTTTTGACAGTCGCCAGCTCAATTATCAAAATCTATACCGTAAATCTTTTCCACTTAGTACCATTAAATATGTGAATTACATATTCATAGTGAAAGTACAGGAAAAAATAAAAAATGTCAATTTGTAATTACATTACATAAAATATGTTTCTTCTTTTACTTGTTGTCCGTCTGTTAAGACCCCTTTTTCTCTAGAACAAGTAAAGATATCAAGTTAAACTTAAGGTCAGATACAGAGGTCTTGGTACCTTGGCGGTGAAAGAAAATTAAGCTTCTAAGTGAATACAATCAAAAGGTAGGGCCAATTATATCACTTAGTTTGTTACTCGTAACCTCAGTCATAAAAAACATATTGATGCGGTACCTATATACATAATTAAGTTCGTACAGACCCTCAGAACCCGAGTCCTATTCGCACTTTTCTTTTCTTGTCGACAACAGACGCAGTTTATCAGACGTGTCAACTGTCTGACGAAAAAGGTGAAGCACATAGAGGGGGAGGTGAAAGTACACAACCTTCATGTATTTTCTCACACTTCTTACTCACCTGACAAGGCTTGTAGCATTTTTAACTTTTTCGAGTGATGAAAATGGCAGTCCGTGGTCTCATTTTCTTCACTGTCTGACAAAATAGGAGACGCACCAGAAATGGAGGAGGAAACAAAGCGACACTTTACGGGTTGAAGTGGAGTATGATGTTATTTCAGCCATGTCAAAATCGAATTAAACTGACAAAGAACTAGGCAGAATGAGCTCACTCGTCAGTGTGCTTCCACTCCGACCTGGATTCATGCAATGATTCAGTTGTGGAGGGTGTCACAAAAACATTTTAGGTTCTCCGCAGGCTAGCTGGCCTCCGATTGTTGCAACTGGTCCTTGATATCCTGAACACTGGCACAGGGACATAGTTGATGCCCGAGGTGTTCTACCGGGGATAGACGTGAGGACCTTGCTGGCCACGAGAGAACCTCAGTATTATGCAGACAGTACGTATAGGCACGTGCCATATATGAACGAGCGCCGTCGCGTGAGAGGAAAGTCATTGCGATACAGACTGCCTTTGAGGTGCCGCTGTGCCCTCAGAATTCCCTCAACGACTATTAGTTTGAAATCATACCAGATGGCTCCCCATAGCGCTGTGCCTCTTCAAAACATTGTCAGAGTGGGTCCTCTCCCTGGGTCATCGCCGTATTCGCTGACGTTGGACATCCGCGGTAGTGCAGAACCGTTTCTAACTGCCGAACGCAGTACGACGACATTCATCGGCAGACCATTATTACTACACCATTCCAAACGCAGCTGCTTGTGTTTTGGTGTTAGCGGCGGCTTAGTCACGTGACGGTGATCCCTTGTCGGCTACTGCTAGTCTCCAATCAATTATATGGGATGACAGAATGTTGCTCGGAGTCCCTTACTTGTCGTCGGGTGTCCTTTGCGGTGGTCAGACGTGGTCGAGTGGAACCTTTGACGACGGGTAAGCCTTCCTTCACGTTTCCGTACAGAACAACGCCGAAATGTACCACAAATCAGGATATTGCGCGATACGAGCAGCCGGCCAAATGTAGATCAAAATGAAACCCCTTTCAAACATTATCAATTGCTGGTAACGCTGTCTAGTACGAATACGCGGTATGACCGTGTCCTTAACAATCAACATTTGATGCTGTTCTGGCCCATTATATACGAAGCCTAGTAACAACAATAAAAACAGTCTACACTAATGCACTCCGGTGGCTGTTCTAGCTTATACAGAGAATTGCGATTTTACTCATTTACATAACCGACGCTGATGTGTGTGAATACGATGTTACATTGAGATCCTGCCATGTCTTTCGACGCTTCACTTTCTTTGGCAGGCAGAATATTTCTTCACTGTGTTTAATATTGTTATTTTTGTCTGTCATGCAGTCAAAGTGAGTGAGAGAGAGCATGGTGCGTGTATTTGATGTATTAATCTTGAACATAGTTATACGAGAAGCGTTCAGTAAGTAATGCAACAAATTTTTTTCTCGGCCAGTTTCAGTTGAAAAAAAGCGGTATTTATTGTTGGACATCGTCGAATATTCCTCTTCAGCCCCATATTTTCATGAAGTTCCGATAGGTGGCGCCGTTATACATGGCCCTCAAGATGGTGTCAGTAACGCAGATACATTACAAGCAGAAAACTGTCATTTGAGTTTCTATTTGTGAAAAACCAGAGCATCGCAAATATTCATAGGCATTTACATAATATCTACGGAGACTTGGCAGGGAACAAATGCACAATGAGTAGCTGGGCGGGGCACAAATCTGTCCCAACTCCCTTGTGCCGGCCGGCCGAACACAACTGTGACTGCTGCAATGTTGAAACAAGCGGACACGCTCATTTGAAGTGATCGACGAATCACAATCGAACACCTCGCTGCCCAACTGGACATCTGTGTCTGTAGAACTGACACATTCGTCCACCAGATGAGGTTCTCAAAGATGTGTGCCCGCTAGATTGCTTGCCGCCTAACAGAAGATCACAAAGAGCAACGGAGGACCACCTGTACGGAATTGCTTGCACGTTTAGAACCTGATAGTGACAATGTCTTGTCGAGCATCATCACAGGTGATGAAATATGGGTTCATCACGTCGAACCGGAAACAAAACTGTAATCAGCGGAGCTCTCCTACTAAGAAATAGTTCAAATCTGAACTCTCAGCTGGCTACGGTCTTCTGGAACTTTGAAGGGGTTATTCTCTTCGATGTTCTCCCACGTGGTGCAACGATCAGCTCTACAGCCCGCTGGTCACCACAAAAATACAAACGAATTTATCCATGTCAATGCAAGGCCTCTCACAAGTGAACCAGACAGGAGCTCAAAAACTTCATTCTACTATTCTTCCTCACTCGTCCTGCAGCCTGGATCTCGTACGTTTCGACTTCCATCTGTTTGGCCCAATGAAGGTTAAAGTTCGCGGGAAGCAGCACTTGGATGATGGTGAGGTTATTGTTGCAGTAACCCTTGGTTCCGACGTTGACCAGTAGAGTGGTACCATGCGCTCATACAGGTCCTCTCAGTCAGCTGGCGTAAGGCCGTCATATTGAACGGTGATTGTTTAAAAATAGGGTTTTGTAGCCAAACGAGTTGGGAACAATATGGTCTATTGGAATTTAAATAAAACGAACCTGTTCTCGGAAAATAAATTGTTGCATTGCTTATCGAACGCCCCTAGTAATTTATAATAAATGAGCTTGTGAAACATGTTGTGCAACAGAGAATGGAGTCACGAGCACAGTATGACATGTTTAATACCAAGTAGCTCGTGAAAATATCGTAGAGGCAAAATATATATTTCTGACCTTCGGATAGATAAAGATGCAATTATTGTTTATATACTTTTCGGTAGATACAAATTTTATTGGAATGATTTCAGTAACTTCTTAATTGGGTTTGGTGAAGGAGGGACTACCTCAAAAACAACAGTGTTTTTCAGCCTCAGAAACGGAAAGTTTTGGGCGTTGTGAAGGAGGGAGAAATTAGCAAACACTTGTCTGGAGGAGTCGAAAGTCTGCTATCATAGCCTGTGGTTCTTACGTGTGCTAGTAAATGTGTTATAACTTACTTTCATTAAGAAACCGAGTGGTTAAAAAATGAATGAGGTCTAGCGTAAACAACATCTCCGCAGTCAGTTTTGTGACTTTGTTCCGAAGGGCGCAAAAAATCTGGGTGGCCTACTACGCAGTCGCAATTCCGAACTTCCGATTACGGGATGTTCCTGAACTCTTTACTTTTGAGCGAGAATACCAAAACTACCATTATTGCAAGCCGGCCGGGGTGGCCGAGCGGTTTTAGGCGCTGCGGTCGCAGGTTCGAATCCTGCCACGGGCATGGGTGCGTGTGATGTCCTTAGGTTAGTTAGGGTAAGTAGTTCTAAGTTCTCGGAGACTGATGACCTCAGAAGTTAAGTCCCATAGTGCTCAGAGCCATTTGAACCATTAATGAAAACTGAAAAGTTTGTTGTCTGTTAGAAGTTGTGGTTCCGTAGACAGCCGGTGCGTGTTCAGTACTTCTGTTGGCTACTTCTGGCAGATGTGCTGTTCGAGTGAACGTGATGCTACAATGTATGATGAAATGTACGATTTTTCATCAAGAAATGTGTGATAGGCCGGACTTGTTAGAATCAAATGTATCGTTCAAAAGATAACATAGCAAATATTTTTTGGATTATAGTTTGTTTTATTTAGAAGTTTCTCTTGGACCTGTTATAAAGAACTCTGTCTGCAGAAGAAAACAGAACTTTTCAAGCACACTGCTATCATTCGTAGTAAGGCCTGTCTTTTAAACAGTGTTTTCACATTGATCTACATTATTTCTCGCCCCAGGGTAGGCTTTAGTTCTAAGGAAACTCACCGAGGTAAATAAATTAACTGCAATAGCCTTAGGAAACGAAGAAGTCAAAAACTTTGTGGGACGACAGTGACCGAACTACATCCAGCCAATATTCCAAAACGCTGGTTGTTAAGTGTTAATCTGAGATGAAGACTTTGGCGCAAGTTCTCGTGCGGCATGTCAAAGAAACTGAAGAAGTAGAAAACAAAAAGAATCCAGCTAGTCATTGCAAGTCCTAACACTGCAATGGACAGATAAGCAATTGCTTAGAAATTGCAGACATCAGTCAAATTGTTAGAACAGCTGCATTCAGAGGCAACAGGTCTTGCCTGTAATAAATGTGTCACATCCTGTAGCCATAAGTGATAGCTACGAATTGGATTTTAATTGTGGATGTTTTAGAGTGTGGAGGTTACTTTGAAAGTGTAAATATTGTTATCCTTAACCTCCTGGTTGGACCGTACAGGCATTGGTTTATTAAAACAGCGGATCCTGCTCCTTCCGCCCCCCCCCCCCCGGACCCACCATCCCCCGACCCATCCCTAAAGACAGTAAGTATCAACTTCTGCAATTTACAGTGCTGAACTATGTTAATGAGCTATCCATCTACGACATGTAAGCTCAGCGAACAAAAAAATTAGTCACTCCTAGGGAAATAATTACAAGCGTAAATTAATATCATGCAGGTACGTCGCATCCAGGTTAGGTTAAGCCACTCGTTGAGGTTTTGATGACTCAATTCCACTAACCTGCGAGGATGCTGACGTCGATGTTTTACCGGCTGATCCAAAATGTCCACAGAACTTCTGTAAAGTTCATGTAAGGTGATTTTGCAGGCCAGTCGAGATGTAATAGGTTGGGGAAGTACTCAGAAATTCTTCCAGCCCTAGGAACTTTGTTGCTGCAGTCTTTATGTGCCCTCGAGCGAGGTAACCGACTCAAAATATGTTCATTGGATTCAGTTCCCATCGCAATGTTTTCTCTCTAACAGGCTGGGATGCACCTTCAGTCACTGTTAACACTCAGCGCGAAACACCGACAAATCCTGCAACTCCAAACACCGTATAGCCATGGGCACGGCGAAATGCCCTGACGGAAAAACACCACAACACCAAGAAGGAGTTGTGCGACACAAATTGGTAGAAGTCTTTCTACACCTGAAAGATGATCTCTGCCCCAATTTCATCACCAGTCGCATAACAGTGGCGCTGGTAGCCTCTCTATGTGAATGGAAATCAGGTTTACTTTAAATACACGCTGAAATGGTCGTGAAGGTTATTTGCCTTTGAGTTTGGACGTGGTGAGCTGATGCCAGTGAAGATTGTCTTTGGGGAGACAAAGACACCATTATCACTGAGTTTGAACGAGGTCGTGGAATAGGGCTACAGGAAACCAGATGTTCTTTCTGCGATACTACAGAAAGCCTCGGCAGGTATGAAGCCAATGTTCATGACTGCTGACAGCGGTGGTCAAGAGAATGTACAGTCGCTCCGGACCGCTAGGAGGCACTACCAGGAGGGAAGACCATTGCGTTTGGCGCATCTGCAGCAGCAATATGAGCATCAATTGACACGACAGTGACACAACTAAATGTTGCAAATCGGTTACTTCAAGGACAGCTACGAGCCAGAAACTAGTCCACCACCATTTGCGACTTCAGTTGTGTCACGCGATAGCTTACTGGAGGGCCGGGTCGAGGTCTGTTGTGTTTTTTGATGAAAGTTGGTTCAGCCTCGGTGCTAGCGACGGCCGTGTGGTGGTTAGGAGGAGGCCGCTTGAGAGCCTGCAACAACCTATCTGCGTGATGGACATGCTGGACCAAAACCTGGAGCTGTGGTCTGGGGTGAGGTTTCGAATGACAGCAGGAGCACTCTCGCGGTTATTCCACTCCCCTGACTGCAAAGCTGTAAGTGAGTCTGGTGATTCTGTTTTGCTGCCATTTGGGAACGGCTTCCCAGGAGGTGTTTTCCAACAGGATATCGCCCGACCACCTAACGTTGTCATAATACTACGCACTCTACAGATTGTCGACGTGTTGCCTTGACCTGCTCATGCGATGATTCAGTTGTGAAGGGTGTCACAAAAACATTTTAGGCTCTCCGCAGGCTAGCTGGCCTCGATCACCACTTCTGTCTAACGTTGAGCACATGTGGAACATCATCGGACGGCAACTCTAGCGTAATTCACAAACATAATTAAATGTCCCTCTATTGACTGGGCAAATGCAACAGGCATGGAACTCCATTCCACAAAATGACAACAGAATCCGTGATCATTTACATTCTTGAATTCAACATTCTACCGGCTACATCAATTATTAATGTACCAGCATTTAACGTTTGCATTTGATTATCTCTCACTCACATTAACTTGTCATCTTGCAATGCTAGTCACTTAAATATGTTTCATAGAGAAATATATTCCCGAAATTTCACTACTCTACATTAATTATTTTTTGGTGTTGTGATTTTTTTCCCATCATTGTGCGACTGATTCATTTTGTCACTCTATCACGTCCTTAGTTTGAAATGTGAAAGCTTCACTAATCGTACTGCCTTATGGTGACGTAGAAGCAGTGCGCTTGCTGTTGAGTACGTGACTGGATCGCTGCACCATCTGTAAAGGCTTAAGAGTTCATCTGTGCGTGCACACGGGGACGACTAAGGTTTAGCCCAATGAGCTTACTATTCGCAGCTGGATGCAGAAAATTTGGTAATGTGATAGATCATAGACTTTTCCAGGAGGATTTATGTTCATACCGTCAAGGTAACCGTTGCATCAAGTCGTAAAAAGACAGGGCGCTTTACAAATTCGGACAATTAACTTCCGATCACAGAGTCCTTTAGATGAAATTACAATTAAAATAACTGCAGTCACGTGTCGATTACATATGTGTTAAGCAAAGAGGTGAACTTAATATGCAGATATCTGCAAGAAAATCGACAGCGAAGATTTGAAACTACCAGTGTATTTTGGAAGGGTTGGATTACAATCAGGTGATGTCCGAACCACCATACTGTTACCATGTACGAGGGGACATCGAATTGTGTAATCTGAAAGTATGCTAACTGGCCCTGTTATCTGACATGAAGTAATTAGACACACTTAAAAATAATGAATTAGGAATTCAATGAATACTACGTGAAACAACTCACAATTAATTCGATTTATTATGTTAAAGTGTCTCAAAAATGATCTGACTAACAATAATAAATCTAAAATAAAACTTTGGCACATCTGACAAAAGGGTCTGTAGTAAGATTGTAATAATCCCGTATAAAAACGAAACAATTGCGGTCACGAAGTTGTACTATGATTATCATTATGTTAGTACATAATGTAGAACACGTTGTATCTGTGGCTGGTGTTAGAAGCAAATTGGCCATTCGAATGTGAAAGAAATTCTCGAGAGTAAGGCGTCAGGTTATTGAAATTCTATAAAAATGACATTAGTGTTCCTACGGATCATCTCGCTGTCGCGACTCTATCTCACCCTATCAGTCTGAAGGTGGAGGCTGTAGCGGGAGCAGAATCAGTCAATGGTGGAGCAGCAACGACCGGTGCCTGGGATGAGTCAGCCTCAAATCTTTCTTAAGCCCCTCAGCTCATCTGTTCGGAGATGGAACCTGGTGGCGTCACAGGCCGTCGGAGATGTCTGATGGTGAAGGCTCCCGCAGATGAAGTAATTTCGTACCGGCTGCTTACGACAGGGGAGACTCGTATTTCTGCATTTTGAGTTCTTTACGTTCTTCGGATTGGCTGGGCTACGCACTAGGTTGGAGTAAAAGTTCGTTGCGTTTTTGTTTTGAATGTTGGCATTCCGGTCGCTACGCTTTTATTTATCGATTGTCATTTTTTATTTGGAGTTCACTTTTCCTATTTGTGTTTACATATTGTCATTTTGTCATTTGGATATAGTGAGTGGAGCTGTGGACGCTAGAAAATGGAGTGCCAAGTGGAACACTGGAAAATTTCCGACATATTCTTCTGTTTCAGTTGAGTAGTGGGGTGAAGACAGCCGAGGCAACCAGAAACATTTTCACCGTGTATGTCACCGGACTGAACATGGCAAGCTAGTTAACAAGTACCATTATCTCTCTATACAGTTTTCATTGTGTACTTTTGAACTCGAACTATTTTCTTTGATTTTTACGCAGTCATAGTTGTTTATTGGTCTGCTGGAGTCTTTTCGCTCCATTTCTAATGTGCTTGGGCTACTGTAAGCAAATTTGTCTGTTCTAACAGTTTCCGTGCGTAACAGAGCTATTTCCATCAATAATCCGGTGTTGTGGATTGGTGACTCCCAAAATGGACATCAACTTTCATTTCAACTGAAATGTACAGCCAAATCAAGTTTAAATCCTACTGTAACCATACCACCTATCCCAGAATCAGCATACAGCATACACCAGAAACACTTGTAGTAAGACAAAAAAATCCGACGCTGCCACAGTCATGGTGAAAGGAGAAACCCGCCGGAGATAAGACACTACGTATCTGCGAGAAAGAAAGGAAGCAAAACATAGGGAAAACTAACAGACAAAATTTGCAATACGAATATATCTATGTATGGTTAAGGTATGATATTACTTCGTTTTTTGTGAATAAGATGTGTGCTAGTGTCACAGTATCTCATTTAGAAGGTAGGCTGTGATATCAATTTCCATCCTATCAGGAGATTCTATTTGAGTTTTGAGCTCCATTATGTTCTACACGTTGCACATACACTGAAGCGCCAAAGAAACTGGTGTGAGCATGCGTATTCAAATACAGAGATATGTAAACAGGCGTTAAACGGCGCTGCGGTCGGCAACAAGGGTTAGGCGTAGTTGTTAGATCGGTTACTGCTGCTACAATGGAAGGTTATCAAAATTTAAGTGGGTTTGAACGTGGTGTTGTAGTCGGCACACGAGCGATAGGACACAGCATCTCAGAAGTAGTGATGAAGTGGAGAGTATCCCGTACGAGACTACCGTGAGTATCAGGAACCCGGTAAAACACCAAATCTTCGACATCGCAGCGGCCGGGAAAAGATCCTGCAAGAACAGCACCGACGACGACTGAAGAGAATCGTTAAACATGACAGAGGCGAAACCATTCCGCAAATTGCTGCAGATCAATGCTCTTGTACGTGTGCCCTACACGATATCAGTCAGGTGTACCAGTTCCTTTGGCTCTTCACTTTAGTATTAGCAGGACCAAGTACGGTATTGCACGGAGCAGCAGTGTCGCTGTGGACAAATTAGGGCAAAATCGTATCTCAAGGGCCCTCTCTTTTGAACTATATCGAACTCAGTATACGTATTATTAAGTGTTTATGCCTCTGTAAGACGCAAGGAGCTGCTCAACATGCCTCTATGGCGGTCGTCTTGAGATGCACACAACAACAAATCCATCGATCCTGCTGTTCTGAAGGCGCTTTTCTCCTCTTGTGGAACACTACCGCATGCGATCGACTTTAGTCCATATTAAAGGAACTTGAAATTCAGTCTTCTACCAAACTGTTTCACACTGCAACCTTTCCTAGATTGCATCACTGTTCAGACACCATTGATCAACTGCATCTATCCGACTTGATCATTCGTATCAGACTTTTCGACCCTGCATATGCGACTCTATAGCTATTTGCTTCTAATTTAGTTATTGATTTATACTGATGACTTTTCTGAACATTACAGTATTTGCATACAGTGCTGGTGTTGTACATTACAAAAATGTAGAAGATTAACAAATTTTCTTTCTTACATAGATCTAAACAGTTTATGTTTTGCAAAAGAATTTAGTCGGTGTTTGCCAGTTTACACTTCACATTTTTTGAATTTCAAATGCTACCTCAACGTGTTTCGAACAAAGATAAGCACGTACGCCCGTTTTCCCTTCCTAATTTCACACATAAGCGTAAATTCAACGCTTTCCATCGCCGGTTTAGAGAGGGGAGCTCTAGCGCATAACAGTGGGTTCCTTTCAGTTACCTGCAGACTCGTTAAAATCTAGATTGCACTACCTAATCCGCAATATTGTTACAGCATTGTTGCTGAAATGTAGCAACCACTTCAGTCAGTACACGGTCATGAAGACACTGGCGCACAGTACATATCAAAGGCGGGCTACTCTGTGTCGCGACGGACGACACTGCTGTACCTCGACGGCGTCGCCGGTAGTATACGCGCAGGACGTGCCGAGAGCAAGTTGTCTCATTACGCGAGTCTGCCACACAACTGAGCAGACTGTGTAGACGACAGCAGGGAACTGAGATAACTACCGTGCGTGGCTCGGTCCACGCTGGCGAGGCGCCGAGAATGCGCCACGTCTGGTGTAGGAGTTCCGGCGTGGCTCTCTCAACAACGTTAACACAGCAGAGCGTTCTCAAATGTGTTGCCGCCGAGCGCTCAGTTGCTCGTTTAACGACCTGGGTATTAAAAGTTTCAGATCGGTGCAACTTCTCTTATTGTTACATGCGATGGAACGTCTCAGTGCGAGACGGCATCTTGTCGACAAGGAACGGCTATAACTGAACTATTGGAACTCTTGTTGCTCACGTTTGCAGAACCGAGTACACGGAGTACATCAAAACTAAACAGCAAAAACGAGAAGAGGTGGCGGGGGAGGGAGGGGGGTGGGCAGGTTTCTCGTACACAGTGCCTCACCGCAATCACAAAATTATGAGAGTATCTTTTGTGTTAGCAGAAGAGCCAACACCGTGTTACGAGTGGAGGCCGAAATGCACGCGTCTTAGCTCACGCAGGCTGGCGTGAGGAGGGAAGAACTATATTGACGTGAGATCTGGAACATGACAAGGAATGAGAGTTCAGAAAGCGGACGTAATTAGTTTGATACTTAGCTTTAATCCATTAATGATGAACGTCGCTTTTGACGGTACATGATTCACAATTTTATCTGTTCAGAATACATTCTTGAAGATAGTAATTATAGCAACTGAATATGGCTCCTTGCTAGGTCGTAGCAAATGACGTAGCTGAAGGCTACGCTAAACTGACGTCTCTGCAAATGAGAGCTTATGTAGACAGTGAACCATCGCTAGCAAAGTCGGCTGTACAACTGGGGCGAGTGCTAGGGAGTCTCTCTAGACTAGACCGGCAATCACTGATAGTGGCGACACGCGGGTCCGACGTATGCTAACGGACCGCGGCCGATTTAAAAGCTATCACCTAGCGAGTGTGGTGTCTGGCGGTGACACCACAGTATCATTAATTATCTCATGATAACCGAATCAGATTGATAAATGTAAAGTACAGTTGTGGACGTTCTACAGCAATTATTTATTAAATAAAGCACGTTTCTACATACAGGGTGTTTCAAAAATGACCGGTATATTTGAAACGGCAATAAAAACTAAACGAGCAGCGATAGAAATACACCGTTTGTTGCAATATGCTTGGGACAACAGTACATTTTCAGGCAGACAAACTTTCGAAATTACAGTAGTTACAATTTTCAACAACAGATGGCGCTGCAAGTGATGTGAAAGATATAGAAGACAACGCAGTGTGTGGGTGCGCCATTCTGTACGTCGTCTTTCTGCTGTAAGCGTGTGCTGTTCACAACGTGCAAGTGTGCTGTAGACAACATGGTTTATTCCTTAGAACAGAGGATTTTTCTGGTGTTGGAATTTCACCGCCTAGAACACAGTGTTGTTGCAACAAGACGAAGTTTTCAACGGAGGTTTAATGTAACCAAAGGACCGAAGAGCGATACAATAAAGGATCTGTTTGGAAAATTTCAACGGACTGGGAACGTGACGGATGAACGTGCTGGAAAGGTAGGGCGACCGCGTACGGCAACCACAGAGGGCAACGCGCAGCTAGTGCAGCAGGTGATCCAACAGCGGCCTCGGGTTTCCGTTCGCCCTGTTGCAGCTGCGGTCCAAATGACGCCAACGTCCACGTATCGTCTCATGCGCCAGAGTTTACACCTCTATCCATACAAAATTCAAACGCGGCAACCCCTCAGCGCCGCTACCATTGCTGCACGAGAGACATTCGCTAACGATATAGTGCACAGGATTGATGACGGCGATATGCATATGGGCAGCATTTGGTTTACTGACGAAGCTTATTTTTACCTGGATGGCTTCGTCAATAAACAGAACTGGCGCATATGGGGAACCGAAAAGCCCCATGTTGCAGTCCCATCGTCCCTGCATCCTCAAAAAGTACTGGTCTGGGCCGCCATTTCTTCCAAAGGAATCATTGGCCCATTTTTCAGATCCGAAACGATTACTGCATCACGCTATCTGGACATTCTTCGTGAATTTGTGGCGGTACAAACTGCCTTAGACGACACTGCGAACCCCTCGTGGTTTATGCTAGATGGTGCCCGGCCACATCGTACATCCGACGTCTTTAATTTCCTGAATGAATATTTCGATGATCGTGTGATTGCTTTGGGCTATCCGAAACATACAGGAGGTGGCGTGGATTGGCTTCCCTATTCGCCAGACATGAACCCCTGTGACTTCTTTCAGTGGGGACACTTGAAAGACCAGGTGTACCGCCAGAATCCAGAAACAATTGAACAGCTGAAGCAGTACATCTCATCTGCATGTGAAGCCATTCCGCCAGACACGTTGTCAAAGGTTTCGGGTAATTTCATTCAGAGACTACGCCATATTATTGTTACGCATGGTGGATCTGTGGAAAATATCGTACTATAGAGTTTCCCAGACCGCAGAGCCATCTGTTGTTGAAAATTGTAACTACTGTAATTTCGAAAGTTTGTCTGCCTGAAAATGTACTGTTGTCCCAAGCATATTGCAACAAACGGTGTATTTCTATCGCTGCTCTTTTAGTTTTTATTGCCGTTTCAAATATACCGGTCATTTTTGAAACACCCTGTACAAGCCCATCATCAAGCTGTAACTGACTATCGTCATCAAAGAATACAACACTGATGAACAACACTGAAAAAGCTGCTCTGGTGAGTCAAAACATTATGAAACCACAAATGGGGAAAGCCACTGGCATAAGCGACTTTCACAAAGAGCAGATTGTTATGGACTGGGAATGTGCATCTCAGAAACGGCGAAGCTGATCAGCTATTGGCGTCTTACTTTCGCGAACACCTATTAAAAGTAGATGGACGGTGTAACTTCCCAATACCCACATTATAAGAGGCATCTGCCTGTGGTTTCCACCCATACACTACAATGGTGAACATGTCGTTGTCTGCACCAAAATGTTGTCCTCGTAGCCAGCGATTCATGAGCAAACAGATGAAAATCAGAGGGAGCCGAGTCGTGCGGTGAATGATAGAACACTTCCCAACGAATACGCTGCAGGAGCGTACTCATTGCCACAGCAGTGTGTGGGCGAGCGTTGTCATGAAGGACACGCATGGCAGTAGCGTTACGTGGGCTGCATGAAATCGGGAGAAACCCCTCAGCAGGAACTTCGTACTTGGCCGGACGCTCTATCGTTTTAAGCCTCTTTACACGCTCACTGTGTGTTTGGAACTAAAAAAAGCGATGTTAAGCGACTGACAGGCGAACTATAGACACAACGCAACACATCTGCGCAAAGCTAAATCGAATTTTTGAAATTTAGTGGCCGATCAAAGGATGGAAAAAATTAGCCCTCTTAAATTAGATTTTTTTTATGAAAAATTAAACATCAGAACTGAAAAAGCCCGTGGTTTATTCAGTCGAAACTTGAAGTCATACAATTTAGACTGTGAATGAATGTTGTTACAGTGACAGCGTGCGAGAAGTATTTAAAATAAAAGTAGCTGTTTATGTTTGATTGGTGTGCTATGGAGGGATCTGGTGTACAGATTCGTAGTCTATGATGGCTCTCCACTTGTAAGAGAACTGGAGTGTATGCTAGTCCCTCCCTGCTTCTCGGGAGTAAACAGGAAAGCGTTGCCACCATGGACAGGCCGTAAGCTCGCTTTGCCAGGTAATACACTTGGCGTGATGGACACGGGAGGCTCATTACCTATGTGTAATCTGAATATCACATGCATTGAACACCTACGATCTGGCCTCTGCCAGCTGCAAAAATGAAAACGTTTTTGAGGAGGTCTGTTAATGTTAATTTTGATGTTCATGACAACAACACAGTTCACATAATAAGAAAGTAACAGGTCAATGATGATGGGAAAAATTATCATAAAACGGAGAAATGCTGCACAGAACGATTTTTTCTGCAAATCATTATGCAAAACACAGAAAATTTGATAGGGGTTATTGATATATATCCTGTTTTTATCATACCTATACAACCAAGAGTCTTGTACCCAATAATGAATCGCCAAAGTTCGGACCGACGTATGGAATTATAGATATAACCAACAACGGTGCTATGAACTTAACTGAAACCATAACCTCTCCATCCTCGTAAAGAGAAATACCACGAAAGCAAACATCTGACTTTCCTGTTGTCAATCGTCCCCGGAGTCGCATAGCGTGTTGTCATAAATCGACGTTTGGAGAGAATAGTCAATCAGATTCTTTGCCGTTTGTAGTGGTCTCCCACGACCAATCTCCTGCATCCACTGAATTGCGTAAGCTCGTGTATTGTGACTTTTCTGGAGAGGCAAAATCTTCTCTATAAGAGTAAACTTGGATTCTGTAAACAATGATCATCTGAAATCTACGTATGGTTCAAAACATGTTCAAATGTGTGTGAAATCTTATGGGACTTAACTGATAAGGTCATCAGACCCTAATCTTACACACTACTAAACCTAAATTATCCTAAGGACGAACATACACACCCATGCCCGAGTGAGGACTCGAACCTTCGCTGGGAGCAGCCGAACAGTCCATGACTGCAGCGTCTTATACCGCTCGGATAAACCCGCGCGACACATATGGTTCCCTAAGTTGATTCTGTGCATGTTTACTTCTGTAAGGCGTTAAACAAAGTTCCGTGCAGCTGCTTGACGAACAAATCAGGAGTTGTATGGAGTATCAGACTGGTTTCTAATAGAAGAGTTTCTAACAAATAGAGTGCATGTGGTATTTTTAAGGGGGAGAACCCCTGAGATGCAAAAGTATATTTGCTCCTGCTACAAGGAAGTTATGGGATCATTACTGTTTACAACATACACCAGAGATATTTTTTGTTCAACCTCCGATCGGTCGCAAAATGGAAACCACCGTGAAAGTAAAAACGGTTTTATTTGCAACATTTAGCTGTAACTTCGCTTCGCTACACAGTCGCCGCTCCGATTTAGATATCTGTCGTAGCGTTGTATCAAATTTCCAAGCCCGCATCTCGTGGTCGTGCGGTAGCGTTCTCGCTTCCCACGCCCGGGTTCCCGGGTTCGATTCCCGGCGGGGTCAGGGATTTTCTCTGCCTCGTGATTGCTGGGTGTTGTGTGACGTCCTTAGGTTAGTTAGGTTTAAGTAGTTCTAAGTTCTAGGGGACTGATGACCATAGATGTTAAGTCCCATAGTGCTCAGAGCCATTTCAAATTTTCAATACCCTCGTCACAGACGGCATATACCTGTGCATTCCGCCTCCCTCTCCGCAGGCGCTCATGTGAGCTGCACTGTGCAGCTGATAACGTCATTACGGCTGCATCAAGTCAGGAGGAAACCCTCAGCGGGCACTTAACACTTGGCTGGAGACTTTATTGTTCTAGGCATGTTTACGTGATCATTATACCCTCAGGACTGAAAGGTGCAAAATGACGCGATCGACGGATATACGAGAGACACTGGACAACACATCTGCGCAAAGCTTCGTCTGATTTACACAGTGGTTTTAATTTTGTGACCATTGGAGGTTGAAAAAAAATTGTCTTCATACAGTGCATGATAAAAAAACGTAAGTATTTGGAAGATATGGTCGGATGTCAAAGTAACTTTGTACATATCCACAATATAGGCGCACATGTAAACGATTAGAGGTGTAGCTAGTGGCTAGCGTTGCTGCCTCTGGATCACAGGGCCCTAGGTTCGATTCCCGGCCGGATTTGAGATTTTCTCTGCTAGTGGATTGGCTGTTTGTGTCGTCTTGATCATTTCTTCACTATCATCATGATTCGTGATTGGACTGCGAAAAAAAATGGATTGTATAAAAATTTGGACTTTGTACGGGCGCTGATGACCGCGCAGTTGAGCACCCCACAAACCAAAGATAATCGTCATCACCAGAGTGCATTAGTGTTGCTCGTGTTTTGTGTTGTTTCCAGGCCTGTTAGGGTATATAACGAGTGCAGACACGCTTATATGTTGAAAGATCGCCATGCCGAGTGTTTGTGCGAAATGGCATCAGCAATACCTGAGTTTCGAAGAGACCACGTTGCGTGTTGTGTCTCTCCGAATCGTGCTACGTCCAGATTTTTGGGGCATTCGGAAGTTACATAGATACAATATTGGACTGTCTGGGAGTATGAGAGCGGTCATACTCGTCATCAGAGTCCCAGCTGACCACGTCAAATCACCAAGCGGAAGGATTGTCCTATTCTGCACCAAGCACATCATAGCCCCTTCACGTCTGCACCTGATATGCGAGAACAGGTAACGGACTCCCTACAATGTTCTGTGTCATCCAGCACCACCGGACGGAGACTGGAAGCAGCTGGACTGGCGAATTCATGTCGCATGGGTGATTACCATTAACACCCGATTATGAACGATTTATTTTGGAGTGGTGCCGTGTCTGGGAAACATTGACTGGTGATGAGTGGCGTCGCACTGTGTTCAAGAGCGCGTTCTCCCGTGGCCACCAAACTCCTCTGATTTGTTCCCGATAGAACATGTTTGGCACCACCTATGACGTTAACCTGTTCAGATAGTCTCAGAAGAGGATAGAAATGACATATGACACCCTTCTCATCCGTATCAGTGGATGAATCCAGACCAGTGGGGCTGCAAAGTGATACTGATAAGTAGGCTCGTACAAAGTCATTGTAAATTTGATGCGATTCTGTAATAACCACAGACCTTCCAAACCACTGATGTTTTATTTCAGTTCCTCCTCTCCTTCTGAGTGTTTCACTTTTTGTCAGGCAGTGGTGATGTGATGATGCTTTGGTTTGTGGGGCGCTCAACTGCGTCGGTATCAGCGCCCGTACCATTACCCAATCTTTGCTCAGTCCAATTTCGCCACTGTCCTGGATGATGATGAAATAATGAGGACAACACAAACACCCAGTCATCTCGAGGCAGGTGAAAATCCCTGACCCCGCCGGGAATCGAACCCGGGACCCCGTGCTCGGGAAGCGAGAACGCTACCGCGAGACCACGAGCGGCGGACATATCAGGCAGTGTAAAGGATCTACTGGATAGCGTCAGAAGATCCTTAAGGCTATTAGCCGGTAATGCTGTTGCATATAGTGAAGTTGCAATGCCTTTTCAGGAATTCCTGGAGAGGAGCGTCACCTAGCGCAGGAAATGGCAGCTGAAACCCAATCTAAACAGAGGAAATTCTTCGCCAGGTAAGTGGAGTGTACGTCCAGAATAAGATGTGTGACGTAAAAATGCGTTAAGTGGGTGCGAGCTTTCAAGAACGGACGGGAACATGTCCATGATGAACTGCAATCAGGCTGACCATCAGTGATCTCAGAAGATTTACTCAAAGACGTGGACGAAGAGAATTGTAATGTATGGCAGTTCACAGATTAAACTTTAGCACTGGAATTTCCGACTGTGGGTAGAATAATTTTGCACAAAATTGTCTCTGAAGAGTTGCAGTTTCGCAATCTGTGTGCATGTTCGCTTCCCAGGCTGATTACTGAGCAACATAAATGGAAAGAATGGCTTGTGCTCAAGATTTTTGATCCGATGCCGTAAGTATGGTTATCAACATTGTCACAGGGGAAGAGGCGTTGATTTCTCACCTCTAAATGTCAGTCAGTGGAATGGTGCCACATGACATCACCAGTCAAAGTCAAGGCCAGGCAGACAGCTCGTGTGCAAGGTTATGGTAACCACGTTTTAGGATAGACTTCGAGTCGTGTTAGTCGAGTTTATGCAGCAATGGAAAACCATAAACGCTGCCGCTTACTATACTTCCATGACGAGCCTTCGACGTACAATATAGAACAGGCTCATCCAAGAATTGTGCCCGGCGGGCGCGCCCGCGCCCCGCGGGCGCAAGACAGTATAGTTCAGCACCCCGTCCGCGACCGTGTGTCACTAGTGTGGCCATAGGGGGGGGGGGGAGAGAGAGAGAGAGAGAGAGAGAGAGAGAGAGAGAGATAGCTGCGGCGCGAGTGAGACTGCACAGCACTGCTCTGCGCTGGACTGTCCCGCGGTCTGATCCAACGTAAACAAAATATTCTATTTTAGGAATAGTTTTATGTGAGGGATATAGTGTCTCATTCTCACTGTTTCTAGTTACAAGTAAATATTTTTTGTTATACTTCGTGCTACAGCTTTTTGTATCCCTTTTCAGAGTTTAGAAATCGGATCCTTAGTTTGCTGTTTTGTACGTAATAACTTTAACTGACCAAGTTTTAAAACTTATTAAAAATAGAATTACGGTTATAAAGCTCTTTAGTTCTTACAGTCAACATTGTTAAAGAAGACAACATTTTACACGTTTTTCTTTTTCGAGGAAACGATTTTGTAGGTTTGGTACAAAATCCCGTGAGACTGCTAACCTCAAAGAATTAGTCACATTTTTATCGCCAAGTAATGAACGGTTCTTAGTTTTAGCAAGCTTCAAAAGAGAGAAAAAGCTCTCGCAAATATACGCAGAACCAAACATTGAGAGAAATTTGCCCGCGTGCTTGCGCAAAAGAGGATATTTCTCTCGTGGAAACATCTGTAAAAGGCATCCAATGTTTTACACATAAGAAAGCGGTTCTTCAGGCGGATATCGCACTGCAGGTCAATCAGCTCTAGTTGAAGCACTTGTGAGACGACCTCTGCCCGAAGGGAAAACGGGCGAACAAATATATATAAGTCCAGTTGAGCTCACTTATCTCCAAAAATCTGTTTTCAAACTGTTCTTGTAATTCGCATATGATTTGAACATAATCTGAAAAATTCACATCTTCTTAACGCTGTATAGTGCAGGAAAATGTCCACAATTCTTCTCACGCAACTGTTTTTCCCACAAAATAAGTTTCTTTTAAATGCTGGTATCGTCTGCACTCAATCAGCTACAGAGTGATTCTCTCCTTGGAGTGAAATGTTCAAAGTATTTAAATAACCAGTAAGGTCACTCAAAAAAGCCAAATTCGCCACCCACTTAGGATCACAAAGTAATTCTTCTGGACGTCCTTTCATTTCAAAAAGGTATTTATTTCACCCCTCGAGGAGAAAAACCGATGAAGCACCTTTCCTCAGCTCAGCCATCTTACTTCGGTGTGGTAGGGGATGTCCGAGTATTCCGCTTCGATATCAGACAGAAATTCTTTAAATTGGAGATGTATGAGTACATGCGATCGACGATAAATAACCGTTCGAAGAACTGTGTCCATAACATTTTTTATGTTCACAATCTTCGCACAAAGTGCGTCCTGGTATATCAGACAATGGACTGCCGCGAATAAGGAACAGCCGACTTCAGCCATTTTTGACCTGACTTAACCCAGGAATCCAGTGCGTATCCCTCGTAGCACGGGTTCACAGGTATATGCCGTGTTTCTTGACTTCCGCAAGGCGTTCGATACAGCTCCCCACAGTCGTTTAATGAACAAAGTAAGAGCATATGGACTATCAGACCAATTGTGTGATTGGATTGAAGAGTTCCTAGATAACAGAACGCAGCATGTCATTCTCAATGGAGAGAAGTCTTCCGAAGTAAGAGTGATTTCAGGTGTGCCGCAGGGGAGTGTCATAGGACCATTGCTATTCACAATATACATAAATGACCTTGTGGATGACATCGGAAGTTCACTGAGGCTTTTTGCAGATGATGCTGTGATGTATCGAGAGGTTGTAACAATGGAAAATTGTACTGAAATGCAGGAGGATCTGCAGCGAATTGACGCATGGTGCAGGGAATGGCAATTGAATCTCAATGTAGACAAGTGTAATGAGCTGCGAATACATAGAAAGATAGATCCCTTATCATTCAGCTACAAAATAGCAGGTCAGCAACTGGAAGCAGTTAATTCCATAAATTATCTGGGAGTACGCATTATGAGTGATTTAAAATGGAATGATCATATAATGTTGATCGTCGGTAAAGCAGATGCCAGACTGACATTCACTGGAAGAATCCTAAGGAAATGCAATCCGAAAACAAAGGAAGTAGGTTACAGTACGCTTGTTCGCCCACTGCTTGAATACTGCTCAGCAGTGTGGGATCCGTACCAGATAGGGTTGATAGAAGAGATAGAGAAGATGAAACGGAGAGCAGCGCGCTTCGTTACAGGATCATTTAGTAATCGCGAAAGCGTTACGGAGATGATAGATAAACTCCAGTGGAAGACTCTACAGGAGAGACGCTCAGTAGCTCGGTACGGGCTTTTGTCAAAGTTTCGAGAACATACCTTCACCGAAGAGTCAAGCAGTATATTGCTCCCTCCTACGTATATCTCGCGAAGAGACCATGAGGATAAAATCAGAGAGATTAGAGCCCACACAGAGGCATACCGACAATCCTTCTTTCCACGAACAATACGAAACTGGAATAGAAGGGAGAACCGATAGAGGTACTCAGGGTACCCTCCGCCACACACCGTCAGGTGGCTTGCGGAGTATGGATGTAGATGTAGATGTAGCGCAGGGCCTCCATCCGTTGTTACGCTGGTCAGGCGTTCCCATTTTAAACCCACTGACTCTAATACGTTTTCCACGGCTAGAAAAATATCCAAACCCGTGGTTGTGCCTTATAATGGTATAAGGTCGAGAGGCGCGGCGGGCGGTCGGGCGGTCCGCACGGCCAGCTAAGCGACACGGCTCGGCCACTGCGACAACATACGAATTCGCCCGGGGCGCGGGCCGCGGGCGATCGCGGGCGCTAGCGCCCCAGGGGCGCAGTTTGGACGAGCCTGATATAGAATAAGCAATGTGGCCTTCTCACGTCTGGAATTTTGTTGCTGCATTAAAATGTCAGACGCCGTTCTACCATTCATACTCAGAATATGATTAGATCTTTCTGATGGAAACACTGTCCACTCACCATACATCCCATGCTTGGCGCCGAGCGACTGTCACTTGTTCCACTACCTAAAAGAGTTTTTCAGCCGCAAGCGCTTTGCACTAGGTGACGAACTAAATGAAGAAGTTAAGGACACTCCAGAATGAGATTTTCACTCTGCAGCGAAGTGTGCGCTGATATGAATTTTCCTGGCGGATTAAAACTGTGTGCCCGACCGAGACTCGAACTCGGGACCTTTGCCTTTCACGGCCAAGTGCTCTACCACCTTTTTTTAAGTAAATAATGTAATTAGATTTTTTTTTCTTCTTGAACTTTGATAATTGTCTGAAAATAAAAAAAAAACTTTTCACTCAAGGGAATACTTGAACCAACGACCTCTCGTTTCCTTTTTTTATCATGAGCCCTTCCGTGAATTGAATGTGAACCGGTACTCCTTGCCGCAGAAGCTCATTACACATACATAGCCACATCGGTGTCATAATGGTCACAAAGGCACGGTAAAATTCCAACGGGAATCCGCCTGGACCTGGGGACTTGTTGCAAGCACCTCGTGTAATCGCTTCCTCCAGCTCTTCACACGTAATTTCACATAACCCGTCCGCTTCCCCGTTAACACTCGTCGCGTCAGGGATCTCTTCTAGGACGTTCCCCAGCTCCCTCTGACCCTCCCCGTTGCTCGCATAGAATCTGCTAAAATGATCCGTGAACGCCTGTGCTATGCCCCTTTGTGTTGTAAAACGTCGGCCATCGCCGAGATCGATCTCATGTATTAAATTCCTGCATCTTCTTCGTCTTTCCTTTATCACATAATGCATCGAGGGAACCTCGTTGGACAGGAAATCCTGCGACCTCGCGCGTATCATCGTACCTGCCATCCTCTGCGTCGCAAGTTGTACCAGCTTCGCTTTAACTCGGTGGACGGCCGTCTGGCGTTCTGGTGTAGGTGGTTGAGCTAACAGTTCCCGGAGAGCCGTAAAGTAAAACTCAGTGGTCGTGCGCTGCCATTGAGAAACCTCCTTCCCGTAACCTATTAACGTCCTCCGTAAAGCTGGCTTCGCGCACTCGATCCACCACTGCAGGACAGAACCGAAAGAATTTCGTCGACGGAGGCAGCCATGCCACGCGTCCTCCACCATGCGCCGGCATTCTGCATCTCGCAGGTGGGAGACGTTCATCTTCCAATTACCCCTCCGTCTCCGTACCTGCTGTCTATCAAGGTTAACCGTACAAATATATGCCTCGTGGTCTGTAAACGCTGTCGGCCATATTTCTGCGTCCACCGTCGACGTTGCTAATACCCTTGAAACGTAGATCCGGTCCAAACGGCCCGCGGAGTGGCTAGTAAAAAAATGTATATCCTGGTTGGTTGCGATACTTCAGGTCCCATGTATCGACTAATTCCATCCCGTTGACCAGCTCCCTAAGTTCTTGGCTAGTAGTATAGTTACGTTGTTGGTCCTTTCTGTCGAGCACACAATTAAAATCTCCGCCGAGTATGCAACCATCGTATCGTCCCTGGAACAACGGTGTAACCTCATGGGCGTAAAAATCTGCTCTGTCCCTTCTCTTATCCGAGCCTGACGGTGCGTATATGTTGATCAAACGTATTCCACCTAGGGTCACGGCCGTACCACGGGCAGAAGGGAAATACTCTACTTCGTCTGCACGTATCCCTTCCTTTAATAGTATAGCTGTACCAACGCCTCTCTCGTCACACGGGGAACAGTAAATGTCGTAACCGTAAAAGTCCGAGAGGGGAAGTACCCGAACTTCTTGTAATAGTGCTATGTCTAAATCCGCAGCCTTTATCATGTCACTGAGCATCTTGATTTTTACCGGCGTCCCAGTGCTATTGATGTTAACAGACCCTATCCGATAAGCTTGTTGTATGGCGGTCAACGTAGACAGGGTACCGTACGGTCACTAATTTTGCCGTACATAGGCTGCTGTCGGACTAACGACCCCCGCCGTCCCCTCATATGGTCTGTCATTATTCCGTGCACTCTGCCGGTCTTACACCGGGAGAGTGCGTGGGAGCAGTTCCTCCGGCATCATCTGTTCCCCACGGGGGTGGCTCTTCTGACCAGTCCCCTAGTGTCCCATCATTGTCGTGCGGTGCAGGAGCCGTAGCCTCCTCAGTAGCCTGTTGCCGTCTATCGAGCTCCTTCGCTGTGTCTGGAGCATCGTCAGCGTAGGTACTGCCGCCGTCGGTCTGGCCACCGTTGCATCCACGCTAGGCAGTTCTTCTGTATCCATGGTCGTCTGTTCTGTACCCGTAAACTTCTCAGAATTGTCTGCTAGATCAGAGAGGTCGTTCTCCACCGTGAGGCGGCGCTTCTTCCGGCGTTTTGGTGATCGCTGTTTTTGTTGCCGGGCCTCGGAATCAGAGGTCAGCATGGTCTCCAGTTGTTCGTGGGAGACGTCTGAATCATGCCCCGTCGTATTATCGACGTATCCTAGTGCCTTATCTGAAGGGGCCGCAAGCGGAACCGAAGAGAGGGCGTCCTGTGACTGCTGCAGGCGATCCAGCGCAACGTCGTCTTTTTGTGGCTCGCCACGATGCGCCGCTGTCTGTGTCTTCTGGTACGCGTCTGTCTCGCGGCCCACGTCATCGCGTAATGCGGCGACGTAAGTCATGGGGAGCACAGACGGATGCGGCGTGAGGGGTGGATCATCCCGTGGCAGCTGTAATAACCTTCGTTGAGCACACTCAGAACGTATGTGTCCCTCCTTTCCACATGCGGAGCACGTCCTTGGTTGTCCGTCGTAAATCACAATCGCCCTACAACCGGCGATGTACAAGTATGACGGGACGTGTTTTCGGAGTTCGATCCGTATTTGTCTGACGCCATTGAGGACAGGATACGTCTTGAAACTCGCCCATTTTTCAGCCACGTGGGATAGGACCGTTCCGTAAGGACGCAGGGCGTATGTCACCAATTCTTCTGGCACTTCGAATGGAAACTCAAAGACGCCGATCGTTCGGAGGCCCATGCCGGCGTGTTCAACTGTTACCGCTCCAACATTCCCGTCCGAATGACAGAAACGAAGTCCTTGTCGGTGTTGAAGTAGTAGGTCGTCACATGCCGCTTCATTTATGAGCTTGACATAGACCACGCTGCAGACTATAGTGTATTCCAACTAGAACGCCAGGTTCGATTTTCACCTCGTCCCGTAAATAACGTTCGATCTCGTAAGCCTTCGGTCGAGCATATTCGTTAACAAAACTAAATTTCAGTGTCAATTTGCGGAACGACAAGGCCATGATTAGTTCTATGTATACCGCGACACACCACTACACACATAACGTAAACACCTCTCGCGCAGACGTGCGGCAGGGACGTAAACACCGTCCGAACCACTGCGCCGCCGAAGGCTGACAGAGTCTGAGCTACCGAAGAACGACTCAAGCCCGCTACTCACAGCTTTACTTCTGCCAGTATCTTGTCTCCTACCTTCCAAACTTTACAGAAGCTCTCCTGCGAACCTTGCAGAACTAGCACTCCTGAAAGAAAGGATACTGCGGAGACATGGCTTAACCATAGCCTGGGGGATGTTACCAGAATGAAATTTTCACTCTGCAGCGAAGTATGCGCTGATATGAAACTTCCTGGCAGATTAAAACTGTGTGCCCGACCGAGACTCGAACTCGGGACCTTTGCCTTTTGCGGGCAAGTGCTCTACCATCTGAGCTACCGAAGCACGACTCACGCCCGGTACTCACAGCTTTACTTCTGCCAGTATCTTGTCTCTTACTTCTGTAAGGTTTGGAAGGTAGGAGACAAGATACTGGCAGAAGTAAAGCTGTGAGTACCGGGCATGAGTCGTGCTTCGGTAGCTCAGGTGGTAGAGCACTTGCCCGCGAAAGGCAAAGGTCCCAAGTTCGAGTCTCGGTCGGGCACACAGTTTTAATCTGCCAGGAAGTTTCAAGTTAAGGACTGTTTATCAGCACAGGCGGCAGACGCCTATGACTTTGGGATATTAGTGCTTGTAGAAAATATGGAAACTATGCATAAAAATAGGGGAACATGTAAGGAACTAAATAAAAACATTTTTTGAAAAAATCTGTGATATTTTACGTTTCATTTGAAATCGGACCTTAATTTCCTAGTAATCATCGCATTACACAACTTCCGAACTATCACTAGCAGCAGTAACATCCACGAAATATATGGAAGTATGCGTTTGGAGCAATATTTGAAGTGAAAGTGGAGTAGCTTCCGTTTTAGCAGTACGTGAATATTACTCTTCAGTATGAGGCCCATACCAGAGAGGAGTGGCAAACGAAACAGAGAAAAACCAAAGGAGAGCAACACGTTTTGTCACAGGTTCGTTTAGTAAGTGCGCAAACTTTACAGAAATGCTCAGCAGACTCCAGTGGTAGCCGAGACAAGAGAGGCTTTGCGTATTATGTTGAGCTTTATTGATCAGATTTTGAGAGCTTACTTAAGTGGAAGAGTTAATCAAAATATCGCTTCCTTCTACGTATATCTCGCCATAAGATGATGAAGATTAAGCTTGGAAACTTACATTTAATTCCTATGAAGATCAAGAAGCTTTCGCTACTTTTTTGAAGAAATGTCCACGAGATTCGGACCTCTTAGAAATCAAGAAAACGTCAAATTGTCGTAGAACTTTGGCGGTCTAGCTGTGCCTCGAAAGACTTTCGTTCATGTACAATTTTATTTTTGATAAGCGTAACAGACCAGTTACGGGTTAGAAATGTGGGTTTTAGTGCTCTCAAATACTGTAGTCATGGTAACAAATCGTGAACGAAGTCTTTCACGAGGGCACTATTGTTTAAAACATTCTCGGACTCCTTGCCGCGTTAGTACAGGGTAAAACCTCGAGCTTTCGACAATTACGTCCGTCATCTTCGTCAGGAGCAACTGACTCACAAACCTACTACTACTGTGGTGGCCTTATACAGCCCAAAGCCGTATTCTGATTGGTCAGTAATTACGTCATGCTGTCGCAGATGGTGTCAACGACTGCGCTGGTGGTGCCACCGCTACCGCCATAGCGTAAATATTGCTACGAATATTTCTAGCTCTTCTCTGCATCGACAGCTAGCTTCCACGCACCTCTAAGATTATATCCGCTGTCGGGGTTAAAGAGTTTCTCACAAATTATTAATTATACAGCCTCTTTAATTACGGAATCCCAGTATGTAGGAGCTTGGAGCAAAACTTTTGTTTCGTCGAATAGTACTTTATGTTTGTTTGAGAGGAGTTCTCAGCTACTGCAGATTGCTCCAGTTCGCGATTTTCAATATGCCGTGGATGTTCTGCACAGCGGTCGGAAACGGTGCGGAGGAACTGACCGATGTAATTGCTACCGCACTCGCAAGAGATGATGTAAATTCCAGCGATCCTGAGGCCGAGACGTCCTTAACAAAGCGTAGCATATCATTTATCTTCTTAGGAGGTCGGAAAATAGAGCTGATACCTCGTCTACCTAGGATTCTGCCTATTTTTCTGGCTGCAGCGACGCAGAAGGGGAGGAATGCAATCGGCGGCTCATTACGTGAATGTTCAACGTTTTCACGTTTCCTTTTCTTGGAGAAGGAACACGGGTGCGTATTCCTTCGTGTGATTCTCTAATCGCTCACTAGGTTGAAATAGCGACAAGAAAACATCATATGTTCCTAGGTACACTTATTCTACAGGTACAACACATTCCCCTGTTGTATAAGCACAATGCACAATAAGTAAAATTTTAATGGTCAGCAGTGTATATACAATGGGTATAAAATACTTTGAAAGATTTATGAGTTTGTTTTCAAAATTGTGATTTTAGAATTACACGTACCAGAAAATATACGTGTGCCATGAGGTAATAATGCTCAAATTGCTGTATTTCATGCTTCAGTAAATTACATAATTTGTTTCGGAGAAATATATTAAAAGTGCTGTACTACGGTAAAGTGAATAGCCGTGTTCACAGTGGAAGCCCTTACTGATTAACTACAAGTAATTAAATCAGTAACATTAAGGCTTCAGCCGGAGAACGCAAGTAGTCGACGGTAGAACGGTGACTGCCCCTCTGCATGATTCGCAAGCTTGATCTGATACACACTGCAAGGCTGGAAAGAGATCCGTTCTTGCATAAAGATATGTAATAGGCTGACGCTTAGTGTGTCAGAAAAGACACTTGTGGGGGATTATGTGTCTTGTGGCAACTTGCATAAAAATATGGTTTAGGGGCGGAATAGCTTTGTGTCTTATTTGTCGTTACTACTGTAGTGCGAAAGTGTTTGGAATTTAGAAAACTTTTGTGCATGTGGTATATACTGTCAGATCAAAAGTATCCGGATACCTATTAGTGAACGTTAATGTGGGGTGTGTCCATCGTTCGCCTCCATGGCGGCTTAAACTTGATGTGGACACTTTCAATGAGGTGTCTGTACGTTTGTGCAGCAGTGGCTGCTCATACCTCATCAAGAGAGGAAACCAGAGAAGTTAATGATTTGTCTTTCGTGGGGGACCACAGTAATACAGATGGTTTTGAAAGAAATTTCCCCACCTGAATGTTAATTGTTCATTTATTTTACACGATAATGATTTCTGCTTTGTAGCTATTCTCAAGTACATGTTGAAACGTTAAAATATGTCCGAATGTCTGTGACATGCCATCGTAAAAAATAAAAAGAAAAGAAAAAAAAAGAATCTGGTCTTATACCAGGATACAAGTACATATCGAAGACACATAACGTGTATTCGTATCCGTTAAGAACGTACAGATGGCACGGATGTACGTTCGAGCCGTTATACACTAAAAGTGTTTGAATTATATCGGCGTGGAAGTAAGTTTATCTCTAGAGAAAGAAAGTGTGGAACAACAGATCCTTGATCGTATCAGACCTCTGTTTCGATATAATCTAAAACAAAGTGAATATCACGTTTGGATAGTTTGCAAAGCACATTCGTGATATATTGATCCGTCTGACGAGATGAATGCCATTATCTTTAAAATGCACACTGCCTCCCGGCCTCGGCAGTACACAGCGCGTGTTTTTAGGGCTGGCTTACCTCAGTGGGGATTGTTAGAGATTAAATCGGGTCTCGTGTGTCACGTGAGGGCCATTAAAATGGTGCGTTGCGTGTTAATGGCGTTTGCTACGCGTTTGCACGTAGCTGTTTTCCGTTTAGCTGAAAGCATTTCTTGTGGATGAAGACCCGACGGATAAAGGGGCATGTTTAATACAGTCGTATGCTATAACATTTGCGAGGAGTAGTTGTGAAGTGTCATCATTTAGAAAGTAAATTTTGTTTCTTTGAAAGCACATCTCTGCGGCTGTTATAGACACTGAAAATTCCACTCCACGGAAGAGCAGCCAAAAAGTAATGACGCACCTCTTTATTAAAGTTGAGTATCGTGCGGTAATTCGGTTTCGAATGCAGTGGCAATGTTGCAACTGTGTCTGACCAGTCCGTTAGGAATCTCGATTGTTCTAACACTAGACCTTAGTAACGGGCTGCAGCATTTTGTTTCGCCTCCTCTAGCGAACGTGCTCAGTTCGGTGGTGCGGGTTTTGAATGTGTACCAGCCCTGCAGACAAGTACTTGCACAAAAAAGTAATTACGTAACTTTAAATTTTAGAGGTAACTGAAACATGTAATAGTCCTTATAAACTGTTTTGCTTTAATTGGGCTCTATAACCCTTGTATAGTATCCTACACAAGGGTAGTTATTATTAATAGCTTTAGTCCAATAGAGCAGTCACGAAGAACTTCTTCACCGCTGTAAAGAAATCATTGCCTTAGAGCTGCGTATGTTCGACGTCAACGTGCAATAACCATTCACAGAGGGCAAGTGGCATCACAACGAGTGGAGGGTATACAAAGATTGTCAGAGGGATGGGGACGCGGAGGACAGTACAGTCGTTGTCAAAATGCAGAAATGGAGCAACTTATCTGAGCACCAAAACGGCGTGGTAATTGGCTTTCGAGCCAAAGATGATAGATTTTCCGAAAGGGCTAAGTTTGTGAACTGTTCGCGTACCGACGTGGTTATACCGTGCATGGCAAAATTGCGCTATCCAAAGGACGCGCTGAGGTGGTGCACTATGGGCAGGGATGAACGACAGCTGCGGAGACGTGTACGGGCTAATAGACGTGCAGCTGCAGAGGAACTGACAGTCCAGATATAGCAACGGGCTACCAACAGAGTATCATCCATGAATGTTCGGCGAACGTTGCTGCGTTCCGGCCTCTGCAGCAGGCGCCTGGTTCATACCCCCATGCTGACTGCCGTTCATCGGCAATGAAGCCTCGACTTTTCACGGCAATACCCCAACTGCACGTCAACTCAGGGTGACAGGTGGCCTTTGCAGATGAATCATGTTTTCTGCTCCATCGGACAGGACCTTGCAACAATCGTTAGGAGGGTCCAGGCTGGAGGAGGGGGTGTTTTGGTCTGAGGAAAGTTTTCGTGGCATATTTTGTCATTCTGGAAGACGCAATAGATCAACACGTCTACTTTTGGGTACCTGCACACCCCTACATGCACTTTGAGTTTTCTCGGCAGTATGGCATCTACTACCAGCGCACTGCAACCTGTCACACGGCTCGCAGTGTACGTTGGTGGTTCGAAGACCATCAGGATGAATTAACAGTGTTCTTCTAGCCACCAAATTCCCCGCATTTAAACCCAATGAAGAGCCTGTGGGACCTTCTCGACCAGGGTATTCGCACCATGGATCCTCAACCGAGAAACCTAGCCAGCTGGCAACGGCACTGGAGTCCGCATGGTAACACATCCCTGTCGACACCTTCCAGAACCTTACTGATTTTCTTCCTGCACATCCGTACTGCAAAAGCCGGCCATTTAGACTTTTCGCAGGTGGTCACATTAATGTTGGTGGACCATGTACAACACTTTTATCTGGGTATCATCGAGCCTTCAATGTTTCCATTGCTTTAGGACTAATACAACGCCGCGTTGAATTGTATTGATCAAATTGCTCTCACTAGTGCTGAGAAATGAGTTAGTATGTATCAAGACCTATTGATAAATCAACAGAGACTACATCCACTAACGAATTGCCGGCCGGTGTGGCCGTGCGGTTTAGGCGCTTCAGTCTGGAACAGCGTGACCTCTACGGTTGCAGGTTCGAATCATGCCCCGGGCATGGATGTGTGTGATGTCCTTAGGTTAGTTAGGTTTAAGTAGTTCTAAGTTCTAGGGGACTGATGACCACTGCAGTTAAGTCCCATAGTGCTCAGAGCCATTTGAACCATTTTTGAACCACTAACGAATTAGTAGCAGCTAAGGTTGACATTTGTTAATTCAAAAAGGGCTGACAGAGATTACCCAAATTCAGGAAAATGACGGTGTAGAAAAATAAATGAAAAGAAAAAAGTATTAATTGCGGATCCCCTGATAAATACTCAATTCGAAGACGTTAACATAAATAACATAACACCGAGGATAACACTGGCTGGAAGACTATTGATTGAATATCACACGAAGAAACCAAACGTATATTTCTACTTTGTAATAGTTTATACGTGTAATGACAAGGCAAGACTTTTCCCCTTTGACAGACTGAAACGTCAATTAAAAAAAAAAAAAAAAAAAAAAGACACAAAAAAACCGTTGTCATGTAGTAAAGTTCCGGCTTTGTAGAGGGTGGTTTTTGGTTTACATGATTGTACAACTTTTAATGTGATTCATCGCGAAATGAATCACGAGGTGTTCCACGTATAGTGTATCATTTATGAGCCTTTAGATTATTTTTAAAAAAATATTACGAGTGCAGACCTGCCGTGGCAGTTATATCTCTGCTAGAACAATCAGTCATCCACAGAAGCTGTATTGTACTAATATTTTAGAGTTCATTGCTACTTATTACCGCCACTCGCTGATTCTTCGTATGTGTTAATGAAATAAAACGTAATACTATTCTAAACCCATTTTCTCTATCGATGACTAAGTTCAAAAAATGTGTGTGAAATGTTATGGGACTTAACTGCTAAGGTCATCAGTACCTAAGCTTACACACTACTTAACCTAAATTATCCTAAGGACAAACACACACACCCATGCCCGAGGGAGAACTGGAACCTCCACCGGGACCAGCCGCACGGTCCATGACTGCAGCGCCTGAGACAGCTCGGCTAATCCCGCGCGGATGATGATTAAGTACTGAAGTAGAAGGAATAGCAGTTACGCCATGTATTGGTTACGAAATAATAAACACTGTCATTTAATGCAGTTATCGTCTTTAAATATTTCACAGTAAAATCTATACCTATAATGTTTAGCAAAATGCAGCACATGAAGCAATATGCAAAAATACTTAAAGAGCCTTTAGCTATATCGATAAAGTAATGCTGTAGTATGGGGTGCTTCGTATTATTATCTGGTCTCTTTTTTGTGATGAAAATCAATTCTTTGATTGTTTAGCGACCTCCACCTTGTACATAGGTCCGATACCCAACATTACGTCTATTGTCATATAAATTTAGATTTTATAAAGACTATTAACGCCAGGTGGAACGGAGGATGTGTAATACTACAAGGGGCAGTCAAAAAGGAGAAAGTTGGAAAAAGTAAGTAAACTGTTAATTATTTCGAAAATAATCCCAATAGGTGGTACTATTTTTATCCCAATGTGAGACAAAACAGTGAATAACTTCACAGAATAATGTTTGCGGTTGCCTACGGAATCATGATTGTACCTAGCTGTGGCTTCTTTGTCCGAAGCAAACCAACGGCCAGGTACGTCTTTCTTCAGGGCTCCAAAATTATGGAAATCGCTTGGGACGATTTCAGGACTCTTGGAGAATGTGTAAGAGCTTCCCAGTGGAATTTCTGAAGCGTATTCGAGAAAGCTTCAGCACCATTTTGGCGAGAATTATCCTGCAAACAGAATGATGCCGTTCATCAACATTGACCGTTTGGATTCGATGGCCCGCTTCAGTTTTTGATAATATCCACACACCGCTGTGCGTTAATAGTGGCACTGTGTTCCAGAAAGCCAATGAGCGGCGGGCAGTCAAAGAAAAAGGTCATCACGATTTTCCCGCAGCTGGCATGCCTGTTGTTTCGACAATGCTAAAGAAGTTTCTCTGGAAAGCTCTTACACATCCTTCGTACAGTCCTGGACTCAGCCTTCCGATTTCCATACTTTTTGAGCCCTGAAGAAAAGTATTCGTGGCCACCGCTTTCCCTACATGCCTGGATACAATCGTGGTTCCATAAGTAACAGCAAAGATTTTTCCATGAAGGCAGTGAGTCTTGCCTCACTGTGGAATAAATTTATTAACTGTTGTGTCGACTACTTTTGAAATAATAAAATATTTACTTACTTTTTTCCATGTGTCTCACTTTCACTTGACTACGCCTTATATTTGTGAATTACTGTCACACCTGAATATGGCAGTTAATAAGCTGAAAGGGGCAATGTGAATGTTGATAGTAATTAGTGGCTACCTTGACGTGATATATTATTATGTGAATATAGCATTACAATGTAGAAATTGTGGTTTCACAACTATTACTGAAAGAGACTGCTTGAATGGTACATTATCCACTTGCAGCTTTCATAATACCATCAATCTACAGAAACATGAGTGGACCAGGTGTATCAAAGATTGTTGCATCCTCCGGAGATCCCCAAGCGTTGCCGAAAGCAGATAGCTACGACCTGCTGAAAAGCAGCAGCAGTACACAGAGTACTTGCTATATGAATTAGTTCTCCGAAGAGCTACCACTGATAAAAACTGAAGAGACCAAGGATCGACAAAAGTGCAGACAATGGTCCTCTTACACCTATCCAAATGTCTAGATACATACTGGCAGATATATTTCAAATATATGGTTAAAATGTGCTGGAGTGTCATCCTGCATCAAACACGTGATTTTTATTGTTTCCTGCCACATATTTTATGGGAAGTCTGTAAGAGTACGTCCTTAAGATTACTTTTCTGGTAACATCACAAGAGGTGTTTCAATAACAACTAAAAAATGGAATATTTCCACCCACAAGTTTATCCGAAGCTTTTTCTGTGTTCAGATTTGAGAATCAGTCCCTGCAGGTCACCCAAATGTTTCTGAATTATCTTGAATCTGTGTTTCAGAAGTTAAACATTTTTTGTTTCTGTTTAAAATAAACTTCTCAGAGATTGCAAATTCCACCTGGCCCAGTGCAGGTGTATACATCCTAAGGAAAAAAAAAATCACACACTACAAAGGAATTATGGGAAGAACAACGAGACGGTGCCTAGAATATCGTCGACGTTCTGATGTGCTGTGAAGGTGTCACTGGTGGCAATAATCATATTTCGTGGCAAGGCCCTTTTGGTTGTCGTGCGCGGCACCATTACAGCACACCAGTATGTCGACGGTGTTTTGCACACCGTCATGTCAGTGAGATGTTGCCCGCTTGCACACAACGAGAGTCCCTATTGCTTGTATTCGTGCTTGCCAGCAAGATCGCCGGATCTCTCGCCATTTAAGGAAATTTGGAGCATTATGATCAACCATCTCAGTATTTTGACAGTCTAACGTGCAGCTGGACATAATTTCGCACTATGCGTCTGAGGAGGATATTTAATAACTCTGTCAATCAGTGCCAAGACGAGTTACTGCTTGCATAAGGGGTTGAGGTGGATCAACGTGTTATCGATGTTCTCAATTTGTGAAGCTCTTCCTCTTGAATACATAATTCAGTTTTTCTGAGACTGTAATCATTTGTTTGTCTGTACATGCACATCAAATCTACCGATTTCTATTCCATTCACATAATTCCTTCACGATGCATTTTTTGTCTTCTACTGTATAAGAGTAGGTCCTCTGCAAAATCAGATGATAAAAGGAATACGTCGAACACACTAACTAGAAGCAGGGACAGTCAGTTAGCTAGTTTGTTAGTTGCTCGTTGGTTAGTTTTTTGTCTTAGAGTGTAAATTTCATTAGATTCATTGTCTGTTTCTCCCAGACGGCTTCTATAGGGGATGCAACATTTTATGACGCATGTAGCTACACAGGCATCTCTCTAGTGTTCATATAAATTGTTAAGTTGTGATGCATCAGTGAAATTTAACAAACCTTTACTGTGTTTCAGACAAAACTTCCAGTATCGATACTTCGAGTGTGCTTTATAGGACACACACAGTCTGCACATAGGACTTTGGGTCCGTTTGCAGTTACAAATAGGATCAAATGTTTCACCTATCTTTCACAAATGTCCAATGTGCCGTCCACAAGACGCAGGAAAACCATCCAAATGATGGTCAGACTCGTCCCATATTTTCGCAAGCATGGTTAGAGCTATTATTCGCTGCTGTTGTTATGCGCCGCTGCATTTCACACAAAGGTGTTGGAAGGGGAGGCGGATAGTCTTTCACAATCCATTACAAGCAGAACTTGATGAGACAGCACTAGATCTGGCGACCTTGAAGGCTGACGATAAAATAGGATTCTTGTACACCCCTCAATGCCGAACCTTCTTTCAGGAATGAAGGAAAATTAAGGTTTAACGTGCCGTCGACATCGAGGTCATTACAGACAGAGCATAATCTCGGACTGTTTCAAGCACGAGGAAAGAAAGTGGACGCATCCTTTGTTAAAGGAACTCTCTCAGCATTTACCTGGAGCGAATTAGGAAAATCAGGGAAAACTTAAATCTCGACGGCCAGACACAAACCTTCGACCTCCTAAATACGAGTCCAGAGTGTTAACCATTGCACTACCTCGCTTGGAGATTTGTCGTTCAGGCCGCTGACTGTTAAGAAACGACGTTAATGCAGATGTTAGTCTTGTGGTGTCCAGCGCTCTGGAAGAAACCTCGGCGTGTTCTTATGGTTATAGAAGTAGCTAGACTTTAGGATAAACAGGTGCGTGACTTCTGTAGCCATATTTTCCTCGGCTAAGACCTCGCCGTAAATACTTTCTCGGGAAATAGCGTAAAATGCGCGAAGCTTTGAAATGACTCTCATGTGCGAGTATGCTATATGTTCTTACGTCGCGGGGGTTCACTTCTCGGCTTCTGAACGCTAAACGCTCCTTAAAAGAAACACTTAGCATTAAAATTTGACTAGTAAAACTTTGTTGCAACAGAGCATAAACTTTTCATGAATACAACTAAGCTCCAGACTGAAGAGGTTAACATAAAGCACCAATTCCTTGAAGCAGCCTCGCTATTGTTGAATGCTTTGAGCTGTAGTAAGTACAGTTCTGTACACTGGACAAAAATCACAACACACGGTTATAACTGAATAGTACATGTTCAAGAAGAGAACGCCTAACTTACTTTGTTGTTACGTTATCTCCATTTTGATTCGACGCACATTAGGTATTGGTCGAGCAGTGTATTGAAACAGGGTCATCCGGGAGACATATTATGGAAGCGACATGTACTGGCAACCTTACAACAAGCTCCAAGTTTTCTATATGTGAGTGAAAACTCTCTCTCTCTTCATTAATGTAGAACATATAGTCTTGCGAAATCTGTTGAATCTTTTTGAAATACGCTATGTATTCTACTAGTTGCAAACAAGATGTCGATGAAATAATTGTTATTAATTCAAACACACTTAAGTACTACTGGTAGGTATACTTAGTACTAGTGTAATACGTAAGTGTGGTTCGTTCATCCACTATAATAGTTGTTTAGCTACTCAGGCACTATTAAGTACTAAGAATGTCTCATGGATGTTCTTCATGCATACATGACAGGCTGCAAATGATGGTTAGAGTGCATGTGTTGAGACGCAAGATGCAACAGGTGTGGGAGCAGTTGTAGTGCTTGGAGCAGCAGAGTGTTTTGCTCTCTGGCCAGATGCAACAGGCAGCAAGCGCTCCGTCCCGGTTGACATGGCGTGTTGCAGTGAGGGTCAGCGCCTGGTATGGCGGCTGCCCGCGTGGCGCAGCTGCTGGGTTGTGCGGGTGCGGTGCGCGTCGTGCAGTGCGGCCGCTACTGACACCGAGAGAAGCAGCAGGAGGAGGTAGAGACCTTGCTTACCGTTGGCATCCTTCGCCTCCAGGCCCTCCGCCTCCAGCACCACCACGTTCAGGACCACGATGGGAGGCTGCAACACATGAGTGCATTCATATTAGTGTCTGCAATACGTTCTAATTCACAAACATTTTTGAGAATTTTAAACATTTGAGATAACAGATCAACTGTCCAGATACTCTGTCATCACAATGGCGTCGAAACGGATGATATCACAGAGACGGTCAAAATACTAAACATACTTTTCCAAAGCTGTTTTACTCAAGAAGATCACACTATAATACCTCCTTTCCTTCAGCAATGAAATATGGCAGTCCATCCACCTTTCATGTGATTTTGTAATTTTATCAAGATTCTGCTGCGTGTCTTTCTTGTGCCTGTGTTTTCACAAACGCCTGCCATGCCAACGAGAAAGAGTGATTTTTATCTTCCACTAGTCTTTCCCTTGCAGCTCAGTTCTTGTATGATTTGGTACATATACTGAACCCTCTTCTTCCTCCCCCTCTCGGTGTCTCCTTCTTCCTCTGACTGTCTGTTCACCTCATCCCGAAATGTCTAGATCTATCTCCTCTTCCCCACTCTGTCTTATCCTCCGCCCCCTCACTCTATCCATCCTCTGTGATGTCCATCTCAGCCTTAGGGGATTGAAAATCATTTATTTGCCACTGACAACAGGCTGCCATGCAAAGCAGGTCGATAAAGCAAGCTGACACTACTCTAACAGGCATGTCAGGTAGCCTACATGTCAGGGTGGCGAAAGCCATTTCTTGCCCCTGCCATGTATGTTGCCCTGCAAAGCAGGATGGCAGGGTTCTACAGGATATTGAGACGACCTAGTACAAGCTTCAAATCTGAAGTATGCTCAGTCCACCGTCTCCCTGCATGTCTTCCTGAAAGGACCCATGATCACACTAATGCACAAAAAGAACTTAATATGTTGTGTAATAGGGTTGGTGTCTGTGAGGGTACTTGTTTTCATACAGCCATGCTGCCTCTTGACCGTTTCCATAAGCTTGGTCAAACACAAACACCATCTCAGCTAGTTCTCAATATTAATACCAGACCATTCTGCTGTTCACTGTACGCTGTGTCTATCACACAGCCTGCAACACACAAGGAGCACACGACATGTGGTCAGAGGTACTGTCATTTGTCAGCACCATCTATTGTAGTAACGATGTATTTCTGGACACATATTCAGAGGACCTTTCTTCCTCCATTTCCAGTTAGGAATCCATGAATCCTTCATCTGTCCCTGCAGTTTGTCCGTTTTATTAATGTTGATCCTCGGAGACAGAAAGAAACTTGTAGCCGTCGAGGTAACCAATCGACAAGACGATTTTTTTCAGTTGTATCGGGCGTCTCCTCCAGTCACAAGGTAGGGGAGAGAGAGAGAGAGAGAGAGAGAGAGAGAGAGAGAGAGAGAGAGAGCGAGAGAGCACAGAAATAAAACGTTCTCGGTTTTCCAGCCACGTCATTTCGAAAAAAATCCTCGAGCTTTCGATGGCCATCTCCTCCATCGTTGTCAGCAGTTCACTGACTGCCGGGGCTGCTACTGTTTCTCGCTTATATAGGCATGATGACATCATCAGCAGCCAATCAGATCGATCCAATGTGGCGCGCGCGCGTAAGTTGACCCGGGCAGCTAGCGGAACTATTGCCCGTGGCAGCATCGGTGACGTCAGGTGGCGCCACCTTTGAAACTGCCGGTCCCGCGTCGGGCATCTCTCTTCGCTTTCTTTCGATGTCCAACGCCCGTCCCCATGCCCTGCTGAGTGTGTATCCCTGGTCTCTGTTAAATTGTTGTTGTTCAAAAGAATTTCGCCCGCTTCCTTTATAACGGAGTCCCAATATGTAGACGCATGAGCCAACACTTTTGAATTTTCGAACTGTATTTTATGTCCGTTTTCTAGGGAATGCTTCGCTATGGCCGACTTGTCAAGCTCCCTTTGTTTTATATGGCGCTTGTGCTCAGTACAACGCTCAGCAACCGTGCGAATTGTTTGTACAATATACATGCTGCCACATTCACAGGGTACACCATACACACCGGACACTCAAAGAGCAATGTCGTCTTTAACAGGGCGCAACGTATCTCGTATCTTGGGGGCGGGCCGGAACACTGGTCTTAGCCCATGTTTCTGCAGCAGACGTCCTAACTTACTGCCAGTTCGGGTTCCCGGGTTCGATTCCCGGCGGGGTCAGGGATTTTCTCTGCCTCGTGATGGCTGGGTGTTGTGTGATGTCCTTAGGTTAGTTAGGTTTAAGTAGTTCTAAGTTCTAGGGGACTGATGACCATAGATGTTAAGTCCCATAGTGCTCAGAGCCATTACTGCTAGTTGCTCCACAGTATGGCAGGAATACAGTCCGTTTGGCCTCTTCTACTGATTCACCAGGTGTCTTTCGTCGGCGGCTCTTGAAAGCGTTTGCGATTTCTCTTTTGCTGTATCCCTTTTCCCTGAAAACACCCAAGTTCTGCAATTCAGACTGTAGGTTGTCGTCGTCAGAGATAATCTTGGCTCTATGAACCAACGTGTTCAGGACAGCTTTCTTGTGTACAGGGTGGTGGAAACTATTGGCGTTCAAGTACCGATCAGTGTGTGTTGGTTTCCGGTACACTGAATGACGAAGCTGGTCTCCTGCTTTCCGCTCAACCAAAACATCCAAGAATGGTAGCTTGCCGTGATTCTCCATCTCGACAGTAAATTTAATGTTGGGATGGACACCATTCATATGATCGATGGACTGCTGTAGTATATCTTCACCATGAGGCCATATCAGGAAGGTGTCGTCAACGTATCGTAGAAAGCAAGACGGCTGTAATGTCGCACTTTGCAGAGCCTGCTCCTCAAAGTGCTCCATGGAGAAATTTGAGACCGCTGGAGGCAGTGGTGATTCATGGCTGTTCCGTCCGTTGCCTCATAATATTAATCGCAGTACAAAAAGTACGTTGTCGTTAGGACGTGACGGAACAACCTAATGATTCCAGGTGGAAAATGTTGGGCCAAAAGATCGAGCATATCCTGTATTGGCACCCTCGTAAAAGGTGACACAACGTGCCGGCTAACCATTAGGTCGTTTGGGTCTATCTTCATACTCCTAAGTGTCTCAACAAATTTCTGCGAGTTGACAACATGGTGTTCACAATGTCCCAACGGCAATGTATGCCGTCGCGAAAGACTCTTAGGACACAGAGAGAGCACATTTTATTATACTTCTTTTTAGCACCCCATATGTCTTCAACCACCTTTCCTAAGCATGAATGATTTCTGGACTGTACGAATGCACACACATCGGTAAATTCAGGCAGAATTTCATGGTTCAGCTTTGTATCATCACCTAGGATATCCCTCAAGATTAATTTTGTGTAGCTGGCTTGGGGCGCCAGTCTAGCGAGGCTACTTTCTGCCTGAACGTTCTTCATGCGCAGTCCATGACTGGTTTGCTCAGGCCATGTGCACGGCAAGTGCTTTTTCATCTTTTAGACATTGAACCGATGGAAAAGCTTGAGCAGGAAACCAGACGTTGTGTCTCCTACCTTGTGACTGGAGGAGATGCCCGATACCGCTGAAAAAATCGCCTTGTCGGTTGGTTACTTCGACCACTCCAAGTTTCTTTCTGTCGCTGTCTACAGAGTTAAAGCAGGTCACGAGTTGTAACTTTGCTGTAGTTTAATTTTATTCAGACAGGACCGACTTTGTTCTTTATCCAGTCACAATTCAGTTCATACATTAGACTCCAGGTTAATTTTCGTGCTTCCTTTCGCTGCGAATCACAAGCCAGTTCGGATGAATCACCTTTGGCTAGAAATTACTGGATTCTGCTTTCTGTATTTTTTGAGTGTTTGAATTTTTGTGTGTGAGCACAAGAGTGCCCTTGTTGCATTCCTTAGTTAAGCTAATCATTGCTGAATAATTATGATTAACGCAATGACAAAGTTTCCCCTCACAGAAACATATAGTCATGTTTCTATGCATGTTAAATATTCACTGAGTATTGAGGAGTGCGCTCCAGTTTGAATAAATCTTAATTTGGAATAAACATAGTTTGTTAAACTTTCCCCAATGGGCATACCAGCACACCATTCCTCCTCCTGCAGTCAACTTCATTTACCCTGTAAGAGAGAGATACTAAAAAGCATATAGTGAAATCCATTCCCTGATCGGCTGGTCTTGAGTGCAGTAGTTACATTCCGTTGTGCTCTTTTTTAGGATATAGGGCAAAACTCAGTTAATGTTTATGTGACTTCAGAAGGCTTGGCATTAAGTGGAAGTTAGAGAATGATAAACATGTTTCTGCCCCACAGGAAACACACGGCAACGAAAAGGCCCATGTTATATGGCGAAAGTATGTCCCACCCAAGTCGCAGTTACCAGAGTTTAGATGTTTCCAATATTTTGTAAAAAATGGGCGGCTTTTAATATCAGAATGACAGATATGGAATTAAGTAGCCATGGGCTACAAGAGCAACTGAAATCACTCAACAGACGAAAGGTGTCTGAACCTTGTGGGAGATGAATGCAATACTACACAGAGTACACGAAAGAAGTTGCTCCTGTAATAGTAGCAGTGTACCATAGGTCGCTCAGGACCAAACCATTCCTAATGACTGGATAGAAGCCATCTCAGTAGCACGTTCAAGAAGAGTTGTCCAATAGAAGCACAAAATTGTAGGACTATATCTTGACGTTGGACTGTAGAAATTTGGGACATATTTTACGCTCGGGTACTATATTTCTGGAGACCGATGATCTCCTCTGTAGGGATCAACATGCTTTCCAAAAACGACGATCGTGTGAAACCCAGCTCGCTTTGCTCATCAACGAAACGCAGAAAGCAGTACAGACTGATGTGCAGCTCGATACTATGTTCCTTGAGTTCCGGACACCATTTGATACAGGTACTCACTGCTACATAATGTATAAAAATGACTATACGGAATATCAGACTAGCTGTATGATTATTAAAGGGTTTCTACCAAACAGAATACACCACATCATTTTCTACGGAGAGAAATTATTAAAGGTAAAAGTAGTGTCGAGCCCACTCGAAGGGACTGTCACAGGACTAGTACTTTTCACAATGTGTAAACACTTTACTGCATAACGTCGGAACTTCCAGAAGGCTTTTCGCGGATGATGCTGTTGTATACAGAGAAGTAGCAACGCCAAAAAATTGTAGAGAATTGCGGGAAGACCTGTAGAGGACTGACTCTTGGTGCAAGGATTGACAATTGACCTTCATTATAAGCAAATTTAATGTATTGTGCATAAATAGGCAAAAAGCCCCATTACTGTATGATCACAAGATTGCAGAACAGTCACTGGAAGCAGTTATACCCATAAAATATCGAGAAGTACGTGTATCAATCGATTTAATGGGGAACGCCAACATAAAATTTTTCCCTGCTAAGAAAGATGCCAGATGGAGATTCATTCGAAGAATCCTCAGTACATAAACACCAGCAATACGAATATTGCTCCTCAATTTGAGATCCGTATCAGGTGCGATTGATAGAGGAAATAGAAACAATCCTAAGAGAGATACCTTTTGCAGCAATTTCATTTAGTAAGAGCGAATTCGTCACGGAGATAGACAACTCCACTGGAAGACGCTACAAGAGTGCGTTCTGCATCACAGTGTGGTTTACCGTTATAATGTTCCGAGAGCGTACATTCTCAGAAGAGCCACCAAAAATATTGTTTCCTCCTACCAACGTTTCGTGAAAATACCATGAAGGTACAACCGAGAGATTCGAGCTCACACGGAGGCTTAACCAACAGTCGGTCTTGTCGCGAACCATTCGTGAGTGCGAAATATGAAAGGTGAAGTGACAGTGATGCAAAGAGTACTTTCCGCCACACATTGTAAGGGGAATTGCGGAGTATAGATTTAGATGTAGATGTGAGAGTAGTGAATCACTGAGCACTTTACGGCAAGTCAAACAATCAGTAAATATCCTACGCAATAGCGAAGACACACACACACACACACACACACACACACACACACACACACACGCACACACACACAAGATTTACAAGCACATTCTTTTTGGCATTTATTCCTGCAAATCGTTTGATTATTTAGAACTGAGAGAAATAAACACAAATGATAAATAAAAACTTTCGTAGTAAATGCGGAACTATTGCTACAAAATTTGTATGAACATTATTATTTAACAATTATCAGTATTATCACACAAATGCGACGACTAAACAAAATGGTTTAGAAGAAGATTAGGTAGCGGAAGCGCGGTTAGCGTGGGCTGGCGTATAGTATGGGAGACTTCATGTTACCTGGGTTTTTCTCTAAAAAGCGGAAGCATGCGATGCTTGACTTGTGGTTCTAGTATTAATATTTAAGAACTCTAATGTAGATTATATCGTAACAATGAAATTCCACACACTCAAGTCCGTTTCTGTTTCTCTTTGTTTTAATGTGCAGTGCTAGTCGAGTGGGATGGACCATACCAAAGTCGCGTAGTAATTTAAGTGTCAAGATTTATCCTTCCTTCTTACGTGTAAGTTGTTGCATAAAAAAATAGCGAGGTGGTGCATGTCTGTTGAAGAGTTTGATTTTTAAATAATGTACATAAAAGGGGAATAGAATGTTTTGGCAGATGCTCTATCACGGTTACCCCAAGGCCTCGCCGATTTCCACGAATTAGAAGAACAAACATCAGATTACAGGATTCTTTTAATAAATGATGGAACTTTTAAACACACTAACATTTGGAGCAGTATTACATTATTCATACATAATGGCGTCTTTTTTCATAGAAGAGATCGCCGAATGGATAAGTGGTGTGTGTGAATACCAAGGAATATGTGGACAACTTAATTCAACAGACGCACCTCACGTGGGGACACTATGGAGTGCTAAAGTATGCTGCCAAAATTTTTACAAATTGTTATTTCCCCAATATGAGGCGACGTATAGAGCAATTTATCAGACGCTGTGCGGTTTGTTAAAAGGTCAGTCATCAGAATAGGACATGTCTTAACGTACTACCCCCAATAATACCAAAGCAACCAAGGGATCTTGTATCTATTGACGCCGCAGGACGTTATCCCTAAGCCCTGTATGATGTTTTTAGTAAATATCTCCTGTTATACGCAGTCAAATCAGTTAGGTCTTGACCAATTATAAGGCGGATTCTGGAAGATTACATACCACACGTTGGGAAACCCCGCGCAGTACTAACTGATAACGCATCAAATTTTACAAGTGACCAATGGAAATCATTTTTGAAATCACGAAACATACGTCCTATTTTAGTATCCAATTTCCAGCGGGAAGCAAGTCCTGTCGAACGATGCTTATGTGAATTTAATAGATTTATCCGGACAAATATATCACAGAATACCTGGGTCCGTTTCAGCATATAGTAAATCACCTACCGCACACACCAACACGGTACACACCGACCGAACGTATGTTTGAAAAGGTGGAACTAGATGAATGCGCAAAAGCGATATCTAAATTAGGGCACAAATACGTAGCCGTAGATGAGAAAGTACGGCGAGCGCTAATAACATTGGAAGAGCAAGCTCAAATAAAGAAAGGAATTTACGATAGTAAATTGAAAAACGTAACAAAATTCCAGATTGGACAGGATACTACTACTAAGAAATCATCGAAAATCATCGGAGTTAAAAGCACTGAATAAAAAATGGCAACTGTTATATGTTGGTCTATATATCATTGGTGACAAGCCACATCCTGGGTGCTACTTGATAGGAAGTATAAAAAATGGTAAAATAAAAGGCATGTATCCACATAAAGCTATATAGAAATTTATTAAATGAATATTCAAGTCTCATTCTTCCCCTGTCTGTTATATCAATAAAACACAAGAAGGTAAGAGGTTTGTCGCCCTTTGACGTAAAAACTGGCGCTCTGCTCGGCTCCAACTGGGGGTGCAATATTTATATTTTCGGTACCTTCTCCCTCTTCCACTATCCTGTTTTGCCAATAAGGAATGTTCAGTTCCCTTCTACTATCTAACATGCAAAGAATGACATGTAACCCAGTGAACAAAATTTTCCTTGTATTTTGATACTGTTCTTTCTTAAGACTTAAATATTTATAGAAGCAAGGGAAACCTCCTGATTTACCTTAAGGAAACACGGAATATACAACAAGAACTAAAACAGCTATACAGAATACTGAAAGAGTGAAAACCATTAGATGACGTAGTTATACTACATGAGGAGCAAAAACTTGAATAAGAGTGATGGAAAAGGAAGGAATTCACAGCGCGCGAGATTTAAGCGAGAGCGACGAGCGGCGAAATGTACTGAGACGCGCCGCTGCGCTTAAAGGTGAGCGTACATTAACAACTATACGTGAAGTGGCTGACAGCTGATCATAGGGGCAGAGTATGCAAAATGCAAAGTTAAGTTCAGTGTCACCTTTAAGGACAGCCGGCTGCAGCCGAGATGCACCAAGACACACTGCGCACCGTGACGGAAACCATTTTAGAATTTAAGCGAATCGTCATCCACTGCGCGCAGCCAATTGGACAAAACAGAAGTGATACGAAATGCACTACCTGTCAGCTGATTCCTATAATGTAAATTAGTTACACAAACAAAGCGAACAGAGACATTTATGCCCAACTCTGAGACTATACTATAAAGAGCACTAATTTTAAGAGTATATAATTAGGTTAAGCATACGTAGTTTTAAGAAAAGAAGGGCATCGACGCAAGTATACTATAAGGAGCGTAGAATACGCTAAATTTGTGAACTTAACATAGGCTATTGAATGCATACGGTTAGAAATAAGTATAAAGATTCAAATCAGAAGAGAATATATACAAGAAATGACTTATCCGACTATACAGGGTGTTACAAAAAGGTACGGCCAAACTTTCAGGAAACATTCCTCACACACAAATAAGGAAAAAATGTTATATGGACATGTGTCCGGAAACGCTCAATTTCCATGTTAGAGCTCATTTTAGTTTCGTCAGTATGTACTGTACTTCCTCGATTCACCGCCAGTTGGCCCAATTGAAGGAAGGTAATGTTGACTTCGGTGCTTGTGTTGACATGCGACTCATTGCTCTGCAGTACTAGCATAAAGCACATCAGTACGTAGCATCAACAGGTTAGTGTTCAGCACGAACATGTGCAATGTTTACAAATGCGGAGTTGACAGATGCCCATTTGATGTATGGATTTGCACGGGGCAATAGCCGTGGCGCGGTACGTTTGTATCGAGACAGATTTCCAGAACGAACGTGTCCCGACAGGAAGACGTTCGAAGCAATTGATCGGCGTCTTAGGGAGCACGGAACATTCCAGCCTATGACTCGCGACTGGGGAAGACCTTGAGCGACGAGGACACCTGCAATGGACGAGGCAATTCTTCGTGCAGTTGACGATAACCCTAATGTCAGCGTCAGAGAAGTTGCTGCTGTACAAGGTAACGTTGACCACGTCACTGTATGGAGAGTGCTACGGGAGAACCAGTTATTTCCGTACCATGTACAGCGTGTGCAGGCACTATCAGCAGCTGATTGGTCTCCACGGGTACACTTCTGCGAATGGTTCATCCAACAATGTGTCAATCCTCATTTCAGTGCAAATGTTCTCTTTACGGATGAGGCTTCATTCCAACGTGATCAAATTGTAAATTTTCACAATCAGCATGTGTGGGCTGACGAAAATCCGAACGCAATTGTGCGATCACGTCATCATCACAGATTTTCTGTGAACGTTTGGGCAGGCATTGTTGGTGATGTCTTGATTGGGCCCCATGTTTTTCCACCTAGGCTCAATGGAGCACGTTATCATGATATAATAGGGGATAATCTACCTGTGCTGCTAGAACATGTGCCTTTACAAGTACGACACAACATGTGGCTCATGCACGATGGAGCTCCTGCACATTTCAGTCGAAGTGTTCGTACGCTTCTCAACAACACATTCGGTGACCGATGGATTGGCAGAGGCGGACTAATTCCATGGCCTCCACGCTCTCCTGACCTCAACCCTCTTGACTTTCATTTATGGCGGCATTTGAAAGATCTTGTCTACGCAACCCCGGTACCAAATGTAGAGACTCTTCGTGCTCGTATTGTGGACGGCTGTGATACAGTACGCCATTCTCCAGGGCTGCATCAGCGCATCAGGGATTCCATGCGACGGAGGGTGGATGCATGTGTCCTCGCTAACGGAGGACGTTTTGAACATTTCCTGTAACAAAGTGTTTGAAGTCACGCTGGCACGTTCTGTTGCTGTGTGTTTCCATTCCATGATTAATGTGATTTGAAGATAAGTAATAAAATGAGCTCTAACATGGTAAGTAAGCGTTTCCGGACTCATGTCTACATAACATGTTTTCTTTCTTTGTGTGTGAGGAATGTTTCCTGAAAGTTTGGCCGTACCTTTTTGTAACACCCTGCATATAACAGCATTAAGTCAAGTTTGAAAGAGAAGTGATAATATGTACACTTAAAAGAAAGCGATTAGCACAGAACTTAGAAACTAAGCGACTTACATACAGCACGCAAGTAAGCGACGATGAGAAAGGAAGAATGAAATATACACATAGAAAAACGCCTGTGACTCAGACGTAAACTTTAAAACAACATATCGTACAAGATTATCGAGAGGATCAGTTGTGCAGTTATAGAACTACACTTCTTTACAGACAACATTAGAAGTAGAGAGCTTAATGTGCAGGGAGAATACATACCCACAAACTTGTTATTACAGAACTCACTTATGTTAGTTGCTACTAATTACATAGTACCTTATCGGAAAAGTATAAGCAGCAAAATAAAACTGTGAACATGAATCGTACACCACGCGGAAGGTAAGCTAAGTAAATACGAAAACACACCAATACCCACACAACATAATTACATGAACTTTAACAAAATAACTGAAGTAAGTACTGTATGTTTAAAAAGCAATACGGAGAAATAAATGAAATTTCACTTTTGTATAATACTAGGAAGTAAACAGAGTGTGAAAGATTTTAGATATAACTGAAGGTATTAATTAGTTAATCTACGTTTGTGGTGGCATATCATACATGGAGTGAAACTTGGAAGAGAATGAAAGTGTATGAGAGTAGTATGAGTTTATTTATATTTGTGGGGAGAAATAAATAGGGGAGTGGTGCAATATGAGGATGCCACAGGGAATGTATAGATATAAATGGAGATTTATGTGGAAGATTTTTAATGAATAATTATATGGGTATACGGCTATGAATATGAAGATGAATGTTACAGGAGTACCTAGGAAAGGGTCACGAAAGCGAAGTAAAAAAGGATAGATTATATAGTTTGTCTTAGAATAAATGATTGTATAAGTGTGGAAAGCTAAATATGATGATACGTGTACGGTAAGTAATTGCGAAAACGAACATCTTGAAGAAGCAGCCCAGAGTAAAAATATAGACAGTGAAGTCAATAGTACAAAGGTACACGGTACATTTAACATACACCACAGCACGGTAATTTGCCACGTATACATCAGAATGATAAAAAACGTATTATCAAAACAACTTCCTTAGCGACTAACTGTTACAGCTTGAGCAATCATAAGGTGAATATAAATGAAAATATGATATACAGTTCGTACGAGGGATGAACACAAAATGCAGTAAAAATATTTTCTGCACTGAGTTCTTGACACACGCAGAAGCGAAAGCAATACATTTAGCATAAGCACCTTCTTCTTTAGCGGGAATGAACTTTGAGTAAAATTACACATGACAAAAATACAGTAAAATCATCGGTTACACTTTACGAAGGTAAACATGTATAAACCGTCGCACCAATAAGGCAGATATACAGCTTGAAATACGTATACATCAATGTGAAACAGTACGACGATTAACAAGCACTGGTGAAGTCAGGATCGTCAAGGGATGAAACATTCCCCATACTCTCTCACAAACGAGCAGCACTACAAGTAGCAATCCTAGAAGTAGCTTGATCTCTGAAGCACACCCTAGCAAATCCTCTTTTTTCCATGTAATGAGTCGTGCTGGAACGTAATTCTATGCGTAGTTGTGAAGGGAAAAATGCACAGGAGGTCGGTTCTGCAAGACAATAAAAGAAAATGTAAATATTCAGAATAAATGCAAAATTACTTCTAATTTGCGTATTGGTGTGTAACATGGTGCATGTCATGGAGTCCATGTATGAAATGTGAATGTGAATTGTACATCTATTTGTCAACTTTATTATTATCAATGTCTATGTAAAATGTATGTACTGTTGTCAATTTCATGTAGATTTTATTCTTGAAGTAGAACCATTTATGTATGTATGTGAAGTGCAACACGATGGACGAGTACAACCGTATAACCACTAATTGATGTGTGAGGACCGCCGAACTATTGTAGAATGCACAACGGAAGATAATGCGGAGTACGGCAGTGTGGAATAAATTAAACTTTTTTCTGATCCATTGCGGTATGGGGGTACTGCAACCTTTTATCGTGATTAATATTTAAAAAAATGGAAAACTTTAACTGGGAAACCAAGGTGGAACGGTTGTTTTTAAACCAGTAAAAAGCAATTTGCAACATAGGACTGTTTTTTAACATTAGTAAATTAAACTGTTTACGATTTTGTTCTCACAACTATGCAGCGTTTTAAAGCGCTTTTGACAATTACATTCAGGGTAATTCCAATTTATTAAGCAACATTATACGTTTTAAAAATTAACACAAAGATTTTATTTAAGCTTTCTGCCGCAATCCGTTCTACTGAGCTTATAATGGAAGCACTGATTGTGTGATCTTGAGCTTTCATTTGACTTAGCGACTGGAATTTGTCCCCACGATTCGGCGATCTCGTTCCCAGCAGCGAGACTATGTAGAACACTTAAAACATTAAAAATATCATATTAATTCTTCTTTATTTTTTGTTAATCCAGTTGAGAAACGTTTTGCACTGATGGGATATAACTACTTCAGTTTATTCATGTTGTGTGGAATTTGTCGAGATCTGCGAGTGTGTTATAAAATGTACAAACTAACGTTTCAACCGTATTCCATTTTCACCATTTTTTGGAACGATATGTTTCGGCTGCGTGCTTCGATCATCAGTTGATATGCAACTACAGGAACTCTAGTTTTTAATTAGAGATACCTTTAAAGTCTGCAGATAAGTCTGTTTGCTTGGTGTGATGTGATGATGTTTGTTTTGTTGATGTGCTCTGCGAGCCAGATAAGGATATATTTAGAAAGAAATGTACGAAATGCACAAACGGTTCACACTAAAATAAATAAATATCTCTGGTTAAGGACAAATTATGGCATATAACAACACTGGGAATGCTTTTATCGCACTCCTAAGGAATCTGCAAGTAAAAGGTAACGTACTCTGAACGGTAATCACCTTATGATAACTTGCTGCCGAAACGAGCCGAGCCATTGAATATTCGTTAACAAAAGTGACGGAAGCTGAAATAAATGTGAGCATACATCACAAAATTATGGCACGGAAGCTCGTAAGTACAAAGGGCTGCGCGCCATCTTAATGCGGTCCTGAAGGGAACTCCCCACATATAAATTCATTTGGCCTTAAGTTAATGCCAACAATGTAGTTATAAACCACATGATAAGAGTGTGTACAGTGTTTCATGTCAGAATTCACTAAGACGTCGAAGCGGTCAGGCCACTATAACAGGCGATATTCCATGTGTACCCCTTTAGCTGGCCTCCGTGGCCGAGCGGTTCTAGGCGCTTCAGTCTGGAATCGCGCTGCTGCTACGGCCGCAGGTTCGAATCCTGCCTCGGGCGTGGATGTGTGTAATGTCCTTAGGTCAGTTAGGTTTAAGTAGTTCTAAGTCTAGGGGACTGATGACCTCAGCTGTTACGTCCCTTAGTGCTTAGAGCCATTTGGACCATGTGTACCCCTTTCTCCTCCGCCTACGGCCTACCTCCCGAGTAGTATGTCATCATATTTACTGAGGCCGCTATTGACGATTTGAATTTCGAAGCCTCACGCAGTAGAGTGACGCCCAAGCCTTTGGAGTCAGTGGCAGTATACTGCACGTTATTAGAAGTCAGTAGAGAGGCCACTTCATGAGGAATAGCTAGCAGAATGTATGCACATAGGAAGGAACGGAGTACGTTAACTTCTCGATTATAAATGCTGCACTGTAGCTGACAAAAGAGAAACCACGGTTATATGAAATTGGGAACTACAACTGGCATAGCTCGTATTGATTTCTGTTGTCCACAATAACCACTGAAATTTATGGACAATCCAGTACAAAAGATCAGTGTTTCAGAATTTGTGACACTATCAGTCGATATGACGCAATTTTAATGTTCGCATCAGTGAAGTACCCCTTTGCGACTTTTAAAGTTCTAAAGTTTAACTAGAAGCTCTCTGTTTTTTTTAAGAATGTTATGTGGCTAGTCAGGTATGTTTGGAATGAAAGAACACGTCCAGTTTCATAATACGTGTCCAACTTCATCGTCGCTAAATTCTAATACTTAAGGGATTGTTACTCGTCGTACTTGTAATTAATATAACCAACAATTTTAATTTTCTATGTTAAAATTGTGTTGTTTGTGGATGCATGGGCAGCAAATGAAAAGAAACGTACCAGTAGTTCTATTTAAAGTAGTAGGGCGACCGGAAAGTAATGTCGTTTCTGCGCGTGTCAAAAATCGTTAGTCATTTATCAGCTCACCGTGTACTTCAAAACCTTGACTAAGACATTCCAATGTTAAAATGACTTACTTACATGTGAAAAATCAATTTTTTTTTAAATTTATGGTGAAATGGTCATACAAATACCAGAAGAGATACATATCCGACATCGTATGCTTTTTTAGCTTAACATTGATAATAACGTAACCGTTGATGCCAAAAACGATTGCGCTGTTAATTCAAGTGCATTAGACGTTGACAAATGCCAAAGTTGGCTTCCTAATTTCAAGTCCGGTAATTTTGGTCTTTCCGATTCGTATCGATCAGGAAGTCTAACAACTTTACACAACAACATGTTGAGGGCGGATATGGAAGGAAAGCCGTGCCAGACAATAGAGGAAATTTCAAACACTTTTAACGAACCTGGTCGATTATCCAAGAAGATTTACAGCAGATTACTAAAGACAAACAAAGCTAACTGATGCAATACACGCAAATTATTGCTTCATCGCTCAATACATAAACCTATTTTGATCGGTTGATCGCTGGAGATGAAAAATGAATCCTCTATGACGATACAAAAAGCAAAAGGCACTGGCTCCCTCCAAATGAATCGCCACTAACTACAGCTAAGCGAGAATTACACCCAGAAAACAGGTTTACAGGTTTTTGTGTGTTTTGTGGACATTTCGCTGGGTCGTTGATTTTGAAGTGCTGAAACCCGGACAGACTGTGAATGCAGACATTTACTGTGAACAAACGGATCGAGTACACCAACATTTAATTGAAAAGTGTCGAGCGATTATCAACAAAAGAATGCAAGTCCGCACTGCGCAAGACGATCCCTGGAAAAAAATTAATGAACTGGGATGCGAGAAATCGTCTCACCCACCTTTCTTGTCCGATAATGCGCTACCGAATTTCCCTTTGTTCTGATCGCCATAACATTTTCGGAGTGGAAAAACTGAAAATGTGAATGATGTCCAAAACGCCACCTGTAGATATTTTGCTCAGAAACCAACTTTTTTTACCGTTCCGGCATCGACAATTTGCGCACTGGAAGGCAAAATATAACGACGGTGGCTGCGTCATTGATTAGAAATAAATACTTGTTAGCTATATATATCTGTTTGAATTTAACTTAAAAAAATCGACACTTTGCGGCTCCCTTACAGCTGGCATTTGGCAGTAGCGGGCTGTACTTCTCCCTCCAGCAATACACCAATGTGAGCCTGCCACTGTCGTCTCCCATAGAGTTGCCATTTCCAGTGTTAAAACATTGTGCCTGCCAGATCTAGTAAATATAAAAGTCCGCTTGGTCACATTTTATTAATACATATATCGGTTTCGACTTTGCAGCCGTCATCATACATAAAATTTAATGCAGCGACACCCACTGATTACGTGTCTACATGTGGCTGCAAATTCGAAACGGTTATCAAGTTTTTAATTAAATAACATGTGAGTAAGACATATAATTTTATAGTCTAATCGGATACAAAGGTCGCAGGTGGGCAGTCCAAACGGCCTCATTTTGAGATCACAGTCAGCCGTTGTTGAAGAATCGTGCAACGTTAAGTTTCATGTGCCTTGCGATGTCGATGTGCGACGAAAGTATTAGAAAAAGGGACACAGAGGAGACACTGCAGTGATTCATATCATATGTGAATTTCGGAATTTTTAGTTTAGGTTAGTTAGGTTTAAGTAGTTCTAAGTTCTAGGGGACTGATGACCTCAGAAGTTAAGTCCCATAGTGCTCAGAGCCATTTGAACCAATTTTTATGGCTTACCATCTGCATGGAACACAATTTTGCGTGCAACAATTTTACACTGCAACGATTTTCAAAATAAAGAGGGATGGCATGAACGTTTTTTCACACAGTGCACGTACACGTTTGTAAAATGTAATTTTGAAGTGTATGTGCTGTACTGAAATTGTTTGTTTAAAGACTGTATGTTTCACAGTAGTTTTGTGTGACTTGCATGCAGTTTTCAGTTCTTACAACAGAAAATATCGTTAGCTTAAGGAATGTGTTTGTCTACTTTTTCCAGGCGGGTTTGTGTTCCCAACAATCGTAATGGGGTCTTCTGTCTTACGGTGTCAGTCACCACCCGGAAATGTTTCACCACTATCCACGGGAACTATAGACGCCGACGCAAGCGATAGGTTATGTTTACTCTATTCCATAATTTATTGCCAGATGAACAAAAGAATGACGTAGCTAAATTTGTCTCATACAAATTAACTACTCTGGCGCACTAAATATAATGAACTCATTAAAAAACATGCGTGTGGCCATTGTATTTTTGGAGTATATTATTCAAGTTTTTTTCGGTAACATTAACAGATAACGCTTTTGGCAGTAAATAATGTTTGTTTGAACCATTGCACTGTCACATAAGCATATGATGAACTTATTTGCAAATACCAGAGTAAAACGCAATATAAACTCGATTTATTCTATTGTCTCGAAACATCATTGCCAGTCAAGTAAAAAAAAAGTAGACCTGTGCCGAGAGTACAGTGGGTAGTTGCCGCTAAAAATGACTCTACGTGAAAAAGTTTATAATAATGCTATACATGTCACGCACTCTCTCGTGCGATTTCTGGCCACTGTCTAACAAAATATGGCTCTCGTCTCTCATCCGCTGAGAAAGGCTTTTTCTTAACAATAACGAGTAACACTTCAACTCTCAATCTTTTTGAATGGTAACAGAATATGTAGTAGTTTATTTAGATAGACTGGCAAATGTTTCATCATTATCTGTGTAATTTTGTGTAATAGAAGTGAAAATGTTTGTGGTAAACATTCCGTTTGTTCTATGTTAATTACTAATTTGACAATTTCGGCTGCCTCGAACTCTTAAAGTAAATGGATCTGGCTGCGGATTTATCTCTCTCTCTACATCTATAATCCGCAAAACATTGTGGAATCTACTTCACACTGTACAACACATTGGGCTTCTTCGATTTCGTACAAGAGAGGATTGCTGGGACAATAAAAGCTTAAATATTCTGTGCATCCTGCAGTTAGTATAACGTTGTCTTACTGGGGCTGATAAATAGAGGATATTCCCACATAGTGGTTCTTGAAACTCCGTAAGTAGGCGTTCACGGAATAGAAAATGTCTTTCTTCATGTGTCTGCCAGTTCAGGTTTTTCATCTCTGTCACGCACTCCCGTGTGTCTACCAAACCTGTAACGGTCCATGCTGCCCTTCTAAATGCGTCAATGGGTAATAACCATTCATAGAAGGCAACTAACAGTACTTGCAGCGGAGGGTATATAAAGCATGTCTGAGAAGACACGGAAAACTGTGCAGTCATTGTTGTAATGCGGAAACGCAGCGATTTATCTGACCTCCAAAACGAAATGATCATTAGCTTTCGGGTTAAGTGTGGAAGCGTTTCCGAAACAGCTAAGTTTGTAAACCGTTCGCATGCCGTCGAGATTAAAAAGTACAGTGTATGGCAAAATGGCGCTATTCAAATCCGGCACCGAGGCAACTGTGATGCACGACGGTCCATAGGTGACAGGGGTGAAAGACTACTGCAAACATGTATACAGGAGAATAGACGTCCAACTGTTGAACAACTAACCACCGACATGAATCAAGAGGCTACCAACAGAGCCTCCTCGAGGACCGTTCAAAAACGTTGCTGCGCCTGTGCCTCCGCAGCAGACACCCACGCTAACCGCTGTTCACTGGCGACGAAGGCTGGAATTTGCACACCAATTCCGCAACTGCACGTCCACTGACTGGCGACAGGTGACCTTTTCAGATTAATCTCGTTGTATGCACCATGGAACAGAAGGCTGTTGGATTTTACGGCGGGAAATATCTGAAAGCAAACGTCTTCTAACAATCGTCGGAAACGTCCAAGCTAGAGGAGAGAGCTTTATGTTCTGGGATGATATCGTCATTGTGGAAGACACAGTGGATCAACAGAAGCATGCATCTTCGTTGGGGACTATGTCCACAGCTACATTCAGTTCGTTTTTCCTCGGTACGATGGCATCTACCAGCACGACAACGCAACGGTCACACAGCTCGTGGCCGGACTGGGTGGCCGAGCGGCGCTACAGTCTCGAACCGCGCGACCGCTACGGTTGCAGGTTCGAATCCTGCCTCGGGCGTGGATGTGTGTGATATCCTTAGGTTTAAGTAGTTCAAAGTTCTAGGGGACTGATGACCTCAGAAGTTAAGTCCCATGGTACTCAGAACCATTTGAACCATTTTTGAACACAGCTCGCAGTGTAAGTGAGTTGTTCGAAGAGCACCAGGATGAGTTTACAGTACCACTGTAGCCACCAAACTTCCCCAATTTAAACCCAATGGAGAATCTGTCGGACCACCTCAGTCGGGCTGTGCGTGCCAAGTTTGAGTAACCTTGTTACCGACACATCATCTTTAATCTCTTCTATTTTTGTTCCAATTTATTATGTTTAGCAAATCTTGCATCTTATTTATACTGTGTGTCACCAGTTTGTGTGTGTTCCTCCTTTACACCTGTTCTTTGGTTGGCTACATTAATTCGTCCACTTCATTCTACAGTATTTCTCTTCTTGCATTTAATACTGTTGCTTTCTCTGCCTTCTATAACTCCACACTTGTAATTACTGTTGACTACATTCCATTGATTACTGCTGAACCATCCGATTTCAGAGAAAATAACCCATGCTTAGGAGGCTGCCTTGTTTTCTGTTCACTACAACTTTCTTCTAAGAGCAGGCAATATCCTTACATGGAATAATTTTAGTTGATTTAATTAATCACTATTTGAATTTACAGTTTTAGGCATAGCTGTGATCACAACGTAATGAAAGATTGAGCTGCTCTATTATGGTGACAGCCTAAGTAATTTCGCGCTCGCGTTCGTGTGTGTGTGTGTGTGTGTGTGTGTGTGTGTGTGTGTGTGTGTCGGTCTTAAAGACACTAAAACAACTGTGGGGAAGTGAAAACTGAAATCGCACAAACATAATTTATTTTAAAATTTACAATCAACCTCTTCCATTTTCACTCACATTCTAGTAACTAGTCGTACTACATCATGAGCAGGTAAAATTTTTAACTTTTTCAATGTAGCTTTAATACCCCAACAGAACTAAAAGGTATAACAAGCTAACGGAAGAACTCAGGAAAGTATGAGAAGCTTACAACTAATCCAGACTGCCTGATGACACAAATCAATACATTCTGCCTTATAGTTAAGAGAGCAACTCAGACATCTCAAAAACTCTTAAAAGTCATACAACGTGAACAAATTACGCTCCGCAATGTAAAATACATTTCTGTGCCTGTTACTTTGTTTTGGTGGGTTATCTTAGAGCTGTAAATTATTTTAATTTATTTCTTTTACTGATAGCAGAAGATATAATCTATTCAAACTGCTTTTCCTTCAGTGTTTCAAGAATTTATAAAACTGATACTTACAATAAAAATTTGCATGTCCGCACTATTCAAATCAATTTAATTAGCAAAATTAATTTAATTAGCAAGTGCTTACGGAAACTTTTTAGCTAAGAAAGACAACGGAGTAAAAAGAAAACTTCACACAGTTATTAAAACTCTAAAGCTACTGTATTCGAAAAGAAATATTACTTCGATATAATTATACTTAAATATCAATCAAGAAAATTAATAGCACGAAAAACGTTGAGAACGCAGCAGCTTCTAGTTGGAAAGAAATGTGTGCCGGGATTAGATTATTGATGAACCATGGACATTAAAATTGAGTTTAGCTGCCGCCGATGGCGGGGAACACAGGTCGTTACAAACAGTGATTAAGTACAGAAAGTGGCGAGAGAATATAATTTTCAGCTGCACTAAACGGATCTTTTATCAGAAGAGATATCAGTGCCAACACGTTACATAGCACAACAGAGGCTCCCAATTTTGTACTCGGTTAACAACATATATTACCCAATAGGTTATTTATATTATTATTATTATATTATTACCCAATAGCTTATAGATTAACTTTATCTAACTGTGCCACCCCTTAACAAAATAAACGGAGTGCGCTCACATTAGTGAGGGTAAATTTATGGTAGCATTTTAATGTGTGATCCTTTTACGACCTTGAAATGTGTCCATAACTGTGCACGTTTCGTCAAAACTGTACAGGCTACTTCAAGACAGTTCCCTCGCTTACTTGACGATAACGTTGCAAATCCCAAAGGTTCTGAAAAGGTTACTGAAACTGTGATTGTAAAAGTGGTATGAAATCCACACCTAGCTTCCAGGACTTAGCTATCGCAAAGTCCACGACACGTATGATATTCTTAAATCGTGAACTGACGATGTCCAACTTCGAGTCAATGCAAGTGAATGTCCCATAGCAATGTTTACCTACGTACCTGTAGTTAATGCAGATACACTAAATTCGCCGGCCGCTGTGGTAGAGCGGTTCTAGGCGCTTCAGTCTGGAACCGCGTGACCGCTACGTTCGCAGGTTAGAATTCTTCCTCGGGCATGGATGTGTGCGATGTCCTTAGCTTAGTTAGGTTTCAGTAATTCAAAGTTCTAGGGAACAGATGATCTCAGATGTTAAGCCCCATAGTGATCAGAACCATTTGAACACTAAATGCCTTCATCTTGTCCCATACTTGAATAAATTATACGACACTTTAAATATAAACGTAAAGCTTGCAGAATATGCCGATGATCTATGTACTAGACTGGTGAACGAAGTTAATAGAGGGCATGTATAAATTGGAACAGTTGATGGCTAATTTATTCTCAAACTTGGAGACGCAAATGACCTAAGTATTTTCCAAAGGAAATCTTCAGTGGTCATATTCACCAGATACCGTTATGAGAGAGCTGGCACTTTGATTTTCAAGCTCCTGTGGAATCTGGACACGAAACATGTTAGTACTGGGAAAAGACAAGGAGGACTTACTTTATATAATCTATTATACGTATCCATATTAGTATTACCTAACTATGCTTTGATTCGGATTTTGATTCAAAAGTACGCTGTTTTTAAAGCACTATAGTATCCCTGACGACGAACGCCCTACTGATAAAAATAAACGAACCCTCGTTTCATGTACAACGCCAATATTTCAAAGCAAATTTCGTATTAAACCGAGCGCACTGTACTGGTGATTTCTTGGTGAATATTCAAGAGGTAATTGGCATGTGTTCAGTAACATACCTATGGGCACCGGTGGCGGAAAGGCCTCAGTTCTGTAGCTCTCACTTTCATACACCGCCCACCCCCGCCCTGTCTCTCACTGTTGATTTCCATCCAGCTCTTGTTTAATCCTCATTCCACCCCATATATGTACACAACAGTTATTGTTATTTGAATGCATTAACAACACATAATTAAAATGTACATTTTTCATTAATTGTTGAATATTTTACGTATGTGTTGACATGTGATTGCTAATGTTATATAGATAACTGTTTTTCTCATAGATTACATCTGTTTGTACAGTCCAGTGGGAGATGGTCTGTGGCTTAAGTTTCATTAGTAAATATGTCTAGATGTACAGAATAGATTTTTGATCATGCCACGGAAAGAACACACAGAAAAATATTTTGTGGAAGGCGAACCAAAGTTTGCGTTTTATTGGCAGGACACTTATAAGATACAGCAGACCTACTAAAGATATTTACTTTATGCTTGTTCGTCTTCTCTTTGAATACGGCTGCGCAGTGTTGGATCTTTACCAGATAGGATTGACGGTGCACACTGACAAAGTTCAGAGAAGGCAGCACGTTTTTTACTATCGAGAAATAGGGGAGAGAGTGTCATTGACGTGGTACAGGATTGGAGGTGTAAATCATTGAAATAAAGGCGTTTCTCGTTGCAGCGGGATCTTCTAAGGAAATTTCAGTCACCAAAATTCTCGTCCAAATTCGAAAATATTTTTCTGACGCCGATCTAAATAGAGAAAACGATCATCATATTAAAATAAGGAACTTAATAAAATAAGGCACTTAAGTGTAATTTGCAGAGTACAGAGATGATTCTCATGTCCCTGATACGTTTCCGCAGGCTTGTGGCGTCTGATTTCTTATGCACAGGTCACGCAGTTTTCGAAGAATTACGGACTCGAGGTTTGTGAGCCCAGGGATGACGTCCTATCGAGTCGCCAACGTATCATCGTGAGAGCACTATCTTACTCCTCAAACCACTGTAGCACGATTCCGGCCTTGTGGCGAGGACAATTGTTATCCTGCTAGAAGACGTCAAGTATAATTGGATGGAGACGACAATAATGTTCACGTAATCCGTAGCTGCCATAGTGCATTCTATTACTGCCACAGATTTCACAGAAGCACAGATGAATGTCCTTCGTAGCGTAATACTGCCTCCACATAGCGTCGTGCATGTATCGAGCAGCAATTCGCCTGCTTCATGGAGTATCTGAACATGACCGTCAACCTACCTGGTGCAACAAGAAACGTAATTTGAAGGAACTGTTTGCAGCAACATGTGCTGAATGTCACCAGCATCAGAATTCTACTCTGTCGCCAGATCTGTTACAGTGCGCCTTCTATCCCGCTTTAGGGTTTGCGTAGCGTTGGCCAGCGCAGGGTGGCTTCAAGCAGTGTGAAGAATGTCCCTTGTTTCTCATGGGGCAGCACAAATGGCAAGCGTGTGCCAGCGCCGGCTAGTGTGGAATGCGCCTGCTTGCAAGATGGAGTATAGAAAAAAATTATTGTATTAGTATCTGTACTCCGTAACCTAAGTATCACATTTTCTACACCAGCAATGTTCACAAAATTCCACATATTTACATTAGAAATTATTTTGTATTCTCCCCCCCCCCCCAACTCGTTTCTGTCCAGACCACAAGTTTTTACGCCGATTTCGTCTGTGTTGTAAATTGCCTCGCAGTTAGAAATTTCCCCAGATCAAACAATAATCTTATTTATTTACCTGGGGAATCTAAGGTTTCATCCAATAATTAATGCACTACCACCTTCTTTTTCATTTTTTAAAATTTTTTTCTCTTTTTTAAAAGCCTTAGAATCGTCGCAGACACGTTTCTCCATTTATCCTCTTTCTCCTATTTATTGTCTTCTTTCCAAATGTCTTGGTAAGCTTCAATTTTAATATATTTGTTATAATGTGAAATAATCATTGTAACACAAACCATTTATACACTCTCATCAACTGTCTTTAATAATTACTCGTAAATAGATATACCAACTACGTAGACTGTAAGGTCTTAGGTGATAGAAGGAGAAGGCTAAAGGGGCTAAACTTGCGGGAGTAAACCAGGAAATAAATAAATAACAGTAAACTTCTTAAGGAGAAACTGGGATATTTTCTTTGAATTAGCCACGACTAATTTCTGTCTGTATCCTAGTCGCCTTCGAGCGTGTGCTCGCTCTCTTGCGATTCCAACGTTGGCTGAAGGCTAAACTCTAATATTCCTTTTATTTTTATTTTTGTGTTAAAGTTCCTGGGCTGAATACATTAAACTGCTATCTGAATCTAGATTAGTAAAGAAAATAAGACAGGAAGCTACCAGCTCCGTGGTTTGTGACCCATTAAAACATTATGTACATCAGATATTAAGGAAACCTCTGGGGGAAACAGATAGGAATATCTGACACGTAACCGAAAATATCTGGATAACAAAAGAAATAACAGAAGTAATAGAGAGTAGTTAACGTATAATTTTCTGGAGCGATTGGTATACTATATGTGTTTATGATACACATGAAATACACTAAAAGATAAATATCAATGTCTGGGTGCTCTAAAAATACGTCATTTAGTGAAATCATCTTAGACAATTGACGACAAGTGTTCTTTAATTGGAGGTTTGCATTAAATGCTATTAGATAGGGAGATACAGATAGTTCTCAGATGACAACTTGTGTGTTTGGTAGAGGAGTGATACCAGTGTTGTGTATAGTAACTGAAAATTGGGAGTTACCGGAGAAACATTGCACACTATAAGGGCGGGCAGCTTAGTATCTTACGTGGATAATAAATCACAGATGCTAAAGGCGTCCGAGTCGACAGCATGCAATCGTCAACAGGCGCGACGGTCTGCTGGGCAATAGCGTTCGGTACCCGAGCACACTCACTCTCCAATACTGTACAGGGCGCGCATAAAGTCTTTACCTGATTAAAAATCTGTATTTCTGAGGAAGTATGCTAGATATAGCTATGCGGTTTGTTGCAAATAATAGTTTAACCAATAAAAAAGTACACACTTTCAAATGGACTCCGTTTGTTGCATGTAAAATTTCTAGGCGATGCTCAGTTTTTGTCCATGTCTTTTCCAACATCCCTTCTGTCACCGCCTCTACAGTATCTCGTATTCGTGTCGTAATATCGAAAATCCCTATCATTTTTAATCCTAAATTGGACAAATATCAACTTCTCTCTCTCATAAAAGTGTCTAACCAACATGGATTCCGCAAACAGAGATCATGTGAAACTCAGCTCGCCCTATTTGCCCAAGAAATTCACAGTGCCGTAGACACTGGCGAGCAGATTGATGCCGTATTCCTGGACTTCAGGAAGGCATTTGATACGGTTCCGCACTTACGTTTAGTGAAAAAAAATACGAGCTTACGGAATATCGGACCAGGTTTGTGATTGGATTCAGGATTTCCTAGAAGAAAGAACACAACATGTCATTCTTAACGGTTCAAAATCTGCAGATGTAGAGGTAATTTCGGGAGTACCGCAAGGAAGCGTGATAGGACCTTTATTGTTTACAATATACATAAATGACTTAGTTGACAACATCGGTAGCTCCGTGAGGCTATTTGCAGATGACACGGTTGTCTACAAGAAAGTAGCAACATCAGAAGACTCGTACGTACTCCAGGAAGACCTGCAGAGGATTAATGCATGGTGCGACAGCTGGCAGCTTTCCCTAAACGTAGATAAATGTAATATAATGCGCATACATAGAGGCAGAAATCCATTCCAGTACGATTATGCCATAGGTGGTAAATCATTGGAAGCGGTAACGACCGTAAAATACTTAGGAGTTACTATCCGGAGCGATCTGAAGTGGAATGATCACATAAAACAAATAGTGGGAAAAGCAGGCGCCAGGTTGAGATTCATAGGAAGAATTCTAAGAAAATGTGACTCATCGACGAAAGAAGTAGCTTACAAAACGCTTGTTCGTCCGATTCTTGAGTATTGCTCATCAGTATGGGACCCTTACCAGGTTGGATTAATAGAAGAGATAGACATGATCCAGCGAAAAGCAGCGCGATTCGTCATGGGGACATTTAGTCAGCGCGAGAGCGTTACGGAGATGCTGAACAAGCTCCAGTGGCGGACACTTCAAGAAAGGCGTTACGCAATACGGAGAGGTTTATTATCGAAATTACGAGAGAGCACATTCCGGGAAGAGATGGGCAACATATTACTACCGCCCACATATATCTCGCGTAATGATCACAACGAAAAGATCCGAGAAATTAGAGCAAATACGGAGACTTACAAGCAGTCGTTCTTCCCACGCACAATTCGTGAATGGAACAGGGAAGGGGGGATCAGATAGTGGTACAATAAGTACCCTCCGCCAAACACCGTAAGGTGGCTCGCGGAGTATAGATGTAGATGTAGATGTAGAAGAGTAATAATAGATGAAAATCTAAGCTGAAGTAAGCATGTAACTGCAATGTACGAGAAGGTATCAGAATCTCTCCATGCCCTCTAATAATGTAAAGAGCTCTTCTCTCTTGACCTGAAAATGAAACGTATAAACGCATTTCCAGTTATAGATTACAGCGATGTTATCTTGTAAGGTCTTTCTCAGGTAGGTTCAGGGCTCCTGGAAATGGTTACGATCACCTGTTTTCGTTAAATCTGTGATGTTCCATTCTTTGATCATATTTCACCATCATGTGTACAACTATTCATGCTGCGTGCAGGCGAGTGCAGAAATATCCATACGCTCTCTCTCCTCCACTGCCTTATCAACGAACACTGTGACTCACATCTTACCTTACATCCTATCTTTACGCTCGCGTCTGAATAACAACGCAGAAACACCTGTTCCGAACGTAGCGAAACCATTTCTGTCTCACTACAGAGTTCAGCCGCTTTCTCGAAGTCCTTTTCAGTGGCAGGAACCGGATTCTTGAATAACTTCCCGCATTATATTAGAGAACTAATGTCTCCAGCTTCAGAAGACAGTTAATGACATATCTGCTGAAGCAGCAACAATGACTGTCATTGTCCTTCTAAGCATTCGTTACCCGTGAACATCCTTTTTCTAACCAGATCTTCCTCATTTACCTGCGTTGGGTAACCGCGCGGTCTGAGGCGCCTTGCCACGGTCTGGCGACTCTCCCCGTCCGAGGTTAATCGAGTCTTCTTTCGGATTTGGATATGTGTTTTGTCCTTAGCGTAAGTTAGTTTATGTTAGATTAAGTAGTGTGTAAGCCTAGGGTTCGATGACCTCAGCAGTTTGGTCCCATAGGAACTTCCGCAGATTTCCAGTTCCCTGATTTCCCAGTATTCTTACCTGGTGCAGGCTCATTAAATTTCGTTTCGCCAAAACTCGCAACATCATAAAACCTTTACTGTGTACACCCATAAATTCTTTTCGTATCTACCACTTTCATTATTGCTGTTATTGTCATTATTATTATTAGTGACTAGCAGCGGTAATGGAAGTGCTGCCAACGTTAACTTTATTAGTTCAAAGTTACGATTATTTACTCATATAGTGTCTATAGACACTCAAATCATTTTAATACTATCTGTCATATTAAAACTGTTATTTCATAGTCCGCAGCTCGTGGTCGTGTGGTAGCGTTCTCGCTTCCCACGCCAGGGTTCCCGGGTTCGATTCCCGGCGGGGTCAGGGATTTTCTCTGCCTCGTGATGACTGGGTGTTGTGTGATGTCCTTAGGTTAGTTAGGTTTAAGTAGTTCTAAGTTCTGGGGGACTGATGACCATAGATGTTAAGTCCCATAGTGCTCAGAGCCATTTTTTTGTTATTTCATAGGTATATATGGTGTAAAAAAGGGACTGTACGTGTGAAACTCTTGTCCGATGTAAGAGAGGGCCTGATAGCCCTAAAAAGATCAGCTTAAAAAATAAACACTTATCATTTAACGTAACATTCCAAAAAAATCAAGAAATGCTATGTATCGTAACGTGACGGCAATTATATTGGAGTGTCTCTACCGAGCCATCGATCTGGAAAAGTTTCAACCAAAAATTGACGAAAAAATAATGACGTCCAGTGTAGCGATGCACTGTGTTTTTGAAATGTAAGCCATGTTGTAACTGAGGCTCGACATAAAGTTCCAACATGTTCAGGTAAAAACTTCATGAGTTAAGCTACCATTTGCAACAAATCCCACAGCTATATCCAGCATAGTTTCTTAGAAATAAATTTTTGCAATCATGAGAAGACTTTATGCTTAACCTGTATGAAACTGTACTTCACTCGCCATTCAACCTCTTGGAATCGACCCTGCTGCGTCCCATTGTCTGGCTTTGGACTTGCTCTTTCGATATTCTACGTTTGCCTGACGAAGACCTGAACATCGCGCTGGTTTCCGATTCACGTGTCACATTCTTTCAACCGGCGCCGCTCTTTATTCCACGTGTACTGTGTCGCTGTCGCAGGTTGTGGTCCGTGTACTCATACCCATGCCACTTCTTTGTCCGGCCACTTCCGCATCGTACTGTCTTGCCAGATTGTATAGAGAATAATGGATACCTGATTACAGACTATAAAGACATTTAACAATGGAAGCAATTACATATAAATATTCCGACTGCAACAAGGAAAAATTTTGCAAAACTCAACTCATGAAATGTACGGCATAGATAACCAGACAGGAAAATAGTAGTCCCTGCCATGACAGAGAGTATATTAAATTATAGCTCTTACACAGTTCAAAGCAGTACGTCTGCTTTATACCGTAGCTGAATCATGGAAGTAGATCCAAGAAAACGTTTTCGCTGTGAACATCATGAAACACGCTGATGCTGAGTAGGACTAAGGTGATATGGACGAAGCAGTAGGCAACGGAGCTTGCGGGTAAAGTAATAAATTTAATAATTCCAAATGGACAATGTAATAAGGCGGGTCACAGTGCTCAGGAGAGTGCGATTCTAGTTTCTGTGCCAAAGAAGAGGATGGAAGGTATTCTGTTGACGATAGCATAAAGGTGATTTTAGGCACAAATGAGTGTGATATTGTCAAGTATAGGGGACACTAACTTAGCGCAGCTTCTCTAGCTTTTTCGCGCAGATCACGTCTCAGAATTCAGCAATTAGTCATAAAACCTACACTACTCAAGAAATGTTTTAAAACGTGCCACATTAATCGAATAAACTTTTGTCGACTATACAATATCGCGGGTAAAAAGAATTATACTTTGATAAGAGATGACAAAGTGATAGGATTTAGTGCCAGTGAACATTTAATTTTCCATCGCCTTTCGGTGTGGATCCTGGACGTTATTTATCCTTCCGATATTTCGGCTGATAATGATACAGCCACCTTCAATGTGGGCTGGAGTTAAAACCACTTGACACAATGCTGTTGAGTGAACGCGTGTGTGTCAGAGGTGAAACTGTCCGCAACAAAAACAACGGCTAGAGATAAATTTCTGTGTTTATCAAGTGAACCTTATCGACTGAGCCTCTTAGATTTTCTTCATACTTGCAGCATTTGAAGGGCACTACCCGTACATCACTTCCTTTAAGTAGTACGACAAAATTCTCAAAATAGAAAAAATAAGAAATCGTCTATGAAGACTGGAATATTTCCGAATGCTGTTAAGTTGAAAACGTATCATGATATGAGAAACATCTTGCTCACGCTGGAAGCTTATGTTGACATTTTTCCCCACATTTGCGTATTGAATTTGGATTTTTGTAAAACGTCCACTTACGCTACACACATTGCATTTCTTTTTTATTTACCCAGACGTGTTTCGTTACCTATGTGTCATCCGTGGGTCCAAAAAACCTGTAACATATTCGTTTTCTTTAGTTTGTTTCAGCTGCTCACCTGAAAATTACATTGCTAGTGAATGTGGACTTTTTTGCCGTTATTTTTTTTCTTTTTTACAGCCTCTCATCTGCAAAGTAACCATGAAGAAATGTACTTATTTTTGAAATAAATTTTTGTGGGTTGTGGTTGTATATGTCACTGTGCTTACGTTTTCCGTCCTGTTGTGCATCTCTGGTGGAAATCTCTTTCTATTGTCATTATGTACGCCGTTTACCACACTTTTTTTGTATTTACTCAAAACGAGATTTGAGCTACCGCTTACGTCTCCATATTCATTGAGAGGCGTTTTTTTATTGTTCCCGATCATTTGTTCATCGTTTTGCTTCTATTCAGTGTGGCGTTAATTTTGAATGTTTCGTGAGAACTGTTGTGGTGCGTGTGCTGGGTGAAAAATTATGTGATGTGATGTGATGTGTGTGTGTGTGTGTGTGTGTGTGTGTGGAGAGAGTGACGTGGGGAGCTAGAAAAAAGGTGGGCAGGGGATTGAGAAGCAGATATATATCAACATCGTCGCTATCCTAATGTGTAGCGTGATAGTCTACTAATTGTCAGGTCGCTGCTTGCAGTATTATTTGTTCTTATGTTTTTACTTTTATTTAAATTATATATGTATTAACAAGTGAAAATTTTTATCAGTAAGTATTGAATCACAATTTTCTATCAAAATTAGCATGTTTCTACTTTTAATTACTGCTCATATGTAATTACGACACAGATAGGTGAAATACCTCATCGTTAAATTTAAAAAAAGGTATACCTGTCAGTATTACTGTGCAGCCCCTATTAATAAAACGTATTTTATTTTAAATATGATATTTCGTATCTTTGTATCAAATTTTAAATTATTATGAATACTCGAATGATCATAAGTAATTAAAATAATATATTATTACTATTAAAAATTATGTTTTAGTATTCGTTAATTAACAAATCAATTTTTTAATAAATTGTGCTATGAATTATCGAATCATGTGAAAAATATGCAGCCGCACTGGGGGCCAGTCTGGTGAATGGGAGTAAACCGTCAGCATCAACTAGTAGCCACGAGGTAGCCGCTGTCGTACTGAGAACCAGAATCTAGAGAAGACGACCTCATTACGAGGCTGCTAAGGACATTTCAGACCGTTTCCTACCACCGCAACGTTCAACAGTTTGCGGAGCCCACGTTGTACGAAGGCACAGATTAGCACTTCAGCGCCCGGCGAGGAATTTGCAGGCGCATGTTTTGGCGTTACTGGGGATCAGTACTGCGGCCCCGATGTAAGAGGGGCCTGCGGCCGGCGCGTCATTAGCGCCCAGCTTGGCTGTGGATGTCTGTTGCAGCCTGAGTGTTCTCACTGAGTGAAGCTGCTCGAAGGCTCAGCCCCTCAAATCTGCATGCCCCTGTTGTCGGTTCTCGAGATGGTGTATAGGCAGAAGACACAACAGTGATACGAGAACAGCCTGAAACGTGGTTCCAGCATATAGCCGGTAAGGCAGTATACGTACTGCACAGGAGGAGCGGCATAGGTGCTATGTTCCCACGTTGAACAGTTCTCACACAGGTCGTTCTTCATTCACGGAACAATGGTCCATCCCTCATCTTCAGTCATTCACCGTTGTGAGCGGCGGCAGTGCAACTCTAACAGCCACCAAAGAGGGGCTTGTTCCAAGCGCACCTCTGCATAATGTCCCTGTAGTAGTAGTTGTAGTAGTAGTAGACACCAGGAAAAACTACCTGCACGACGAATGACAGGCGAGTTATTTTCTTCAAAACTGCAGAATGTGATCATAATGTAGAAGACGCGAATGTAAGAACGTTATGGAAAGAATAGAGTGTATTCGTCTGTACAGGTAAAAATACAATGAGATGACAAGTCATGAGACAGGCAGTATTGCGTGCACTAGGTATGAAAGGGCACTACATTGACGGAGGCGTCATCTAGATTCCGGTGATTCATGTGAAATTATTTCCGACGTGACTATGGCCGCATGACGGGAATGAACAGACTTTCAACGGGGAATGGTAGTTTGAGCTAGACGCACGGAACATGCCATTTGGGAAATCGTTAGGATTCAATATTCCGAGATTCACAATGTAAAGAATGTCCGAAAATACCAAATTTCCGTCATTATCTCTCAGCACGGAAACGCAGTGGCCTACGGTTTTCGCTTAACGAACGCGAGTAGCGGCGTTTGGGTAGATAGGTACAATTGTTACAGTTGTCAGTGCTAACAGACAAGCAACACTGGGTGAAATTACAAATGGTTCAAATGGCTCTGAGCGCTATGGGACTAAACATCTGAGGTCATCAGTCCCCTAGAACTACTTAAACCTAACTAACCTAAGGACATTACACACAGCCATGACCGAGTCAGGATTCGAACCTGCTTCCGTAGCAGTCACGCGGTTCCGCACTGAAGCGCCTAGAACCGCTCGGCCACCGCGGCCGGCGTGAAATAACAGCAGAAGTCAGTGTGGGACGTACGACGAACGTATCCGTTAGGCCAATGTGGCGAAATTTGCCGTTAATGGGTGATGGCAGGAGACTACCGAAGCGAGTGCCTTTGCTAACATCACGACATCGCCTGCAGCGCCCCACCTGAGGTCGAAACTATATCGGTTGGATCCGAGACAACAGGTAAACAGTGGCCTGGTCAGATGAGTTCCGACTTCAGTTGATAAGAGCTGATGGTAGGGTTCGAATGTGGCGCAGAGACCACGACGCCATGGACCCAAATTCTCAACAACGCACTGTGCGAGATGGTTGAGGGTCTAAAATCGTGTGAGCTATGTTTACATTGAATGGACTGGGTTCGACTGAACCGAACATTGACTGAAAATGGCTATGTTCGGCTACACGGAGAACATTTGTAGCCATTCATGGACTTCATGCTCCCAAACTTGTGATGGATTTTTTTGGATGACAATGCGCCGTGTTACCGGGCTGCAATTGTGCACGATTTGTTTGAAGTACATTCTGGACAATTCGAGAGAATGATTTGGCCACCCAGATCGCCCGACGTGAATGCCATCGATCATTTGTGGGACATAATTGAAAGGTCAGTTCGTGCACAAAATCCTGCGCCGCAACACTTGCACAATTATGGACAGGTGTAGAGGCAGCAGGGCTCAATATTTCTGCAGGAGACTTCCAACGTCTTGTCGAGTCCATGACACGTCGAGCTGCTGAACTACGCCGGGGAAAACAACGTCCGACATGATGTTGGGAGGTATCTCATGACTTCTGTCACCTCAGTATGTTGTGGGAAATCTGGTAGGACAGAATCAAATTACAAGTTCCAGATGATACTGGATTCAGGATTGGAAGAAGTTGCTCTGTTGGCTTATTTACATCAAAACAAATAAATTCTCTGCGTGCGTAAAGTATATACATTTTAATAAATATATAGCAATTATCATTATTGTTTTAATAGTAATCAAGCAGTGTAATCAAGTGGCTATTTCAATTAAAGAAAAATAAGTGTACATAATTTGTTGTTTGCAGATGAATGGTAAATGTATGTATTAAACTTAATGATCAGGATTTAGTTAAGGCTGCAGTGTACCGCCAGTCCTATTCATTCTTTGTTGAAGTAATGAAGCAGTGCAATCAAATGGCTGTTCAACATGGGAAAAATGGTAGATGATTTATTATTGGCGCGTGACAAAGTTACTCTCACGGAAGATCAACACAGCATTGAATGGCGATAAACCACAATGAAAAATAAAGAGTTCTTAAAATGAAAAGTATTAATAAACATAATTTATGCTTGTGGAAGAAACATACTAAAATTTAGAAACAGAAATACGACAAATTTACAATGCTACATTCCGTTTTGTGGAGCGCTTACAGCAAGAAATCTGGTAAGATTCTAATGTTAAATCAGTTATGGAAATGATGTGAATTGTGATTATTACAAAAAAAAAAGGAAGAAATACGAGGGATGTTCCGAAAGTAATTTCCGTCATTGTTTTTGAAAGAGAAGATGCTACACTAGGTGACACAAATAATCGCTATACGAATCCACACTTATCCCTGGTTCAACGATGGAAGGAGCGTCAGCGGAGGAAGAATGCCACGTGGGTCGAGCGCCGAAGAGGAGTAGCAACAGACCGAAGTGGCCGAGGTTATTCGAGTACACATCACAGTGGCAGACGACATGTACGTGGTCGCCAAGGAAAGCGATTGCTGTTATCCGGTATTAATGGGTAAGCGGGACTAGTGTGTCTGTTTCCATGAACGCATGAGGTCATGTCACCTCATGTGGTTGGTCGCTGGCGTTGCATATTCAGAGAAGGAAGGCACAGTCTGGAGGACGAAGATCGAAAACAAAAATGCTAGAGTACAGGATATAGTGTTAGTGGAGTGATGATTAACGGTATCAGAACTGGCGCCCGTACTGCGTATTGGCCAGCCTCAGACCCACCATATGCTCCATGATGTTTTGGGTTAACGAAAAGTATCTGCAAGATGGGTGCCGAGAAACCTGAACCCGGATCACAAGAGTACAAGGATGGGAAACAGCCTCGATCAGTTGATGCGCTACACATAAGAGGTAAATGGGTTGCTGTTCAGAATCACCACAGGCGATGAGACATTGGTGCATCACTTTACCCCAGAATCCAAGGCCGCCTCAACGACGTTGAAGCATCCCAGTTCACTAATGAGGAAAGCAGATCAAAGTGCCAACCTTCGCAGGTAATTTTATGGCCACAGTGCCCTGGGATACAAAAGGTGTAATTCTCTTTGATTTCCTCCAGCAAGAGACCATCAAGGCGGCACTCTACTGTGACACCTTCACCGAACTCAGGTCCGCCATTCGACGAAAGACACCAGGGCTTTTGAATGAAGTCATTATGCTCCAAGACGACAACGCGAAATTACAAGTAGCAAATCTCACACAGGATCAGATTCGTCGCCTCGGATGGTAGACACTGAATCACCCCGCCTACAGTCCCGATCTTGCCCCATCGGAATTTCACCTGTTCCCTGAATTGAAAGCCACATTCTCGGGAACACTTTCTAACCAGTGCTGAGGTGGAGCGGCTGTGTGACAATTCTTTGCGTCAGAAGGCACCAAGTGTTACTAGAGTGGTTTTTTCAAATGCTACGACAAATGTCTCAGTGTCGGGGGCGACTATATCGAAAAATAGTGCGAGGTGTGGAGTTCATGATGCCATGCTGTATTTGATTTTGACAATAATTTTTTAGTGTGAAAACCATTGACGACACTTATTTTCGGATCGTTTCTACACTGTAACTGTTATGTGAGCAGTGTACGACCTGTAACCTTACATTATAGTTTCTGGAGGTCATTTTGGAAACAAAAGTGTCTGTATGTATGCGTCTGTGTCATCAGCGGTAACAAGCTCGACTGGAGACCCCACCCCGTCCCCTGTCCTCCATCAAAATGGCTCTGAGCACTATGCGGCTTAACTTCTGAGGTCATCAGTCGCCTAGAACTTAGAACTAATTATACCTAACTAACCTAAGGACATCACACACACATCCATGCCCGAGGAAGGATTCGAACCTGCGACCCTAGCGGTCACGCAGTTCCAGACTGAAGCGCCTTTAACCGCACGGCCACACCGGCCGGCTGTCCTCCATCCACCTAAGGGCGTGGTGTCCTTGGCGTTACCATAAATAAAGAAAATTGGGCCACGGAAATCATATTACAGGAAATAGAACTATTTATTCTAGCGAAGGAAGCCCTCGGAGTTTGAAAGATTACATAAAAAAACATTTTCTAGTTATTGGTTTCATAGGCTACATTTCCAAAAACGTCTGTTTAAAGTAGTATTACTCTACGTGAAAAAAGGCGCTGAGTGGCGAAGAGGAAGGGTTTTCCTATTTCAAGATGTGACGTGTGTGACGCCCGTATGTTGTGGTTAGGTGTGGCGTAAGGCGCGAGTGTGGACACGCTATCTGAACACTCTGTTACTGACAGGTGTGTAGTTGAACGTTAAGGACTTCGAAAACGAAGCTGGGATGGTAGCGCCGTACAACAAAATTTCATAAGAAATTTGTAAATTACACAAATTTAGGATTTCTACATTTTCTTAAAGATAATATGTTAAAAATATCCATTAAAAGAACTACTTAGCTCTATCTTCAGAAATGTGTGTGGTGTTTATACTATCAACATTCATGTTTATTTAAGTAGTTACATTCTCTAGAAACATTTAGTATAAGAACTATTTTAATAATTTGAATCTCTGAAGTGAAAAATCACTCGAATAATATGAAATCACTTGGATTGGTAGTGAAATGCGCGAGCCCTACTACACAATTCACAAATGAAACATTATTATTTGGTTTGCTCTAATTGCATTTGTATTAAAAGTGCAAACACCTTAATGTCACCGCAAATATGTCATTGACTATCACTGTTCTTGATGACTTTAAGTAAGTTTGTCACCAATATAGAGAAGTACATCTTTCAAACTGTACAAAGAAGAGTAAATGAAGTCTCTACTCTTCATATGATGAGTAATTTCTATGGCTTCCTTAAAGCATTTCAATCGTTCATTAATGTAGACTACAAGATTGGACTGCATTGCAGGAATGGGTATTAATTTTTTCTTCTTATTCCGATGAATCGAAACATTCACATTTGGAGATAGGGCATCCCTTTCTTGTAGGTGTGATGCTACAAGTTCAGCTCTAGTTTCTGAAAGTACCAGGTCCGTTATGAGATCACTTAGCTGATTTGCATTACCCCGAATCACTTGTCAGTTTGAAAATCTCTGTTACTTGAAGTCCTAGGCTCAGCCAGAATGAGCTTCTTCATTACTATCTTTAGAGTGAAAGCTGTATTCTATTCATTAAACTGGAACAGCTAGCTCTTCTTCATGTCGAGCAGAACGTATGGCAGACGGAATACTAGAACTGGTCACAGACATTTTCTTTCTCTAGGAAACTTTGAGCTTAATAATGTAGAAATAACAATCCATTATATGTTCAGTGCTCTCCCTTTTGTGCCATGGGAATTACGTAGGACATTGAACTCTTTTGCCATCAGTCCCGTTCCAGAGATTACTGCCACGAATGTTGCGTGGAGAACACTGTAGCTCAGATGGACCTGCTACACGCCAGCGATTCCTATTGTCATCAAGGAATGCAGATCTGATGATGATCTCTGTAGAAGATCGAAACCGATCATCTTAAAATAATAAGTAACAACTTAAATGCGACCACGACTGCGTTTGCTAAAGAAGTTCTACTGTTAATAGGTCGCTGTTTTCCTGGAACGATGTCCCGAAAAATTTTGGTTGTTTCACATTCATCTCAAAATGAAACACAAAAATAATGCTCAAAATCACTTCAGAACAGAAGTAAGGGCAAATGACAATATCAAGTAATGAACGGAAGCACTACGAACTGAACGCTGAATATTATTATTTTTATATTGTGTCATTCTTGTCATTGTGACAACGGTGAGTCCGTTGATAACAAATTTCTTCTATTTTTCTTTATTCGCGAAAAACATTGATAAACTAAAACCAGAGCTAAATTTCAAATCGTTACCTGCACGCTGGAACTGGTAAGGATTAGCTGCTACTGTGCTGTTTACATTTTCACTGTTGCACAACGCTGTTGGAACAGTCGAGGAGGATCATAAGGGACATAGCTGACTAAAAAAATCGAGCAAATCATCTGTAGTTGAGTACTGCCTCAAGTATAATCATGAAATGAGATACGACGACCAGCATCACGGAACAAACTCCAATTTTCAGGGACATCGTAATTAGTTTATCAGAAAAATTTCCGGGAAATCTAATAAACCGGGATAGAGGTTTCAGTTTAAGCAAGACTTGGTAACTGGCACCCAGTGACGGCTAGAAAACTCTGACTGTGCGGGTCACGGAATAACAGTGGGGGCTCTGACGGGCATCAAACAGTGTAGTGGGTAATGGCTATCGAACTCAGCTATAAATATCGGCACGGCGCCAACAATAGTTCACGGTCGCTTGGCGTTCAGGAAGTGAGTACGCATAGCAACACGACTCGCAACAGCTAAAACATCGCGTAGAAAAACAGAATCTGCATCTCGGCTGAACACCTGAAAATACATCAGTGAACACTGACGCTGACAAAACCTGTGAGATCACCAACATAAATTCTCCTGTATGAGCAATAATTCTAGTCACTCGCATGTCGCACATGTGAACTTAGAATACTCATGCACAGTTGGTTATCTGTGTTGCTATACACAGATAGCACTTTGGTGTACATACCAAGCCCGTGTCCAAACTTGCTCCAAGTGTCTAAAATACAACTATGACCGGCGCTCCTTCATTTTTATAGCTGCCATCCCCATTTTATATCTTAGAACTTACCCTACACATACATTAAATAAGATTAATTCCTTGTTCAAAAATACAGAAACGCTAGTCTCACATTAGTTTTCGCTCTAACCTGTGCCCTTATTTTACGTTAATCCTTTTTTCACTGTCCTTCTTTCTTCCTGCTCCTCTACACTATCCTTAACACTACATTCAAGATCCAGTCTGTTATGCTACTTGTTACCTCACTCCCTTGGAAGCTGCTAGTTTACGCCCTGCTATATCACAGATGCCTGCACAGCCGTCCCCAAATTGCGGCCGTCTCAGCTGACTGACAGCATCATCATCATCGTCATTACCACCTTCAGTACCAGCATCAAAATAATCAATTCCGATACACGATAAAACCTCACTATCCGCATCTGTAGATCATAAAATCAATGACTATGATATAAATTTATGTATCTGACTGCACGTCATAATCATTTGCTTAACCACAATCTTAGGAAAGACAGTGTTTAGTACGTGACGGAGGGAACATATCGCCAATTTTATGAAGTTTCTACTCTATTCCATTCACGTGTTGAGTATGGAGAAAGTGACCGTCCCTACGCACCATAATCAGGCTTATCTTTTTCTCACGACCCCTGCGTGAAATACACAGGGTTTGGACAGAAACGAGGAAACACCGCGAGAAATGCATGCCTGATTATAAATGTAGAAACCAGCAAAGCGCTGCAGGTTGCGCTGTTCTATCTGACCATAAAAGGCAGCAGCGTTCTGTGTAATTTTGAGTGATTTGTGTCGCAATTAAGTGAATCCGAATGTGGGCAAATTGTACGTGCTGGAATGGTGGGTGCTTTTGTAAGCAAGGTAGCCGTAATTTTGTGAGTTTCAAGAGACACAGTACCGAATATTTGTACCGCATATATGGAAGGCGGAAAAATATCATCCACAAAGTCACAAAGCAGATGAAAGTATGTGTTGAGTGACCGTAAAGGACGGTCTTTGAAGAAGATTAAGACGAATAATGGGGGAACAGTGGTCGTAAAAGTCACTGCAGAACTCACTGTCGCAGTCGGAAACCATGTCAGCACCACGGCAACACGATATGAGTCCCACAAGTAGACAATTTCACGGCAACCTGGAATTCCAAAACCACTCATTAGTGATGCAAATCCTCGTAACAGGGAAACGTGGCGCCGAAGGTATAAAACCCAGACTATGGACCTATAGAAGACTGTCACTTAATTGGATTAGTCTTGTCACACTGTTTCCAACCTCTGACCGAGTTTTCGTCCCGAGAGTGTAGCATGGCGGGAGTTCAATGATGATCTGGGCAACCAAGTTGAGGTATTCCATGGGCCTTACGGGTACTCTGCAAGGTTGCGTTACTGCCAAGGAGCACGTGACCATTCTGGCTGATTATGTCCATCCTATGGTAACACGTTTGTTCCCCATTGATGATGCTGTGTTTCAAGACAGCAGGGCTCCTGTTCACACAGTTCGCATTGTCCAGAACTGGTTTTGTGATTACGGGGATGAGTTGTCTCATCTTCTGTGGGCAGGATTCGAACCTGCGAACGTAGTGGTCGCGCGGTTCCAGACTGTAGCGCCTAGAACCGCTCGGCCACTCCGGCTGGCTGAGCATTTCGATCAACACTGGAAAAAAGAGTGAGTGATCGCTATCCATCTCCATCATTAACTAAACTTGCCACTGTTCTGCAGGCTGAACGATATAAGGTTCCTTTGAAAAACATGCAGGACGTGTACGTATCCATTTCAAGAGGGCTGGATAGGCTGTTTAGAATGCCACCGGTTTTACTACACCATATTAGGTATGGTAATGTGTTGACATTTTGTCTGAATCTGCATTTATGTGCATGTATTCATGAATTTCCATATTTTTGTTCAACTCCTGTTTTGTTTGCAACATGTTGTGTACGAGTACAGCAGGCTGTTACTCACACGAGTGATTTGTTTCTGAACTCATGTTGATTCATGGGGAGGGAACCTTATTTTGCTCCAGGAATGACATAATGTTTGAGCTTGGAATACGCTATAGAATTGACTAAGAGACTGATGCGAGCGATATCTTTTAATTCTTAGCATCCTACCTACGATGTTTTTGTTAGTGGAAGTGACCTTCGCTCTTTTTCAGTTGCACGGGACTACTCGCAGCTCAAACGCTTGTCAGTTTATGGCTAGGGAAGGAACTAATTCAGTAGCAAATTGAATACAGTGTTTACCATTTGAGGTAGCTAGCATTCTTGGCCCCAGTGTGACAACTGCCGAGAGCCAATTGGATATTGCCATAAATCTGGTCGGCTAACACATCTTCATAAATGATGCCATTTTTCTAAAAATTTTATCGTGAGCGGCTTGAATGAAAGTTGCACTATATGTGCACTAGAGGAATCATTTGGACACCTGTTGCTTTGGCACTGTCGTCTGTGCAGCTAACCTGTTAAAAGTTACGAGAATATTTCTGGAGCAGCGAAACATATTCATCCATTGCGTCTCCGAACGAAACCTAACAAAGTCTTGACAACCGTCGCTGACGTACACCTACAAAAAGCACTGGTATTCTATGCTTTCCGAAATCTCAGTTTGCATCTAACGGTGACAAATTTTATAGACATAGAAACGTAAATGCAGGAAGAATATATTGTTAGGAGTCTCCTGTAGAATCAATGCTTGTGGGAAAAATCGATTAAAGTGTTCTTCAAAGAACAGCTTTCGATGCTTGTGTTCCCGGAGCAGTTTGTCTTATCCCCAACATTAGACTAACTCAAATGACGAGCAGTGTTGGGGAATGAAGACTCCTACGCCATCTGTTGGTGTTCTGTTAAGTCTGTACATTGTGCTGCCCTCTGCAGCGGATATATTTCAACTATAACTGTAAAATGGACGTGTGAGAATAAAGGTGTGTGTGAGCTGAAGTTTTACTGTGTCCTTGATTTCACTAGTGTGTAGCAACATTTTGGTGCCGAAAACCGGGAGAACATGAAGAGATAGAGTGCTACTACACATTAAAGAGGACTCGACGCCGGCGGAGAAGGTTTTGAGCGATTTCAATCTCAAAATCCGCTCACGTCACGCCACGTTCAGCTCACACAGATAAGTTGCGGCATTGCTCTGAAACTGTAGCAAAGGACACTGCGGGGCGATTGATTTGTATGTGATGTTACTTGGTGCATGTTTGTTGGTGGCAGAGCAACAGAGGGCAGCACAATGTACAGACTTAACAGAACACCAACAGATGGCGTAGGAGTCTTCATTCCCCAACAAGCAGTGAGACAATGCAGCATAAAGACGGTCCTGAAAGGCTTAACGGTACTTCATTTCCTATATTTCTGTATCGAAGCTACAGAAGTTGTGGTAGTTCTCGTGCAGTTACGGAAGTCATGGCAACGTTTCCGTAGAGAAGCCTTTGTAATTTTTTTCTATCCTTGGAACATATTTGTTACTTGGGCTGGTGTGCGAAATGCACACATTGCCTATCCTTCAGCAGAGCGTCTGATGCCATGTTCCGAGAAAGTATCGATAGGCTGGTATGCGGAGCAAATGGTCGTGGAGCATTGACAGAAATCGTACTTCACATTATGAAGTGGAAATCTTTTCCCGACAATGGGTTACATGGAAGGCCCACAGATGAACAAGCAAACATAAATAAGGCAGATAATAACGAATTAAAAAGGAAAACAAATGCGAATTCGGATGAGGCGAACGTGATTGAAACTTGGCTTAAAAAACGAAAACCATAACGGCTGTTGGCTAAATTCTGCATCTTTAGTTAAGCCTCAGGTTGTAAACCAATCGACTCCCATTGATAAGGCTTACACGGGGCTCGCACCTATTCGTCAACTCCGATTTCGTCAAAATTTATGGTATAAGCAGGGTGTCGCGAGAAATGAAAGTGACCGAAGTGGGTGCTCCAGATGAGAAAGCGCTTAGAAAAAATATGGTATTTGGCATGGGCCGGGCGAGGCGTGAGCCGTTTATATGAGGGTAGCTTTTACGCAGGGGTTGGAGTAGTGGCATGAGGACAGAACGGTAATCCTTGGGTCGTGAGATCGAATTCCTCTTTGGAAATTTTACTTTTATTTCTTGAAATTTCAATTTTGACTTTACTGACACTGCAAATAAACCGAAATAATGCTCAATGTATTGTATTGTATATAGTTTTTTCATAAAAGGGATTAATAGGGAAGGCAGAGGAAAATCCGATACTTTAAATAAATTTCCAAGAAAGGACTGCACTTACAGCGACTTCGAGAAATCTGCAAATAACTTTGCAAGAACGGATTGTAATTAAAATGTACAATCCCTTGCTGGAAATTTGCTTGCAGTCTCAAAGTTTTCTTTCCCTTTCTTTTTCATGTCTTTTACGAAAATATTGATAAAATGTGAGTAAACACAAGAACTGAATGTTGGTTTATTTGCAGAGTAAGTAACGTATAAATTGAAAAAAAAATGTTCCTGTAGTTTACTAACTTATCGATAAAGCCGGAGCCGGCACTTTCAAAATATCTGCGATCGCCGCGAGCGGCGTTTCGAACACCGCCACAAATGAAGAACCTCGAGGCCACCGATCAATGGAGACCGCCAAGACGGTGTTATAAGTGGTGGACACCAGTGCGCCAGTCTTGTAGTTCAAGCTTACTTCTAGTTCAGTATACAGAGAGACACGTCCGCGTCGGGCCTCTGCTTATAGCTAGCCACGGCTGCCACAAGCTGCCAACACTGCAGCGTATATTTACCCACTAGCTGAGTAAGATATATTTGTTTAAAGTATACCTGTGTCAACCAGTCTTTTTCTTGGCTGTCCAGATTCCCAGGACGACAGATCCCTTTGGCCATCTTCCACCATTTATCGTTAGCAACAAGGACATAACGTTTGGCTCCTCGGAACATAGTGCCTGCCGACTCGTATCACGAGTCAAGGGGCTACGAGGCTAGGGGCCTCGGATTACCGATCTGTACCGTTTGCGCTGTGCCAGTCGCTGCTTGGAAGCTGCCCTAACATGAATGGTTCACTCCTCGCCCGACATGCGCCAAAAATAATGTTTTCCCTAAACGCTTTGTCATCTGGAGCAACCTTTTCCGTCACTTTCACTTCTCGAGAATACCAGAAATTTGGACGAAATCGGAGATGATAAGTAGGCGCGGCCTCAATGTTAGTTACGAGTACATTATCTTTGGAACTGTCTGAATTACTTTTATTCCGCTACAATAGATCAGCGTAATTCTCAGAATTGTTTTATCAGGTTAAGTCAAAGCAGACTCTCATCCAGCTCATAAATATGGATTTCAGTACGAGCAACAACTAGCGATAACATAAATCGATTGTATCAGCGTTGAATGTACTCCTAGCTGCAAGATGTTTCTTGCACTCATAAGTTACAGAACGGGACCACTTGCGTAGAGATATACATGGAAATCCCCCATCACTACATGCCCATTTACTATTTCTAAATGTTGTTAAATTTACATCTACATCTACAGTGATGCAAGCCACAGTACGATGTGTGGCGGTGGGTACCACTACTAGTGATCTGCTTTCGTGTTCCCCTCGCAAATACAGCGAGGGAAAAACGATTATCTAAATACCTCCGTATGAGCCCTAATTTCTCGTATCTTATCTTAGTGGTTCTTACGTGCAATGCATGTGGTCGGCAGCAGAATCGTTCGGTAGTCAGCCTCAAATGCCGGTTCTGTAAATTTTCTCAATAGCCTTTCTCGAAGAGAACGTCGCCTTCCCTCCAGATTTGCAAATCTGATTATTATGTGTAAAGCAAGCGATAACCGTTGTTCTCACTCTTAATCATAATTGTAGTGTTAGTTAAATTGTTGTATCTTCTCTGTTATCTATCTGCTCCTTCAAAGCGTGCAAATGTAGGGGATCAGGATCAATTCTGATACCGCGAGGACAGTGTGTTTATTAAAAAGTGTGACATAAAAACGTCCTGCAAACAAAAAAAGCTGTATTATGTACCATTACGTCGTACAAAAGCCATTTGTAGACTACGTAATCAAAAGCATCCGGACACACCCAGAAACATACGTTTTTATATTAGGTGCATTGTGCTGCCACCTACTACCAGGTACTCCATATCAGCGACCTCAGTAGTCATTAGACATTCTGAATGAGGCGCTCCGTGGAACTCAAATGTGTGTGAAATCTTGTGGGACTTAACTGCTAAGGTCATTAGTCCCTAAGCTTACACACTACTTAATCTAAATTATCCTAGGGACAAACACACACACCCATGCCCGAGGGAGGACTCGAACCTCCGCTGGGACCAACCGCACAGTGCATGACTGCAACGCCTAAGACCGCTCGGCTAATCCCGCGCGGCTCCTTGGAACTCACGGACTTCGAAAATGGTCAGGTGATTGGGTGTCAATTGCGTCATACGTCTGTACGCGAGATTTCCACACTCCTAAACATCCCTAGGTCCACTATTTCCGACATGATAGTGAAGTGGAAACGTAAAGCGACACATACCGCACAAAAGCGTACTGGCCGACATCGTCTGTTGACTGACAGAGGCCACTGACAGTTGAAGAGGGTCGTAGTGTGTAATAGGCAGACATCTATCCAGACCATCACACAGGAATTCGAAACCCATCAGGATCCACTGCAAGTACTATGATTGTTAGGCGGGAGGTGAGAAAACTTGGATTTCATGGTCGAGCGGCTGCTCATAAGCCACACATGACGCCAGTAAATACCATACTACGCTTGACTTGGTGTAAAGAGCGTAAACATTGGACGATTGGTCAGTAGAAAAACGTTGTGTGAAGTGACGAATCACGGTACACGATCTGACGATCCCATGGTAGGTTGTGGGTACGGCGAATGCCCGGTGAACGTCATCTGTCAGCGTGTGTAGTGCCAACAGTAAAATTCGGAGGCGGTGGTGTTATGATGTGGTTGAGATTTTCATGGAGAGGGATTATATCCCTTGTTTTGTATGGCACTGTCACATCACAGGCCTACATTGATGTTTTAAGCACCTTCTTGCTTCCCACTGTGGAAGAGCAATTCGGGGATGGCGATTGCATCTTTCAATAAGATCGAGCACCTGATTATAATGAACGGCTTGTGGCGGAGTGGTTACACGACAATAACATCCCTGTAATGGACTCCCTGCACAGAGTCATGACCTGAATCCTACAGTACACTTTTGGGATGTTTTGGAACCCCGACCTCGTGCCAGGCCTCACAGACCGACATCAATACCTCACCTCAGTACAGCACTCCGTGAAGTATGGGCTGCCATTTCCCAAGACACCTTCCAGAACCTCACTGAACGTTTGCCTGCGAAAGTGGAAGCTGCCATCAAGGCTAAGGGTGGTCCAACACCACACTGAATTCCAGCATTACTGATGGAGGGCGCCACGTAACTTTTAAATCATTTTCAGCGAGGTGTCCGGATACTTTTGATCACATAGTGTATGTAGGCACTGCGAGATGTGTTCTGTGCGCAGATGGTGGCTAAAGAACGTGTAGTAATGGGTGCTACTAGACATTCTTCAGCCTTCCTTCCCAAATAATCACTTCATGTGAACATCGGTGAGCTCAGTGTGTACCACAGCATTTAATGTCACCGAAGCCAGGCTCCAAACGATTAACGACAGGTGACGGGGAAAGTTCTGCTGCTGGAGCATCTGAGCTAATCCATCTCTTATTAAACGTTTGTTGTAGGCAGTGTTGTAACAGATGGGACAGTATTCCGTCGTGTTGATACTCAGCTACTTATGTTTGCAGTCCTACTAGTACGATACCCTCTCCCCACTGTAACACCCTACCACAGGTGAATCAGCTTATATCCTGTAAAATGGTATTCTCATCTTTATGAAGTACACACTTATTTTCTATAAATGTATGCAAATTATACAAGGTATAATTTATTTTTAATTATCACGTCTGCACATTCCGGTGCAAAGTAAAAGATTCTGCCCTCATATTGTTCTCCATTGGAAATGTTCCCGTGGATAACACCAATACAGCAAATGCAGAGAAAAATGTGGAATCACCACTAACACAACACATCGCAATGTCTAATGTGGTGTAGGAAAACAGTTGGCATTCCAGTCCGCTCGGAATGCAGAAATACATTTTACCTTATGGCTTCAAACGGAATCTTGTACCATTCTTCCTGAAAAATAGTGGCAAGTTCAGATAACGATGTTGGAGGTGGTTAGCGATCAAGCATTCTTCTCTCCAAAGTCCACGAAGGCTTAATGCACTACTGGCCATTAAAATTGCTATACCAAGAAGAAATGCAGATGATAAGCGGGTATTAATTGGACAAATATATTGTACTAGAATTGGCATATGATAACATTTTCACGCAATTTGGCTGCATAGATCCTGAGAAATCAGTAGCCAGAACAACCACCTCTGGCCGTAATAACGGCCTTGATACGTCTGGGCATTGAGTCAGAGCTTGGATGGCGTGTACAGGTACAGCTGCCCGTGCAGCTTCAACACGATACCACAGTTGATCAAGGGTAGTGATTGGCGTATTGTGACGAGCCAGTTGCTCGGCGACCATTGACCAGACGTTTTCAGTTGGTGAGAGATCTGGAGGATGTGCTGGCCAGGGCAGCAATCGAACATTTTCTGTATCCAGAAAGGCCCGTAAAGGACGTGCAACATGCGGTCGTGGATTATCTTGCTGAAATGTAGGGTTTCGCAGGGTTCGAATGAGGGGTAGAGCCACGGGTCGTAACACATCTGAAATGTAGCGTCCACTGTTCAAAGTGCCGTCAATGGGAACAAGAGGTGACCAAGACGTGTAACCAATGGCACCCCATACCATCACGCTTGGTGATACGCCAGTATGGGGAACACGAATACACACTTCCAATGTGCGTTCACCGCGATGTCTCCAAACACGGATGCGACTATCATGACGCTGTAAACAGAACCTGGATTCATCCGAAAAAATGACGTTTTGCCATTCGTGCACCCAGGTTCGTCGTTAAGTACACCATCGGTGGCGCTCCTGTCTGTGATGCAGCGTCAAGGGTAACCGCAGCCATGGTCTCCGAGCTGATAGTCCATGCTGCTGCAAACGTCGTCGAACTGTTCGTGCAGATGGTTGTTGTCTTGCAAACGTCCCCATCTGTTGACTCAAGGACCGAGACGTGGCTGCACGATCCGTTACAGCCATGCGGATAAGATGCCTGTCATCTCGACTGCTAGTGATACGAGGCCGTTGGGGTCCAGTACGGCGTTCCTTATTACCCTCCTGAACCCATCGATTCCATATTCTGCTAACAGTCATTGCATCTCGACCAACGCGAGCAGCAATGCCGCGATACGACAACCGCAATCGCTATAGGCTACAATCCGATCTTTATAAAAGTCGGCAACTTGATGGTACGCATTTCTCCTCCTTACATGAGGCATCACAACAAGGTTTCACCAGGCAATGCCACTCAAGTGCTGTTTGTGTACGAGAAATCGGTTGGAAACTTTCCTCATGTCAGCACGTTGTAGGTATCGCCAGTGGCGCCAACCTTGTGTGAATGCTCTTAAAAGCTAATCATTTGCATATCACAGCATCTTCTTCCTGTCGGTTAAATTTCGTGTCTGTAGCACGTCATCTTCGTGGTGTAGCAATTTTAATGGCCAGTAGTGTAATATCTGGCGAATGTGGTGGCCAGGAGAGATGAGATATTTCATTCAGGTGCTCACAAAACCAGCCCTTGACGATGCGAGCTGCGTGAACAGGGCGCCGGTCATTTTGGAACACAGCTTCACCATTACAGAACAAACATTGCACCATGGGATATATCTGACCAGCCGAAATGGTCACATAAGCTTAGGTGTTAATGCGGCGTAGCCACGGGGCCCGTGAAGTACCTCGATAGGGCAGCACAGATCATCACCGAATCCCCGTCTTCTTTAATTCTTGGGACGTAAATTCGGCCAGAAGTTGGAAACAGTGTGGAACAACACTCATCCGTCCAAAAGACTGTCTTCCATTGCTTTGTAGTCCAGGTTTTATGGCACAACGTTTTCCTATTATGGGAATTCGCATCACTGATGGGTAGTTATGGAATTCCAGCACTCCCTGCAGGTCCCTGCTTCTAGAGGGTCCATGAATGCGACGCTGAGTCGTGCAGCTGTCGTCCTCTTATTTTTCGTCACAGTCCGATCACTCAAGACACACTTTCGTCCGTGTTGTGATTTAGCGTATGAAATTTTTCCGCTTTCCGCGTATACTTTATAGTTCTTCAATACGGCGCTTCTTGAAAAACCAAACAATTCGCCGTCCTTGGTAACGGAAACGCCCACCATAAGAACACCAAAAATAATTTGCCCACTTTCGAATTCACTTGGCTCTGACATAGTGCACTCAGAACTACACGAACACTGTTCTGACCACTATTGAGATTTGCAAAGGTATTGAGGACGTTGAAGAGTTGCAGTTCGTGGTCGAATACAACAGGGCAACCCGCAGGCTTGGCATCTGGATTTACGTTCGGGCACGTGTTTCTGGCGGCATTTCCATATTTGTCCGACTCCTGTATTTCGAAGTGCTTCCACTGCTAACTGTAAAATTCGAAATTTTGGGAAATGGAATGTATTTAGTATTTGTTTTAATGCACTCAACCATTTAATGTGGGATGGTATTTCATGAGATTTCTTTACAGTTTATTCACTGCCTCGTTTCTACACGGCATCGTGTCTACGAAATATCTAAGATATTCTGGTTCGGTCACTTCCAGTCACGAACTGGAAGTCTCCAACAGCTCCCTCTTGTTACAGTGATTTTTTTGTGAAACTACAATTTTCAGCCTTCATGAAGGGTTCTCAGCCGGATTGAGGTCGGGACTCTCGCCATGTCAAGGCAACTCGCTAATTCGTGATCAGAGAACCATTTCTTATTGATTCTAACGATGTGATATGGCGCACTGTCCTGCTGAAAGATGCACTGATCTTTGTTGCCTTGAAACAAATTACGGGTGGAGGGCAGCAATTTCGACACTAAGACTTCTAATTGGTACTTTTTTGCTTTAATTTGCCCTGTAACACTTGCATCGCCCAATGCCACGTCTTGTCAAGCAGCGTAACACCCTGACACCGATCGTGTCTTTTAACGTGATCTTAGTCTCGTCACTCCAAATTACTGTAGCACACTATTCCTGCATCCACTCCTTTCGTGCTAAGGCCCATTACGTACGATCCTGCCTCTACATCTTGTTCAGATAAGGCATCCTTCTTGTAAACCTCGCTCGCAAGCCATTTTTCAGAAAGATTTTGTCTGACCTTTCGACCTGAAATTTCACGATATTGTAGAGGAAGACGACGGATTCTGTAACGATTTCCTTCAGTCAATATTGGTTTTCTGCCAATGAAGCAGTTTTAGTCTATACAGATTCTTAAAACGGCATGCAGAATTTCCCAACGCCCGACTCTGTAGTACTACCATCCAAACTTCTTGCTGTATATGTGCAAGTATAGCCTTCTTCCTAGACTCCTATTGCCTTACTCCTTTTATCCAGCAACCAATCAGCAAGTTTCGGTACAGGAGACACTATTTTCAATAAAGTCTTCCGTGTCAACTCAGCCCATCTTACACTTCAACAACAATGTATTTCTGACCATTACTGTTGCAAACAATGATCGTGGCTCATTGGATAAAGTAATAATAGTATAAATTCATTGTCTGATGGGTCGGAACAAAACAAAATGTTAAACTTAGCCCGCATCTCGTGTTCGTGCGGTAGCGTTCTCGCTTCCCACGCCCGGGTTCCCGGGTTCGATTCCCGGCGGGGTCAGGGATTTTCTCTGCCTCGTGATGGCTGGGTGTTGTGTGCTGTCCTTAGGTTAGTTAGGTTTAAGTAGTTCTAAGTTCTAGGGGACTTATGACCACAGCAGTTGAGTCCCATAGTGCTCAGAGCCATTTGAACCATTTTTTTGTTAAACTTACTTTGCAACTGCACAAGCATGTAAAATATTGTAACTTTTTAAAATTATTGTTGGTTAATTCTATTTACTTATTTTTAATAAAATTATAACATCTCTTTTTCTAAAAATGATAAGTGTTTAATACAAATATCTTAAATGATAATATATAAGCCAATGATTTATTTGTATACTACAAATTACGGACTCCTCGTTGTGTTAAAATCAATGAACATCTCGAGAAAATGCCTTTACTGTAGACATATTCGGCTAAAAGTTAGACTGTCTGCTATTATGTTAGGGCGATTGGGAACGAGGAGGGGGGGGGGGGTGGGCGGGAGGGGTGATGGAGGGGCGCCAGAAAGAAACTATGAGACCCACTCCGCTCTCCAAACTGGATTGAAACCTGGGATCTGTGGCTCACTTTTGTGGTAATGACTAAAAACGCCTGTCTATCATACTGATATTCGCCTATTTTAACAGCTCTGCTGAAGTATGTACTAGAAACGGGGAAAAACCGCAAGTGCGCAAATTAAAAAATTGACACTAGGTACCGCTGTTGCCGTTTGCACGGGCAACACTTTCATGCTGAGCGGAGACGCTGGTATTCCACAGCCGTTGAGTGTGGCAGCAGTGCAGTTGGGGTAATGACTATCCTTTGCTCTCTGGGCAAAGTGGCGCTGTCGAGTGAAGCCCGGCCCGCCTCGGTGGTCGCTGCGGAGCCCCCCATGAATGGTCACACGCCCTGCCGGCCGCCGGCGCCGCTCGACTCGAATGCAGAATAGATTTATTTCGCCGGAGACCGGCGAGTCTGTCGGGACTCGTTATTTATAATGAGGCCCGCGCCATGCACCTGCACGTTTAAGAGCTGTTCCGCAGCGAGCACCATTCTGCTCCACTCGTGTATAGCGGCCGTACCAAAAAGGCGCTTCTGAGGCCCTTGCCTCTCCAAGCCATCGGAAAGTTGTGAACAGTAAAAAAATTTGGTCGCATAATGTTTTCTCGTTACAGCTTACTTATTGAGGAATGAATGGCAAAACCACCAGTTGCGGTAGGGCGATTGCTGTTTAGTAAGCAGCAAATGTATAGGTGATGGAGATAAAGTGAGGGAAGACTTGTCCTAATTGAAGATGTGCAGTGTATGATGGTGGAATGTTGTGGGTGGATGTTATGTACAGCGTTACTATATCTGTGTAGAGTGTTGAGACAGGTGTCTAACGAAAATGGTAACACGACACAAGCAACCGGACGCTGATCATCTGATGATGATAATAGGTGTAACTCGTCTTGCGCATAGCACATCGAAGATTATATAAGAATTATGGTTTCTGTTGTGACTTGCCAAGACAGCCAAGCCACTATGATTGGTAGCCGAAAGGCACGCGTCTAAGCTCACGCAGGCTGGCGTGAGGTCTGGAACAGTTATAGGAGTTTATAGTAGGAAGAAAAGTACGTAGCTTCGGGAATACTTAACTTTAATTGGTGAACATCGGTCTGACGGTACATGCATCACAAGATAAATAGCTAATGATAATGGCGCCTTGCTAGGTCGTAGCAAATGACGTAGCTGAAGGCTATGCCAACTATCGTCTCGGCAAATGAGAGCGTAATTTGTCAGTGAACCATCTCTAGCAAAGTCGGCTGTACAACTGGGGCGAGTGCTAGGACGTCTCTCTAGACCTGCCGTTTGGCGGCGCTGGGTCTGCAATCACTGATAGTGGCGACATGCGGGTCTGACGTATACTAGCGGACCGCGGCCGATTTAAAGGCTACCACCTAGCAAGTGTGGTGTCTGGCGGTGACACCACAGTTTCCAAGGTCAATAGTTTTTAGGCTAGATCTTCAATATCGGAATAAACAATGACTCAACATGCGAAAACGGTCGGACAGGATAACCACAAGTGTTCGATGAACCGACATCATATCACCTATGCAAAGCTGTATGGAGCGTTCTGTTGCTTATTTTGTGTCCGTTAGCCACTGATTTGAATTTGTGGCATACGGAGACGAATGACCAGTATAGGCCTCAGGTAGCTGATGACAGACTCATATCACAGTGCCTACCCATAACATTTGCCCACTCATTATGATACGTCGTAAGGCACACAGTCTGGAGTAGGTTTACCAGTCTGATGTCCCTTCGGCGATTTCCGTACCAAGGTATCTTTTCTTTATTCAAGAAAAGAGAGGTGTTGAGGCGGAATGGATTCTATTACACTCCTTCCCAGAACAGAGAAATCCAAGAAACTGACCCGTGAGATAAAAAATAATTATTAGCGACGCTAAGCACTGTAGGATGCTGTTGAATTGGAACAGGAAAAATGGAAAACAGACAGTCATTCCGAAATATTACGTAAAGTTAACAAATCGTGATGTCGTGCTACGGAGAAGCAGCGGGTTCGATTCCCGGCGGGGTCAGGGATTTTCTCTGCCTCGTGATGGCTGGGTGTTGTGTGCTGTCCTTAGGTTAGTTAGGTTTAAGTAGTTTTAAGTTCTAGGGGACTGATGACCATAGATGTTAAGTCCCATAGTGCTCAGAACCATTTGAACCATTTTGGGCAAACTTTGACAAGTCTTTAAAATCTGATTTCAGTCGAGTGTATGCTATTTTTGTTTTCGGTCTAAGATTCGCTGCCGTCCAGGAAGACAAGTAGAGTCATTTCTTTGTAAAACAGTAAGTCTTTCTATACTAGACATGTTTAAGGTGTTATTTACAGTTCCACATACGTGCTGAAGGTTGTTGATTTCATTCTGTACACCACCATTTAAGTTGATACCGCATCCTAAATACTAAAACTGGGGACGTGTTCAGTAACAGTTTTTGATCCAACAAGCTGTTTTCCATAGTAAGCAATAACTTTAGTTTTAATGATAGATATTTCCAGAATGTAGCATTGTCTTCATAGTTCATATATTCTACACACGGGGTATTGCAAATTTGATTCCATTTTCTGTATTAAGGACCGCATCATCTGCATATGGCATAGCGCTCATATAAAAGCTTCTTTGCAGTTTTGTGTCTTCATGTAGTGCATTCTCCAATTTTCTTACGATATCCTCAATATAGAGCTTAAAGAATGTCGGTGACAGTCTTACATGCTTTCCTGACCTCTCCCGTTTTTGAGCTGTCTGCATTTGTGATTGTTTCGGACATATGATTGACGAGGAAGGTTTGTATGCATAATTTAAAACAGCTATGTCAGATAAGTCGTCTGACCAAAGATACGTGCGAACTTGGGGCGGGTTCTTAATCTTTCGTACACGTCGACACAGTTTAGTATGTTGTCTGATTAGTTTTAGTTGACAGGGGACAGATTTTTATTTACCGAAACACGTAATTATAACAACAAGTACTATTGTATAGTCGCAACATAATGCGACATGTATATAGTACTAACATTGATGTGGTTATTGTACATGTATTATTTTGTGGCAACCTGTATGCTAGTACTTACATTTTTTGTGATGTTTTAAGTCAAGTCATTAGCTGACGCTCCGACTAGGCATGTTGACACGGAACATTGTTTTGAAAACCCTAAGTTTCTTGGTTAAAACTTCTTAAAAATAATTCCTGAACTTCTTTATTCTTCTCCTTTTGTAGCTTGATTTATTAAGTGTTCTAAACGGTTTTATTCACAAAATATTCACGATGATCGAGGATTAATTCAGGAATTCTGGATGGTAGGTAGAGTCACCGGTAGCCCAGTGTCGAATTCACAAGTGATTTGCTTTGCTTCTACATCTACATTTATACTGTTTAATTTTGTTGGTTGTTTTGAGTTCGTGGAGGCTGTGATGCTGTATTACTCTTTATTCATTATGACACTCACTTCGTATGACCGATGTCTAAACTCAGTACTGACAGACTTCTCAACCCTATACTTCAATGAGCGCTGTCGTGTTGAAGGTCCACATAAGGTGGAGAGATATTATAATGTACCCACTGGGATATATATCAGAACATGGGAACAGTGCTTCGCGTTTAGCAATTGTACAGCAGCGCTACTGGTGCCGCTGTCAACTGAAATCTGACAATGATATTTTCTTCCACCCATGGATTTCACGGATTTCGAACCAACACCCTCTAGGTGTACTAAAAATGTGCCACTCTTAGTCTCTTTGTTCACAGAGGAACTGCACTATGAAGACTGTCGTGCGTAATTGTGAGGCTGTTCATGATTTGACCAGAACAGTTGAAATTCAAGGCCTTACTCTTCCTGTCATTCTCAATTTAACTACTCATGTGTTTCTGCAGTTACACCAACAGCGACGTAGTATAGGAGTCATTATTTGCTTTCACAGACAGAACTGACTCACGAGCTGGAACGGCCGGTTAAAACCTTGACAGTGAAAGAAATTTTTATCCATAGTATAAGGCTCAGACATTTCTGGCATGGACACGATTCGCCAACATCTCGTTCTGAAATCCAACTCACCTTCCCGGGGCTCATGAAGTGACGAGTCCTCAATCTTCTGACTGGTTTGATGCGTCCGGCTACGAATTCCTCTCCTTCGTCTACATTTTCATCTCGGAGTAGTACTCGCAACTTATACCCCCCATTATTTGCTGGATATATTCAAATCTCTGTCTTCCTATACAGGTTTTACTCTTTACAGCTCCCTCTAGTACTAAGGAAGTTATTCCCTGATGTCTTAACAGATGTCGCACCATCCTGTTCCTCCTCCTTGTCGGTGTTTTCTATATATTCCGTTGCTCATCGATTCTTCAGAGTAACTCCTCATTCTTTACCTTAATTTTCAACGTTCTTCTGTAGCACCACATCTCAAATGCTTTGATTCTCTTCTGTTTCGGTCTCCTCACAATTTGTGTTTCGCTAACATACAATTCTGTGCTTAAACGTACATTCTCAGAATTTTTTTCTTCACATTAACGCCTATGTTTGATACTAGGAACTTCTATTGGGCAAGAATACCCTCTTTGATTATGCTAGTCTGATTTTTATCCTCCTTCCTTTGCCCTCTTCACTTCCAAGAGAGCAAAATTCCTTAACTTAGATTACTTTATGATTCCCAATTCTGATGTTCTAACTTCTGCAAATTCTCATTTCTTCGTCCTTCTTTGATTTACCACCAATCCATATCCTATACCCATTAGCTTGTTCATTCCATTCAACAGATCCTGTAACATTCTTCTTCACGTGCAATGAGAGTAGCAATGCTATCACCGAATCTTATCACCGATATCATTTCACCCTGAATTTTAATCCCAGTCTTGAAGCCTATGTGCTGCCACTAATTTACACATCTTTCAAGTTTCTCTACTTCCTACATGTCTGATGGAAAAAATACAGTTTTTAAATGCTGAATAGACCTGTTCCCCTTTCCGGCTCTTATAGTATACTTACGGCTACATGGTTACCGTTGTCAGGTTTGTAATTAAAAAGGCTGTCCGTTCTAAGAAATCATCCCTCTTAAGGAAAAAGCTGTGAAGGAGAAACAGCTCTATATTGCATTAACAAATGGTTTCAAGTTTTGTTCAGGTGACACTTATAACCCACTGAATTTGCCGTGCATGTCTCTCGGGAACACACAATTAACTAGCGAAAGTATCATAACACGTGCTATTTACAAAAGACCTGAATGAGCTGATAACCTCAGTTGCTTACCGAGACCTTTCATGGATAACGATGTTGTACATAACGTAGTAATTATTATCTTGTGCATAAGCATTGAGAATTTTGTCACCTACACGATGTATGCTACGATATTTAATTAATATAACGATTTTACTATAATGATAGTTATTATAATAGTGTTACTGAATTGTATTTATTGTAATAATGTTGAAAAATACAAAGTATTTTTTCTTGTTGTGTGTCCAACGCAGAGATTTGGCGATCGCTGAAGGCGATACTTCTCGTGACACAAATTTATCACTTTATCGGATTCAGCACATACCTGGCTAACGCCTATCAGTTGAAACAAGAATAAACACAAAGGTGACAAAAGTCACGGGACGCCTTGGGTCTGACCTCCCTTTACCTGGCGTAGTGCAGAAACTCGGCGTGGCATGGATTCAACGAGTCGCTGGAGTCCCCTGAAGAAACATTGTGCCTCGCTGCCTCCATAGCAGCCCATAATTTTAAAAGTGTTCCCAGTGCAGGATTATGTGCTTGAACTGACCTCTCGATTATGTCACACAAATGTTCAATGGGATTCATATCGGGCGATCTAGGTGGCTCCCTCGAATTGTCAAGAATGTTTTTCAAACCAAACGCGAGCAGTTGCGCCCGGTTACATGTTTAGGAACAGAAAGTCCATGAATGGTTGTAAATGGTATCAAAGTAGTCGAACATAACCATTTGCAGTCAATGATCGGTTCAGTTGGAGCAGAGGACCAATCCACATTCCATACCATTATGGAGCCACCACAAGCTTGCAAAGTGCCTTGTTGAAAGCTTGGTCCACTGCTTCGTGTGGTCTGTACCGCTCAAACCCTATTATCAGCTCTTATCATCTGACCAGGCCACAGTTTTCCAGTTCTAGGATCCAGCCGATACGGCCACGAGCCCAGGAGAGCCCTGCAGGCGATGTGCTGTTAGCAAAAGAATTCACTTTGGGCGTCTGCAGCCGTAGCACATTAACGCCACAGTTCGCCGCACTATCCTAACGGTTACATTCGTCGTACGTACGTAAGCACGCAGTCGTGCTTTCTCTTAGCACTGAAAACTTGACAACTCTACGCAAACGTCGCTGCACTCAACCGTTAAGTGAAGGCCGCCGGCTACTGTATTGTCCGTCGCTAAAGCTAATGTCTGAAACTCGACACACTCTTGAGACTGTGGATCCCAGAACACTGAATTCGCTAGTGATTTCCGAGACGGAATGCCACCATCTACCATTCTGCGTTCAAATTCTGTCATTTCTCATAGTGAGGCTATAATCATTTCGGAAACCTTTTCACCTGAGTGCAAATGACATCTCAGTCAACGCACTGCCCTTTTATATCTTGTGCAAGTGATACTACCGCATTCTGTATACATGCATATCGCTATCCCATGGCTTTTGTCACCTCCTGTAAAGTCGTACCGTAGGTGCAACCACACCGGAGGGGTATCTGTTGAGAGGCCAGACAAACGCGTGGTTCCTGAAGAGGGGCTGCATCCTTTTCAGTCGTTGCAGGGGCAACAGTATGGATGATTGATTGATCTGGCCTTGTAACACTAACCAAAACGGCCTTGCTGTACTGGTACTGCGAAAGGCTGAAAGCAAGGGGAAACTACAGCCGTAATTTTTCCCGAGGGCATGCAGCTTTACTGTATGGTTAAATGATGATGGCGCCCTCTTGAGGAAAATATTCCGGAAGTAAAATATCCGGGCGGGGACTACTCAGGAGGACGTTGTTATCAGCAGAAAGAAAACTGCTGTTCTACGGATCGGAGAGTGGAATGTCAGATCCCTTAATCGGGAAGGTAGGTTAGAAAATTTAAAAAGGGAAATGGATAGGTTAAAGTTAGATATAGTGGGAATTAGCGAAGTTCGGTGGCAGGAGGAACAGGTGAATACAGGTTTATAAACACAAAACCAATAGTGGTAATGCAGAAGTAGGTTTAATAATGAATAAAAAATAGCAGTGCTGGTAAGCTACTACAAACATATTAGTGAACGCATTATTGTGGCCAAGATAGATATGAAGCCAACGCCTACCACAGGTGCAGGTTTATATGCCAACTAGCTCCGCTGAAGACGAAGAGATTGATGAAATATATGATGAGATAAACAAAAATTATTCAGATAGTTAAGGGAGATGAATATTTAGTAGTCGTGGGTGACTGGAATTCGAAAGCAGGAAAAACAAGAGAAGGAAACCTAGTAGGTGAATAAGGAATGGGGGTAAAGAATGAAAGAGGAAGCCGTCTGGTAGAATTTTGCACAGAGCATAACTTAATCATAGCTAACACTTGGTTCAAGAATCATGAAAGAAGCATGTATACATGGAAGAGGCCTGGAGATACTGCAAGGTTTCAGATAGATTATATAATGGTAAGACAGAGATTTAGGAACCAGGTTTTAAATTGTAAGACATTTCCAGCGGCAGATGTGGACTCTGACCACAATCTATTGGTTATGAACTGTAGATTAAAACTGAAGAAACTGCAAAAAGGTGAGAATTTAAGGAGATGGGACCTGGATAAACTGACAGAACCAGAGGTTGTATAGAGTTTTACGGAGAGAATTAGGGAACTATTGACAAGAATAGGGGAAAGAAATACAGTAGAAGAAGAATGAGTAGCTTTGAGAGAGGAAATAGTGAAGGCAGCAGATGATCAAGTACGTAAAAAGACGAGGGCTAGTAGAATTCTTTGGGTAACAGAAGTTTGAATTTAATTGATGAAAAGGGAAAATATAAAAATGCAGTAAATGAAGCAGGCAAAAAGGAATCGAAAAATGTCTCAAAAATGAGATAGACAGGAAGTGCAAAATGGCTAAGCAGGGATGGTTAGAGGACAAATGTATGGATGTAGAGGCATGTATCACTAGGGGTAAGATAGATAAACAACTAACAGTTCCTCCCTAACAGGCCATGAAGGCCCAACGGTACCGCTCGGCCGCCGTGTCACCCTCAGCCCACAGCCGTCACTGGATGCGAATATGGAGGGACATGTGGTTAGCATACCGCTCTCCCGGTCGTATCTCAGTTTACGAGACCTATGATAGATATTGCCTACAGGAAAATTAAAGAGACCTTTGGAGAAATGAGAACCACTTGTATGATGGAAACCCAGTTCTGAGCAAAGAAGGGAAAGCACAAAGGTGGAAGGAGTATATAGAGGGTCTATACAACGACGATGAACTTGAGGACAATATTATGGGAACGGAAGAGGATGTAGATGAAGATGAAATGGGAGATATGATACTGTGTGAAGAGTTTGACAGAGCACTGAAAGATCTAAGTCGAAACAAGGCCCTGGGAGTAGACAACACTCCATTAGAGCTAATGATAGCCTTGGGAGAGCCAGCCCTGACAAAACTCTACCATCTGGTGAGCAAGATGTATGAGACAGGCGAAATACCCTCAGACTTCAAGAAGAGTACAATAATTCCAATCCCAAAGAAAGCAAATGTTGACAGATGTGAAAATTACCGAACTATCAGTTTAATAAGTCACAGCTGCAAAATACTAACACGAATTCCTTACGGACGAATGGAAAAACTGGTAGACGCCGACGTCGGGAAGATCAGTTTGGATTCCGTAGAAATGTTGAAACACGTGAGGCAATACTGACCCTACGACTTATCTTAGAAGATAGATTAATGAAAGGCAAACCTACGTTTCTAGCATTTGTAGACTTGCAGAAAGCTTTTGAAAATGTTTTCTGATATAGTCTCTTTCAAATTCTGAAGGTGGGAGGGGTAAAATACAGTGAGCGAAAGGCTATTTGCGATTTGTACAGATGGTTCAAATGGCTCTGAGCACTATAGGACTTAACATCTGAGGTCATCAGTCCCCTAGAACTTAGAACTACTTAAACGTAACTAACCTAAGGACATTACACACATCCATGCCCGAGGCAGGTTTGGAACCTGCGACCGTAGCGGTCACGCTGTTCCGGACTGAAGCGCCTAGAACCGCTCGGCCACAACGGCCGGCGACAATTTGTACAGAAACCAGATGGCAGTTATCAGAGTTGAGGAGCAAGAAAGGGAAGCAGTGGTTGGGAAGGGAGTTACACAGGGTTGTAGTCTATCCACGATGTTATTCAATCTATATATTGAGCAAGCAGTAAAGGAAACAAAAGAAAAATTCGGAGTAGGAATTAAAATCCATGGAGAAGAAATAAAAAGTTTGAGGTTCACCGATGACATGGTAATTCTGTCAGAGGCAGCAAAGGACTTGGAAGAGCAATTGAACGGAATGGACAGTGTCTCGAAAGGAGGATATAATACGAACATCAACAAATGCAAAACGAGGGTAATGTAATGTACTCGAATTGAGTCGGGTGATGCTGAGGGAATTAGATTCGGAAATGAGACGCTTAAAGTAGTAAATGACTTACTATTTGGGGAGCATAATAACTGATGATGGTCGAAGTGGAGAGGATATAACTGGCAATGGCAAGGATAGCGTTTCTGAAGAGAAATTTGTTAACATCGAGAGTAGATGTAAGTGTCAGGAAATCGTTTCCGAAAGTATTTGTGCGGAGTGTAGCCACGTATGGAAGTGAAACGTGGACGATAAGTAGTTTTGACAAGAAGAGAATAGAAGCTTTTGAAACGTGGTACTGCGGAAGAATGCTGAAGATTAGATGGGTATATCACATAACTAATGAGGAAGTATTGAACAGAATTGGGGAGAAGAGAAATCTGTGGCACAACTCGACTAGAAGAAGGGATCGGTTGGTAGGACATGTTCTGAGGCATCAAGGGATCACCAGTTTAGTATTGGAGGGCGGCTGGAGGGTAAAAATCGTAGAGGGAGACGAAGAGATGAATAGTTTAAGCAGATTCAGAAGGATATATGTTGCAGTAGGTACTGGGAGATGAAGAAACTTGCACAGGATGGAGAGCTGCATCAAATCGGTCTCTGGACTGAAGATAACAACAACAACATCAACAACAACAACAATGAAATAATTGAATGAATAATAGATGTAATCAATGTCTTCAAAATTGTATTCACTCTCTTCTTATCTACCCTGGTATTAAGTTCAGATTTTAAGATATGAATTAAATGGTTTTGATATGTGGTATACCATTGTTTATCTCTGCCTGAAATAAACGTAATTTAAGTATTTGTGAAAATAACTAACAGTCTTTTGTTATATGGAAGTTTGTCCCTGAAGTGTCACACAACATATTCTACAATATTGTACGCACTTCCTTGTGGTCATTGTAGGCGATCCCTTAACTCCACATCATAAATATACGCAATATTCAGTACAACCAGTGACTTATCAGCTGATTACGTCTACTCTTCCTTTTCTTTTATTACGGTGAGGGACTTCGGACTTTATGCAGGCTCGGTGAGCTCTTTTTAGCTGGTTTGCGCAGCATGAAAGCTTACTTAAGGCGACTTCAGATTTATAAACAAGATAGGGGCTGCAGGCGGTACTGCACAGCATGTAGACGACGCGGAATTCTCTTTGTCCCATTCAGCCCTGCTGGCAGCTCAGGGGCTAGGGTACCTGCCGTAAAAAATCATTGTCCGAGTCGTCTGAAGTAATCCGTTTGGAAAGAGAACACGTGATGCCAAATGTAGCCAGCAGAGTGGGAGAAGTGTGAAAGCCACCCTTCCACTGCATTCATCCCACAAAAGAATGGTTATTTAAAATCCTGGCAGTGGGAACTATTTGGCTCACAATGATTATTTCTCTAGAATATGTACTTTCTCATGTGTCCCTATATGTAAGCCGTTCAGTAGGCCAGTTTTACTAACCTGTCACGGAACGGGAGAGATTTTCTGCCTTCCCCCCGATGCCAGACCATCAACGAGTGACCATGACAAAATCCATGACGGCAGGAGTTTATTTTACTTATTTACAAATTTACTGTTCAGAACTCGCAAGGTCTACTGTAGTTGGCCTGTGTGATTCCGACACTGGCAGGAACAGTCAAGTTTCAGGGAGGTGACAGAGAGAACACTGGCAGCCAGACTATCGAGGAGACGAGACCTTCTACCCAGAGACGCGCTTGTTACTGAGAGGCCGCACAGAAAGATGTCACCATATTAGAAATGAGTACAGAAATCGAAACGGATTCAGAATTTCCACCCGTCACTGCAGCCGTATTCCACATTTACATCATATATGAGGGGTGAGAATGATCCAGCGATGCAGTAATCTAATTGAAGGGGACACGAGCCCAGTTAACTTCCAAACTTTTTTTTTTTTTTTTTAAGGTCATCAGTCTTCTGACTGGTTTGATACGGCTCGCCACGAATTCCTCTCCTGTGCCCTTTCATCAGGGCTTAACTGCACGGTTTTAACATTCGCCGCCAGCCAGTTCCTTCCATCATGCACTTTGGTGATTCTACCGGTTTTATCCTCTTTCTTCAAACCACTAATCGATCTTGCAGTCATTGGCTATAGCCCTGATTTACTCTCATGACTACGCTTTTATTGTGTTCACCCACCCGTGGCAACGTAAGATTCCATACTTACAATCTCTTGTCCATTTATTAGAAGTTCTCATTCGGATATCGGTGGATTCTTCATATGATGTTTTACGGTAATAAACCAAATTGTTCCCGTGATCATTTGCCTCTTTTGTAGATCGATGAACTTCTTCATTGACACATCCAAGTGTGGTGTGGTACTCGTGTCTTCGTATCTGATTGGGCCTTTCCTAACAATTTTTTTTTCAATAAAACATTTCTATTGTGAAACATTTTTTTTTTCTTACATTGGCATGATCTTACAGGGAGTAAGCAGAAGTTGCGGTGTAGACGGGACAGCACACAGTCCTTTCGTAAGTTACAGTGTATTCATCAACTTTTAATACATCTAAAAGCGACCTGTTTATCTTCAATAGGAACATCGCATTACAAATAAAGTTTTACACAAATATGTAGAATTGTTCAACGTTTAGAGCAAAAAATAGGTAACACTAAACACTGACAAAAGTACATGGAACAGTCCCTATATAAATGACTGAACCATGGCCGATAAATCACTGCAATCATTCATAAAGGGAAAAGCCTAGAAACACCCATTTAATATGATTTAAACTGGAAAGACTACATGAAGACGAACTGATAGAAATGTAGTATCCACGGCGAGTTTTACTGGAAGAATTCTGACCAAATGTAATTCACCTGTGATGATTGCTTCTTACAAAAGAATTTTGTAAGATATTTTCGAGTGTGTCCTGTTAGTCTGCGAGATTTATCTGATTAGGTTAACGGAAGGTTCAAATGGCTCTGACCACTATGGGACTTAACATCTATGGTCATCAGTCCCCTAGAACTTAGAACTACTTAAACCTAACTAACCTAAGGACAGCACACAACACCCAGCCATCATGAGGCAGAGAAAATCCCTGACCCCGCCGGGAATCGAACCCGGGAACCCGGGCGTGGGAAGCGAGAACGCTACCGCACGACCACGAGATACGGGCATTAACGGAAGGCATAGAAAGAATTCAGAAAAGAGCTTTACCATTACTTACATACTCATTTTGCCAGCACGAGGAATTCGTGGATTATGGACCTGACATCGATATGGGGAAAAATCAGTAGTTGAAGAAACGACAATAAAGACTTTGTGTCCCATATACACGTTTATAATTAAGTCATAATCAACATAATACGTTTGTTTGCCTGGGTATCTTCCATCTCCGTTCCGGCGGTCTTCAAATGAATACAAAAGGGGAAAATGTTACAATATGCCATCTGCAGTACGTATGCATTTGCAGACACAGTCATACACCTTAATCAAACTGTAAGTCAGTTTCTCTATAGCAGTTGCACTTAATACATGTGAGACGAAAGCTGCCTTAGTAACTACACTGAAGCGCCAAAGAAACTGGTATAGGCAGGCGTATTCAAATACAGAGATATGCAAACAGACAGACAATGCGGTGCTGCGGTCTGGCGCAGTTGTTAGATCCGTTACTGCTGCTAAATTTAAGTGCGTTTGAACGTGGTGTTATAGTCGGCGCACGAGCGATGGGACACAGCATCTCCAAGTTAGCGACGGAGTGGGGATTTTTTCGTACGACCGTTTCACGAGTGTGCCGTGAATATCAGAAATCCAGTGAGACATCAATCTCCGACGCCGCTGCCGCCGGAAAAAGAATGGGATCACGGACGACTGAAGAGAATCGTTCAACATGACAGAAGAGCAACCCTTCCGCAAATTGCTGCAGATTTCAGAGCTGGGCCATCAACTAGTGTCAGCGTGCGAACCATTCAACGAAACATCATCGATATGGGCTTTCGGAGCTAAAGGCCCACTCGCGTACCCTTGATGACTGCACGGTGCAAAGCTTTACTCCTCGCCTGGGCCCGTCAACACCGACATTGAACTGTTGGTGACTGGAAACATGTTGACTGGTCGTACGAGTCTCGTTTCGAATTGTATCGAGCGGATGGACATGTACAGGTATGGAGACAACCTCATGAATCCATGGACCCTGCATGTCAGCAGGGGACTGTTCAAGCTGGTGGAGGCTCTGTAACGACGTAGGGCATGTGTAGGACCCGTACGTAAACATCCTGTCTGATCACCTGCATCCATTCATATCCATTGTGCATTCCGACGGACTTAGGTAATTCCAGCTGGACAATGCTACAAAATGGTTCAAATGGGCCTGAGCACTATGGGACTTAACATAAGTAGTCATCGGTCCCAAAGAACCTAAAACTACTTAAACCTAACTAACCCAAGGACATCACACACATCCAAGCCCGAGGCAGGATTCGAACATGCGAGAGTAGCAGTCGCGCGGTTCCGGACTCAGCACCTAGAACAGCTCGGCCACCGCGGCCGGCGACAACGCGACATCCCATACGTCTAGAATTGCTGTAGAGTGCCTCGAGGAACACTCACCTGAGTTTAAACACTTCCGCTGGCCACCAAACTCCCCAGGCATGAACATTATTGAGCATATCTTGGATGCCCCCCCTGCGGGTTCGGGGGTTAGAATAGGCCCGCGGTATTCCTGCCTGTCGTAAGAGGCGACTAAAAGGAGTCTCACATGTTTTGGCCTTATGTGATGGTCCCCTCTCGGGTTTGACCTCCATCTTTCTAAATTATTCCGAAGAGCGAGCCAATTGGGGAAGGGCGCCTTACATGGTGCACTGTATCCGTCGTGCAATTAGACCTTTAGCCGGCTTTCACGTCGTTGCAATGGTGTCCCGCTCGTTTTCGATCTTTAGGGCGGGGATACGTCCCTGGGTGCGATTACCACGCTGCCCTCTGCAGTGTTTCTTTTAACTGCGACGACGACCTTGGACAGTTTTGCACCTAAGATCCAGCACGGTAGCCAGTCCGTTGTGGTGGGGCCGCCATGTACCCTCTTGGTTGTAGCCCCCTGACAACACAGGGATCGCTCTACTGATGCCTGCGCCGTTAACTCCCCACGTATGCCAAGGAGTAGATGCCTATCCTCCTGGGGTATCAGGACTCCCGGCAACGGCCATCCTGCCAGGTGGCCTTTGCTGTGGCTGGGTGGCGCCCGTGGGGAGGGCCCTTGGTCGGAGTAGGTGGCATCAGGGCGGATGACCCGCAATGAAGCGTGGTACATCATCTCTCGCTGGCGGCCAGCCGCCAGCAGTCTCTAAGCGTTCTCGGGCTCAATTTAATGCTCACAAGTACGATCCGAAAACGTTCCCCTCCCTGGCCACGCCGTGGGAAGAGCGTAAGTCCCAGGATGGAGGTAACAGTTATTCTTAGTTTGCACGAGAGCTGATGGGGAGTCTTTTCTCTCCACAAAGCCTCAGTTCTTCGTCGAGCATTTAGAGGACAAGTTTGGGGAGGTGGAGGGCTTGTCTAAAATGCGCTCTGGCTCAGTACTGATACAAACGGCATCCTCCGCCCAGTCACGCAGGTTACTTGCTTGTGACAAGTTGGGGGATGTTAACGTTACTATTACTCCACATAAGAGTTTAAATATGGTCCAGGGTGTTATTTTCCATAGGGACCTCCTTTTGCAGTCTGATGACGAGCTGCGCGCCAACTTAGAACGTAGAGGTGTTCATTTCGTCCGGCGCGTTCATCGGGGTCCGAGGGACAATCAGGTTGCTACCGGTGCCTTCATCTTGGCCTTCGAGGGTGATACGTTACCGGAAAAGGTCAAGGTGATGGTCTACCGATGTGACGTCAAGCCCTATATCCCTCCCCCGATGCGGTGCTTCAAGTGCTGGAAGTTCGGCCATATGTCTTCCCGCTGCACTTCCAGCCTCACATGTTGAGATTGCGGACGCCCATCTCATCCCGATACTCCATGTGCCCCGCCTCCCATCTGCGTCAACTGCGGGGAGCACCATTCACCTTGCTCGCCAGACTGCAGAGTATTCCAGAAAGAGCGCAAAATCATGGAATATAAGACCCTGGACCGACTGACTTATACTGAGGCCAAACGGAAATACGACCGATTACATCCAGTGCGAATGACAACTTCCTATGCCGCTGCTACAACACCTGTGCTAGCCCCATCAGTTTCGCGCCTTCCGGCCGGATCGACGAGTGGTACAACTCCTCCTGCCCCCTTGCCAGTGGGGGGCTCTACCCCCGGGTTGCTCCTGTGCCACCTACCTCAGGAGCAACACCATCCCCCCCATCGGGGACGTCGGTCCCCGCTTCTAAGCCGGAGAAGTGTCCAACTTCTTCGGCTTCTCCCGCTCGCAAGGGGTCCCTTGGGTCCCTCCCTTCCCAGGTTTCCACCGGCGGGAAGGCTGACGATAGCCAGTGGCGTAAGTGCCCACAATCTGCAGGTCGAAGGGCTTCCCGATCCTCCTCAGTCCTGAATCGGTGAAGCCCTCCCAGCCAGTTAAACCCAAGGAGCAGCGTGAGAAATCAAAGAAGAGCAGCTCTAAGCCCAAGGAACGCGCGGTGGTAGCCACCCCATCGCTACCTTCTAGCTTTGCGTCTGAGGACGAGGTGGAGATTCTGGCGTCCGCTGAGGACCTCGATCTCGCTGGTCCCTCAGACGCCGTGAATAGCAATAGCACTAGCACGGGTGCTCAATCGGAGGCAGCAGGTGACCCAGCGGCGTAATCTGCCGTCCCAGTCCCGGCACGCCTTTCTCAGCCATGGACAAAACCATCCTCCAGTGGAACTGCAGCGGTTTCTTCCACCATCTAGCTGAGCTCCGCCAACTTATCAGCCTTCACCCTTTCCTCTGCATTGCTCTGCAGGAAACTTGGTTTCCAGCAATGCGCACCCCCGCCCTCCGTGGCTATCGGGGTTATTATAAGAACCGAGCAGCTTATGAAAGGGTGTCTGGTGGCGTCTCCATCTATGTCCTTAACTCTCTTCACAGCGAGTCTGTCCCTCTACAAACAGCTTTAGAGGCTGTCGCTGTTAGGGTGTGGACGCCGCAGGCTCTTACCGTCTGCAGTCTTTACCTTCCACCGGAGGGTGATGTCGCGCAGCATGTCCTGGCTGCGCTGATAGCCCAATTGCCGCCACCTTTCTTATTACTGGGCGACTTTAACGCCCATAACCCTCTGTGGGGTGGGTCAGTGGCAACAGGTCGAGGCGCCACCGTTGAGCATTTATTGTCGCAGCTCGATCTCTCGATTTTGAATGATGGTGCCTCCACACACTTCAGTGTGGCGCATGGCACCTACTCCGCCATTGACCTTTCAATCTGTAGCCCTAGCCTCTTACCATCTGTCCACTGGAGTGTGCATGACGACCTGTGTGGTAGTGACCACTTTCCGATTTTTCTGTCACTACCACAGCGTCACTCTTCTGGGCGCCCTAGCAGATGGGCTATGAATAAGGCTGAATGGGACTTGTTCTCCTCCACTGCCGCTATTGAGCCTCTCTCAACTGATGCCATTGATGCGGTGGTTACATCGGTCACCGCCGGCATCGTCACTGCCGCCGAGTCTGCCATTCCCCGTTCTTCTGGGTCCCCTCGGCGGAGGGCTGTGCCTTGGTGGTCGCCTGAGATCGCTGAAGCGATTAAAGATCGCCGGCGGGCGCTCCAGCGTCACAAGCGACATCCCTCCATGGACCACCTTATCGCCTTCAAACGGCTGCGTGCGCGGGCCCGCCTCCTTATCCGCCAAGGCAAGAAGGAGTGCTGGGAGCGGTATGTGTCCACCATTGGACTCCATGTCACTCCATCGCAGGTCTGGGCCAAGATTCGACGGGTCTTCGGCTATCGGACCCCTGCCAGCGTCCCTGCGCTCTCACTGAATGGAGCAGTTTGTACTGACTCCGACGTCATTGCAAACCGCTTAGCAGAGCATTTTGCTATGAGTTCCGCTTCTGCGAATTACCCCCAGGCCTTCCGCTCCATTAAAGAGCGGATGGAACGTCGGAGCCTTTCTTTTCGCACCAACGCTTCTGAACCCTACAACGCTCCATTCAGTGAGTGGGAATTTCAGAGTGCCCTTGCCGCTTGCCCTGATACCGCTCCCGGGCCAGATCGCATCCACTGTCAGATGCTGAAACACCTTTCAGTGGACTGCAAGCGACGCCTCCTCGACCTTTACAACCGTCTCTGGGTCGAGGGTGAGTTTCCGTCGCAATGGCGGGAAAGTATTGTCATCCCCATTTTGAAACCTGGAACGAACCCTCTGGAGGTGGACAGCTACCGTCCCATTAGTCTCACCAACGTTCTTTGCAAGTTGCTTGAACGGATGGTGAGCCGGCGCTTAAATTGGGTGCTGGAGTCTCGGGGCCTTCTGGCTCCGTCTCAGGGTGGGTTCCGTAAAGGCCGCTCCGCCACCGACAATCTGGTGAGCCTTGAGTCGGCCATCCGTACAGCCTTTCCCCGCCGTCAGCACCTGGTCGCTGTCTTTTTCGACATGCGGAAGGCGTACGATACGACATGGCGTCATCACATCCTTTCTACGCTTCATGGATGGGGTCTTCGGGGCCCTCTGCCGATCTTTATCAGAAATTTTCTGTCGTATCGTACCTTCCGCGTGCAAGTCGCGGCCTCGTATAGTTCCTCCCTCGTCCAGGAGAACGGGGTACCCCAGGGCTCTGTCCTCAGTGTCTGCCTGTTTTTAATTGCAATAAACGGTCTCGCTGCGGCAGTAGGAAATTCTGTCTCCGCTTCCCTGTATGCTGACGACTTCTGTCTTTACTATAGTTCTATTAGCATTGCAGCAGCTGAACGTCAGCTACAGGGCGCAATCCGCAAGGCGCAGTCTTGGGCTGTAGCGCGTGGTTTTCAGTTTTCGGCTGCCAAGACCCGCGTTATGCATTTCTGCCGGCGCCGAACGGTCCATCCTGAGCCGCGGCTTTATCTTGCCGACGAACTTCTTGCTGTGGTGGAGACCCACAGGTTTTTGGGTGTCCTTTTTGATGCCCGGTTGACTTGGCTGCCTCATATCCGGCAGCTTAAACAAGCGTGTTGGCGGCATCTCAACGCCCTGCGTTGTTTGAGCCACACCCGCTGGGGCGCCGACCGATCTACCCTGTTGCGGCTCTACCAGGCGTTAATCCAGTCTCGCCTGGATTATGGGTGCCTAGCTTATGGCTCAGCATCCCCATCTGCGTTGCGGGTGCTGGACCCAATTCTCCACAGTGGGATACGCCTTGCCACTGGTGCTTTCCGCACCAGCCCTGTGGACAGCGTCCTAGTGGAGGCAGGTGTACCTCCACTGCGGTTCCGACGCCAACGTTTGCTGGCCGCTTATGCTGCCCATGTTTTTAGCTTGCCCGGGCATCCAAATTATCGTGTCCTGTTCCCGCAGTCAGTCGTCCATCTGCCAGACCGTCGGCCCCGGTCGGGTTGTCCGATCGCCGTACGCATCAAGGAGCTTCTCTGCGGGCTTGGGTTTTTCCCAGTTCCACCTCCTTTCCGGGCGCCTCTGCGTACACCCCCGTGGTGTGTTCCTCGCCCTTGCCTTCGGCTCGACTTGGCACAGGGCTCGAAGGACTCGGTCCCTCCAGAGGCCTTCCGCCGCCGCTTTTATTCCATCCTGGCCACGTATCAGGGCTCTGGAATTGTTTACACCGACGGTTCGATGGTTGCTGGTCGTATCGGGTATGCGCTAACTCTAGGGGACCATTCTGAACAACGGTCCTTGGCGGCTGGCTGCAGCGTTTACACTGCTGAGCTAGTCGCCATCTTTCGTGCCCTAGAGTATATCCGCTCCTGCTCAGGTGAGTCCTTCGTTATCTGTAGCGATTCCCTGAGCGGTTTACGAGCTCTCGACCAGTGTTTTCCTCGTTCTCGTCTGGTGATGGCTATCCATGAGTCCCTGCATACTCTTGCGCGTTGCGGCCGCTCTGTGGTCTTTGTGTGGACCCCCGGTCATGTCGGTATCCCGGGCAATGAACATGTTGACCGCCTGGCGAAAGAGGCCACGAGTAAACAGTCTCTGGACGTTGGCCTCCCAGAGACTGATTTGCGGGCAGTCCTCCGCCGAAAAGTTTTTGCGCTTTGGGACGCTGAATGGCGCAATCGGATCATGCCCAATAAACTCCGTGCCATCAAGGAGACGACGACTGTGTGGCGGTCATCCATGCGAGCCAACCGCAGGGACTCTGTCGTCCTTTGTCGGCTCCGCATTGGCCACTCCCACCTGACACACAGTTATTTACTGCGCCGGGAGGACCCTCCTGTATGTCGCTGCGGGGCGGCTTTGACAGTGGCCCACATTTTGTTGGCCTGCCCCCTTTTAGCTGTGGTCAGGCAGACATTTGCGCTGCCTGATACGCTCCCTGCCCTCTTATGTGATGACCCTGGTATGGCTGACTTAGTTTTCCGTTTTATTCGGGCAGGGGGTTTTTATTATTTACTCTGTTTGTTCTGTTCTTTTGTGTTGATTCTGGCCATTGGCCTACGATTTTACGCTGAGTTTTTAATGTGTTCTCGGTGGTTGGCTTTTTCTTTTTATCTCTATGGTCGGCCAACCACTGTCACACTCTGTGTGATTTTAATTTGTTTCGTCTGATCTCTGTAGGAGTATTTCTTGTCCTGTGTCGTCTGACGTCTTTCCTGTTGTTCGTTTTTTATTCTCTTTGGGTGGTTTTACTTTTTTGTGGAAAAAGGGACCGATGACCGTCGCAGTCTGGTCCCTTTAATCCCCCCAAACCAACCAACCAACCATATCTTGGATGCCTTGCGACGTACTGTTCAGAAGAGATCTCCATCCCCTCGTTCTCTTACGGATTTATAGACAGTACTGGAGGATTCATGGTGTCAGTCTTCAGATATTAGTCGAGTCCATGCCACGTCATGTTGGGGCCCTTCTGCATGCTGTCGGGTGCCATACACGATATTAGGCAGGTGTACCAGTTTATTTGGCTCTTCAGTGTATGTGTAGTAAGGGTTGTACCAGGTTCTGTTTGAAAAACGTTTACTCATCCACAGATTCCAATGTCACATACCAGTCCTGTAATACTTCGCACTCTAACTACTGCATTCTGCAGGCGCCACAGTTTCCACAAACATCAGACTAATTGGGCCGTGTTTCTTTCAGGAAGCCCGTGTGATGTGTGCGCTGCGCTGGTCTGCGCACAGTGGCTCGAAAATGAGAGAATGTTGCGCCGCTTTGTCGTACAAAGGAACCGGCTCCGGCGCCGTGGGAAGAGCAGTAATAACATGTAATACGCGGGGGGCTTGCGCGCCTCTGATGAGAGTGCGGCGGTGTTCGTTTTTCACGAAAAATTACGGGAGAGAGTGTCGGAAGGTGGGCGGCGAGCGCACCTAATGAAGACACGCCACTAATGGCGACGAGTGGCCGGTGGCGAAATGAGGTACCTGTACGCACCTGCCGGCTAATGAGTTACTGCAGCAGGCAGAGCGGGGGCGGCGCGCAGGGGCCCCCGTGTCAACACTGGCCTAGCGGTAACGAGCGGGTGAGTGGACCGTGACTGGGACTGCGAGGAATAGTCGGTAAGTGCTGGCCTCATTCTCTCAGCATTCACACGCCACTTACAAGCAAACATACCCGAGAGATACGCTTCGAATTTGATCGGGTTTTAATATATTGTAGTGTAGAGCAAAATAAGAGACACAATATTTTTATAATTGCCCATAAGGTCGTTAAGGAGGCGAAGCACCCACTTAAAAAGAACTGAGTTGAGTAATCCTGAATAAGTACCGTTGAAACGGTAACACATAAGAAGAAAACTTCAAATAGAAGCTATTGTTCTTAATATATGTTAAAATGGTGCATCCAGATTTGTCGAAAAAAAATTTTTTTTTCAGGATCCCCTCTCCCTCATTATTTTGTTTTTCATTTCGACATTTGGCTAATAGCAAAACGTGTAGCATCGTTAACACCAAATTCAGTAGTATATGACAAAGTGATATTTCAACGATGCATTTGTCAGAAATAACGCTACAAATTAACTTTATCACTTTTCTCATTATTGTGCAAATTTACAATAACGCGTCGCAACAGTAATGTATAAACAATTTCAAATATAATATAAATAAATCTGGAAATGTTGCTACTGTAAAAAAAATTTAAAATAAAACACAAACTCAACACATCACATCATGTATTTCATAATAATAAAAGAAAGAAGTATGTAGAACAATATATGTAGAATATACAATTAAAATATAATTATCTGGGAAAGACTTCTTCAGGAACCCACTACGACAACTGGCATTGAAACAGACACATACTAGGTCCGAATAGAGACATGTAGAGATATTTCTAGCTTATTTTTGACAAGTGCCTCTTTGGAATACCACTTCATGATATACGACTGAATTTGGTATTAAAGATGCTATACGTTTTGTTGTTAGTCAAATGCCGAATTGATAAACAAAATAGCGGGGGAGGGGGAGCTATAAAATGAATTTTTCAACAAACATAGGTGCACCATTGTCGCGTACATTAAAAACAATGGAACTCTTATTTGAAGTTTTTGTGTCTGTTACCGTTTCGAGGGTATTCATTCAGAAACATTAAATTCAATTTCACTCTCTTTGCATTGTACCATATCCAACGCCGATCAAAACCGAAGTGTATCTCTTGGGTAGGTTTACTTGTTAGTAAGTTTGATACTCCCCTCTTCATTGATTCCAGCTTATAATGTTCAGATGTTCTGTGGGGGTAGAGGAGTAATGCTTGAGGAATGCGCCGTTATGTCGCTGATCATCGAATGTTTCCACCTGACACTTATCACAACGTCGTTTTGGGGCTGAGCTCTAGTCTCATAAACTAAGCTGTACTGCGAGAAGACGACGCAAATAGTCAGCATGGCATACAACGGCGGATACGCTGTCTACTCTAGGAAAGTGACGCTGTGAATGAGCTGGTGACGAACCATCTGGTACAAGTAGAACAAATATGAGTTGCCTTCGGTTACATTGCATAATTAGGCAATGAAACCAAGTGTAGGAGTTTTTGAAAGAAAACATGGTCCCAACAGTCTGTAATATATTTATTGTCCGTGCTATTAGCTAATTTAGATTGTTAATCATTGTCAACCTCTTGTCAAAAACCTCAAGCTTTACATCTCATTTGATTAACTAGTCAACACGTAAACAAAGTCAGACGTAGTTTTCATGTGTTTATATAGCAACAATATAATGCAACAGTGCACAGTTAGATTGAACTTATGCTCCGCGAGCATGTGAAAGCGACATGTGCCTTTACATATGTGTTGGCTAGTCAGTCAGCTGTGATTTAAAGCTTGACACTTATGACAAATGGTTGAAAATGATTTACAATAGAAAATTAGTTTATAGCACGGACAATAAATGCATTACAGCCTGTTTGGGCTATGTTTTCTTTCTTAAAACCCATTGAGGCAGCGGACCCCGACGAGATCAAAATTCCTTTTGCGATAACTAACACGTTTCAAGAAACAAAATTCATTCAGAATTTATCGACAACTCATGAAACCTGAGAAACCTCCTACTATAATAACAGATCTGTTTTGCCTGCCAATCTATACCGTTTCATTAACCTTTGCTTAATGAAACGAAGAACTGTCTCTCTCTCTCATTCCATTCACGTTAAAAAAGATGCTGTCATAACCCGCTATTTTCCTTCCTGTCCGCATGTAACGGGGACACTATTTGCAACAGAACTTCATAAGATCTGAAGACAACTGACAACACAAGGAGGAGTAAGTACACACGGAGTATGGAATATTGCAGTTATCTGAATCGTGTAGCTAATTGTTTGTGCAGACCCCAGAAAACGTGCATTGCGTGACGTTAGGAGATGCATTCAAAATAACAATGTTTGTGATAGAAGAGTGTTGTTAGGCTTGGAAGGGGGCGAAATTGTTATTTAGTCGTTACCTCTACGGGATATGGCAACAATAAATGTCTAGTTCCGTACTGGATACATTTCAGGATCATATATAGGGGGTAGGGAGGTTGGTGTGGGAGTTTTAATGCTCACCCAAAAGGACTTTTTACTAAAAGGATTTAGCCGAGTGGTCTAAGGCGCTGCAGTCATGGACTGTGCGGCGGAGGTTCGAGTCCTCCCTCGGGCACGGGTGTGTGTATTTGTACTTAGGATAATTTAGGTTAAGTAGCGTGTAAGCTTAGGGACTGATGACCTTAGCAGTTAAATCCCATAAGATTTCACACACATTTGAACATTTGAACTAAAAGGATTTTCATTTTTATGCAAAAAATATTTGCGAGTATAGCATCATGAAAACTAAACGTCTCGAAAATGGCAAAGAATCTTAGAAAAGTGCATTTTTAACACAGAAATTCTTTCAGTTGCTTGCCCATGTGGATGAACATCGCGGCGTTACTGCTTGCAGAAAATATTCCTGCCAGGAAAAGATGCCAACTCATTGACTCACCCCACCCGGTGGCATAAACAAATTCTGAACTGGGCCGGCGTGATTGAACCGAGGTTGAACAAATGTGCCTGAATATTTATGTCGTAGGCAAGGGATGGTTTGAATAATTGTTATAATGGTCCGTACTTATCCAGATCTTTAAAAGCAATGGTAGAGGATGCTATATTGATTTGGGTCATCTTTTCTAAAACCGAAAACTGGGTAAACATTTAATCCAAAAACATTGATAGTTACTGGCGAGTTTACACTGAAGTACTTGCACACTAAGTTGGGCCTGCAGTGCAAGTTTACGGCCAGAGTAAGCTCTAATTCCTGCAGTGAGCCCTGGCGTGGCGGTAAGCCGAGGTGTCCAGATTTAAAAGGAACACTACGGCTCCAGTGTCAGTTTCGAACAGCATGTGATGAGTGCTGGTTATTAATGCGATAATCAGCTTGTCTGGAGTTCCGCTGGCTGCAGGCACGATATGATAGCAGGCAGAGATCTTGCACACTGTGACAATGACATTTTTTTGTGAAGACACAGGGAAGCTAGGCGTCCAATGAACTGGAAGAAATACCCAGAGGTAAACTAAATTTTAACCTACTACGCATCGTTAAAGCGCTGAAAATAGGAAGGTGACGTTGGCTCACTGCTGATTAGAACTTCGGTAACTAGACGCTGGAGCTACTGTGTAATTCTGAGAAACGTATGTGCAGAAGAAGCAATTTCAAATGACTTAAGTAAGTGCAGCACCACACTAATAGAAGGATCTGATGACAAAAGTGTTTCCGATAGAACTCTTCAGTCGGGAGATAAACAGAAGTCACACACATAATGAGTGATTTGGCTTAGCATTCCTTGCACTATTTGAATTCAAAAGTGCACCGACGAGATAAACTTTCTATATGCTGTAAAGCAGCCCAGACCACAAACAACTGACCGGACTGATTGCTTCATCGATTACATTCTAGCCTCGTATATGTTTTCTGACCATAATGGTTAGTCACCTAATCACAATTTACTAGAAAGGGCAAGATACTTGATTCTATCAATGGACATGTATTCTGCACTGGTTCATATAATTTCCATTGGAGCAGTCCAGTGTTGCAGAAAACAGTGCAAATGATTTGCCAATGACTCATCGTATTCTTAAAAACTGGCAGACGGTTAAAAGAATTTAAATTATTTTTATACAAAATAAACTACTATGGTAAATTTTTAGCTAAAGTAGCTCAACTTGCATATAATTTAAATAGGCCCCAAGAAATAATACAACATAAAATTTAGGTAGTCCGATACCTACTATCAGACTTTTGTTTAATTCGATTCCTGCTTGACAACGTTCAAACAAGACATGATCTTAACTGCTGTTGGAAGTATCTCAATATTGCACTGGTACTGTGCCGTCTCACAAACTATCCAACGATGCGTAATATCTGATTTTAAGACACAAAGGAATTAATGACGCTAGCTGCCTGTGGAAATTGATTTAAATGAATGAGGAAAGCCGAAAATTTGTACCAGACCAGGATTCAAACCCCTACTAGGCAGGTACACTGACGACTGCGCCATACAGACACAGTGGTCATCGCAAATGCAGGGAGTACCCTAGCACACCTCCCAGCAGTGCCAAATTCTCAGCCGTGCGGGATTAGCCGAGCGGTCTCAGGCGCTGCAGTCATGGACTGTGCGGCTGGTCCCGGCGGAGGTTCGAGTCCTCCCTCGGGCATGGGTGTGTGTGTTTGTCCTTAGGATAGTTTAGGTTAAGTAGTGTGTAAGCTTAGGGACTGATGACCTTAGCAATTAAGTCCCATAAGATTTCACACACATTTGACCATTTTTTTTTACCAAATTCTAAACTTATCCACACATTACTGATGTAGTGCCCTTGCCCATTATCCTCATTATTCATTGCATTTTACCAATTCCCGTAAGAATTCGAGCTTGGGGTGCATCTGCACTGAAGTTATCAGTCAGTCATCCTCGCCTGAATTACATATGTAGTGTCTGCTCTTTCAGACCTATATATCTGATTGTGTTCACCTCTAGGGCACTAACAATAGCACGGATGAATTAGTCTCAGATAGAAAATTAGGTGTCAGCACTAATCTACCGAATAAAAATATTTCGTATATTCCTGTCTAGTACAAAATTCAATATGTTCATTGATGAAAAATCACTGATATCACTTTTTGGCCATCATAACCAGCTCCCAAATGAAATGACGCAATAACTGCAGTGTTTCGCGCTATTTCTAAGTATGATCATAAAATACTTTAATTCTAAGGTCCACAATCCTAATGTAAATACTGTAGACCTATGGAACCTGATATTCACGACCTGTTTTGTTTTATCCTGCATAATGCCATAAAAACTACGCTGGATATATTTCCCATAAGCATTTGAGCAGTAGCCGCAGCTACAAGACGAGACCTGCTACTTCATTGGGTGCAGTTGGCATACAGTGAAGGTGATCAGAGCAGCTTTCCTAAATGGACTGCCCTGGCGCTTATGATATTCTTCTCCTTTCGATACTAATGGCACTTTGCTGTAAATAACCACCACGAGCTGCTATTTTAATTATTCTACAACTAGTTTCTACCTTGAGTCCTGACCTGACAGAATTTTCAGATTTATTTTAGATATTCTGCCAAAGGATGATCTCAGGATTTGAACTATATAGTTGCAGAGTAATTAAAATAAAAATTCTTAGCAGAATGTGGTAGTGATGTAAAACAAAATTTTATTCATGAAACCAGTGAAACAAAATTTTAAGGAGGTCTTATAGCAACCAAGTATGTTCTGCATGTTGATACTAAGGAGGAAGAATGCCAGGTCATCATCCCACCCGCACCCCAACCTAGCATTCTCCATATATTGCCCAGACTGCCCTGGGTGATATCTAGTATGTAATGCTAGGCATGACATTGCGTGTGTTTGTCCTGACTAGACAAATAAATGGAACGTCTGGTCTGAGGAAATTATTCTTGTGTACAAAATCAGGTGGCCCCAGTCCAGTGATTTTCCCTGTGGGAAACTCAAGACCACCCTAAGGAGTGCGTGCTTGTGGAATTCGAAAGACAATTTCAGGGAGAAATGTAATTACTGGCAGTAGATGAGCTGTAAATATTTACTATTGACACCAATGTCTGCAACAACAGCAGATGCTGCCATCCAAGCAGTTGCGACCATGTTCACAATTCAGTGTGCTCTCCACGTTATGGAAACAGACAGAACTGCTCAGTTCATCAGCTCTAAATTTAAGTTACTTTGCTATGAAATTTGTGCCGAAAGTATATAATTCAGATAAAAGTGCGAAATACAGTAATGATGCCCCGTGATTAAGCCCTGACCAGCTTCCTCCAGCGGAGATACGACAATCAATCCTCGTGCTGACAAAACCAGCCTGGACGATGCGAACGATGTGAACAGCGGTCCTGTTGCCTTAACACAGAATCACAATTGGGGAGCAACAATGTACCTTGGGATGGACTTGATCAGCCAATACGGTAATACAATATTTGGAAAAATGCGCCGTTTAAAACTAACGTTGGGTTCCACGGAATATTAAAATATGGCTGCCCAATTCGTCACCGAACCCACGCTATGTTTCACTCTTGGGACGTAAACTCTGTCAAAGTTGGAAACAACGTAAAACAGAATCCATCCGACCAAATGACCTCCTTCCACTGCTTCATAGTCCAGGTTTGATGTCTTCGGCACTACGGTTTCCTGTTTTGGGCTTTTGAATCACTGATGAGTAGTTTCGGGGTTCCAACTCGTCCTACAATTCCCAGTTTATATAGCTCTCTTTGTGGGGATGTTAAATTCTGCAATAATTTCTGCAGCGTCGTACATATATTTTTCGTCTAAATCCTACTCAACAACTGTCTTTCATAATCTCTCAACACACGATTTAGTCCACGTTATAACTATGCGAACGATATGTTTCCGCTTTCCCTGTATGGCTATAAATCTTCGATTTTGAAACACAAAACACTTCAATCGTCTTGGTTACAGAAGCACCAATCGTACGAAGACCAAGAGTTTTCGCACATTAGAAATCACTTAGCTCCGACATAATGAATTCATAAGGAATCACGATACTTGCAACCTATTGTGCGTACTGAGAACATTGCACAGGTGCTGGTCGTGGCCTAACCCAACGGCATAATCGCTAGACTTGGTTAACATCGGCACTGATGTTCAAGTGTTCATTTCTCGCGGTGTATCCTTTTTATTCCCAACAGCTGTACAACGATGTATGCGAACCTTGTTTGTGTTGTTGTAGTTGTGGACTTCCATCCAGAGACTGGTTTGATGCAACTCTCCATGCTACTCTACCCTGTGCAAGTTTCTTCATTTCCAAGTAACTACTGCAACGTTCATCCTTCTGAATCTGCTTAGTGTATTCATTTCTTGGCCTTCCTCTACGATTTTTACCCTCCACGCTGCCCTCCAATATCACATTGGTGACCCCTTGATCCCTCAGAACATGTGCTACCAACCGATCCCTTCTTCTAGTCAAGTTGTGCCACAAATTCCTCTCCTCACCAATTCTATTCAGTACTTTCTCATTTGTTACGTGATCTACCCATCTAATCTTCAGCATTCTTCTGTAACACCGCATTTCGAAAGCTTCTATTCTCTTCTTGTCTCCTTGTTTGTAGATATTGGAAAAACCTTCTCTCCTACCGTACATCCTCATGTAGACAGAATTTTCTTTCCGTAGATTATCTGGAAACAAATTTGCTACCGTACTGTGAGTCATTTTATTATTTCCAAAAAGCTGGTGCCGTGAGGAAATAATGTGAAGGAATCATTTTGTTTCTCTCCTAAATTCCTCTTGATATCCTCCATTTATCATACTTTGATGACTGATTCATGAAAATGGGTTGTAAGAAATATCACTATTTTTCATCAGTGACATGTGCGTTAATTAGTTGTTATCAAAAACTAGCGTGGCGTAATTACTAATCACTACACTGTTCCATGTGTTTCTTGTACACTTTGGAAGTCTAATCTATAGATACCTTTGATATCACACACGTCTTTCCTTGGCTGTTGAATATTCACGGTGCGTACTGGCCTTTAGAGCGATAAAAATTTCTAATACTCAATAGGTACTCTGTATCTATTACTTATTGCCATTGAATATATCATTACATATTTAGAGCATAAATTTAGATGCACAAGTAGAGGATTTTCCTGCTCTAAAACGCGTTCTAAACGAATACGACCGTGTAACAAAATATTTCATGTGATTCATTTCCTGCATTTGTCTGCTTCTTTTATAACAATAGTTTTTTTCCACACTATATCGTCGTTTTAGTGTAGCGATACGGCTTTGAATATTAACGCTTCCAGTAAATTAACCCGTAATTTCCGTAAGATAATTACTTCAGTGTTCGTTTTCTTCTTCGTAATTTCTCATCTTCTTCGGAGAGTCTGCTCGGCGGCTGGGATCCTTCAGCTCTGCGTCCCTTTAAATTAAGTGGCACGTCTACTAAGGCCAAGTCCACGTTATTAACTTCATCATCTTTGGTATCCTCACTGAAGTTTTCGTAACCATTTCCTTCTTAATAATTTATTAATCTGATTGACATAATACTTTTCAAACGCACAGTGCCAGCAAAAAAACAGCCATTGATTTCTCATTATAAACAAAAAGATTTGTAAGTAAAATGTTGTGTGCTTATCTATGGGACGGTCCGAAACTACTACACATCTATATGGTTAGTCTGCAGTTCCCATTTCAATGTCCGGCACAGGATTCGTAGAACCACTTTCACACTATTTCTACACCGGTCCACAGTCAAATAACATGTGGGATAAACGAACACACTAAATCTGCTACATCTGCATTTACATGGATACTCTGCAAATCACATTTAAATGCCTGGCAGAGGGTTCGTCTATTCACCTTCACAATTCTCTATTATTCCAATCTCGTATAGTGCCCGGAAGGAACTAACACCTATATCTTTCCATGCGAGCTCTGACTTCCCTTATTTTATCATGGTGATCGTTTCTCCCTATGTAGGTCATCATCAACAAAATATTTTTGCATTCGGAGGAGAAAGTTGGTGATTGAAATTCGTGAGAAGATTCCTGCGCAACGAAAAACGCCTTTGTTTTAATGTTGTCCATTCCAAATCCTGTATCATTTCGGTAACACTCTCTCTTCCATTTCGCGGTAATACAAAACGTACTGCCCTTCTCTGAACTTTTTCTATGTTCTCTGTCAATCCTATCAGGTAAGGATTCCACAAGTATTCTACGAGTAAAAGAGAACGGACAAGCGTACTGTAGGCAGTCTCTTTAGTGGATCGATCACATTTTCTAAGCGTCCTGCCAATAAAACGCAGTCTTTGGTTAGTCTTCCCCACAGTATTTTCTATGTATTCCTTCCAATTGAAGTTGTTCGTAATTGTTGTTCCTAGGTATTTAGTTGAACTTACGGCCTTTAGATTTGACTGACTTATCATGAAACTGAAGTTTAACGAATTCCTTTTTGCACTCATGTGGATGACCTCACATTTTTCGTTATTTAGGGTCAATTACCAGTTTTCGCACCATACAGATATCTTTTCGAAATCGTTTTGCAGTTTGTTTTATCTTCTGATGACTTTACTATTCCATAAACGACAGTGTCATCTGCAAACAAACTAAGACGGCTGGTCAGATTCTCTCCCAAATCGTTTATGTAGACAAGGAACAGCAAAGGGCCTACAACCCTACCTTGGGGAACGCCGAAAATCGCTTTCATTTTTTTCGATGGCTATCCGTCAATTGCTACGAACTGTGACCTCCCTGACAGGAAATCACGAATTCAGTCACATAACTGAGACGATATTCCACAAGCACGCAATTTCACTACAAGCCGCTTGCGTACTACAGTGTCAAAAGCCTTCCGGAAATCCAGAAATATGGAATCCATTTGAACTACCTTATCAATATCACTCAGCACTTCGTGCGAGTAAAGGGCTGGTTGTGTTTCACAAGAGCGATGTTGTCTAAACCCATGTTGACTGTGTGTCAGTAGACAGTTCTCTTCGAGGTAATTCATAATGTTCGAACACAATATATGTTCCAAAACCCAGGTTCATGTCGACGTCAATGACATGGACCTCTAATTTAGTGGATTACTCCTACCACCTTTCTTGAATATTGGTGTAACCGTGCAACTTCCCAATCCTAGGATACGAATCTTCTGTCGAGAGATCGGTTGTATATGATTGTGAAGTATAGAGCAATTGCATCAGCATACTCTGAAAGGAACTAATTGATACACAATCTGGACCAGAAGACTTGCTGTTACTAAGTGATTAAAGTTTCTTCACTACTCCGAGGTTATCTACTTCTGATTCTTTCTCTGGGAGCACTGATTGCTCTTATTTCTACTTTGACCACTTCTCCCTATGCAGATTGGTGTCAACAAAATAGTTTCCCAAACGTAGGAGAGAGTTGCGCATTGAAATTACGTCCTCTCGATTTCGCCACAACGAGAAACGTCTTTGTATTAATGATTGATGTTCCAATTCGCTTATCATATCTGCGACACTCTTTCCACTGTTTCGAGATAATACAAAACGAGCTGAGCTTTTTAGAACTTTTTCGATGTCATCTGTCAATCCTATCTGGTAAGGACCTCATACTGCACAAAAACACTCCAGCAAATACTTGTATTTTGCTGCTACTTCTAATGGTTTGTTTTGAAAAGCCAGCCTGTCTTTTGGTAAGAGTTCACCACCTCTTCTGAAAGTCATCTGTTTGATTTTGCTGTGGTTTATTTATAAGTCATTTTCCGCATTCCATGATATGAGTCTGTTTAGCACCCAGCTCTTCTTTTTCAAATGGTTCAAATGGCTCTGCGCACTATGGGACTTAACTGCTGAAGTCATCAGTCCCCTAGAACTTAGAACTACTTAAACCTAACTAACCTAAGGACATCACACACATCCATGCCCGAGGTAGGATTCGAACCTGCGACCGTAACGGTCGCGCGGTTCCAGAGTGTAGCGCCTAGAACCGCTCGGTCACCCCGGCCTGCCTCTTCTTTTTCTTCTGAACCTATTACTATGTCATTTGCATAAAATGTGTCGCTGAACTGTCCACGACGATCTTCGTTAAGTGTGCTGTCTTGGTGCTGAACGGTGTCGGACTATCGAATGTCCTTGTAGTATTCCATTTGCTTGTGTTAAATTCGTGCATCCGGTGATGTAAACAGATATTTTTATGTGGTTAGGCAGAGTTTTCGACGAGTGTCTTTCTGTTTATAGTGTCGAAGTCTTTGTTATGCTCTACAAGGACACGAAAATGTTTTTTTCGCTGGAAGTCTTGAGAGTGTTTTGCGTTTGCTCTTTTAAGCAGTTCGATGCACATGGGGTGCTTATTCCCTTTATAAAACCAAATTGGTTTTCTGGTATTAGGGAATCTACTTCAGTGGTAAGCCTGCTAGTTAATATTTCAATGAAAATTTTGAAAGATGTGTTTCCGAGAGCTATGCCTCCTGTGTGAGTCCTGGTTGTATGTTTCTCCATTCCCTTTGAAAAGGAATTTGATTTGATGTTCTCCATTGTTGTAGTATTTTTCCTAACCTCATACAGTTGTTGAATAGTTCCAACCAGTAGCTTTCCATCATCTGATAGGATTCCTTGAGCTATTCTTTATTGATTTCGTCTAGTCCTGAATCCTTTTTCCTTTCTGTCTTTGTTATCGCTTTCTTGTCGTGCTATAGGGGTGTGGCTTTCTATTATTTACGTTGCACTTTATTCATAGGCTGTTTGCTTGTTGTTGGAGGTATAGGATGGTTTCGAAATGGTTTTTCCATGCGTTCGTTGAGATTCATTTTATTGCTGGTAGTCTGGATTTTCTGAGCCTTCTGAACGGTTCTACCAGAGCGCGTTCTGCTCGTCGTCCAGCCTCTTCTTCTGTGTGCTCCACTTTCTTCTTTATTAGCGTTTCGTATGATCCTTCCTACCTGGCATACAGTGACAGGTCATACAGTAGCGTTGTGGTTCTGTCTCGGTGTAGTGCTGACGACGGCTTCTGCCGTTCATCGTAACACTCTTTGTGTTACGATTTCCTATATTTTATTTCTGTTTTATTGATTGCAGAGTCATCATGCATAGATCGACTTCTTCCCTTGGCTGGTGTATCTGTATTAGACGTCTTGCTTTTTCTATTTTTCCTAGGAATTCTCCCTGTTTAATTTCCTGGATTTCCTGTCTGACTTGGACTTATTTGTTGGTAATGTCTGAAGAACTTCAAAAGTCTTTGTGACTGGTACAGGTTTTCTTATTGATACTACCCCTCATGATAGAATATTTTCTAGTGAATTGCCTTTATGCCTTCGCCTCTGAATAACACGAGGTCTATTGCGATGGTTTCAATGGGCTCTAAGTAGATTTTCAGGTCGGGTGTTGTTGATGAGGCTATGCTTCTAGCGTTTCCATGACAAATTCTGTTTTAATCTTTAGTTTATGCATTCTTCCATTGAGATCACCTGCAAAGATTACTCTTTTGCCGATCTTTGTTTGTGTTAATACATCTGTTCCTTTTTCCCTTTCATTTTCTTACGTCATCTACGGCTGAGCTTATCTGCATATTACGGTGGCGTGATTTGTTTTAACGGTAATTGTGTTTTCATCTCTTAGCGTTTCCTTTACGAATCCTATGCATGGTTTGAGGCAGACGGAACACCTCTTGCTGGTCTGCCAGTGGGTTGGTGTGCGAAACAGTGAAATCCGTTGTACCCTTTTATAGCTGATGTTCCGTAAGAAAGGCTGACCCATCAAAAGGAACTACTAGAAGTAGTACCGGAGGAGGAGGAGGAGAAGGAGGAAGAAGAAGAGGAGATTTGTGTTTAACGTCCCGTCGACAACGAGGTTATTAGAGATGGAGCACAAGCTCGGATTAGAGAAGGATATGGAAGGAAATCAGCCGTGCCATTTCAAATGAACCATACCGGCATTTACCTGAAGTGATTTAGGAAACTCACGGAAAACCTAAATCAGGATGGCCGGACGCTGGTTTGAACCGTCGTCCTCCCGAATGCGAGTCCCGTCTGCTAATAGGAGTAGTACCAAAATACAAATATGTTGTGGTCACTCTGAAATCAACCCTGAGGTGATTCAACATCCATATGAAAGAAAGAGCAACAGCAGCAATAAAAGCAGTTTACAACATCCAACAGCTTTAAAAATTTCCAATAAAAACGGCGATTAAACTATTGGAAATGGCCACAGCACGAACAGCAACTTACGGAACACACTTATATTTGGGACAGACTATAAGCCAATGACCTAATAACAACAGATAAAGTCAAATCTCGCTACATCCTAGGAGACGGGAAGATAGCGCCTCAAGGCTGGCTTACGCCTTAATGAAAGAAATCTGCTTCACAGAACAGAATGCTGATGCTCCTGCTCGACACTAACACCTACGAAAGCATACACCGAATAATCGCAGAAAAGCGTAAATTTATCTGGAACAACATCTACTCAACTGATATCATAATGAAACAAGAGTGGAAGAAAACGAACTTCAAACTCAAACACATGGTAACACGATACACAACACATGGATCACGCTACAAGTTATGCTAAAACAAGAGTTTCTGTCAGTCGAATGAAGACTCTGTGTGTGGACAGTGCAAGGAGATGTCATTATAAAAAGGAACATTGTCAGTAACAGAACTTGGTCTACGGTAAAGTAACTCAGCTTTGTATTTGTATTGGTATTTAAATTTAAGTTTCTTTATATTTGTACATTACGTGCACTTTAGTTTAAAAAAATACTGTAGCAGAGTAAGTAGAAGCGTAGTGTAGACAGCCTCTTCAGTAGATCTGAATAATATTTTTTCCGTAAATAAAACGCAGTCTTCGTTTTGCGTTCCGCACAATATTATCTATGTGATTGTTCCAAATTAAGTTGTTCGCAACAAACTTCATCGTGTAACCGTAAGTTACCAGAATCCTTTTAGTACTAACGTGGAAGATCTAAAACTTTGTATTGTTTTGGGTGAATTGCCACTTTTCGCACCAAGCAGATAATTTTTTAAAATCATTTGCAATTCTTTTTGATCTTCTAATGGCTTTACTAGACGATAAGCGATAGCATCATCTTCAATCGAAAAGGGCTGTCGAAAGTGTCTCTTAAATCGTTTATCTAGACTAAGAACAGCAGTGGACATATAACACGTGTTTGGGAAACCTTCCCCCCGGCACCACTTAGATTTCAGTAAATTATTTCCCGTCAGTTACTACGAAGTGTGACGTTTATAGCAGGAAATCACCTATCACATCGTTCAGTTGATACGATACTCCGCAGGCACGCAGTTTGATTAGAAGCGGCATGTGAGAAACAGTGTCAAAAGCCTATTGGGTATCTAGAAATACGTAATCAGTTCGAGATCCCTTGTCGGTAACACTCACTATTTCGTATGAATAGACAGCCTGTCGTGTTTCACAAGAGCGATACTTCCTGAATCCGCGGTTGTTAGGTGTCGATAGATCGCTTTCTTCGAGGTATATCATAATGTTGAAATAGAATATATGTTACAGAATCCTAATGCAAATCGATGTCCATCTTATAGATCTATACGTCAGCGAATTACTTTGATGTCCCATCTTTTGTATTGTCTCTATGTACAGATCTTTCGTCAAACAAGTCATGGTATACGACGGCAATCGCGATGTTCGTTTCAACTGTATCTATTAGCAGACACAGCAAAACACGTAAAATTAGCGGCACTCCAACAGTGGCTGAGTAGCGCTACTGCCTAGTGGTAGCAACCAACACAGGGTGACAGGGCAAATCAACATACCGAATCGGCACACTAAGCCGTTGTTTGGAGCGAACTAAAAGTGACTTGGTACGAGGCAGAACCACGGCTGTATTTATGTGGCTTATCCTCGGTCTATAATACTCTCAATAACGACAATGACTAGCCAAAGATTCACCACGCCTCTGATGCCTTCTTTATTACTGTTACAATTTCTGAGAGAAAATGTGTGCTGATGAAGAACACGACCTCGACAGTGATTAACTTTAGCGGATGCGAACTGTTCATGTCATCTGAGAGGCAAAATTGATGTACTTCTGCTATAGCTTCAGTTCGAAATTGTGAGAAACAAGAAGCAGGAAACGTGAACTATCGGATAACGCTCTCTATTTCTATTCAGTAACCACATATTTTCAATGTTGTCAAATAACTGAAGAAAGTCTACTGTTACGTATACTCTAAAAATAAATAAATAAGTAAAAGACCCCGTGCCGGCCGCGGTGGTCTAGCTGTTCTGGCGCTGCAGTCCGGAACCGCGGGACTGCTACGGTCGCAGATTCGAATCCTGCCTCGGGCATGGGTGTGTGTGATGTCCTTAGGTTAGTTAGGTTTAAGTAGTTCTAAGTTCTAGGGGACTTATGACCTAAGATGTTGAGTCCCATAGTGCTCAGAGCCATTTGAACCATTTTTTCAAAAGACCCCGTACTGTGAAGATATTATCCGAATGGAATGGAAATCGGTAGATGAGATGTAAATGTGCATGATTACACTTTCAGAAAAATTGGATCACTTTTAGAGAGAAAGAGCTTCATAAATTGAACAAGTCAAAAACACGTTGATCCACCTCTGGCCATTATGCGAGCAGTTATTTGACTTGGAATTAATTGATAAAGCTGTTGGGTGTCTGCCGGACGATGTGGTCGAGCGGTTCTAGGCGCTTCAGTCCGGCGCCGCGAGGCTTCTACGATCGCAGGTTCGAATCCCGCCTCGGGAATGGATGTATGTGCTGTCCTTAGGTTAGTTAGGTTTAAGTAGTTCTAAGTCTAGCGGACTGATGACCTCAGATGTTAAGTCCCATAGTGCTTAGCGACATTTGCACCTTTTTTTTTTTTTTGTTGGATGTCTTCCTGAGAGATATCAAGCCAAATTGGCCCGTTAGATCAACAAAGTCCCGAAATGGTTGGAGGACACTGCGCATAATGCTACAAACGTTCTCGGTTGGGGGAGATGTGGCGACCTCGTTCGCCAAGGTAGGATTTGGGAAGTACGAAGAAAAGCCGTAGAAACTGTCGCCCTGTGGGGGTGGGCATTATCGTGCTGAAATATTTGCCTAGGATAGCTTGCATTGAAGGGCAACAAAACAGGACTTGGAATATCATCGACGTACTACTGCGCTGTAAGTGTGCCTTGGAAGACAACCATAGACGCCCTGCTATGAAAATGAATGGCGCTGCAGACCATCACTCCTGGTTGTCGGTCCGTATGGTGGGCAACTGTCAGGATGGTATCAGAGCGCTGTTTGGAGCTCCTCTAGACACATCTTCGATGCTGATTGATGCTCAGTTCGAAGTGGAACACGTCACTGAAAATACTTTGCTGTGAGTGACATCCAGGCCGCTCGCGAGAAGCGGGAAATCCAGGTTGGATTCCGTCTGGCAAATATTTTCACTGTCGTCATTCCATTATAAAGCTACTGCTTGTTCATGTTCGCAACATTGAATACGCTTCATGCATAGGTGGAATGTCTCGCAATATTGTTTGTTCTTCAGTGAATGCAATTGATAGCCACGATCGGCAGTGGGAGATGGATCTACCTGCTGCATAGACAGGCCTTGTGTCGTTTGAGTATGAGTCTCTGTTGCATCTGTGGATTATGGTTTCGGACAGAGGTTTCCATCTGCAATTTATTTTTCTCTTGGAACTCTCTAAAATCTCCATCGTTTTCAGTTATACAGGAGATAAACAAACTGTGGGTGGAGACTTGAATAATAAATCTTCATGCACTGGGGCAACAGACCATCGTATTCATGGGAAACAAGTCATGTCTGCACTTGTGACCACGACTGTGAGCCACACACACTGCGAGACGTTCCGCCCACGGTCTGTTGGTGTAGAAAGTCACGTTTGTTGTTGAAGGGCTGGCTTAGCAGCAGGAACCAGCACCTTTAAATTCAATGGTTTATCGTTGGATGATTTTTCCAGACACAGGTTCCTGTCCTTAGTTGTCCTCACGACACCTTCTACACCCCCTCAAAGTCGGTATCGTTTTGTAACACCCAGAATGCAGGGTGTAACTGGTGTAAGTCAGATATTTTTTATATGCACATACGTTAGGGTGTTGGTTGTTTTTTCTCCACTGTCTGTTCCACAAACACGTCACATAATTTATTACCTGCTGTTTTCTGGCACTAAGTGGAATACTCCTGTCATTTTAGACTAACTATTTTGAGTCCGTGCGTCCACGCTTCAAACACATGTCCTACTGCCCAGGGGAAAAATAAGCATTAATGGCTTGCTCCTGCAACATGTAGGCCTACTTTAAGGTACTTCCCAATCTAAAAACATATGACTTGTAATAGCTATAATTGACAGTCTGAAAATGAAGTAAATTCTGCTATGGTTTTATTTATTAAACCATCCTCTGTCACCAATAGAAATATCTGCACTTATATACCTCATGCCCGTATATATGTATTTTTACTTTGTAGAATAAGTATCCCACACAGTTATTCACTTGGTTTTACACAGCTTGTTTATGCAGTACATTGTGATTTATATTTTGTTATAGGAACAAATGTCTGTTTCGTATCATTATGTGACATAACTGTGTATGCTGAAATGGGTTTTGCCTGAAACTTAAGAGAAAAAGCTGAGTATTTTTGGAATCATGTTGGCGTAATATATTTTTCGAATTTATCCATGAAGAATAAGGTCTGTGCGTGTTCTGTTTTCTAAACAGTACGTATGTGAACGGTGGTAGGCACTTGAAAATGGAAGGCAATATTTCTTTTGCAAGCTCTTGTGTTTTGAGCAACAAGAAACTGCTCTAACATACATATTATTTTTACAAATCTGGTTTTTCTTTTTTTTCCTTTTTTTTTTTGTAATGAAAAGCTCTAGGGCTTACAGGAGGGTGCCAGTGTTCAAATACCGCCATGTTTCGAGTAGTGTCATAGTCATCATCTTCTGACAAAGTGTCGCGATATTGCGGAAGTCGTAGTATTTATACTAGAGGCGCAAACCCTTCCATCTGGGTAATGGCTTCGGGTTCCGTCTGGCCATAGGTGGGTAGAGTTGAAGTTGTAGTGGTGGGGGTAGCGGGTGCACTGGGCGAGTAAGGGGTGAGCCTGCAGTGATGGGGTTAGCAGCTGCGCCGTTCACATCTGTGTGTGGGCATTCCAGATGCGTCTTGCGTGCTGGACGGTGCTGGGCGCCCCTTTTTGCCGCTAACGCGGGATTTCATGCCGCACTCAGCTGACAACATTCCTCCCTGTTAATCAGATTTCAAGAATCCTCATTTCAATGGATAACATTATAATGCTATACCAATAGCCTGTTTCTCGGCACAGCACCTTGGTTTTCTTAAAGTCAAAGTTGTGATCTTCCTTGATGTTATGCTCAGCTATCGCTGATATCTCTGTGTGTCCCTGCCATACTTGCCTGATGTACTCCTTTCTACGGTTCGAAATATAGCATTGCGTTTGCTCAGTGTATTAGTGGGCACATTCGCAGGCAGTTTTAGTGTGTATTTCGTCTAGTCAAAGCACTTTTTCGTTTTAGCGGGTGGTTTTTTTGTTGCATTTTAGGGTTCTGTATCTCAGTCAGTTAAAACGGAAACCTTATAGGATCACTTCATTGTCCGTTCATCTGTCTGTCGCCCTGTCCTACTGGTAAAAAACAATTTTTCTAAGAAATGAGTAGACATATCAAGTTTCAATTTATGTCATATAGTAACGTCCCAGTCCCTTGGCGATGTAAAAAACTGATGCTTCTAAGCCATTTATGTCACACATTTTGATACCCGCACACTCACTCATCGAAATCTACAGGGTACTTTTGATTGACCTAGAATAAAGAAATTTAACAAGGAGCAATGTTTCACTGTACAGCTAAAGGAAAAAAACCGAAAATTATTAATTTGTAATTGTATCACACAATAAATTGTTCTCTCACTGACTGTCTGGCCGTCCGTCTGTTAAGATCCCATTTTGTCAGGAATGGTAGACATATCAAGTTGAAATTAATGTCACATACCAACGTCTATGGTCCCCTGACGGTGCAATAAATGTAAGCTTCCAAGTCAGTGCAGTCAAAAGATACGGCCTTTTGTGTCACATATTTTGATACTCGCATCGCGGTAACTTAGAACCATGAGATTCGGAAGTAGCAATTTGTTTTCGTCGTACAAGTAAAAGAAAAAGAACAGAAAACAGTTAATTTTTAATTATATCGCACGAAAAAATATTTCTTTTGTCATTTGTTATCCGACTTCAGGTTACAACATTCTGGAAAGTCTTAAATTTTCTGAGACCAATATCTTGCCAGTATTAATGTCGATAACAGGCAAAGATTGTCGAGGTTCTCCATTCGCAGGATGGATGAACTGTCTACATCCATAATCAGGTATGTACGGGAACATCAGAGCGCGATTCCTATTTGCAACTTGCCAATTTTTTCCAAGTAGCTTTTAAATTTTGGCTGAGAGCGTTCCGAAGTATGGAAGGAAAGAAACGTTGACTTTTTCTTCCTCTTCCCGTTTTTCTGCATTTCTTCTCTTGTTAAATGCTCTATTAATCTGTTCTCCCTGCACCCAGTTTTGCGAAATATTTCCTTCAGGTGTTGTACTTCGGCTGGGAGGCTATATTTACTCGCAGCTATACCAGGCTGGTTAGCACTGTCTGCTGCTAAGCTATATGGTAACTGCTCATTGCATGCACCAGCAGGTCTTCCTCCTATGTAGTTCATGACGCAGTGTACCGCCTTCCTCGTCCCTTATTCGTGGGTCTAAGAGAGGGAGACGTGCTTTCTACTCTGTTTCCATAGTGAATGCATTGCAATGTTTGTTGGTTTTTGCTGTTTCACTTTTGGGCGCCGGTAGAGAATCAGGCAATTTATACAGCTCCTGCTGACATGAGTTACTTCCCGGTTCTGCAGACCGCACGCCGGGACTGGTCAACTTTCGCTCCCTGCGGCGTTAGCAGCGGCGGACGATAAATTGCGGCTGGGACGTGTGGGCCAGTCCATTACTCATCGTCGGCGGTCAGCTCGCACGACACGCCGCCGCCGCGTGCCAGGAAAGGCAAGCAGCGCCGGCCGAGGAGTAGCGGGCGGCACCTGCGACGCGGGAAGCTTGTCACCGACACGCAGGTAGCCGGGCAACTACACACAGCGGTCCTTAACATTTCTAACACGTCGGAGGGACACTCCTTGGAATAAAACACGTAAATATTCTCCTGCCGACATATGTCGTGCCCCCTTCTGATAGTAAAACAAAATCATTTAGCAAAATATGGCACCGTATATCTATGCCCTGTTATTGTGAAACATTAGTTTGGAGACAGCTATTGAAAGTAAAGTGATCTCTTAGGTAAGTCAATAGCCACAGGCTATGCAGTGAGCAGACGTTGAGGCATTGTGGAGAGGATGGGTCGTCTAGTGTCCGCTAGATGCAAAAAGTTTATGGGTATGAGTTTGGTGGCGTAGCACTACACACACTGTTAAGCAACCATTCCTTCCACAGCTGTCCCGTAACTAATATAAAATCAAAATATAAAGACCCATTACGTCAAAATAATTACTCAACATCGAGAAATGAAATGCATGTAGTACCAGTGACTGTCAGTACCTAATTTACATTTTTATTCAGATTTGCATGGTTTATATACACTCCTGGAAATGGAAAAAAGAACACATTGACACCGGTGTGTCAGACCCACCATACTTGCTCCGGACACTGCGAGAGGGCTGTACAAGCAATGATCACACGCACGGCACAGCGGACACACCAGGAACCGCGGTGTTGGCCGTCGAATGGCGCTAGCTGCGCAGCATTTGTGCACCGCCGCCGTCAGTGTCAGCCAGTTTGCCGTGGCATACGGAGCTCCATCGCAGTCTTTAACACTGGTAGCATGCCGCGACAGCGTGGACGTGAACCGTATGTGCAGTTGACGGACTTTGAGCAAGGGCGTATAGTGGGCATGCGGGAGGCCGGGTGGACGTACCGCCGAATTGCTCAACACGTGGGGCGTGAGGTCTCCACAGTACATCGATGTTGTCGCCAGTGGTCGGCGGAAGGTGCACGTGCCCGTCGACCTGGGACCGGACCGCAGCGACGCACGGATGCACGCCAAGACCGTAGGATCCTACGCAGTGCCGTAGGGGACCGCACCGCCACTTCCCAGCAAATTAGGGACACTGTTGCTCCTGGGGTATCGGCGAGAACCATTCGCAACCGTCTCCATGAAGCTGGGCTACGGTCCCGCACGCCGTTAGGCCGTCTTCCGCTCACGCCCCAACATCGTGCAGCCCGCCTCCAGTGGTGTCGCGACAGGCGTGAATGGAGGGACGAATGGAGACGTGTCGTCTTCAGCGATGAGAGTCGCTTCTGCCTTGGTGCCAATGATGGTCGTATGCGTGTTTGGCGCCGTGCACGTGAGCGCCACAATCAGGACTGCATACGACCGAGGCACACAGGGCCAACACCCGGCATCATGGTGTGGGGAGCGATCTCCTACACTGGCCGTGCACCACTGGTGATCGTCGAGGGGACACTGAATAGTGCACGGTACATCCAAACCGTCATCAAACCCATCGTTCTACCATTCGTAGACCGGCAAGGGAACTTGCTGTTCCAGCAGGACAATGCACGTCCGCATGTATCCCGTGCCACCCAACGTGCTCTAGAAGGTGTAAGTCAACTACCCTGGCCAGCAAGATCTCCGGATCTGACCCCCATTGAGCATGTTTGGGACTGGATGAAGCGTCGTCTCACGCGGTCTGCACGTCCAGCACGAACGCTGGTCCAACTGAGGCACCAGGTGGAAATGGCATGGCAAGCCGTTCCACAGGACTACATCCAGCATCTCTACGATCGTCTCCATGGGAGAATAGCAGCCTGCATTGCTGCGAAAGGTGTATATTCACTGAACTAGTGCCGACATTGTGCATGCTCTGTTGCCTGTGTCTGTGCGCCTGTGGTTCTGTCAGTGTGATCATGTGATGTATCTGACCCCAGGAATGTGTCAATAAAGTTTCCCCTTCCTGGGACAATGAATTCACGGTGTTCTTATTTCAATTTCCAGGAGTGTATTTATGAAGCCATATGGAAGGGCACTGTGATGAACCGCCTGCCCTCAAGCGAGCAGCGAGGCTCTGTAACCAGCTAGAGGGGCCACTCCCGGGGTGAATTCTTAGAAGGACACACTGCACCAGCCGCAGGACAGTGCCACTCACTTGACCACACTTTATTGTAGGATTTCAAACATCCCACGGCAACATAGTATATGCCATCTCCCATTGTGTAAGGTCTCTAGCTGTGACTGTTTTACGACTCGAAGGTGGAAAGAGGCAAAATACTGTTCTTTGCAATGTGGGGACTATACACTGTTGTGAATAAAATGTAGGACTTTGTTACTTTGGGGAAAACAGACGCCACAGATAGCATATGGAGTGAGAGCCCACAGTCTGTCATCTCTTTGTAAGGGAAGGACACTGCAGACAGTCAGGTCTACAAAAATTAAATGTTTACACGATATAAGAAATGTGAAGATTGTGTAATGTAAATAAACTGGAAGTTACAGGGAGAAACTCTACTATACAGCCGGCCAGCGTGGGCGAGCGGTTCTAGGCGCTACAGTCTGGAACTGCGTGACCGCAAAGGACGCAGGTTCGAATCCTGCCTCGGGCATTGATGTGTGTGATGTCCTTAGGTTAGTTAGGTTTAAGTAGTTCTAAGTTCTAGGGCACTGATGACCTCAGATGTTAAGTCCCATAGTGCTCAGAGCCATTTTTTTCAGTGGTCACAGAAACAGAATTCCACTTTTTCGGTAGTTTATAGTAGGAATTGGATTACTGTTTAACTCCCTTAAGGAAAACTCAGGGAAGGGGTCCAGCATCTTTTTCTGGTCAACGCTTAGTGTCCATAGTCCAGACAGTCCAAGCAGAATAAAGAAGACAAAACTCAGAAATATGGATTGTCCTTTTAAGAATCATTTGGCACAAATTCGTTCGATTCTCGGCATTCGACTTTAGGACTTCTTCATCTCCAGCATCTTTAACCGTCAGATTTCTCCTCCACTGGTCTATGACGCCGCCAGATTCCATCTCTGAACAGATGAACTCAGGGACTTGGAAACATTTCGGGCTGACTCCTAGCCGCAGCTGAGGGTCGTTGGTGCACCACCAATGACTGTTTCTGCAGCCGTTTCAGCCTCCACTTACGTACTGAGATGATGATATCGAGCACTGACACTGACGTGATCCGTGAGGACAGCAAAGTGTTTTTGTACACAATTACAGTAAGCTCAAGCTTCATTCTGAAGACTTGCCTTCGGATTCGACTGACAAGTTTGCTTACAACTCTGGCCATAGATACTATACATGCCATTCTCAAGTTTATCTCCCTTTCAAGTTTCCTTTACTTCACGTCTATGGTCACAAACTTTTTGCTAACAGATTACCGGTTCCTGTCTATAATGACCATCATCAGATCTGATGATGGTCATTATAGACCGAAACCGGTAATCCGTTGACTAAAAGTTTGTGACCATAGACATAAAGGAAACTTATTCCTTATACGGGCCACTGTTTTATTCGACAATGTCGCAGCTTGTGTATCTCCCTTTTATACTAACATCACGAAAATCATGGTACAGCTTCGCAGTTGCAATTGTTTGATTTTTACACGCCATTATTATTAGAATCTTACCCAGATGTGCCAATGTTTTACTTCAGAATTACTGTTGCTTGTCAGATGATTCGTAAGTAACTTTTAACTTTAACTTTCATTTAGTAGTCATTGAATTCCTAATCCATTATTTGGGGAGTGTCTAATTAATTTGTTTCAGATGACAGAGTCATTAGCAAACTTTCAGAATAGCCAGCCGGTGTCCCCTTGCCACTGCTGTGTATAAAGATGCGACGTTTTAAAGACCACAAGGTAATTGGAAAAACCACCCGGGTTTGGGTGGAGCGACGAAATTAGGGATGTTGGTGGCGTTACAGGGCCTCAGGCCACCTTCTAATTCGAACAATCCAAGTGCACTAATTCCGTTCGAATCAGTGTCCACTATTAGCGAAGTTTAAACGACTGCTACGAAATTAAGCTGGACAAAAAACTTTATCTTGTACAAAAGCGTCCCAAACTCACTTCAAGAATCAGCAAGCATCATGAGTGTTGTTTTATGTCGTCTAGCGTCGGGATCGTTACGGAATATAATTGTCTGCTATCTCAGAGCACACAGTTAGGCAGCAATAACGATTACTTTTTCATTGGGCAAATTTAGATTGATTTATAGTCGAGTGTATCACATGTTTGACTAATGAAAGTCAGAAGATATATAAATATGAGAAATAGACCAGATTAACATCTCATACACAGAGTCGCTCAGAAGAATAATATGAACAAGAATGGAAAAGAAAATATAAGTATGTTAGATGACGATCAGTTTAGCTTTAGGGTTCGTGAAGATACCGGAGTCGCAATTCGTACAATATCCTTGATAATGGAAGCAATATCTGTGAAAAATCAGCTCATCTTCATAAGTACTGACGACGTAGAAGAAGTATTCGAGATTGTAAAACGGTGCGGGGTGTTCGAAATTCTCCAAAATATAGGTATAAGGCTAACGAGAAAGACATATAATATATAATATACACCAGAGCCAAGAGGGAGCAATAAGGATTAAGACTGATATGCTCGATTATAACGTCGTAAGGAAGGGATGCCGTCTTCCTACCCTACTTGTCAATTTGTACATCGTAGATGCAATGAAAAACACAAAAAAATGATTCAGTAATGGAGTTAAAACTGAAAGAGAAGGGATAACAACGATAGCAGACGTAGATGAGATATCTATCCTCAATGAATTTGAAGTAGTAGTACACTTTATGTTGGATGGACTGAAAAATCTAACGAGCTCAGAATATGGCTCCAGATAGGCCAAAGAAGGACGAAAGTACTGAGGAGTAGGAGAAATAAAATCAGTGATAAATTTAACATTAAAACTAGGGACTACCTAGCAGATTAAGGCAGAGAGTTCAGTTACCTTGAAATCAAGAAGAATATATGCAACAGACTAACACGGGTAAAGCGGGCATTCATCACTAAAATAAGTACACACATCAAAAGAAGTTTTACATCACCCCAGTTCCCAGAACTCCTGAATATAGGCGTTAACTGTGGATATTGTATCACAGACACAGTCCCTTTGAATGTTGAGAGATGTCAATAAACCCGTTCAAAGATGTAAACAACCATGCATGAGCAGCGCCTATCAGACGGAAGAGGTCCGGCAGCCGATCAGTTCCGCTCATTCCACCAGGAAGGAGGTACACGGCTCGTGTTGTCTGTAGTTCAACTATGCCTAGACGGTCAATACCGCGGTTCGATCGCGTCCGCATTGTTACTTTGTGCCAGGAAGGGCTCTCAACAAGGGAAGTGTCCAGGCATCTCGGAGTGAACCAAAGCGATGTTGTTGGGACATGGAGGAGATAAAGAGAAACAGCAACTGTCGATGACATGCCTCGCTCTGGCCGCCCAAGGGCTACTACTGCAGTGGATGACCGGATTATGGCTCGGAGGAACCCTAAGAGCAACGCCACCATGTTGAATAATGCTTCTCGTGCAGCCACAGGACGTCGTGTTATGACTCAAACTTTGCGCAGTAGGCTCATGATGCTCAACTTCACTCCCGACGTCTATGGCGAGGTCCATCTTTGCAACCACGACACCATGCAGCACGGTACAGATGGGCCCAACAACACGCCGAATGGACCGCTCAGGATTGGCATCACTTTCTCTTTACCGATGAGTGTCGTATATGCCTTCAACCGGGCGATCGTCGGAGACGTGTTTGGAGGCAACACAGTCAGGCTGAACGCCTTAGACACACTATCCAGCAAGTGCAGCAAGGTGGAGGTTCCTTTCTGTTTTGGGGTGGCATTGTGTGGGCTGACGTACGCCACTGGTGGTCTTGGAAGGCGCTGAAACGGCTGTACGATACGTGAATGCCATCCTCCGACTGATAGTGCAACAGCATATTGGCAGGCATTCGTCTTCATGGACGACATTTCGCGCTCCCAACGTGCACATCTTGTGAAAGACTTCCTCTAGGATAATGACGCTCAACTAGAGTGGCTAGCATGTTCTCCAGACATGAACCCTATCGAACATGCCTGGGATAGATTGAAAAGGGCTGTTTACGGACGACGTGACCCACTAACCACTCTGGGGGATCTACGCCGAATCGCCGGTGAGGAGTGGGACAATCTGGAGCAAAAGTTCCTTGATGAACTTGTGGATAGTATACCACGACGAATACAGATATGTATCAATGCAAGAGGACATGCTACTAGGTATTAGAGGTACCGGTGTGCACAGAAATCTGGACCACCACCTCTGAAGGTCTCGCTATATGGTTTTTACGAGCAATAAAAGGGCGGAAATGATGTTTATGTTGATCTCTATTCCAATTTTGCTGTCGAGATTCCGGAACTCTCGGAACCGAGGTGATGCAAAACTTTATTTGGTGTATGTAGTATCATACATAGGCCTTAATCTGAGGAAAGCTTCCTGAGAATGTGCTTTCGAAGCAAATAACTGTGTGGTTATGAATCACAGAGTGTAAGAAACCGGAACAGAAGAGAATCGAAGGGTTTAAGATGTGGTGCTGCAGAAGAATGGAGAAAGTTAGGTGGAATGATACGATAAGGAGTGAGGACGTTCTCCGCAGACTCGGTGAAGAAAGGAACATATGGAAGACACAGACAAGGAGAAGGGGCAGTAGGATAGAACACTTGTTAAGACATCGTGGAACAACTACGATGGTATTAGAGGGAGCTGCAGAAAATAAAAAGACAGAAGAGATAGGGTAGAAAACATCGAGAAAATTATTGAGTGTTACTCAGGAATGAAAATGTTGGCACAGGGGCATGGGGGTGGAGGCAATTGTGGCGGGCCACATAAGAAAAGAGGTTCGTGCAAGACTCGTGCTCTAAAGGTTCTGTACAAGCTTCATTATGTATTTTTATTTGAAAACTCTCAAAGTCTTGAAACAAACGTTATTAATGTTCTGCATATTTATCCTTCATGTTTACATATTTGCAGCCCTCTGCCGCTAAAGGGCTCCGAATGGTAGCGTGTGACATGGCGGTGTGCAATGTAACGACGACAGTACGTGAAAGACCGTCAGAAAACTGAAAACACGAATTCGAAGAGTTTATTCAGAAGTAGAGCACCTCCTACTTCAGCATTATGGTGCCAGATCAAACACGAGCGCAGCGACACTGCAACAATGTGACACGCTGTATTCACTGTCATAGATAATCATCCTCCGTACGTTCCCGGCACGGCCTCATCCGATTCTCATCTGTTTCTAAATCTTAAAGAACCTCTTCGTGGGCATCGCTTTGATAGTAATGAAGCGGTGCAAGCAGTGGTGAGGTTGTGACACCGTCTACAAAGTCAAACATTCTACCACGGTATCATTGTGAGAAATGTGTTCGTCATAAGCGTGACTATGTTGAGAAATAAAGTCATAGACATGGAGAATAAAGATATAATAATAATAATAATATAGTAATATTAATAACAATAATTTCTTGTGCTCAGTGGCCAGTTGCAAGGCTTCCTACTGGACGCCGCTTCGGCGACTTGCGTATCCCGGACCTACCCCAATTATCCAACCGGGGAAATGTGATCTGTAATTTAACGAAGCACGTATCGTTTTTGGGGGCTACTCACGTCATTGAGAGGTGGCGGCTGGGTTGAAACGAAGCGTGGTCCGACTGAGATTTAGTGCGGCGACTTCTCGGTTTCCAGGCACGCGCATTATCGCTAGACCGACTTCTTTGTTCATAGTTCGTCCATAGGCTTTGACGAGCGAGTTTCAGTATCAAAATATGGCCGTACCTTTTGATTACTTTGACTTAGTTATCTGAATTATTTACACCACCAAGAGACCATAGACCTTAGTACATGACACAAATTTCTACTTGATACCTCTACACCTTCTTTAGAAAAAGGGTCTGAAAAGACGCACAGAAGGACGGATAGCAAATGGAATAAAGCTGTATGATATAACTATAAATTGACACTGTTTGGATTTTTTTGTTCACTCATATTGTGAAACCTTCCCCCTTGCCAAATTTTATGATCCTACGGCAACAGGAAGTTCCCTGTAGTTTTCGATGGGTTACTTTACAAGCCACAAACTATGTAGTATAAATGCCGATATCCTTTGTATCCATAGACGTAGATGCTTAATAAATATGGAAATCACCGAATACGATACTATCTGTGATCACTTTCGCACAATAAACCATACGAAAAATAATGCATTAAGAGATATTTAATGTGGTGCATTTTTTAAACTGCATATTTTCGTACTACGCAAGCATAAATATGGAAATCACCGAATACGGCACTACATTTGCAAGCACGAAAAATCAACACTGCGTCGTCTCGGTTTGCTTCTATCAGCAGTCGCAGCACAGGACTGCACAGGATGCCTGACGTCACGCAAAACATTACGTCGTCACATGTGACGGACGGAAGAATTTAAATCATGCTGCAAGTGTAGTGCATTTCTGCTTTTTATTTTAGCGCCACGTTTGCATGACATTTACATGTCGTGCTTTGTGATTGGCTGACTGAAGCAAACAGAGCAGGCATCATGTTCATTTGTATGTTTGTGAATATAACGTTTACTTGCGTATCAAACAAATATGCAGTGTAACTTGTACAACGTAAACTGCATCGTTTTTGTACGATATTTTACATAAAACGTCCACGAAATGAGAAGTCACCATATAAAACTACTGCCTCTATTCGAAGATAACAAAAATTTGAAGCTTTTGGTTCATTATTGTGCAAAAGGATATTTTTGGTTATGAAAGCTATTGAGAAGTATGAAACATCATTTACTGCAAGTAAAGGCGAAGCGAACACTAAAGCGATTTGCTTTGAGATTTCAAAACTGAGCGAAAAACTCTGATGGCCATATATCCATTTAAGTCTGTGATCACAATCGTAGGATAATAACGATGAACTCTTATTAATGCTGGCGTGGCACATATGAGGATTGGAACTTAAATAGTGGCAACTATTTATTCACAACCGATAGAAAAAAGTTACATGTTTGCACCTGTGACTGTCCTTCAAAGTAGTAACCAGCGTTGTGTAGAACCAGTTGCCAGCGATGGGGAAGGCTCAGTACACCGTTAGCAGAGCCTGTCCTGTTGATGATGCGAATGGAGCGGTCTACTGCCTCTCGAATTTCTGGAACAGTTTTGAAGCGAATGCCCCGAAGTGGTTCCTTCATCTTCGGAATCAAGTCAAAGTCACGAGGACAAGTCCGGGGAGTATGGTGAATGGTACAGTACTTCCCAGTCCCATCGACCGAACAGAGCAGCCATAGCTTGCGCTGTATGCGCCCGCGCATTGTCGTGCAAAATGCAAGGTGGGTTGCGCAAAACTGGTCTCAGGTGATGCTCCAGAGCCCCAGTATCCACGGTAGACCGTCAATGCACAGCATTACTGTTAGTTTTTGAAGCCACTTCGTGGCATTCGCTTCAGAACTGTTCCAGAGATTCGACAGGCAGCAGACCGCTCCATTAGCACCATCCACAAAACGTGATCCGCTAACTGTATACTACACCTTCCACATCGCTGGCAACGGGTGCTACACAACGCTGGTGACTACTTTGAAGGGCAGTTAAGTTCCAACCCTCGTATTGCTATGTACACTTGGAATAAGAGGTCTCAGCCTTGCCGGTAATCTGAAGGAATACGAACATTTTCATATTTTAATGAAAAAGTGATTGTCAGTGACAGCGGTGCATGTGATCATTATGAAATGTCTCATACTGTGCTCAAGGTAGCTTGGATCCCACGTAATTTATGCTCCACGTGGGTGTTTTCACACCAGAGTGAATTTTTGACGGATCAGCGGTATAATGTCTCAGAACTTTGAGTTTCTGATAATGCTTTCCTTTGGAATGTGTATGGTTGCAGAGTAATATTTTTTTAAGTGATTAAAGAAATTATATTTTTTCCATTAATTGTAGTAAATCTGACCTTTTACGTCATTAAACATAATGTAATAAGTATAATTTTATTTTCAATGTAACCCAAACACAATTAAACCATACAAAAATAAGGAACGTATGGAACTTCAGAAATAAACAGTCAGAAACTGATACCAAAACTCTCAGAAAATAGCACCAAAGTCGGCCTTAAATCTTTTTTCCTATCTCTGCTTATTTATAATCTTAAAAATGATAAAATAACAACTGACAAAAACAGCACAGATCTGGTCAGACTTGATGAAAATATGCACCTGAATTCCAAGTTAAGATTCATCTTCTGTCAGAACGTTAGACTTGCCCACAATGATACTGTGACAATGGGGAAGGAGGTAATTTGAATGCTAGTTGTTGGAACATCAAATATATTCACCTGATACGGCACCCTATGAGTTCTTTCTCTTACAACATTGTAGAAATTTCTGGCTGGGGAACGTTCTGAGTCCAATGAAGAGTTTTGAGCAGCTGAGCTTGCGGAATCGCAGTTCAAGAGCATAATCTGCTGTCTGGAATAACTTCGGACGATGTTGATTGATATAAAGTAAGGCTATTTAGAAATAAACTTTCACTTAGAAAACTGACACATCTACAACTTGTCCGCCTGCCCACACATCAGTCGCGCATGTAATTAATATTTATAGGTGATCGGCATGACCTTATTAAATAACATTGCAATAATCATGAGCGGCTGTATACCAATGCGCCACTGACAATATTAGAACGAGAATAGCTCAAAGTATCATGAGTGATCTAATAATTGGTCTGAATGTCGATTTTCTTTTGTAGATCTTTTCTTACATTTCATTCTGTACCCTAAGAACTGGAGAGAGCTGTTCGAAATCTGACCCTAGCCAAATTCTTCTCAGTAGTGGGAGAATCTCAATTGGAAATAAGATCTCATGTGGAACTAATATAGAGGAGATTTCTAGTTCCAGCATTAGCATTATAACCAAAAGAAAGCTCCTGAAAATCTTGATCGGTCCTGGGACATAGGTTTTTTAAATTTATCTCTGGATCTACATGTTCCACCCAGCAAAGATCCTATTGTATTATTGGGTATTTGTCTGGTGTAAATTTGATGGCAGTGTGTCCGAGAAGTCCCTGGATCCCTCATCTGAGCAGTCTCCATTGACCTTGCAAAAGAGAAGCAGAATTTCAAGAACCACGTTCAGAATGTCTGATAATATTAAAAAAGATTTAAAAATGGAAAAGTGAATACGTTGTATTCAAGTTATCAGACTTGTATTCAAGTTATTAATACGTTATATTCAAGTTATTAAACAGGTGTTTCTAAATAAATTACCTGACAATGATATCAAGCAGCGGGTTTCAGCCTGCTGTACTTTGTTGGCACAATTCCCAAATGACGTACTTCGATCGAGGGCTACAGGAGTCGAGGAAAACACCAAAAACCCAAAACATTACCATACCTAATGGTTGTAGGAAGACCGTTGGCATTTAAAACGTTTCCAGTCGTCTCGGAACGGATATATACGGGTTCTGTATGGTTTACAAGGGAATCTTATATCATTTTTCCTAGAAAATGGTGGCAAGCTGAGATAACGACGGTGGATGTTGATAGAAACAATACACACTTCTCTCGAAAGTAGATCACAAAGACTGGATAACATCAGAACTGGTACCCAAAGGAGATACGATTGTTCATCCCCGTGCCCACAAAACCAGTTGTGGATGATGCCAGCTGTATGAACTGCGGCCCTGTCGTCTTAAAATTCAGCATCTCCATTGGGGAACAAATAATGAATCATGGAATGGACCTGATCAGCCAAAATGGCCACATAAACCTTGGCAGCAATTGAAACTTGAAGAGTAACCACAATGTTCATAGAATACCACGATATGGTTGTCCAACCATCACCTAACCCTCATCATGTTTCGCTCTCGGGACCTAAACTCGGCCGGAAAAAGGACACTGTGCGCAACAAGTAACATCCGACCAAATGACTTTCTTCCATTGCTCTTTAGCCCACGCTATATGGCATCGGCATCAAGATTCTTGCTACAGGCATTTGCTTCACTGATGAGTGGTTCTGGAATAACAGCTCACCTTGCAAGGCCCAGCTTGTACAGCTCCCTTCATGTTGTCTTGGCGCTGACAGAGTTCACAAATGTGACATTCAGTTTTGCAGTGACTTTTGTTGCTGTCGTCCTATTATTGTTCGTCACAATTCTCTTGAATGACTGTCTGTCACAATCTATCAACACGCACTTTCATCCGTGTTGTGGGTTGGTGGATGTTTTTTTCCTCTTTCTCCTAATGAGACATAAATCTTCGATATGATGCCTCTTGAATCACCAATAATTTGCTCACTTTCGAAGTCACTTAGATCCTATATAGTGCACCTACATAGAATACTGTTCCGAACGCTACTGGCGATTGAAACACATTGAAGACAATTTATAGGTACTGCTCATGATTAAATACAACAGCGCAATCCGCATGCTTGGCCAGCATCTGAATTTATGAAACTTTCTGGCAGATTAAAACTGTGTGCCAGACCGAGACTCGAACTCGGAAACTTTGCCTTTCGCGGGCAAGTGCTCTACCAACTGAGCTACCCAAGCACGACTCACGCCCCGTCCTCACAGCTTTAATTCCGCCAGTACCTCGTCTCCTACCTTCCAAACTTCGCAGAAGCTCTCCTGCAAAGGCAAAGGTCCCGAGTTCGAGTCTCGGTCTGGCACACAGTTTTAATCTGCCAGGAAGTTTCATATCAGCGCACACTCCGCTGTAGAGTGAAAATTTCATTCTATCTGAATTTATGTTCAACCACGTGTTTCTCGTAGTGATTCCCTGATTTTGTGCAGCCCTTTCATTTTCTGATGGATATGCGATATATTACCGTGTATATAGCAGGTATGTATCTTGCTTTGATATTGTGATATGTACGGGAATTTCGTATGGATACATGTTCAAACCATCGTTCTTTGAAGGGTACGTGCTTGAAAATTCTTATTTGTACCTGTGGGAAACCCTGACAATACAAGGAGCGTCTTACCGGACCTCCAAAAGGTCATGATCATTGGCCAAGTTTCTGCAGTGTTCGCGTGACGCCGTGGTTAAATCACACCGTGCGAGGGAAAATAGCGCTGCCAAAAACCGGCGGCGAGGCAACTGTGGTGAACCACAGGCCATAGGTAATGACGGCTGCGAAGATGTGTACGGGCGAATAGACGTACAGCTATTAAGCAACTGACTGCCCACATGAAACAAGGGGCTACCAACAATGTCTTCTCAACGATCGTTCATCGAACATTGCTGCATACGGGACTTCGCAGAAGGTGCCTGTTTCATGCAGCCAAACTGACTGCTGTTAAAAGACGACGAAGGCTGGAATTGGGACGCGAGTACCGCAGCTGGACGTCCACTGAGCTGTGATAGATGGTGTTTTCAAGTGAATCATGTTTTATACCCTATAGGACAGAAGGCTGGCGTGAACTACGTGAAACGTCTGTAAGCAAACACACTGCAATAATCGTCGTAAATGGTAAGACCGGACATGGGACCGTTGTGGTCCGGGGAATGTTTTCGTGGCATTCTCTGGGTGACCACGTCTTCCCGGCAGCTATAATGGATCAACACATGTGTTGTGGACCATGTCCATCCCTACATGCAGTTTGTTTTTCCCCGGCACGGTGGTATCTATCAGCAGGACAATGCAGTGTGTCACAAACCTCGAAGTGAACCTGCGTGGTTTGAATAGCACCAGGCTGAGTTTCTCGTACTTGCCTAGCCAACAAAATCCCCCGATTTAAACGTAGTCGAAAATCGGTAGGACTATCTCGATCGGGCTGTTGGCGCCTTCTATTCTTAACTGAGAATCCTAGAACAGCTGACCGCGGTATTCGACTCAGCATGGCTCCACAGCCTTGTCGATACCTTTCAGAAACTCATTCACTCTCTTCCTGCAAGTCTTGCAGCTGTCTGAGCTGCAAAAGTTGGTTATTCGGGCTTTCGGCAGGTGGTCTCATTAACGTGAGCAGACGGTGTGTCTCAGCTCGAAGAGAAGGACACCATGAGTAATGTGTGATTGCTTCAGGAGCTCCAGCGTGCTTTGCTCTCAGGATGAGTGGTATCACTGATGAACAATTTCGAGGCCGCTAGACTGGGCGTGGTTCAGCTAAATCTCCAACCCAATTTTCAAGGCCACCACGAAGCCTGGACTCTACCTCGACAGAAAAGTCAGTACATGGGAATAATCAAGTCCCAAGACTAATGAACATAAGCGCTAACCTTTGAAGGAAATCTTTTGAAGCGTTACTCCGATACTGCTTCGCAGTATGTTAAGGATGACATGGAGGTGAACAGATCTTTGCGTAAGGCGCGATGGCCTAAATATACATGTGGTGTATACATATTTTTACTTGTTCTACAATGCACGCTATACGCTGAGGTGGCTGAATTAATGGGATAGCGATATGCACATTTATAGATGGGTGATTTCTTCTCAAATCATACATGTCATGTCAACTCGTAGTCATGAATTTCTCTGGATATATATATATATATATATATATATATATATATATATATATATATATACTCCTGGAAATTGAAATAAGAACACCGTGAATTCATTGTCCCAGGAAGGGGAAACTTTATTGACACATTCCTGGGGTCAGATACATCACATGATCACACTGACAGAACCACAGGCACATAGACACAGGCAACAGAGCATGCACAATGTCGGCACTAGTACAGTGTATATCCACCTTTCGCAGCAATGCAGGCTGCTATTCTCCCATGGAGACGATCGTAGAGATGCTGGATGTAGTCCTGTGGAACGGCTTGCCATGCCATTTCCACCTGGCGCCTCAGTTGAACCAGCGTTCGTGCTGCACGTGCAGACCGCGTGAGACGACGCTTCATCCAGTCCCAAACATGCTCAATTGGGGACAGATCCGGAGATCTTGCTGGCCAGGGCAGTTGACTTACACCTTCTAGAGACGTTGGGTGGCACGGGATACATGCGGACGTGCATTGTCCTGTTGGAACAGCAAGTTCCCTTGCCGGTCTAGGAATGGTAGAACGATGGGTTCGATGACGGTTTGGATGTACCGTGCACTATTCAGTGTCCCCTCGACGATCACCAGTGGTGTACGGCCAGTGTAGGAGATCGCTCCCCACACCATGATGCCGGGTGTTGGCCCTGTGTGCCTCGGTCGTATGCAGTCCTGATTGTGGCGCTCACCTGCACGGCGCCAAACACGCATACGACCATCATTGGCACCAAGGCAGAAGCGACACTCATCGCTGAAGACGACACGTCTCCATTCGTCCCTCCATTCACGCCTGTCGCGACACCACTGGAGGCGGGCTGCACGATGTTGGGGCGTGAGCGGAAGACGGCCTAACGGTGTGCGGGACCGTAGCCCAGCTTCATGGAGACGGTTGCGAATGGTCCTCCCCGATACCCCAGGAGCAACAGTGTCCCTAATTTGCTGGGAAGTGGCGGTGCGGTCCCCTACGGCACTGCGTAGGATCCTACGGTCTTGGCGTGCATCCGTGCGTCGCTGCGGTCCGGTCCCAGGTCGACGGGCACGTGCACCTTCCGCCGACCACTGGCGACAACATCGATGTACTGTGGAGACCTCACGCCCCACGTGTTGAGCAATTCGGCGGTACGTCCACCCGGCCTCCCGCATGCCCACTATACGCCCTCGCTCAAAGTCCGTCAACTGCACATACGGTTCACGTCCACGCTGTCGCGGCATGCTACCAGTGTTAAAGACTGCGATGGAGCTCCGTATGACACGGCAAACTGGCTGACACTGACGGCGGCGGTGCACAAATGCTGCGCAGCTAGCGCCATTCGACGGCCAACACCGCGGTTCCTGGTGTGTCCGCTGTGCCGTGCGTGTGATCATTGCTTGTACAGCCCTCTCGCAGTGTCCGGAGCAAGTATGGTGGGTCTGACACACCAGTGTCAATGTGTTCTTTTTTCCATTTCCAGGAGTGTATATATAGAAGACCCTCTATATCATAAGTGTTAAAGTATTTTCGTTTTATCTTAATATTTGTAAATAGTAAGACCCTTTGAAAATGGTATATCTTGTAAATAACTCTTAAAACAGTAATGATCAAAAAATATAATAAACCAAAAGTACTTGAGATCTAACAGATGTTTTACGTCAAAGTTCCTTCTTAGTGTGTTGAAATCTGGTTGACACCCTCACACTTATGGACTTTCTTTAACTTGCAAATTTAAGATGAAAATACGAAATTTAGGTTAATTTTTTCACTTAGTTTTTTTTTCTAATTTGGTAAGTCACTGAACGCTAGCTTTTCTGTGATATTACCAGATTTGTGTATTGTGTATTAAACCTGGGACTTAGAAACGACGGAGAGGCTGCGTCCTGCCGTAGCCCTCAGTGGTTCACAACCCCACAACAGGCCACAGTATTCACCCACCCCGCCGTCGCCCCACACCGAACTCAGAGTCATTGTGCGGTTCGGCCCCCTCCCCCCCGGGAACGTCTCATACCAGAAGAGTGTAACGCCAAATGTTTGCGTGGTAGAGTAGTTATAGTGTACGCATATGTGGAGACAGTGTTTGTGCAGCAATCGCCGACGTAGTGTAACTGAGGCCGAATAAGGGAAACGAGCCCGCATTCACCGAGGCAGATGGGAAACCGCCTTAAAAACCATCCACTGACTGGCCCGCAGATCAAACCTCGACACTAATCTGCCGGGTGGATGCGTTCTGGGGACCGGCACGCCTTTCAACTCGGGAAGCAGCGCGTTAGTCCGCGCGGCTAGGCGGGCGGGCTATATTTCCAGGTACTACTGATGTAATTATAAACGGTATCATCTCTGCTCCAGCTATCTGCATTATATTAATATTCATTACTCAAAATCTAAAATATTGCATTTTAACGAGTTTTTACAAATTATTTACTCGAAAACCCCCATCGGAAAACTTCTGAGAACTACGCAAAATATTTTGTGGTTAATATATTAGTAGTCAGTGAAAACACAGTGAGCAATAGTTTTCTGTGTAAAATGTAAAAATTTTTCAACATTCTGCATATTTCGCGTGACTGAATCTCTAGTGTAAAATATGCATGTTGGCAACATTTTCCAGGACTCTTATGTTTGTACCAAACGAGTGATAACTTGCTCATAAACCATCCTGCATTGAGTTTCGTGTTTGGTTTTAACTTTTGGTTAGATACAAAGTCAGTTAGGAAATACACTAGTGAAATAGTGAGGTGCGTGGACTATGAAAAAATACATAAGATGGTGGTGTTTAAGAAAAGTGAAAAACATTTCACAGCTGTTGGAAATCTGTCAGAGGTATTGCAGAAATATCTTGGTCCTCACGTAACGGTATTAGCGTCGCATCCACTGTGCAGAAATTTCTGCACTCACTACAAGAAGAAATTTAGTGACGACCCACCTGAACGATCACGCGAATGTGAAACTGAAGACGACAGTGCAGATGTTTATATTCTTGGGTGTGAGCTGTTGATACGTTGAATGTTAGCATGTCTACGACAGTCCCTACTATATCCACCCTTAAACGTCCAGAAAAGGTGAGAAGCACAAGAAGGAAAGAGTATGTAAGAAGCAAAGTGGAAGAAATTGGAACACGTTTTATACAAGGAGCACCTTCAAAACTTTGTGATGTGTATGATGTGTATGCTCTTGGTGCAGAACCTGAAGATAGTGACATGTGCACGAAATGTGATGTGTGGTTTCTGAAGCTAAATACTATTATCTCGTTGGCCACCTACACTGAGAAAATGCAGTTACTTACACTGATACCAGGTACCTACTCTAAGGAGCAGATACAGAAATACATACCTATTTACATTATTTGATTTCAAAGGCTCGTGAAATAAAGAATGAGAAATGTATTTGGGCAAGCCCAGATTCTTACTGTGCGCATCCGTTGCAAGATGATACGCTCTGTTGCTCTGGAATATTACCTAAGTGATGACAAAGACTACAGCAGGGAAAGCCCTAACCAGGCTGAGGCTATCTCTGTTAGTGAAAATGGTGAAAAAGTTAAAAAGATATGAAAAGATCAATAGAGAAGCAAATCTCCTTGTGAAAAAGGAGAACCCGAATTCAAAAACTGGTCTCACAAAAGTCTACTCCCTAAACCCAAAATGGGTAAAATTCCTGCCAGTGAACGAAGCATGCACATGTATTTATTGCACTAATTTGAAACTTGTTTGTTTCGCCGTAAGCAGTCTCACAGGAAATAAATACACTGAGATGGCCCTGATGCTTTTGTGTATATGTCAAGAGCCGCAAGATTAATAGTGGTTTGAAGAGTGTGGAGTGTGCCTGGTGATTAAGTGATAACTGTCGAAGCATTAAAGGAAAATTAAAATCAGCCATATACAAGAATATTGACAATTTAATTCTTCATTTCGGCTTTGCTGAGAACTGGTCGTTGCTTTGCAGAACCAGACCCAAAGTTAGCACTGGCACACATCACAGGTATCAATATTCACATGTGTTGCTCACTTCCTTGGAGCATCAGATTGTTTTGCTATTGTCAGTGATGATCTCATTCACGACAGTGCATATGCATGCTACGCTGTCAGCATGGTAACTGGTGATATAGTATCTAGAGGCCATAAATTTCCTAAACATGTGTATGTGAATGACGGTGCAGCATATCATTTTAAAAAGCGCTTTCAGCTTTTTGAGCATTGTCACTACTATGGTACAGGAATTAAGACAAGTAATGGATATTTTCAGCGACAGGTAATGAAAAAAGTGCATGTGATGGGGTAGGAGGTCTCTATAAACATCTTGCAACGAGATTTCATCTCCAGCATGAAGCGCTTGGTGCTGTAAGAGATGCTAATGGACTTTTCACTCCATATCAACATTAGCAACAAAAATGAAGCTCTTAGTTCCATATAAAAAAGGGAAAACAGTGGTCTGCTATGAAGGCAGTTGTAGGAATTCAATCAAGTCAGTACTGGGTTGCCTCCCAGAGTGGCACATACACTGCAAGAACGGTTCTCTACGAAATGCAGCCTTTTACTGCGTGTGAAATGCAGAGACCACAGTATACATTAGAAGACTTTGTAGTGAGCCACTTCATTTCTAGTATGTATGACAATCAGAGGTGGGTGAAAGAGATAAGTGTCTCTTATGAGCTGCAAGATATAACCGTCTCCTTCATGATACCTCATGCTCCTGTTAATGCTTTCAAATGGCCATCATCAAAAGATCAGTGTGCAGTTCCCATTCCCCAAGTACTGCTCTTCTTGGATAGTCCTTGTCCATGTGCGAATTCAGCATGGCCATACAAGTCCAATGAGAAGCTGATGAAAAAAACCATGACCTCTTTTCAACAGTACAGTGTTGTTACATTGTAAGCAATTTTAATTCATGGAAAGTCATGAAGAAGTAAAATAATGACAGAAGACAATAATAATTTGTGAATAATATCATAAAAATAGAAATGAATATAAATATTCTACATCTCATTTTTGTTATAAAATGCATTCAAAAAAATTATGACTTGTTTTCCTACTCACTTATAATGTAATAAGATAATTTGTTGTTTCCGAAATACTAGTTTTGCGTGACATTTACTTAAAATCAGCGATCAGTTCAAATATTTAAATTACTTTTGAATACATTATGGGAAATTGTTGTTGTTGTGGTCTTCAGTCCTGAGACTGGTTTGATGCAGCTCTCCATGCTACTCTATCCTGTGCAAGCTTCTTCATCTCCCAGTATCTACTGCAACCTACATCCTTCTGAATCTGCTTAGTGTATTCATCTCTTGGTCTCCCTCTACGATTTTTACCCTCCGTCTTACAAATATTTACTAATAAAAACAGTCTGATCACGATTTATTTATCAAGGTGACCGGTTTCGTCCACTACTGTGGTCATCTCCAGACCAGTGAGTAGGAACCTCTTACTGTTGGAGATTCTCCAACAGAAAGAGGTTCCTACTCAATGGTCTGAAGATGACCACAGTAGTGGTCAAAACCGGTCACCTTGATAAATAAATCGTGATCAAGACTGTTTTTAATAGTAAATAAATCAAATATTTAAGTGTCCATGATTTTTTGACCTTGAGAGTAGAGCTAGATAGATGTACCTAAAAAATTTCTCAGATTTTGTACAGACAAGTATCCCCACTCTGCTTGTACATTCCCTGGACACACTGACCAACTGATTTACCATGAAATTTTTAGAACATTTAAGCAGGAGGTTTTGGAGAAAATAATTTACAAATAACCGAAAAATTCCAGTTTCTTTCATTTTTATGTACAAATATTTTGACAGTTTAAGAATTTCACGCGTTAATGTCAAGGCTGACAGTTAGTAGTCCTTCTGCTTTATCATTTCTCAAGACAGTTAACATCCTGTGACTATTCATATTTCCAAAACGTAATTTTCAAATTCGCAAAAAGTTATAAGTTTTGATAGTTTATTTAAAAAAAAGAAGGCTCAGAAGTATTTATGTATTAATTATGCCTCACAGCATTAGTCACGTCTCGTAGTATTGGGTAAAAAGTATTTATTGAAAATAAATTCAGATCTCTGTCACTTCTGCTTTCTTTACTACAATTTTTCAATTTTCCCTTTTGTTACGATATTTTGACAAATACTCTCAGTTAAAGAAGTCTGTACGTTTTAACAAATCATCAGCAGATCAAAATACTGTAGTTTTGAAGAGGTATCATTGTCACACATTCACTTTTGACCTGTGTAGTTTGAGATGAAATCGCCCAGATGGTGGTAGTATTGCGTACACAAGGTATAAAAGGGCAATCCATTGGCGGAGCTGTCGTTTGTACTCAGGTGGTTCATGTGAAAGGTTTCTGACGTGATTATGCGCGCGACGGGAATGAGCAGACTTTGAACGCGGAATGGTAGTTGGAGCTAGACGAATGGGACACTACTTTTCGAAAATCGTTAGGAAATTAATTATTCCGAGATCTATAGTGTCAAGAGTGCCAAGAATGCCACATTTCAAGCATTACCTCTCGCCTCGGACAACGCGGTGACCGACGGCGTTTACTTAACGATCGAGAGCTGCGGCGTTTGCTTAGAGTTGTCAGTGCTACCGGACAAGCAACAGCTGGCCATTGTGGACGAGCGGTTCTAGGCACTTCAGTCTGGAACCACGCGACTGCTACGGTCGCAGGTTCGAATCCTGCTTCGGGCGTGGATGTGAGTGACGTCCTTAGGTTATTTAGGTTTAAGTAGTTCTAAGTTCTAGGGGACTGAAGACCTCAGATGTTAAGTCCCATAGTGCTCAGAGCCATTTGAACAATTTTTTTTTTGGCAACCAACACTGCGAGAAATAACCGAAGAAATCAAAGTGGGACGAACGATGAACGTATCCATTAGGACAGTACGACAAAATGTGACGTTAATGGGCTGTGGTAGCAGAGGACCGACGCGAGTGCCACTGCTAACGGCACGACATCTCTTGCAGGGCCTCTTCTTGGCTCGTGACCATATAGGTTGGATCGAGACGGCTGGAAAATCGTTACCAGGTAAGTTGAGTCCCAATTTCTGCTGATAACAGCTAATGATAGGGTTCGAGTGCGGCACAGATACCACGATGCCATGGATTCAAGTTGTCAACAGGGCACAGTGTGAGGCGATGGTTGCTCCATAATGGTCTGGGCTGCGTTTAAGTGGAATGGTCTGTGTCCTCTAGTCCAACTGAACCGATCATTTACTGAAAATGGTTGTGTTCGGCTACTTGGAGACCATTTGGAGCCGTTCATGGACTTCATGATGGTTGGTTGGTTGACTTGGGGGAGGGGACCAAACGTCATTAGGGAAGGATAGGGAGAGAAGTCGGCCGTGCCCTTTCAAGGGAACCATCGCGGCACTTGCCTGATTCAATTAAGGGAAATCACGGAAATCCTAAATCAGGAGGGCCGGATGCAGGTTTGAACCGTCGTCCTTCCCAACTCCAGTACGCTAAGTACTGTGCCACCTCTCTCGGTGAACTTCATGTTCTCAAACGACGATAGAATTTTTTGGAAGACAATGCACCATGTCACTGGGCCACAACTGTTATCGGTTGGTTTGAAGAACATTCTGGAGAATTCGGACGAATGATGTGGCCACCATGATCGCCCGACATGAATCCCATCGAACGTTTGCGGGACACAATATATAGGTCAGTCCGTGCACAAAATCCGGCACCGGCAAAACGTTTACAATTATGGACGGCTACAGAGACAGCATGGCACAATATTTCTTCAAGGGACTTCCAACGACTTGTTGAGTCCACGCCACTTCGGGTTGCTGCACAATGCCGGCCAGAAGAAGATCCGTCGCGATATTAGGAGGTATCCAATGACTTTTGTCACCTCAGTTTTGGGCTAGGGTTCCAGGACTTCTTAGATACAATGTAACTCCTGTATGTCAGGGAACAGGTGACGTGCTTTGTTTCTAAAGACACCTACGCATCATTTATTTAAATTTATTTCTAAAGACTGAAAGCCCGTCCTGAAATTACATGCACACCTTTTGCGGATAGGAAGGGAGGGAGGCGGGAGGGGAGAAAAAGAGAGAGAGAGAGAAACAGACAGACGGAGACAGTAAATGCTCTTAGCGACCAGTTGTAATTATTGTTCGTCCTCACTCATTGTTGGGTCGTTTTCGCGTGACGGAGATGAATGTTGGATGACCTGCTTGATGTGAACGCCATCATCAGATATGGCGCTACGAATAACGGATAAGAGGCAGCATCATCGATCAAGCGGCTTGCCACTTCAAGCTACGGAAGAGCAAATATTAGCTCGCAGCGGGAGGGGGCTGTTAATAATTCAGACAGCCAGGAGGTGAGTCTAGGCTCTCTGTTCCACAGCTGCAAATTACATGGCATTCACACACGCTGTATCGCAAGTGGTGTTAATAGCTGTCAGCTTTAATGAGTCTTATCGATTCTCGGACCTGTTATCCGCCTGTGAGAGCTAGTACGAACATGATGTTCATTAAAGCGTAACAAGGGAGACAAGTGGTACCTATAACCAGAGTAAGGAGGGTGGTACAGATCGCTTCTCGATTCTGTATCAGTTTATTTCTTAAAGCGGGCAGTGTTGAGTGTTCTGCAGTGGCTGAAAAGTTTTCGCGAGAGTAACTGGATTCCGGGACTACACGAGTTCGCTGTCGTGTACAACAAATCTTTTTCGCTGAAGAGTTGGGTGTTCAAAATGGTTCAAATGGCTCTGAGCACTATGGGACTTAACATCTGAGTTCATCAGTCCCCTACGACTTAGAACTACTGAAACCTAACTGACGTAAGAACATCACACACAACCATGCCCGAGGCAGGATTCGAACCTACGACCGTAGCAGTCGCGCGGTTCCGGACTGAAGCGCCTAGAACCACTCTGCCACTTCGGCCAGCCAGAGTTGGGTCTCATCCTGGGTTGGTTCTAGGAGCCTGCTTACCTTATTACGTAGTTACGGTTTACAAAAGTTAATCCCTGACGTGCGGCCGCAATGGTGCTTTAGCCACCAAGAGCCAACTAAAAGATGTAGTTAGTATCTATTCAGCATGCATGTCAACAAAGATCTTACTCTTCTCTTCGCATGAAACGTGAGAAACTTACCACCTTGTCAACAGTATTTTCTTTCCGGCCCATCCTGTGCATTACCTCCACATTTAACACTGTGTATGCTTCGTCAGCCACTAGTAAAAGCCAGTTACGTATTGGTACGAACCTTAGAATTTGTCTGTGCATATTAATATGCTGTGTCAGGGAAACCTTTCCAGCGGCCCCTATGTTTGCATTCTTCGAGGCACAGTTACGTTCGTGACATTTGCTGCAGTCCCGCCAAAAATATTTTGGGTTACTCATTCGCTTCTTGGGAGTTGACCCGTGCCGACCGTCATTCACTCTGTGGCTCTTGTCGTGCGCTGACCGTGTAGTCTGAAGTAGGTATTGCCTTTTGCTGTATCACTATGTGCTGTATTCATATTTCACAATGCACGCTCTGAGCAGCTCGCGTTTAACTGCTTCTTTGTGCGCCTTGGATGCGGAGCTCATTGGGTTCTTCCTCTTTTTTCTTTGTAAATGCAATTTGTGCAGCGGAAGAACTCTGATTTTATTCTTATTTCACTCTTTCTAAAGATTTCTAAGTCCTACATAATTAACTCAAGCATTTAATGTCAGTTTTCTGTGTTTGGTTTTCAAGGGTGACATTGCAATAAGATTTCATGTTAGTTTTAAATAAAATAGATGTTTAAGTAATCTCATATCGACTTCTGTTTATGAACCTAAAGCTTCTCTCATGATCCGGCGACCCATGTTTTACAAATACACTGTCTAGTCACATTAATACGACCACTGCTCAAAAGCCTAAAGAACCACCTTTCGCAGCGTTGCGACACGAAACGTGCAGGAAGAGAGACAATGAGGTTCTGGAAGGTACTGACAGACATGTCGAGTTATGCCGAGTCCAGTGCCGTGCTCAGTTGTGCTAGGTTTCACGGTCGAGGGTGCTGGGCGTGAACAGTACGATCGAATTGGCCCCACAGATTATCGATTGGGTTTAAATGTGGGGTTCTGACAGCCTGGGTTGTACGGTAAACTCATGTTGGTTCTCTGCGAACCACACTCGTACACTACAAGCTGTGCGACACGCTGCATTGTCCTTTTAGCAGATGCCATCGTGTCAAGGAAAAACAAGCTGTATAAAGGGACAGATGCATACTTGTGATGATTCATTGTGTTCCAGAATGACAAGGTCAACCAGGGATTGCCCTCCGGCCTGGACCATTCCAGTGCATCGTAGCAATTTTGTGTCCGTACGGGATCTAATTGTCAATGAGTGGCTTCAGTTGGATTAGGCACACCTGAAGGAACGTGTGGATACTCTACCTCGCCGAACTTCGGTCATTACCGATGCTACAGGCGATGTCACACTGTATTTTTGTCTTGTGGGTGTTAACATTAAACAGAGAAGTGGGCAGCAGTGGCTGCTCCCGCCTGTTATTGTATAACCTGACTCGCCCCACTTCCTTGAAGGCTCCTCTTCATGATGGGATTTAAGTACTTCTCTGTGTCAATGAATGAATGAATGAGTGAACGAATGAATCAAATAATTAATTGGGCTTTTGTATAAAAATATGTATTCGCAATAGGGTATTGAACCCTTCGGTAATACAGAGTTCACTTATGTATTGCGTATTCAGTCAGTGCAGTGATACCATTTGTGTACTAATAACAAAACTGTAAAACCATCGTGTCTGTGCACTGAAAATATTTGCCGAATACTGATTACGGGTGATGCAGGTAGTATAACGGAATACGATAAGACTATTTTAAAAAAATTTATCTCTCTGTTTGAACAAGCTAATCTCCCAAAACTACTACACGAATTTTGATGGGGTTTTCAGGTAACTGAAGCATACCTTGGGGTATCATACAGGATTTATTTCATAAAATGGGGCCATGGTAAAAGACGACATCTTAGTTTAACGTTTTCGATATCTGCTCAGATTAGTAGTTCGGATGTTTGCCTCAGTGACACGATCATCATGGAGTACTTCACCTAAAACCCAATAGGTGGCGTAGCTAGTTTCGTGGATCACATAAGAACCACTAGATGGCGCTGTCAGTTTTTTTTTTATCTCAGTGATAGAAGTAATTTCGGAAGTTCATTTCAGTGACAGAATTTAGTACGCAATCTTATCTGTACGGCTACAAACTAACACTGAATTTACTTGGCTAGGGTGTATGTACTTACTGATTTCGCTTTCTATATTAAAGACGTAACGAAATAGCTTTGCTTTTTTGGATGGGCTTTATTTGTATTTGGCTTCTAGGATATAAAAAACGAATATAACGATTTTTCTTTGCAAATAGAGTGTCTACTTCTTTCATTTTCATTTGGTTTTGTTTACGAATAAAAATGCGTAGAAAAAGGTCGTCTTTCTCAATAAACTAGAGCAGCTAAAAATTGACAATTATACGATGTCGAGAATCCAGTGAAGATCGTGAGGCCAGAATTGCTGTGGTTCGAGAATATCAGGCTTTAACTGTCCTTTGGAAACTCCTTCTGAAAGTGAGGCATGAATAAACTCTGACTGAGAGCATCATGCATTATCTCTCTCCTCACTACAGTTTTTCAAAAAGCCTTTCATCCCTTATCAAACTGCCTTAGGAGTGAAATTTCCAACAATTACCTCTTAAACGATGCCTACAATATTAGATCAATACTATCTCCAAATTTTAAGTTTCTGTTCGTAGCTGTTTGGGCTCGGTGATGAATGAGTCAGTCAGCTTTTATATATAGAGACTGGCAGTATTGTAGTAATCGACATTGTCCAATATTCTATATTTTTACATCGCTTTTTGTATTGGGAGTTTTTTTCTGGAAAGGTTTGGTCGGACTAGTTTTGTTCTGGTTGATCCTTCGTTTGTGTGACTACTTCTCTTTCGGTACTCCAGTGAGAAAATACTGACATTGAATACCTAGTTTTGTTGTATTATTAGTCGTATTGACATGACCTGTTAATACGGGCATTTGATGACACTCTAGCTGTAGCTTACAAGTTAAGCGAGATATGCGTTTGTGTATACGCTTCAGCTCTCGAAATTCTCATTCCCTATAGCGCGATGGCCGTTCACTACGAGACCCCCACCAGTAATATGGTCCTTTCCCTTACTGTCTGTACACGTTAAGAGCCAAGTTACTTTGTGCGCACTATAGAGTATGCACTCTCCATCAAATTCCGTATGATGGATTCGGATGCATCACAATACATATTTCACACCACCGGTGGTAATCCTTTATCGAAAGGTGGGAAGTAAACCTGTCTCAGAGAATCGCACCGTGCAGCTAGCTAGCATTTACACTTCCGCTAGTGCTGTTTCTCTGAGAGCTTCGAAACGATCACCCCATCTATGCTTGGACTTCACTGACCACACCAGTCTTTTTCCAACTATCTTCACTGTGTTGGCATTGCTTTAAGAGGTCTCAGTCGAAGCTTTGCCTGTCCTTACTGCAATTGAGCTTATTTTCTGTCTTCATACTCCTGAGCACTATTAAATTTCACCATATTCCACTGAACAGAAATAAGTTTTTGTTGATCGTTTCCTTTGTATCTTCTGTCCACAACTTGCGTTTTAGAGCAAAGTCTAGATCTTTACCGCCATTGGTAAATTAAATGGATTATTATGAGTCACTTTGGAACTGTCTACGTTTCATCAACTTACTACGCTATCACATCCTTTCTTACCATTAGCCACATACTGTAAACAGTCTTTTTTAGTGTTCCTTACATCAATAGGTAAAAAAGGAACCCTTATAGGATCACTTTGTTGTCTGTCCGTCTGTCCGTCTGTCACCACTTTTTCCCTGCAACAGTTTGACGTATCAAGTTGAAATTTTTGTGACATACTAAAGTCTATAGGCTTTTGGCGATGTACAAAACTTAAATTTCTATATCAATGCAATCAAAAGACACGGCCGTTTCCATCACGTGTTTTGATAGTCACGAACTCAATCATCAGAACCTACAGAGTACTTCCCTAGAACCATGAAATTTGGCAATAAGCGAGGTTTCACGGTACAAGTAATGGATCAAATCCGAAAACTGTTAATCTGTAATTAATCTCACAAGTGAAAATATTTTTTGTAGTTTGTTATCTGTCTGTCTGTTGAACGTCTGGTCTCTTAAGATCGTTTTTATCAGGAACAAGTAGACGTTTCGAGTTGAAATTTGTCACATACTAAGATCTACAGATCCTAGGCGGTGTAATAAATATTAGCTTCTAAGTCAAGGCATTTAGGAAATACGGCCATTTAAGTCACATATTTTGATACTTAGGAACTCATCAAAATCTATAGAGAGCTACCCGTGCACCTAGAATCATAAAATTTGGCAAGAGGCAAGGTGTCACAGTACACCTAAGGGAAGAAATCTGAAATTGTTTATTTATAACTGTATCACACAAAAAAATTGTCATTCGTTGTTCGACTTCAGACTTGAAATTAAAGCATTCTCCAAACTCTTGGAATACCTGGAAGTGATATTTTTCCAGAAGCAATATTGATAACACGTAAAAGCCATCAAGATTTTCTGTTCCCGGAATGGATCAACTGTCTATAAACACAATTAGTTTGTACAGAAGCGTCAGAGCCCGAGTCCTAATTCCACCTCTCCAATTTTTTTATATCACAAGTATACTACAGTAGTTAGAATGTTAGTAAATCTTAATGTGGACAGTACCGTCCCAAAAATTTCCATTGAAATTCTGCGAAATAATAGACAGATGTTTCCTGAGAACAATGACAGTTATAAATAATAGATGCTAATTCACCTTTGGTATATGAAACATTTGTGAGCATCCTATAATCTCTTCAATGAATTTATAATTTTAATATTGTTACAATAAGAGAGGGCAAATAACAACAGGAAATGACTATTCACCTTCATTTTACCGGAAACTACTACCGGACAGTAATTTCATTACCTTCTCCACTCGAGCTTACCTTCAGCACCTAATTGAATATCGTTATAATTAAGAACCTTAAATCTTCCTGCAGTGCAATCACTTTGAATGTAGATCACTTTGTATCAGAGTGGAGCTCGCAAATTAATGCCAGGAGGTGTTTCAGAATCCACGCTAACGAAGGAGTAGCGCGAGGCACCGAAAGATCACGTCATCTTATTAGTGAACTTTTTTATGTTCGGCTGGAAAACGTAACAATGAATATTTTTGCTACAGCGAGTAAAAGAGATCTAATTTATACTTTCTGAATCTCGCACATAAACTTGCCAGTCAACATTTAGCCAAATCAGTAACTGCTATAAGAAGAAAGAAAATAACTTCATGTTTCTGCAAACCTTGCAGATGTGTATTATGTTTTTCTTTCGATTAGACGCTCTCTACAATGATATGGTGAGGGAAATGTACTGACAGACTCGTTAGCGAAACAAATATTTTTCATATAAACGAAACATTCTCTCCATTGAATATTTATGCCACATTATTGTTGAAAGACTTAGTAATAAGCATGAAGAAACAGGAAGTATTTAGAAATAAAATTTCATTAGTATCAAAAACCGCAAGTACATAATAGAAAATCAGATCCACTGTATTCAGTTGCAGAAAATATGCAGCTGCCTTACTTCAAACTCTGATCTATTGCTGAATATGCTTGCTGGAATACACACTACATGAGGTGTTTTTCTCTGTAACTTACAAAATAACAAGTGAAAAGTACTAGGTTGCTGCATAAGTTCGTAGCGTTTTTCTGTAAGTTTAATAAACACAACAGATTCACATAACAGAGGCTTTAATCATCAATAATATATTCTCTTTCACTATTTACAACAGCCTGCCAGTAATTTTTCTATTATGCGACTGTAGGAATCACGTTGTTTTGAGGCGAAGAACTCGTCGAGTCACGTTCTGAGCGCATTTTCATCCGAAAAGCAAGTTCCTTGAAGGTTGTTCGACAGAGAGCGGAAAAGGTGAAAATCTGAGGGCACAAGTTCAGATGAATAAGGTGGGTGCAGAACGACCTCCCAACGCAACTCGTGTATAGCGTATTTTGTCAGTCTATCAGAATAAGGGCGGGCGCTATCGTGGGGTACATAAATTCACGCAGTCTTCCTAGTTGTTGTTCTTAGACTTCGCTGAAGACGTTTCAGTTGTTTGCATTAAATGTCAGCAGTGAGAGTTAAAGCCTTGGGAAGCAATTCTAAATACACCACACCGTCGCTGTTCTACCAGATGGACAACATTATCTTTTGTGGAAACGCGCAAGTTTTTATACGGAAAGTTGCTCCCTTGTTTGAGTTAAGTCAGTCCTTTATTTTCCTTATGTTAGCATAAAGATAGCATTTCTCTCCACCAGTAACGATACAGGACAGGAATGGTGAGTGTCTTTTACGGGGCAGTTGATGAGGAGCAAACAGAGATGCACATATGGCCGTCCGTTCATTTTTGTGATTTTGGCTTGGAGTATGCGGTACCCATACATTAGATATTTGAATCTTCTCCATTGCACATAAATGTCCAACGGCTGTGGAATGACCACAGTTCATCACATCATCGCGTTTGCCAGTTCACGAGAGTAGTGACGTGAATCATTGTAGATTAATGTGTTCAAACGATCTTCTTCAAACCTTGAAGATCTTCCTGAACGCGGAGAGTCACTAATGTCAAAATAATCCTCCTTAAAACGAGAAAACCATTTTTTTGCCGTTCTGCGTTCAATGGCAATATTCTCAAACGCGGTGAATATCTTTCCGGCTGACTGCGCCTCTGTCACCCCTCCACTGGATATGTCGGAATTGTTCCGATTTCTCCACTTGGTATTCCGTTTTCTAGCGTCCACAGCTCCAATCACCATTTCTAGATGAGAAAATGACTCAAATATCAACGGTGAACTGCAAATAAAAAACGTCATTCGATAAATAAACAAACAGAAACCGAAATACTGACATTCAAAACGAAAACGCTTTGAATTTATGCACCAAAATAGTGTATTTTCTTGGACGTTATTTTTTCGGTGGAATTACGAATACAATTTATTTAGGTGTTTTTAAGAGACGTACGACAAGAAGTTAAAATATTATGAATAGACCATTATTTTTCGCATTGTGCGGATGAGATTTCAAACTAACCGCGTGCAAACCAGTTTTTGTCAAATTTCTATCAATATTTGTTAGAGAGCTAGATATGTTCAAAGCTTTAACGATGGATGCAGCATGGTGTACATATTGGCTGTATTCAGATGGATGTTCAGGTGGTGGAATATTCATCGGAGTGAGTTGTTCGAACGAGTGCGCGTTGTCCGGGATGCGCAACTCAGTGCACCTTCTAAGTGACCTGCGGACGAGATGTTAAGTTGCTGGAGTCAGGGAGTGACAAGCTTCCTAGATTCACTGTTCTAAATCGTATCTAGGTTCTTGTCTATAGTAATTAAGGCACACAATCTCGTCAGCAGTGAGAAGCTAAACCAAAACAAAAAAAGGCGCTGTTGGTGGTACAACAATTCAGAAATACAAAATCTTGTATGGGTGAAAATATGTAGGAGTGGAAGTACATTTCACTTCAGTCATTATTTTATAAGTAATAGCTCACAGAATTTGAAAACTCGAAGTGATTGTCTTGTAACTGTTATGTGGTAACAGGGGCCCTTGGCCTTCCGTGGCTCGTTACAGAGTAATTGAATACCGTTTCATTTTTTGCTTCTATTTCTCTTTCCATCCGCATTGCACCGAAAATATCTGCACAACAACGCAAATTCCAGCGGTATACATCGTGTGTTTTGTTTGGAAACAAAATTTGGCATCAGTAGAACCCACATTACTCTTCAGCCTGACACTTTCATTCAGTACTGCTCGTTTGTGTCTCCGATTTTGTTAGTGTTTGTTGCACGTTAACATTGGTGCACTGCAATACGGAAAGGTTTACTGATAAGATGTAGAAAATGTGGTTCTACCTTGAGCAAACACAGTTATTCTTGTTTAAACAACCACATAAGTTTTGAAGAAGTTTCTCCGTCTTCTTATACTATTATCGTTATTTAGGTGACATCAAATGCCTTCTGGATGATAAACGCGACCTTATTTAACTACTATACAATGACACAAACACAGCCCACCCACAGGTAAAATTCACCACAGTATTAAAAAACGACCAAAAGCTAGATTTCTTAGACAGTGCAATACATGTACACAACCACCAAAACGCGTTTCCCATATTCAGAAAACCATTATGCACCAGCGCAGCCATACATCAAAACCCAAACCACCCAGTTACCAGCAAAGTAACAAGTCACCGACACATGCAACACAGGTTAAAAAAAACTCCCCTCAACGACGACGACAACAAAAATCATGTACAAATAATCAAACAATTAGCTGTTGGAAATGGATACAAAGCAAGCATGGTAGACAAACTCACCATAAAATTAAAACAAAAATTAAATACGCACTCAATGCACAGCAGCAAACAGATCAACACCAATACACAACCACATACACACAAAACATAAACATACACAGAAGCACACACAACACATTTGTAAAAGAAGTGTCCACAGCAATCAACAAATGGTACACACTCACCGATAGCAACAAAGCAGTTCGCAGAATCGGCAACATATTCAAAAAACAACGAATGAAAGTACCCAGCAGAAGAGACAACTCCATACAAAAGAAACTGAGGGTAAACAAAGGCAAACAAAGACAAGCACAACACATCTGGAATCTACCAACTCGTGTGCTAAGACAAGTAGAAATTACAACATGAAATACAATGAACACGAAGAGTCCTTAAAAGTAACAGCAGTCATTCTACATTCGCTGATTACCTGATGGACCTGAAACACAGCCCAATAGACAAAGACACAGCCTTAAAAATGTTTAAATGAAGCAGTATACTGAAAGCCATAGTGGAAGGAAAAGAAGTAATGAATGAAACTGGCACTGTGCAATGGCTCTAAAGAAACTATCAGAAAATCAAGCCACATAACACACACACACACACACACACACACACACACACACACACACACACATATTCTCCAAAACCCAATATCAATGCAAATTAGAAATTCCCATCCTGGACACATAAAACAATATGGCTGGTATAGGTGAACAAGTGAATACTGGACAAACAGTGGAACGATGTGTGTTAGGAGGTACAGCTCAGCCACGCTGTAGAAGTACGTGAAAACTAAATCTACGAAAAAAAGTCCACTCAGTTTAAATATATATCCCCCTCCCCCACTACCGCCACCACCACTCACCCATTTACATAACCCATTCATAACCAGGGTACCGACAGCACATTTTCGAAAATTAATACTTTAACCTAAAAACGATAATTGAAGAACAAAGCATCGAAATAAAACAGCGAATCTTCGTTGTCAATAGAACGTAATAAAATGGCTGTAGTGCTGTAATACAACAATAGGAAAAAGAAAAAGCGACAATTTAATTTAAGGCCTAAAATTTGACAATATACGTAACATAACTTGGAAAATCTGGATTAATTGCAGATGACAATTTGGAACCATTAATAACTGTACTGTGAGTGTCAGACAGCCACATGAACATCAATATGTAATACTAAGGTACCCATATATATATATATATATCCTGTTAATATTATTCTCTTATTACTTTTATAATGTAGATATCACAATCTCAAAAACTGTTATGTATCATGAAGCAAAACTTCTTAGTATGATATTTAACACAGAATAAGTGAATCCGCTGGAGGTGGAGAAACATTTCGAAAACATGTTTGGAGTATTAAAACAAGATGAATCGTTTGCTCAAGGCAGAACCACATTTTCCATATTATATATTAGGAAGGAAACGCGTACAAAAGGAAACACATTTGAACACAAGATGACTACCAATAAAAGTTAGATAATATGCAACTTTGCAACTACATCTACATCCATACTGAGCAAACCGCTGTGAAGTGCATAGCAGTGGGTACTTCCCATTGTAGCAGCTGTTAGGGCTCCTTCCGGTTCTATTCATATACAGAGCGGGCAAAATGATTACTAAACGGTCTCGCTGCGCGCTGTAATTACTTTAATCATCTCTGCGCGATCGTCATGGACGTAGTATATTCCTCGATTCAATACTTAAAGTTAATTCTTGAAACATTCTGAGAGCACTTCCAGGACATATTTTCCGATAATCTTAAAGTGTTTGCCAGCTCTGTTGTTACAACATTGTACTGATGCTCTCACTTGGGGGGGGGGGGGGCGAGCGGTTCTAGGGGCTACAGTCTGGAACAGCAAGACCGCTACGGTCGCAGGTTCGAACCCTGCCTCGGGCATGGATGTGTGTGATGTCCTTAGGTTAGTTAGGTTTAAGTAGTTCTAAGTTCTAGGGGACTGATGACCTTAGCAGTTAAGTCCCATAGTGCTCAGAGCCATTTTTTTTTCTCTCTCTTGAGAAAAACAAACCTGTGATCATTCTTGTTGCCATTTTTTGCATGGATATCTCGTGTTAGTGTTGATTAGCGGTTTATCAGACACTTATAATGTTTTAGGATGGGTTCCAATAGTGCTCTGTAACCAATCAGTTTTGTAAACTGATTGCAATTACCTAGTATTCAACCAACAGTGTACCAGCTCCGTCAGTGCAACCAGCAAGTGGCACAACCACGCTATGCCGAACTGTTCCATCAGCGACGTGTTTCGTCCGATGGTTGTTGTGTTACTGTCTGTTTTATGTTGTACTTTTTGGAAATATTCGCACAGTGTGGGAGAAATTTTGTGGCGTAAGTGCATGCAAATATGTTGGGAAAACTGCCCCGTGACAACTGACATTTCGCAGACTTGTGCATCGCACCGTAGTGGAGTTTATGCGTGGGCACAGTCGGCAGGAGGCCTGAGCCCTCATCAGCCCTTAATGAGAACCGGGCGACGCCGCCGGCCCGCTGTAGCGATTTGGTCACCGTGGCAACGGCATGTTCGCGCTCAATCAAGCCTCAAACATTTTAATGGTACGGCTGCCGGTCGCTAAAGCGGAGCTGCCGCTTGCACCGCCGGACAGGAAGACGCGTGTCCGGCTTTGCCCCCGGTACCGCGAGATAGCAGGTGGTTCGCTTGTTGTCTTCCCGCTAAAACTACTCGCTCTTTAATGGTCTTTGAGCAGATTTTTCTTTTTCTTTTTTTAGATAGACTAAACCAGAAGAAGAATGCCACGCCATACAAACAGACAGCAGAGCGTGGAATGAAAAGTAGTTCTGGAAGCATGTACCACAGGGACAGTTCTGGACCCAGGATTGTTCATCTTTTATGGCTCGTTGGTTAATACCTCCTGCGAATATCATTTCTGTACTGACGACCTCGAGCTTACTTACTCGCCACACCTTAAATTATCAATACTCCCATCTTCCAGTTTAATGAAAATCTATTGTCGCTGCTCAGAAGGACGCAGAACTTGGGACTTAACCTAAATGCGTAAGAAATACCAAATATTTTTGTTATCCCATAAAAAGGTAATTATTTCTGAAGTCCACGAAGAATGGTCTCCTGTTATTCTGGACGATATCTTAACACTGGTAACCCATGATTAGGAGTAGCGTCTTTGTCTGGTAATCCTGGGCTTGAACCCAGTCATTGCTTAAATTTCGAATAAAAATCATCAGCAATGGCGATGAAAGATTTCTGGCATACGAAGTGACCCTCATAAGGAGTGACCCTCGTTCTCCAAATAACCTTGTCAAAGTGGGCAGAGTTGGTAACTGAGGTTCAGGACATTCTCTTACACTTGGGGTGGGAAGCTGCCCAGTGATGATCAGCAGCATGAGAGTGCATAATGAAATGTAAACCATTGCATTAAAGACACGTAGTATATACCTGTAACTGGAAATGTATCATGATGATCTATCCATTAACAAAAGATTCTAGCTTAGTCCTCCATTCGGATCTCTGGAAGGGTACTCCAACGGGGAAGCGACCACGAGAAAAAGAGGCAAAATTAACGAGAAGGTAACATTCTACGAGTCGGGATGCGTTATGTCAGGAGTTGAAAAGTGGTGGGAAAGCTAGAAAATCTGGAAAGGGAATCGCTAAGGACAGTCTAGATATAGTGAGGTTCAGTGAAGTGAAATGAAAAATACACATTACGAATATAGGATAATATCAACAGTATCAGAAAATAGTATAATTGGAGTAGGATTCATTATGAATAGGAAGGTAGAGAAGAGGATGACTTACTGCTAACAGTTCAGTGACAGTTTGATTCTCATCATAATCGGCCACTAATACAGAGATCTCAAGCAGATTATAAAGGGATAGAGAAAGTATATGACGATGCTGAGCGAGTAATAATGGGGGATGAAGAACCTAATAATCATAGGGGATTGGAATGTGTTTGTAGAGTAGAAGGCAGGGTACGGGGGAATATGTGCTTGGTAGTGGGACTGGAAGGGGAGAAAGAGTAATTGAGTTCTGCCGAAACTTTCAGTTAGTGTTACCGAACACTCTGTTCAAGAATCATAACACAAGGAGACACGGAAAGATTCCAAGTGGATTACATCATGTGATGTGCGCGCCAGTATTTCTGGCGCGCCGCATGCTATCTTCTCTGATCTCGCCCTGTTTACAACTTTGGCAGATGCGAGGTGACAGGAGAGGGCAGGCTATACCGTGAAGAAGGGCTGCATAGAGGCGCAAACAAGCCAAGGTATATTGTGTGGGGCCTCGTGCCGGGCTGCCTTGAGAAGCCGAACAGATTCCCGACAGCTGCTCGAAGAAGGAGCTATTAGGCGCCATAGCCACAATGTGGAAGGGCTGTGAGCGGTCGTTGTAAATGTGGAAAGATTGAGCGATTCCACGTCCGTTTGTAATAATTTTACTGTCTCGAGCGTAGAAGTTAAGTATCTCATTAATTTCTGGAATAATGTTCCGTTGTGTGTATGTTGCAGTAGTAACCTGGGTACATAATTTACGAGAGAGTTAGTGTTCTGTGATTGATGCCTTTTGTATTATTTCGGAGTCGGCGTGACAATTGAGTACTATCGGTGTTTTAAAAATCGTAGGCTTGTACATCGGAAAGAGCACTCGCAGTGTCATAAGATATTTAAGTCTGCCGGCCGAGGTGGCCGAGCGGTTCTAGGCGCTACAGTCTGGAACCGCCGACCGCTACGGTCGCAGGTTCGAGTCCTGCCTCGGGCATGGATGTGTGTGATGTCATTAGGTTAGTTAGGTTTAAGTAGTTCTAAGTTATAGGGAACTGATGATCTCAGAAGTTAAGTCCCATAGTGCTCAGAGCCATTTGAACCATATTTACGTCTGCTTACTTATAAATTGAGAACCGTGTACAATAAACAAGCTCACCTCTGCTCGTCCGATTTTGTAGCCTCGCAGTTAGAGATTTAGTGCTGTGATTTTCTTAATAATGAATTGGTTTAGTAATTTCACGTTATATATGTCACATTAGTAACCGGTGTACATAAATGATGGGAGTCTTGATGTTCTTTCTGGCACTGACGCTTACTGGTAATGGCGGCGGCATATTGGGCGCCATTGGCGGATTGTAAATATTGAATGCATGTATCTGGACGAGAACGTCCACGGCGCAATGACGCACATATGTTTACATGAGAAATGTCAACCAGCTGGCACGGGGGCCGTAAGAGTTACAGTTAAGCATAGGATTTGTTGATTCTGTTGGAAATTAGCGTTAGACAGGCAGATAAAGCTTAGTACTACTTATCTCTTAAGTTTGGGCGTTGCTGTGTGAGGCACGCAGGGAAATTTCTTATTGACTATTTTCATTAAAGGTCGCATTAGATGACAGCCGTTAATATGGAAAAGTGGTACTGGCTCAACTGTGACCATGCTTCATTGTATATACACTCCTGGAAATTGAAATAAGAACACCGTGAATTCATTGTCCCAGGAAGGGGAAACTTTATTGACACATTCCTGGGGTCAGATACATCACATGATCACACTGACAGAACCACAGGCACATAGACACAGGCAACAGAGCATGCACAATGTCGGCACTAGTACAGTGTATATCCACCTTTCGCGGCAATGCAGGCTGCTATTCTCCCATGGAGACGATCGTAGAGATGCTGGATGTAGTCCTGTGGAACGGCTTGCCATGCCATTTCAACCTGGCGCCTCAGTTGGACCAGCGTTCGTGCTGGACGTGCAGACCGCGTGAGACGACGCTTCATCCAGTCCCAAACATGCTCAATGGGGGACGAATCCGGAGATCTTGCTGGCCAGGGTAGTTGACTTACACCTTCTAGAGCACGTTGGGTGGCACGGGATACATGCGGACGTGCATTGTCCTGTTGGAACAGCAAGTTCCCTTGCCGGTCTAGGAATGGTAGAACGATGGGTTCGATGACGGTTTGGATGTACCGTGCACTATTCAGTGTCCTCTCGACGATCACCAGTGGTGTACGGCCAGTGTAGGAGATCGCTCCCCACACCATGATGCCGGGTGTTGGCCCTGTGTGCCTCGGTCGTATGCAGTCCTGATTGTGGCGCTCACCTGCACGGCGCCAAACACGCATACGACCATCATTGGCACCAAGGCAGAAGCGACTCTCATCGCTGAAGACGACACGTCTCCATTCGTCCCTCCATTCACGCCTGTCGCGACACCACTGGAGGCGGGCTGCACGATGTTGGGGCGTGAGCGGAAGACGGCCTAACGGTGTGCGGGACCGTAGCCCAGCTTCATGGAGACGGTTGCGAATGGTCCTCGCCGATACCCCAGGAGCAACAGTGTCCCTAATTTGCTGGGAAGTGGCGGTGCGGTCCCCTACGGCACTGCGTAGGATCCTACGGTCTTGGCGTGCATCCGTGCGTCGCTGCGGTCCGGTCCCAGGTCGACGGGCACGTGCACCTTCCGCCGACCACTGGCGACAACATCGATGTACTGTGGAGACCTCACGCCCCACGTGTTGAGCAATTCGGCGGTACGTCCACCCGGCCTCCCGCATGCCCACTATACGCCCTCGCTCAAAGTCCGTCAACTGCACATACGGTTCACGTCCACGCTGTCGCGGCATGCTACCAGTGTTAAAGACTGCGATGGAGCTCCGTATGCCACGGCAAACTGGCTGACACTGACGGCGGCGGTGCACAAATGCTGCGCAGCTAGCGCCATTCGACGGCCAACACCGCGGTTCCTGGTGTGTCCGCTGTGCCGTGCGTGTGATCATTGCTTGTACAGCCCTCTCGCAGTGTCCAGAGCAAGTAATGTGGGTCTGACACACCGGTGTCAATGTGTTCTTTTTTCCATTTCCAGGAGTGTATATAGGGTGAGTCATAACTGAGGAAAAATACGCGAGGACCGCATGCTGCTGCACGTAATACCTGACGCAGCGTTGTTAATTTCGTTCTCCTCGGTGTACTGTGTACGTAAAACAAAAACATCTGTTAACCATTAAACGAGATAGCCTCACGGTGACGACAACACATGACACACCAATGAGCTGGTGTGTATCTGCCAGCGTTTGAAAGATACGAGAAAGAACAAATCCTATCGTAATGTATGTGAAATTGTATAAGAACTTGTGAATCACTTATTGACGGTGGTAACGGAGTGTACAGTCCCATGTTATGGAATGTGTGTCCTGTAAGCGGAAAGAGTGGTCAACGGCGGAAGTATACCCGCGGCGTGCATGACGTGTTTACAACACCTCTGCGCTGCTCACTCTGCCCGATACTCGTCGTGTCGACAGCTGCTAACGGCCGAGTCGCAGTTTTACTACAGTACCATGGCAAGTTTCACAAACGAGGAATACGACGACATTCACCTCACCTACGGTCTTGCAGATAGAAGAGCTGAAGTTGCAAGGCAGCTGTATCACGAGAGGTTTTCTAGCCAGCGCCATGCATCCGCAAAAGCGTTTTACTCTGTGGACAGGCGCTTGAGGGAGTATGGAGCATGTGTAGCAGGATTTAGTGGTTGTGGCCGAGAGTCGACGTAGAGTGCGGATGACGCAGAAAAAGTGTCACAAACTGCTGCGGAGGACCGAACAATAAGCACCAGGTCTCTCGCCACCGCGGTCACAATGTCACAACTACTGTTATGCGAGTACTCCATAGAAACCATTACCATCCCTTTCGCATGCAGAAGGTACAGGCATTATTGCCAGAAGACTACCACAGGAGGCTGGACTTCTGCAACTTTATCCTACGGCGTCAGACCCACGACCAGCATTATTCACGAGCAATACTGTTAACCGACGAAGCCTATTTCACGAAGGAGGGTATAGTAAATTCACATAATTGGCTAGAGTGGGCAGAAGAAAACCGCCACAGCACAGGGATACGGAGGTACCAACAACGATGCGGTGTCAATATCTGGTTTGGTATTACTGATCACCATCTCATAGGGCCACATGTGTTACCACAAAGGCTTACTGGAGACCGGTATCTGCGTTTCCTGGATGCCACATTACCGGAATTGTTGGACGACGTTAGTTTGGCCTTTTGTATGAACCTGTGGTACATGCATGATGGTGCCCTCACTCACTTCAGCGGCACAGTGCGACGCCACCTGGTTAATGCCTTCCCTTCAAAATGGATCGCTCGCGGAGGCCCTCTGGCATGGCCAGCAAGATCGGCAAACCTGAATCCAATGGATTTCTTTTTGTGGGGCGATCTGTAATCTGTGATTTATGAAGGAGAGGTTGTTGATGTCAGCACCCTTCAACGCAGAATACAACATGCCTGTGATATTACACATCTTGGCCGTCATTTCGAACAGTACTTATAAACCGCCACTGCAGCTTCTGGTTACGTGTTTCTATGTTAGTTCCGATTTTTACAGCTGTATTGTGTTCGTTTGCATTAACTGCCACATATCTGTGTAGTTGTATTTTGTATTCTGCACCTATGTAGTCGTTTCTTAAAACTAGGTCTGGGACATAAAAACCAAATTATAAACCATGCATGTACAGTAGTTCAGCCCCTCCTCACGTTCCTTTTTTCCCTATGCCAACTAGCCCCAATACATAATACCGGCCAGCGTAACCGGTACGAGATAGATGTGGGCGCTGTCATTGCTCGCAGTGTCACGCAGACCGTCGCTTGGTGCCGCATGCCTCGCCTTCTCGTGAGCGGCTAGACTACCTACAACACTCTCATGTTGTGCCCTGTTGCCGAACTGTCCCCTTGGCCAATGTCGGCGCACAGTAACACCCTTCAAGACCACTTCATATTTCCAGATATTTACCATTCAATTGCATTGTCATTTATTGACATAGGATCATGCAGAAAACTAATTTATGTTTATAGCTCAGTGTGTGACAATTTGCACGACATATTTTCCTCATTTATGACTCACCCTGTATATGTCTACCATATTTATGCGTTAAGCCTCTTTACTTTAGAATTACGGCGCGCATAAGTAACCGCTTAACTGATTTTGCTTGGCTCCCTCTTTCGCTTGGTCACAGAAATTAAAATTTCTGCGAATGTATAAGACTGTTTATCTGGAGAAGCTGCGAGTGATTGCTTAAAGATGGGCTAGTGCCTCCGAGAGTTTTTAAATGCTTGTCACTCTAATACTTAACTGCGTAAATGCATAGACACAGCGGACGTGTGGTATTGGTTAAAGGGACCATCAGTAACTGATTTCCCGGAGTTTGATGCGCAGTGCGTAAAAGATTACTCACTGTGTTTAGTACGTCAGTGGTACCACACAACTCCCAGGTACTGTATGATAATTCTGTTCTTTCAGCATAACTGAAAGGTACTTGCACTTTAGATTTTAGGCATATGAAATTTTTTTAAACTGTCTTCAAACTGTTTGTGATCAAAGAGTTAATTTTCCCACGTTGCTGTAGCCATTAAGGGCCACAAGCGCGTAATATTGATTTCAAGTTGTTAACTCAGCATTACTATGTGACTTTGTTACCGTCTGTTGTTTTCGAGAAGGAAGGACTGCTGTAGCTGACATAGTGCAAGTGAGCTTTCTTCTCGTCAAAATAGGATTTCGAGATGACGATGTTTTCTTCTGAGACTGGGCGACGTAGCGTTAACAGCGATCGTTAATCGTATTCGCGGATTTAACACGAGTCACTCTCGCGTCCCTGTCCCAGATAATGGCACACTGCACATTAATCCATTTTCGTCGGAACAATACATATTTGTAAATCTTCTAGTGTTGGCATGTCGACTAATTTGCTGACTGAATTTAGCTCTCATGTTAGCTCCTTGCGGTACAAGCCAGCGCCATGCTCTGTTTGGCTCACTTACCTTCTCTTCGCTGGCGATGGCGAGGAACTTGCGGTGGACATCATTGGGGATACCGAAGGCCTTCTGCGCGTACGAGAAGAGGTCCTCTTTGTAGTGCGCGTACTGGCCCGTGGAGGCGCCCACCTTGTTAGCGATCGTGTACAGCACCTCGACGTACAGTTGCTCCAGCTGAAACACAGGCCAGGGGTCACCAGCATTAGAGAGCGTTCCAAACGGAACATCATATGCAGGTGTGAGGTGTAAATGCTACGTTAAAATTATCTTTCATGAGTGGTTCTGAGATCGGCATCTCTTGCACGTGCCAGGATACTGTTCACTGTTTGTAAATGTTTCGGAGACATTCATTAGCATACAGTCACACGGTTTTAATCACAATATGAAAGTGCTTCGTCTAGCCTACCATGAGATGGACTTTTCCTTTTATAAAGCGCGTGTCTTGTGAAAAGCGTTAGTCTTCTTCTATGGCTAGTGTAGTTTGATTCTGTTTCGCTAGTTTTCATTGGTATTTCTCCAAGGAATTGAAATATGTAATCTCTGTCTTTTCTTAGGCCGTCAGGTGACAAGAGTTGGCTTTGATATTTCTCGTAATTTTGGTTTCCCAAATAAAATTTGCAGTACCCCTGTTTATATTTGCTACTTTATTGTATTTACCGACTTGGTAGCTGTATTAGATTTCCGAGACAGGTTCACGAGATCGTCGATGAATGTGAGGCCGTTGTCGTGATACCGCTGTTGATTTCCCTAGTGCATACTTGGTTAAGCAGCCCTATCCTCACCGGCTCTTTTTACCACTCATGAATGATCTTTTTCGGAACACAACAGAAGAGATCAGGACACAGCCCAGCACCTTACATGACCCCTACTTTAATATCGAAATCCTTGGAGAGGTCCCCCATAAAATAGAGTCCTCATCAGCTTCTGTTTTACGATTTGCGTTGTTTTACCGTCCACTCCGAAATGTATCTGTTCGTCAAATAACATTTCTTTGTCGGCCAAATAATAGAATTTTTGTGTGTTTACTATGACTACCAGATCTGTGCAAGGGATATAAAATTTTTGCATTGTGCGCGAGATATGTCTTTTCCAATCGCAGACAACATTCGAGTGTTGAATTATGGCGGTGGTTCTTGATTGGAAAGGGTTAGGAAAATTGTATCCTCAGATTTTAGGTTCCTGAAGATGAGGGATACTCCAGTCTGTGTGCGTGAACTATCAGAAAACACATTATGTTTCAGTAAACCTGCTACGCAATATTAAGTCTGACGTTTGGTACGCTTTTTATGGCAATCTCTGTACGTTTACCTAATATTTCAATAAATTTCACGCCATCAGTTAACGCTCAATAAATCCTTCGTTGGTCTAAGTTATGGCTGATTGTACTACCTGTTCTCATCATCATAAAACTTTGACAGACATTTGCAAAAAACTGCAGGAAGTGAGAGAAATCGGACTTTGGAAGTCGATATGTTACATTCATGTATAGCGGTCCATTGGCGGAATAGAACGTAACATGTGCTATTCATAATTGATTGAAAATCATTACTACCTGAACTTTATTCCCGCCAGTAAATATAATAGTTAATGCTTCTAATGAATAACGTCAGTGACTGCTAAGAATGAGCTGTCTACGTCCACTTTAATACATCCTCTCTCCTGGTGACTATGGGCCGGCCGGAGTGGCCGAGCGGTTCTAGGCGCTACAGTCTGGAACTGTGCGACCGCAACGGTCGCAGGTTCGAATCCTGCCTCGGGCACGGATGTGTGTGATGTCCTTAGGTTAGTTAGGTTTAAGTAGTTCTAAGTTCTAGGGGACTGATGACCTCACAAGTTAAGTCCCATAGTGCTCAGAGCCATTTGAACCTGGTGACTGTTTTGCAGGTAGTTTTCTCTGTGGTTCAGTAGGGTACTATAGCATTGCCTCCGGTGTAAAAAATAGTAGAAAAAACATCCAGAGACTGAAGAACGGAGAAGCGTTATCTGCGCTATCAGAATTACAAACATTATTATCTGTATTCTTTTTTAGAGGAAGAATAAGTGTTTTTTTTGTTTCATTGTCTTATCGATTCTGCTGTTCTCGCTGACGGACTTTAATTGTTCACGATCTGTAACTGATACAGTTATTTGCAGTAGAAATATAATTGTGCTGAATATATTTATGAGATTAATAATTGTAGTGTTTTTGTCAGTAGCGAGTACCTATCCTGTGTATGATTCAGTGCGTGATAATTAAATGTTGTCCTGGCCATTTTTGTGTTGGCTCATTTTTGTAGCGAGGCTATTAATGACAAAAATTACATAATTCTTCCAACACTCACAGAATACTAAAAATATAAAAGGAATAATGTTAATAATCTGAAAACGACGTCTTGTAGTATTTTTCAATTCATATTAGACCAGAGGTGCAGTGTTTTTTTTATTAGTAACGATATCAATGAATGCTTACACTGCCATTGCACATAGGCAGCTATCTTGGAGCATCCAGCCCCACAGAGAAAGTAACTAAGCATTGTTTAAATGTACTATCGCGTAGTATTGAAGAAGGCTCTTTAATCCATCGTGAGTAAGACTGACGTCTTCACGTTGGGATACGTATACCATTGTTGGTGATAGCGCCCTGAGAAAAATTAGCCGTGGCTGTTAACAAACATAAAAGAGAAAAGCTTCATGAGTTCTATTTTTTTAAACCATTTCATACAATAAGAATAACGGCACAATTATCGTTGTATGAAGTATTCAATTAACAATTTAATTATTCATTACACGATAGTACGTGATGAGCTGGCCAGACGCAGTATGCCAGGCCGGTGACTATATATGTGAGAAGCGACTGTCCCCTTTCCCCACTCACCCCCTGGGGAATACGCCCGTTTTTTCAGAGCAAAGCGTAAGGCAAGGCAACCGTCAAGAACAGGTACCGGATGGTGACTTCCTTATTCTCTGTGAAAGTGAAGATGATTTACAGGATCCGTTGAACAGAGTGAATAGTGTAATGAATGCAGAATACAGCCTGAGAGTACATTGAAGAATGACGAAAGTAATGAGAAGTAACAAAAATGGTACCAGCGAGTATCTTAATATCAGAATAGGGGTTCACGAAGCAGAACAAGTTAAGGAATTCTGTTCGCTATGCTGCAAAATAACCTACGATGGGCGGAGCTGGGAGGTCGTAGACTATTCCTGGCGAAAAGGGTATACCTGGTCAAGGAAGGTCTACCATTATCAGTCTGAGAAAGAAATGTCTGAAATGAACGTTTGGAGCACAGCATTGTATGGTAGTGAAACATGGACTGTGTGAAAATCGTAGCATTTGCGATGTGGTGCTTCAGAAGAAAGTTGAAAATAGGGTCGATTGATAATCTAAGGAATGAGGAGATTTTCCGCAGAATCAGGACAGGAAGAAGGGCAAGACGATAGGACATCAATTAAGATTAACTTCCGTGGTACTAGAGGGAGCTGTAGAGGGTAAAAACTGTAGAAAAAGACAGAGATTTGAAAAAATCCAGCAAATATTCGAGTATGTAGGTTGCAATTGCTACTCAGAAATGGAAAGGTTTGCACGGGAGAGGAAATCGAGGCAGGCCACATCAAACCATTCAGGAGACTAACGACAAAAAAAGAAGCTCAGTTTTTAAAAAGAGGCCTATCAGGCTACCAGGTCACACACACATAAAAAATCAAAAGAACTTTTATATGTGCCGAATAGACGCTTTACACGAAGTCTATACGAGGGCGGTAAGAATAGACGAGCTGTGGGAAGTGGCCTAGCTGCTTTGTGAACTGGAATTCTTTCCTTTTTGCTAACCACTTTTCTGACTTCATCTCACTACTTTATGCCGTGTGAATAATCTCTGGCCGAAGTAGATGTAAAAGAGCTCATCATTGGGTAATCTAAACAAATAAACAGGCAAGGGGATGTCATGACGCCAATATGCGAGAAGTGCCGACTGGTTGAGGAGTGGGAGACTAACTCAGAATTGTTTTAGTCCTGCATGCCCACATGTGTAACGACTGATTAATTTTGCAAAACATTCACAAGAAGGGCAGGTAGTTGTCTTGTCAACAAAATATCGTCGAGCAGCACTTTGCATTTCAATGGCGTACACGCATTGCGCGGACTTGCAGAGTGGGAAAGGAACTTTGAGTCGTCAGAGAGTGCACTTCGGCTTGGGACACGGAGGAGGAGACTTAGGACTGGGGTTTGGAAGAAAACACTTGACATAGACTTCAACTGGAGATCCACGCATCTGTGTTGAATATGGTGAGAAATCGCAGCTCGGGCGAGCAGGATACGATAACTAACGTCTGTTGGTAGGTACGCTGTTATGGTTAACCACATATCGGAATCCAAAGCTTTTCGCGAGTATTAAAGGCTCATTACGACTCAATCAGAAATGTTATTTGCATGAGTAGATTTTCAGTCTTGTGGCGGAATCAGGCAGTCACCGCGGTTTTTTTTTCCTATAATTCATGTGTACATTACGGTCTTGTGGTATCCCATGATTCATCCAACATTTGCCGAGATTTTCACATTAGATTGGTTTCGACCGACATTAACAAATTTTCTTGTTCTCTGCATTTCTTGTGATCAGTTCAGATCCTTTAATAGTTTGTTATTCATCTATGCTAGTAGAGAATTTCGTAATAAACGAGGATTCACGTTGAACACTATTTCATATCGAACTTAGTGAACAACCTGTTTATGTTTTGCGAGTTACAACATCCGTGTATCGTGTTTGCTGGGGCAACCCCTGTCCTATTACTTTTGCATTGCGTGACATAGTTTCATTAAATGTATGAGAATTGATCAAAAAATACGGCGAAACATTCTGTTGGAAACAAAACAATAAGCTTGCACGGAATTTGATGTAAAGAAAAAAAATCTCCTTCAGCGTTCTGTCCTTGGCTAACAATTCTCTTATCCCAATGCTATGTCTATGACTAGAAGCATTTCTGGAAGGCTTCTTTTGAAAGGGCATTCAGAAACTCTGCTGTGGCCCTCTCACTGTCAGGAATAGTGTCAAACCGCTTTTCTTCAAGCACAGTTTTAAAATTTTTGGGAAGAGCTAGAAGCTGCATGGTTGTAAATCCTGAGATTAAGGCGGATGTGGACAGGCAGGAACACTTTTCTGGCCAAAAAGTCGTGAATCAAAAGCGAGTTGTGGCAAGGCGCGTTCTCGGGATGAAGAAAGAAGCCACTGGCCCATTTTTCTGATCTCTTTCTTCGTACATCGTTCCGCATTCCGTGCAGTACTCCTTTGTAAAATTTGGCGTTTGCTGTTGTTCCCCCTTCGAACGAACTCTGATCGCATTATGCCTTCCATATCGTAAAAACAACGAGCGTGACTTCAATATTCGATTTTGACTGAGAATTTTTTTAGGGTGAGGAAGTTCACTGGTTTTCCACCAGGAACCGTGTATTTTTGCCTCGGGTTCATACTCATAGATCCAAGTTTCATCTCCAACTACAATTTTATACATGAAGTCCGAACGTGAATAACAGTAATACATAAACTATGTGCAAATTGACACACGATTTTCCTTCTGTTCATGATTCCAAAGTCTCCGAACAAATTCTGCACTCACTCGCCTTGTTTTAAAATTACCTGTTAAAGTGCTTTTCTCGGACCCGTAAGAGATGCTAAGTTCTTCAGTAACCTCTAGAATAGTTGTTCGCCTGTTTTAATGAACAATTTTTGCCACTGCTTGCACCTTCTCTTCTATATTTGAGGTTAATGGACGTCCTGAACATTGCCCGTCTTCTGCTGATTCATTTCCACTTTCAAATCCCTCGTATCAGTTGTAAATAGCCTTCAGGGTTACAGCATTATCGCAGTACACCAACTTCAACATTTCATGAGTCTCTTTGGGACTTTCTTGTGACTTGAAACAGAACTTAATTCTAATGCGTTGTTCGAAATCGATGAAGCTCGACAGACACAGTAAACACGACCTCACTAGGTCGTCTCTAGACGTTGATTGACAAGTTGGAACATGTTCCAGCTTGACGTTACTATCTCAGCTGATCAGGCTATCGTACGAATTATATCAAATGGTATTACCGCCAGCAGTTACTGCTAAAAAATTCATTCGCTGAATTTTTTATCACACTTCACGTATAGGAACATGGGGAGCGATATGAGTTTTGGACAGTCCAACTAACACGCATCATCCTGACACCCACAGGGGTATGTGGAGGGCTCAGCTATAACTTTATAACACGGTGGTTTCCAGATAATGCCGCCTGTATCACGGTACTTATAGATGCAAGATAATAATCTATGAGGCATCCAAATTAGGGCATACGTAGCGCCTTGCCACGGTTCGCGCGGCTCCCCCCGTCGGAGGTTCGAGTCCTCACTCGGGCATGGGTCTGTGTGTTGTCCTTAGCGTAAGTTAGTTTAAGTTAGATTAAGTAGTGTGTAAGCGTAGGGACCGATAACCTCAGCAATTTAGTCCCACAGGAAGTTACCACAAATTTCCAAAATTTCCATCGTAGAAGAGGGCACATCACGAGGAACCTTGGGGCATCGTCAAGCGAAGGGGCTAGAAGGATTTTACCACATTTCTGGACAGCAGTGGTTCTTTCGCCAGCTCTTAAAAAGCTTGTGGAAGCCGCTGTATGCCGTAGCTGGCAACCGATAAGAAGAGCCTGCTGGCCGGACAGTGGAATTAACGGCACGCCGATCTCTATTTGCCATGGACTCGTCTGTCCTGTCGGTTGCTGGAAGGCTCAACCTAGGGTAGCATCTTTTGTGAGTGTGTGTGTGTCGCACGATGCTTCCCTAAAGTTATCTTAATTATCTCCGAAGATGATGGGTAATGTGCTCATGGGGGAGAGCAGATTTATTTCTGTGTACGTACGGTTCTCATTAGTGCTAAAGTGATTAATGATTGTTGTGTGCAAGCTCAGTTCTGTTACAAAATTACGGCTGTTTCTTAGTATAGTGTGTTTTTGTTTCAATGCGGTTGTGTGTAGTAGTCAGTGAACCGCATATGTTACTCTTCCTGTTGTTAGATCATTGAAGCTCGTATAATTGAAACAAACAATGGCATATTTTCTGATGATTGCTTATGTCTCGATCAGGCTTCCACTGTTTAATGTTGTTGTAAATTCACTCTGAGTGCAAGGTCTAGATTATTCGAAAACTGGTGGAAGAATTTGATCATTCGGTTATATTTTTCACATTGCTTCGATACTGTTTGTGTCTGGTCATATGGTCAGTATATTACGACTGTCTTATTGGCTAGACTGTGAGCGCCATTTATTAGAGCAAATTCAGACGGTTATAGCAAGCTTGTATGTGGTGCTCTTGCCTGAGTATAACAGTCTAGTTTGTCTGTTATGTATTTTAGAATGTTTATTAGTAGCATTTATCTTTGGTGAGGAGCCTCTTGTAAGTCAGTTATTCCAGTTTTTTTAAAAGCATGTGGACATCCTAGGAGTTTGTTACATGTTTCTGAATTTTTGACTGTTTATTCTAATAGCTTGGAACTTTCGCCTGATTCGGAGACTCTCAGTCTTTGAAACTACTGAATTTTCGAAAAAGTACGATTTTTAAATTCATTGTAAAATTGTTTTTGATATTTTATTAAAGGAATCTTCCGAAGATTATTGTTCCTTCGCTGCAAAACCAGATCCTGTTCATTTCCTCTATGACACATTTTGATATCAGAGCGTGATTATGTGTGTAGGGTACTGTGAGTGATAGGTGTAACTAGTTTATATTTTTGATATAACAGTTTGGGTGCCTTACTGTGGCGGATACTACTCTGTTTGGTGTTCTCTTTCAGGATGGCTGTAAAGGAGGTCACTGGCATGATGAGTCTGTTAGTGGACATACGGATTACGCCGTGGAAAATGGAAATACAGATATTGGAGAAAACACACTGCAGTGCTGTTTGTGTCTGGTCTGCGAGGTACTCGATTGCCCATTGAGTCGCCTCACCACACATGTGGCCGACTGAGATGAATACGCCGTCTCTCAGCTATACTAGTTTGTGTATAGTTTGCTTAAGTTGTTGAAGGATTGGACTCTATCACTTATGCACTGTCAAGGAAGTAGAAAAATTCGAGAAATCTATCACTTCTTATAGAATGTAGGGAAGTTTTGCGAGGGACTTAGTGGGTGTTGGTTGTTTCTACCAATGGTCTCTGGCCAATTAGAACAGGCGCTGTGGGAGGCCATGGGAAAGACATTCACTACTGTACATCAGTGTTGACGGTTTCTTTGATGATTAAAGGTGAGGAACCACTTGATGCGGAGTTGTGTGGAAATATGTGTGCATCTTGGTTGGTTGTTCCCCAGTATCTCCGTTAGGACACTGATGGGTGTCATTGTCTTTGTAGAATCAGTATTTGTAGGCCACATTACAGGGCAACAAAGTCACTCTAGTTATGTAGGTGTCTGTATGCATCAAAGTCGGTTTGTCTCCAGAATTCGGTCAACCCTCCTTGAGGAAGTGAATGCGCTCATCATCTAATATTTGGAGGGGTATTTTGTACCTTGAGCCATTTTTAAGAGGTATACACCTTACTGTTCCTTGAACCATGTAAATGCGGATGACATTGAATTCAGCTATCATATAGGAATTGTTTAGCGCTATGAAGTGTGGAAGTATTCCATGTCATTTAAAGCCAACTGTTCTAATGTTCGTGAAGTATAGCGTGTAATGGGTATAAGTGCAGACATTTCTAATGGTGACTAAGGACTGAGTAGTGAAGAACACTACGTCATTATTTGCGTCATTTGCAGATCAATAATTGCAATGACAACAAGTCGTATGTTTTTGGTTGGTTAGTACCTCCACGTACATGCGGCAAGAGCAAGCCATTAATGCTTATTTTTCTCTGGACTTCCGGTATTGAAGTGTGGACGCTTGGGCGCTGAACAGTTAGTCTATAATGACAGGCGTACAGACTTGCAGAAAACATCATCTCATAAAGTTTGTGACGTGTTCGTCCGAAGGCTATTCTACACAAACAAATAACCAACACACTGATGTGTCCAAGCATTAAGGTACCACATACAAGCCGCGCGGGGTAGCCGTACGGTCTCAGGCGCCTTGTCACGGTTCGCGCGGATCCCTCCGTCGGAGGTTCGAATCCTCCCTCGGGCATGGATGTGTGTGTAGTCCTTAGCGCAAGTTAGTTTGAGTTAGGTTAAGTGGTGCGTAAGCCTAAGGACCAACGACCTCAGCAGTTTGCTCCCATAGTTCTTACCACAAATTTCCAAATTTCCTACTACATATGAAATATTTGCAGTTATACCCATTACATCCAGTATGCGAGAGATTGCAGTCTTGGGTAATCTTGTCCTGTTTCTGGGATTCTGCACTAATAACATGATTCATCATCCCATTTGCCTTGCTGATAATATATCCAAAGGGTTAATGTAATTTTAGTTCCCAGACTAAGACATACCTGGGGGAGGTTTTTCTTTCTCTAAATGTGTCACCTGTGATTTTGCTTTTCTGCTCGTTCTTTAGTGAATGTGGTCCGTGACTGTAACATGGCGTTCCACCCACCCTGGAATTTAGCTGACGTTTGTTTAAAAGATTGCTATGTCTGAACATAACCGGCACTTGTACAAACTGGCTTGGTTGAAGCTGTGACAGGGATGTAGGTCGCGAAATAACGTCTGATGTTTGCGTCTTTAGTGGGGATAAATTGTGTATGTTGGTCTATACGATTTTGGTAAAATAAGCTTGCAGATGTCTGCAGCGGTACAGGCCATAGCGAAAATCTTTCATGTAATCATGTAGTTTTTTAAGGAAAGCCAATGTTGTGACTTCTGAAATTTTCCCGGCGTATTTCTTCTTCTAATAATTTCCGGGTATGCAGCCGGATCCCGTCGACATTCTGCCACGATATTTCGGCCCAGAGACGTCCGGCCATCATCAGGTGAGTACACAACTACTGAAGAGCCCAGGTGCAGTCGCGGTATTTATGCCGAATCTCGCGCGAGATTCGGCATAAATACCGCGACTGCACCTGGGCTCTTCAGTAGTTGTGTACTCACCTGATGATGGCCGGACGTCTCTGGGCCGAAATATCGTGGCAGAATGTCGACGGGATCCGGCTGCATACCCGGAAATTATTAGAAAAAGCCAATGTTGTTCATAGCTGCGTCGTTATGGAAACAATTGGGACGGTCAACGGGCATTTGAGAACTTTTTATCGCATCACTTCTACCTGGCGGTTTCAGTTTTGCGTCGGAGAGGATGTGTCGTCATTAAGGGTTACCGTCCGCGGCAAGATCAAAAGCCTTGTGACTAGAGCCGTGCTGGAGGTAGCGCTGTAAAGAGTGATGCTAACACTGATCGCGACACTACAGTAACGCCTTCTGACCCGAGGAGAGCGGCCACAGTGTCCTGGAAGCAAGAACGCTGGGCATCGCGGAGGAGGGCACACCACGAGGAACCTGGGGGCACCGTCGAACGAGCGGGCTGCATTGATTTGGCTGCATGCCTGGGCAGCTGTGGTTAAGTCGGGATGCTTTAAGAAGTGTGTGGCAGCCGTTGTATACTCAGCAACCGACAAGTAGAATGTGGTGGCCGAGCAGTGGAGTTATGTAATTCCGGGATCTGCTTGCTATAGACCTCTCTGCCCTCTTGGTCCCTGTAAGACGCAATTTGAGGTAGTATCTTGTGTTTGTGTGTGTATGTGTGTGTGTGTGTGTGTGTGTGTGTGTGTGTGTGTGTGTGTGTGTGTTACACAGTGCTTCCTTAGAATCATGGTGCAAGGTGTTGTCAACTATTTCCTGAACGTGATCGGCGATGTGTTTGCAGGAGAGAGCAGTTTTTTTTTCTGTGTATGTATCTATATGGTACGAGCTATTAATTATTATTGCGTATACGTTGTATTCTATTATAAAATTGTGGCTGTTTCAATGCAGTTGGGCGACGGTAATCAATGAACAGCGTATGTTATTGTACGTGTTCAAATCATGTGAGCACGTATGGCTGAAACAAACCTTGGTATATGTCTGCTAGAGTGCTTGTGTCCCCATAGGGTTTCCTCTTGCTATGGTAGTGTCCCAAGCATTCTACTTCTGCAAGGCCTAAACTATTTAGAGAACTGGTGAAAGCATTTGGTCATTGTGTTGTATTTTGTGAATTGCATCGATAGAGATTGTGTGAGGCAAATTATAACAATCTTATTTGCTAGTTGTGTGTGCCACTATTTAGAGCAAGCTTTCATGTAAAAATTCTCCGGGTTATAGCAAGCTTGTATGTGGTGCTCTGGCCTAGTTTCAGTAGACTATTTAGAGTGTGTTATGCAGTTTACAAGTTTTATTAATAGTATTTATTTTAGGTGGGCAGCCCTGTGTAATTCAACTACTCCTATTGTTTTAACACCATGTGGATATGGTTGGGTTCTGTTACTTGTTTTTTTTTATTTTAATTTTGTTATTGTAACGTCTTGGAATTTTGGCGTGGCGCAGAGACTATCGCTCTTTTAATACTGTTGAATGTTCCTTTTTTTTAAAAACAGTGCCATTTTTAAATATCTCGAAATTCAGTGTGTAATTGTGTTCGATGTTTCATTAAATGCCGGCCGGAGTGGCCGAGCGGTTCTAGGCGCTACAGTCTGGAACCGCGCGACCGCTACGGTCGCAGGTTCGAATCCTGCCTCGGGCGTGGATGTGTGTGATGTCCTTAGGTTAGTTAAGTTTAAGTAGTTCTAAGTTCTAGGGGACTGATGACCTCAGAAGTTACGTCCCATAGTGCTCAGAGCCATTTTTTCATTAAATGAAAACTTTGTGGGGTATTGATCACTCACAGCTCAACCCATTCCTAGTACAGCCTGTATTGGTACAAAAGGCAATGCTTGGGAAAGACAAACAGTAAAATTTGCTTAAAACCTCACGTAGAAAAATTGTAGAACACTGGCGCCAAGAGTAATGCCACTACGTTGTGCTGATCGAGAGAAAAAGCATCAGCAAGATAAACGGACGAAAACCCGAATGTTCTGATTGTTCTGCGAAACCAGAGTACTCTGATATAGACACTTGTGTGTGGCCAGTTAACTGCATTTGAACATGGGAAGTCAATCAATGCAAGACAGTTGGACTGAAGCATATGGGAGAGTACAGAAGAATTCGGGTATCCCAGATTAACAGCATCTGGGATGGATCTTCAATATCTTAGGGCTTCCACCAGCGTATACCGCTGCCCACCCAGTACGACTTACACGTGTTCACGGACGGACCTCTCGTCGCCCTCCACAAAGTCATACCAAGCGACTGGCAGTGCACTTATAATAAGATTGCGACCAATTTCATTGTGGGTCGTAAGGAACGCATTAATACTAGGACTTTTCGAAGAAAAATGGTTCAAATGGCTCTGAGCACTATGGGACTCAACAGCTTAGGTCATAAGTCCCCTAGAACTTAGAACTACTTAAACCTAACTAACCTAAGGACATCACACACACCCATGCCCGAGGCAGGATTCGAACCTGCGACCGTAGCAGTCCCGCGGTTCCGGACTGCAGCGCCAGAACCGCTAGACCACCGCGACCGGCGACGTTTCGAAGACACGTCTTCATCAGGTGACATCATTTTCAGTGCCTTTACAGGACTTTTGACCATCCAGCGTACTTCGCCTAGACCATAGAGTCGATTTCATTACCGGAGTGAGGTGACACAGTGGTTAACACACTGGACTCGCACTCGAGAGGGCGACGGTTCAAACCCGTCTCCGGCCATCCTGATTTAGGTTTCCCGTGATTACCCTAATTCGCCTCAGGCAAATGCCGGGATGGTTCTTCTGAAAGGGCACGGCCGAGTTCCTTCCCCCTCTTTCGCCAAACCCATGGGACTGGTGACCTCGCTGTTTGGTCCCCTCCCCCGGATCAACTAACCAACCGATCTCATTCCGGATCAGAACCATTATTCTGCTCCCCACAAAATAAGCAGCGTTGAATAGCTGTTTTTTTTTTTTGTGTCGTGCTCAGTGTACCAGTGTACCAACATCGACGCACATCCCTGTGGAAGTTGCACAGAGTTGCTTACTCCCAAAAACGGGGACAAGTTATCCATTAGAGAACTACAACAGTCCGCCTGTTTTACTCATATTTAGTACTATTGTAGAACGTAGTTACACATACTGCGATGCATTTCTCAAGTGTTTTCGCGGAATCGGTGTTCCGATTTTTAGCATCTCGGTCAATGCCATACGAGGACGCCAGCTCTCGAGCAGTATAGTATTTATTTTAGGTGGGCAGCCCTGTGTAATTCAACTACTCCTATTGTTTTAACACCATGTGGAATGGTTGGGTTCTGTTACTTGTTTTTTTTTTTATTTTAATATTGTTATTGTAACGTCTTGGAATTTTGGCGAGACGCAGAGACTATCGCTCTTTTAATACTGTTGAATGTTCCTTTTTTTAAAAACAGTGCCATTTTTAAATACCTCGAAATTCAGTGTGAAATTGTGTTCGATGTTTCATTAAATGCCGGCCGGAGTGGCCGAGCGGTTCTAGGCGCTTCAGTCTGGAACCGCGCTGCTGCTACGGTCTCAGGTTCGAATACTACCTCGGACATGGATGTGTATGATGTCATTAGGTTAGTTAGGTTTAAGTAGTTCTAAGTCTAGGGGGCTGATGACCTCACATGTTATGTCCCATAATGCTTAGAGCCATTTGAACCATATGACTCTCGAGCACCGGCGTTAGCGCAACCGCCTAAGTGTGCCCCTGCTGCGCTCGACTTTCGTCCATTATTATTCCATTCCTCCACGAAACACCCACGATTCTTCAACTTCAGTTGAAAATGCAGGTGTCAGCTGCGTATTGAAACGTTAGAAACGTGTCTTTATAATGTATAGTAACAGTAGAGCGTTGAGGGGTTATGTACTCCTGACTGATAATTCTATCACTTCTGATATCGAAAATAGGATGTCTGAAAATATGAAAGAAGGTAGCCCAGATCTATTACACAAATATCGGGCACAGCTGATTATTACTAATGCTCCAACCGCAATAAAAATACAGTGTACAATATTGAAAGCAGCGCCGCATTATTGACTTCACAGCTGTATGTGCAGGAATGTATCGCTTCCTTATTATCCCTCGATTGTACTTCGTCTCAAATGTACGTGCCACTGTGACTGTCATTACGATTATTATTACTTTTCTTCTACGAAGAAATATGATTCCCTGTAGCTGTACAGGTGTCTGTTGGAAAATAATGGGGGGGGGGCGGGGGGGGGGGGGGCAAGACGAGACCCAGTACGAATCGATTTCTCGTCTGCATATGACTGCGATAACGCCTCTGGTCTGCGGATGGCGCTGTTACATTCAATAGGCTCGTAAAGCATTGATCTTAGATTTATCGGAAACGCTTGTGAAATGTATCGAGCCAGGGTAGTGTTTGCCACATCAGAGTATATACAAGGGGACTTCAAAAAGTAACTTACACAACTATTATGGCACGCCAAGTAACTTTTATTGAATGCTGCACTACACTTGAAAATGACACAGATAGTTGACACTCTTTCTCAACATAGTCATCAATTCATTGAAAACAACGGTCGGAATGTTCTACGGATCGGTCAATTCCTGGATGATAGAAATCCTCACATCGATCACGGAGCCATTCGGGAATGAATGTGAACATTCTCATCGTCGGGAAGTGTGTGTTTGCTGATAATCGGTTCCTCGATTCCCTGGAAATTGTCTGTGGTCGATGAGCTTTCTTCTCGATCAACATCACCCACGTCTAAATTGTTGGAACACTTCCAACACTTCACTATGGCTGGAGCAATATTGCATTAGGTCCATATACCACCACAATTTCACGGTGAACCTATGTAATATTTAGACGTTATGTTCACAAGAATTGTACTGTCCCGCTTACCTCAGCTTTGGGGATAGTTTCCAGTTCACCATTTCACTCTCACATCATGATGCATCTGTTATCCGTACCGCAGAGAGCTGTATCTGGAGGAAATCCAGACCATGTACTCTCTTCTAACAATGTACTACTCTTGTTGTGGAGTGGTCATAGCTTGGGATGGCATGTGCAACTTACTTTTTGAAGTCCCCTTGTACCACATCCGTGTAAAAGATGAACACAATCCGTGTGCTTTTTATAGCTTGTTTCACAATGTGATGTATAAAAAAGGTCTGTTTCGCCAAACAAGTAGTGGTTGGCCTGTAGAATAAGTGCACATAAAGAATGTAGCAGGAGAAGTTCCAGCACGCTATTGGCTACCTAAGCGGTGCTCAATGGCGCCTGGCCAACTAGTGTTGCTGCTAGTTACACGGTCCAGCCATATTAATGTGAACCTCGTTTATGTTCGACGTCAACGCGCAATAACCACTCATAAACGGCAGGTAGCCGCACTAGCAGTGCAGGGTATATAAAGCGCGTCTGGAAAACGCTGAAACGGAGTGATTTATCGGACGTCAAAACATGCATGATCATTGGATTTCGGGCCTAGGAAATAAAAATTTCCGAAATGGCTAAATTAGTAAACTGTTCGCGTGCCGCCGTGATTAGAGTACACCGTGCACTGCAGTACAGCGCTCTCCAAACCCGGTGCTGAGTTAAATGTGGTACATTAACTGTGGTACACCAAGGCCCATAGAAGAAACGGGTGAACCAAGGCTGCGGAGATGTGTGCGTGCAACTGTTGAGCAACTGACCGCCCAGATGAACCAAAAGTCTACCAACAGAGCCTCCGAAGCAGACATCTACATCTACATCTACATGATTACTCTGCAATTCGCAATTGGTGGCAGGCAGAGGGTTCATCGAATCACCTTCCAACAATGCTGACTCATTCTGATCTGCGACGAAAGCTGGAATCTGGATATCAAAATCGAAACTGGACGTCCACTGAATGGGAATAGGTGGCCTTTTTTTCAGATGAATGTTCATCGAACAGATGGCCGTTGTGTGCGGTGTGAAACTTCTGAAAACAAACACCTCGAAGCCGTAGGAGGGAACCTTATGGTCTGGACAACGTTTTCGTGGTATTCCCTGGGTGATCGTGTCATTCTAGAAGGCACAGTGGATGAACACAATTACGCATCTGTGCTTGGCGACCATGTCCACCTCTAGATGCAGCTTGTTTCTCCTCAGCATGAAGCCATCTACCAGCATGGCAAAGTAACGTGTCACACAGATGGTAGTGTACGTGCGTGGTTCGAAGAGCACCATGAAGAGTTAGCCGTACTCCCATAGCCACTCTACTGTACGTATTTCAACCCAATCGAGAATCTATGGGACCACCTCGATCGGACTGTACACGCGATGGATCTTCAACCGAGAAACCTGGTAAAGATGGCCACAGCACTGGAGTCAGCGTGGACCCACACCCCTGTCGGCATCTTACACAACCTTGTTCACTCTCTTCCTGCACGTCTCGCAGCAATTCGCGCAGAAGGGTGGTTATTCAGGCCTCTGACAGATGGCCACATTAACCTGACTAGACAGTGTACGTGAGAGAGCACTGAGGGAGATAGGTACCTCATTCTTGTGGAGCCTGAAGTCGGCCCCGAGCAGGTGATCCAGCTGGGGCAGGCTGTCGGCGCAGGAGCGCGCCTCCACCTCCTGCGTCGCCATCAGCCGGCGGTTCTCCTGCTTCCAGCTGAGCGCCGTGAAGCTCTCGAAGAACGACCCGTCCGTCTCCTGCACCCTGCAACACACACGCCATCCGGCCGTGCTCAGCTGCAGTAGCCCATAAAGAAGTCTGCACAGACCGCCAATTGCTTGGCCGTGTCCACTCTCAGCCATCTGGTTTCACAAAGACCCTTACAAATGTAACAGTAAAGCAAGAAAGCACTTTAACAAGGTTAACGAAACAATAAATATAGGACAGAAAAACGTATTAATAATGTTACGCAGGCGAACCACAACTCTACGGACAACATTTTGCATGTAGTTCAGGTACATTTTATGAGTATTTTGGTTTAAGGAATCCGTGGTCTCTGGTGGCTCCTTACGCAGTAATAATGTACTTATGATTTATTCGGTTTCTTGCCCAAATTACCTTTGCTTTTACGAAAATACAGTGCATTCGAAAAGTACCTGTGCTGCTATAACATATGTTGAAAATGACGTCCACGGCGGCTGTATAACTGTGGATACGGTTAATTCTACTGGCAAACACTTTCTGCAGATCTGAATCTGATATGCTTCTCACGTATGCAATTACTTCAGCTTTTAAGTCGCAAATCTAGGGTGAGAGACTGCGACACTCTACAGATTTAGCAGCTCTCCAAAGATAAAAATGTCTGATGGAGTAAGTTTTCAGGAGCGAGAGGGCCATAGGTTTCGTAAGATAACACCTTAAAATCTCCTAAGGAAGACATTTTTTCGCACGCGCAGTACCACCATCTTGTTGAAACTGCGAGTAGTTGGTTTCATGTGTTTTTAACTGGCCAATGAAACTGGGGATCTTTAAGCAATAAATCTCACTATTCACGGTTTCCTCAAAAAATAAAGGTCCAGTAATCCGCTGCCCGATTTTCTGATTATGCGACAGTGTTTCAAACACAGCACGAGCATTCTCCGTTGACGATAATTTTGTGCTTCCTGTCTGAGCATGACGAGAGAGGTGAAACCAGGCCTCGTCGGTATGACATCAAGAATATCAATGGGATTCCTATCAGTCGAAGATGTAAATCATCTACAGTAAATGGGTTCGCTTTTCAAGTCCCGCGCCTATCAAATCTTGCACTGCTGTCACTTTATACGGGAACAGTCGCAATGTCTACCTAACCGTTATGCGCAGTTGCAAACCCGATATCTTTTCCTTGTGCCAACTTGCGCAATGAATTTTCTGGCCTCTTCCACGTAGAATTAGAAATATCCAACTTCTGTTCGTGTAGTTTAGGCGATCTTCCAGATTGTTCAGCTTGTAACACTGAAACTGTCTTTCTAAACTTCTATCAGTTGACGAATCGCATTACGATGAAGTGCAGCAGTTTACGGGGATTTCTCAGCAAATAACTCCTGCATTGAAGCTGTGTATACATCGCCTTGGCGAAACAGATATTCAACAAGAAAAATCTGTTCTTCAGTTAGAAGAACCGTAGTTTAAAAGTAAATTGAACATCTAAACACTACATATTGCATTCCATAGCATACTCCGCAGTAGAATTAATTAAAAAACAATCACGTATCTGTGGAAAAAAAACAGTTCTACCAGCTTGAGTTCTTCCGTCTTAGTTTCAATTTGCAAAGTATTCTACATCCGTAGTCCGGAATCCGGTACACGGCGACATTACGAACACATACACAACAGAGAAAAAACTTTTAATATTCAATCGCCAAAGCGCACAGCATAACCACAAAGTAACACAACGAGCTTCAGATGCAAATATACTGTGATGCGTTTGTTGTCATTGCGCGAATAGCACACCATAGCGTGGTAGTGCTGCTTTTCCATATCATTCACAGAATCCATAGATGAGGTGCATATAAGCCAAATCTTCATAAGTACAGCTATCCATATCGCTGTGTACCGCTGTTAACGTACTACTAACACAGCCGGAATAACATACAGAGACAGAACGGTGTAATAATGAACTGAATGCAACAAGTTTCTTTCCAAACAAGACATACAGCGCATGTTGTCGACATTTGCGCTTTTGTGAAGATGTTTTCAGTGCAATACAACTACAAAGATAAGTGAAGGTTAAAAAGATCAAACGAAATGCAATTACTGACAAGCTACCAGAAACCATGGATTACTTAAACCACAATTCTCATTAAAATGTACTTCCGAAACTTTGCAGTAGAGTCTGTTTCGCTGAGTGTGTTACTGAATACCATCTTCAGGCTATTGTGGTTGCTATGGTAGTACAAGTACCCTTGTAACCTCCCCGTCACTTATCGACCTTAATGACAGAGAAAAATTAAACCGCGTGTACCTAATGGAAATTTGGGAAAAGCAATCGTCACCGAAGTTAATTTGTCGGTAAAGAGGGAGGAAAGGGTTACATCTAAATGAAAGGAAAAATGCAAATGAAACTGGTGGAAATTAATTTTGAAAAGGGGTAACGTTAATAAAGAAAGTAAATGTGCGGCTGTAATGTTAACAATTAACTAGCGGTAATTAGATATTTGAGATTTGGGGAAAATTACGGTCGCCAATCCTAAGGACAAGTACTATAGTAACTGAAAAAGAAAGGTTATTGCACATATAATTAGCACTAGACGCGTGGCAACTGAAGGTTGACATGTGTAGTGTGAAAACTGAAAGTTTGTCAGAAGTAATAAATTTCGCTATACTCTGACTTAATTTAGCAAAAGAATGAATAAAATCGGAAAATTGAAAGTTAATTTAGTGACTGAAATTAATAGTGAGCTTTGTTTCTGAAGCACATCGAAATTCAGTAAAATACGGTTAGTCTTGGACTACCTCAACAATCATTTCAAAAGCTACTTGAATCTACGCAATTTAGAAATAAGAGATTTAACTTTGAACTTGAATTAAATGATTCTGAACAATTAACAATAGTAAAATTTAGTACGTACCAAGCTGAGCTGTAGTCACAGGTAAGCTAAAATGTGGTAACAAAACTCGCACTCATAATTTGTGTTTCTGTAATCTAAATATTGTAGCCAGCTATGAATACTTTGAAATTAAAGTAGTGAAATAGAATAATATTGCTTGAATGCTGGCGTTTGAATTTCAACGACACTCGGGTTCATTCCGGAAAAGGAAGGGACCCTGCTTGGTAATGCAATTGGGACAATGAGCAACAAAGGTTCATGCTACGTTGCTGTAATTTTGTGATTTGAACAATTTTAAAAGTTTGAAAAGCTGAGGTCTGCCATACAGTTCTAAAACTTTACGTGCTTCCAGTCTTCCTTGTTGCTTGATTGACGGTTTGAAGCCGTCGATCGAGGAGGTGGCGACAGTCACTCATTGTCGGCCCTCGCTGTTGCAGAAGCTGGATGTAATGCTTCCCGTCCGCGACACCGTGTCAGAAACTATCATAGCAAGTCGAGCGCAATTACATGCTGCCCAACCACGAAAGCGCGGCAACTCGCGGGAGCGTCACACAACACACCTGCTCCACTGCACTACCCCAGCCAGACTCCCCCTGCTCTGCCCGCGCTCCACGAGGCAGAGTTAACACTACCAAAGATCCTACACACTTTGATTCTTCACACGACCTATCGATGTAATCGTTCGATAGCAGTTTTCCCTAGGCAAGACCCAGCGTAAAAATACAAATAATATTTACGAAACAAACCAATTATACATCGACATAAATGCATAAATATATATATACAAATAGTAAAACAATTACAATATGTAAAGACACAGAAATGTCATATATTCAGGTAACAAAAATAAGGAAAACAAATTTATAGTACAATAGATGGAAATAGGAGGATATGAATTTCCGGCGCTACACCCTTATGCTCGAGGTAACATAAGCCGAACCTGTGGAAAGCGGTTCTAGTTTCGTTGGTTATACGTCGCAGCGTGAGATGGTGTTTTACTGGCGGGAACTGCATAAACAAAGCGTCGATATCGGATCTGATCTTATCAAACCGATACTAAAGCAGGTGACAGTCACCGCTGGTTATGTCAAACCGACTGAAAACCGCGAAAAATCCGTAGTACTTGAATGAGCATGAAATCTTGATTTACCGACCAATGGAAATGACTGACGACATTCGACGAGTCTACCTGTGCTCTGTTCCGTGTCCCGTTCATGAAGAACATTACGTAGTCCAGACTGCCATTCGGTGCGCAGTAACAACGTTTTCGTGTAAATGAGGCAGTTCTCAGACGATGAAAATGTATACTGGTTAGGTCTATATTATGATCCATGATGCGGAAGTAATTACGGCTGAGTTGCCTGCTTCCACCATCGTTCAAGGAAATGTTTCGGGTTTGTTGTATAGGACAGTAAAAAGCTCGAAGGTTCTCCATTTAGGATATAGATTTTTCTGTTATTTTAGTTTTCACACTATTTAGAATGATTATGTGGTCCAAATCATTCAGATGTTTGATGCTACGTCAAAGATGAGACTTATTACATTGCGATGTGTGACAGTAGTTAAATGGCAGAAGAAAGCTACTAACTGAAGTGTTTCTTGCGTGGATAGTTCAGTCAGTAGAGGAATTCCCCGCGAAAGGCAAAGGTTCCAGGTTGGAGTTCCAGTTCGGCACAATGTTTTAATCTATCAGGACATTCAAACACTTAACTTTCACACTCAGAACTATGGTTCGGACAGTGTCTTCTTCTTCTTCTTCGGTCTTCAACCATCAGGTTGTTTAGCAGCAGTTCGCTTTTCATTTCTGTATTCGGCCTTCTTCTTGAGAGCGGCATAGTTGATGCAGCTGGTATCCTCCAGTTGATATATTCTAATCTCGGACTGCCTCTTGTATTTTTGTCTTCTACCGTCCCTCCAATGACGCTTTTAATGATACCATCAGGCCTCAGCAACTGGCCGACCCATGTGTTCCTTCTGTGTAAAACTAGCTTCAGGAGGCAAGCCTTCTTCTACTCTACACTGTGGATCTTCTATAATCATGAGATCTTGAGTATTCTACGGTATCATTATACCTCTAAGGTTGTTATTTTATGTTTTTCTGGTACTCCAAGTGTCCATCTTTCACTTCCGTACAGTAGCACACTCCAGACAAACGTCTTTATGAGGTTTGCAGGATGTGAAAATGTTTCTTTTTTTTTGTTAAAAGCAACTTTTGCCTGGTTCATTGGGCTTACAATATCCCATCGTGGCCTTCCGTCTGATGTAATTTTACTCTCTAGATAAGCAAACGATTCGACGGCCCCCAGTCTCTCATTTAAGTGAACACTGAGTAACGGTGCTTTTTTCACTATGGTTTTGTTTCACCATTATTAATATTCATCTTATAGGAAGAGATGAGGGTGGTTTTCACCTGGGACGCATCGCTTCTAATAGTTTTCCATCTTCACCTAACACTGTGAAATCATCAGAAAACCTCAGAATGTCTGTTTTCTTTCCACGAATTTTAATTCCTTCTGTGTGTCATAGTTTCTCCCTACCTTCATCTATTGCCACTTGAATGTAACCTTTGGACAAGACAGGGGAGAGTGAGCCCCACTGTTGTACACTCTGCCTAATAGCGGCTTTTCCTTGATGTTCTCGACACATTATCACAGCAATCTCTTCTCTGTGCAGTCTCTGCATTATTCTTCTGTCCTTTTAGTGTGTGACAATCACTCTCACCTTCTTAAAAAGCTGTCGCCAGTGTACCCTGTCGAATACCTTTTGTAAGTCGATAAAGGCAATATGTGTCTTGACCGTTCTTCAGTCTTTTCTCGAGAATTAATCGTAAGCCGAGTATTGCTTCTCATGTGTCTACACCTCTTCTAAGGCTAAACTGTTCTTCTGTGATCATTACATCCATTATTCCTTCTACCCGCCTTAGAATGATCAAGGTCTGATGTTAGAGGCCTATGTTACCAAACTGAGTGTCCTATAACGTCTCCGGCCGGTATAGCCGAGCGGTTCTAGAATCTTCAATCTGGAACCGCGCGACCGCTACGGTCGCATGTTCGAATCCTGCCTCGGGCATGGATGAGTGTGATGTCCTTAGGTTAGTTAGGTTTAAGTAGTTCTAAGTTATAGGGGACTTATGACCTCAGATGTTAAGTCTCATAGTGCTCAGAGCCATTTGGACCTATAATGTCCACGTGTGTTTGCAAATGCTTTGTTTGGTACTGGCAATGTGATACATTTTTTAAAGTCCGTTGGGAACTCCTCAGTTTCATATGTAACTTGCATGAAATGGAACAGCTGTCTTGATGAGTTGTATTGTCAACTTCAGTGACCTTCCTAGGTTTTAGGTAGCCGACTTCAAGGTTGAACTCATCGCGCAAGAAACAATTCCCCTCTTCTCCCGGATCGATTACCTCAGCGTTTTCCAGCTCCAGATCTTCATTATTATTTTATTTATCGTATGGCAATACAGACACATAAGAAACAGACAGACAAATCACTAATATAACAAACGTTAATAATTGCAAACCAACATTACTAATATAACAAGGTTTACGGATTACAAACAAACATCAAGTATATTAATATAATCTATCGACTCTGGAGTTGCGAGCAGGAAGTCGTCGGGGCTCCCATTATAGGCTCTTCTGGGACACTCTTCAACAATGTGGCTGATGGTATGACTCTCTCCGCAGTCACACTCAGGGGATGGTATTTTACCCCATTTATACAGGGAGTAAGCACATCTGCCATGACGAGTTCTAATCCTATTTAGAGTGGACCACGTTTTGCGTGGTAGGTCAAAACCAGGTGGCTTTTGTGTGATGCAAGACATGTTATGATTTTGCCATGCGTTCCATTTTTCAGACCATGCGTTTGTGATACTGAAACCTTCTTGTATACATTTCCTTGCTGTTCTTGCTGGCGGGTTCCTAGATCGAAGCCTATTAATGTTTGCAGCCTCAATGTCTTGGTGGATTGGCAGGCTTCGATTTCCCATGATGTTTTTGTATTCACGTACAAGGGCGTCAGTACGTCGCAGGTGTGGCGGCGGGATGTGGCTTAATACTGGGAGCCATTGCGTTGGAGTGGGTTTAATTACTTCAGAAATCATCCTTAGGGTGTTATGCAACTAGACATCCACCATTTTTTACATGTGGGCTGTTTAGCCAAATCGGAGCACAGTATTCGGCAGCCGAGAATACAGTTGCAGAGGTGCGGAGAGTGGAGGCCGTTGCTCCCCAGGTAGTACCACAGAGCTTTTGAATAATGTTGTTTCTTGTCTTTAATTTTTCGGCAGTCTTTGTTAGGTGCTCTTTAAAAGATAGTGTTCTGTCCAGCGTCATGCCCAAGTACTTCGGAGTTTAATTATGCCTGAGAACGGTGTTTTCAAATTGAATGTTGAGTTCCTTTCCAGCGAGTTTGTTGTTGAGATGGAAGCAACTAACCTCTGTTTTGGAAGCATTTGGTTGAAGCGTCCACTTACGGAGATATTCACCCATTATCTTCAGGTCTTTCGTTAAGATATCCTCAGATGCTTCAATTGTGCTACATCTTGTAGCGAGGGCCCAGTCGTCAGCATAACTGAACTTTCTTGATTGTGTTTCCGGCAGGTCTGCAATATAGAGGCTAAACAGCAGTGGTGCAAGCACTGATCCTTGTGGTAAGTCATTCTTTAGTTTTTTGATGGAGCTGTAGTCAGTGTTCATACTTACTTGGAACACCCTATCATTGAGCATGCTATTAAGCGTGCTATAGATTTGCAACGAATTACTCAAAGAATTTTGTACATGATGCCTTCTCTCCACACAGTGTCGTAAGCTGCTGAGAGGTCAATAAAGGCGACTGATGTTTTCAATTTTCTCTGGAATCCCGCCCCAATGTAAGTAGTGAGTGACAACACCTGGTCAGTACAACTTCTTCCTGGTCGAAAGCCTGCCTGTTCAACTGGGATCGCCCTGAACAATTGTTCATTATCTCCTGCATACGGTTTTTCAAGGCATTGTTTTCTCATTTCTACTATATCTTTGTGCTCATATAACGCTACTCCACCTTTAGTTTGGATACCACTGCATTTTATTTGTCTGTTTCCAAATAAGTGTTTAACTGATTTATTGGATGATTCCAGTTTTGCTACCTAGATCATTTATTCACCCCTTTGCATTGGTCCTCCAAAAATTGTTGTTTAGCCTTTTCTTGACTTATAGCTGATTTTATTCCTCAGTGTTCTATATTGTCTTTGTCCTACCTAAGTGTTGTCTTGTTTCACGTTAAGCCTTAAATTTATTTTTGCTGTCATGCTTTCTGCAATCCATTGCTTTTTATGCTTTGCCTTTTGTCCCCCAACTACTTCTACTGCTGCTCGTAGGATATTTCTTTTCAAGGACGCCCATGTTTCTTTAATATTTATGGTGATGTTCATAACTGTAGCCATGGTTTTTAGGCTCTCGTATGTCGAGCTAACCGCATCATCCTTTGGTCTATTCAGATCCCATTTTCCCAAGTTCTTTTCTTAAGATTTCTGAATTTCAGATAACATTCTCCTATCACTTTGTTATAGTCACTATCGACATCTGGGCCCAGGTATATTCTTATTTGATTCCAGAGCCTATGTCTAACTACAATGAAGTCTGCTCCACTTGCTTTCCCTGTATACCTTCTCCGTGGACGGTGTAAAAACCATGTGTTACATATTACTAGCTGATGTTCTGTAAAGAATTCCACTAATCTATCCCCCCGTTGTTTTCTTTCTCCAAACCGAAAAAGTCCCACTATTGTGACATCTCTTCCTTCTCTCATTGATGAATCCCTGTCTTGTCCTTTGACCCTGTCTACGACACCTTTTATCTCACCGTACACTTTATCGGATGACGTAACCAATAAATAAATTTCCTTCCTCGCCAAAAGATTGAAAGTAAGTCGTTGCTGAAGCTACGGACGCATATACAAGAGATGTGTTTGCAATATGTGTTTACAGTACGTCACAGCTGACACTTTCCATCGTTCGCAGTATCGAAGTTTGAACTGCTAAAAATGGTGGACCATCTCGTGTCAACTAGAAGGTTAACTGTGTCATAAGTTTTCCAATGCAGACAACGCAACGCTGATCGAAAGCCATCGTCAGCTCTGTCTAGTGTATGGGCATTGCGTCATGAACAGGCGGATGCAACGCCGTAGGTGCGAACTATTTTCCGACGTCGTGGAGATATCAGTGATGAAAAGGGCGAAGAGCCGACGTCCCACATTAATGACGACCATGAGAAGCAGTTGCGGCAGCCATTATGAGCAACCGTCGCTTTATGTGTATGGAACGCAGCAGCTATTTCCTGCGGTCATACCCGTCCCCGAAAACCTATTAGACTTTATGGAACATTTTTTCACGGTGGCGGAAAGGCGCGCACCTGCGCCCACACACACACCCACCCACCCACCCACCCACCCACCCCCACACACACACACACACACACACACACACATACACACGTTCCAAATACAGGTTACAGATTTTAGTGACTTAACATCTCATGTTTATTTTAAGGACACCAATATAGGAGAAGTAATTTTATTGCGATGTATTTTAATACACTGCTCTCTGCGATTCTTAGCAAGGCAGCGATGTACAATTTTTCATTACGCTGTAAACGAGCAATTGTCTTTCTCTTCACGAAGGCGCGGACATGGTGAAATATCACTTCTCGGTAATTACCCGTAACGGCAGAATGACGCTTCTTGTAGTAAGGTCAGCTGCCATTATGTGGAAGCATAATATCGTTAATTATTACTACTGCTTCTAACGTTTTTATCACATAAAAGCAGCGTGTTTGAGTGCATATTGATAATCGACAACTTATAGTGCTCGAGAGAAGAATAATAAAAGCCAAAACATAAAGAAAGCGCTCCCTTTTATCATTTAATAGTCGCTCTTAATCTCCACAGATTTCCACGTAGAATAAGCTGACGGACATTGACGAGGTCGTGAAGAAAATACATTGTTCTCTTATCTCGTATTTTCAGCAGTTACGGTCATAATAATAACAAATGAACTTTAAAAAAATATGATAGCCATTTATCAAATCATATACATTATGGACAACGAGATACGAGAATACGAACAGAAAAGTTGATCCAACAATAAGGAAGTGCCCTCTGTTCCAGACATATATGTGGCCTCTGTTACGGCCCTAGGGAAACTTTGTGGCTTATCTTACCAGGGCAAGTTGACAATTTCTCGGTCTGATAATTACACGCACCTTTGTTTTTGGTTCAAACAGCGACTTAATCTGGAGCCAAAGAACACTGACTTCAGTTTCACAGTCAGACGATTCCATCCTTCAAGTACAATGGTTGACGATGTGTAAAATACTCGTACATAGATACCAGAGCCACTTCACTGGACAGAAAACATTTTTCATTCACAAATTTATATAGAATCCGATTTGTGTCATATCTGGTGATGTTCCTACGATTTGTACTTGAAGTTAATACAGTTCCCAGTTCCCAGGAAGATTTTATTTGCTTTGTACTTCAGACCTTTCCCACGTATTTTCACTCTGGTTGATCCCGGAGACTTGCGTAATATTCATTAGTATTGTTTAGCCCATTTTAAAGTAGTGAGTAAGAAGAGTTAGTTGTTTATCGCAAAGAACATTCCCCATAACGTTTCTGGCAGATGATATAGACTAGGTTGTTTTTAATACAGCACCATCAACTTTGAAACTTCCTGACAGATTAAAACTGCGTGCCAGACCGGGACTCGATCTCGGAACCTTTGCGTCTCGGGGGCAAGTGCTCTGCCAACTGAGCTACACAAGCACGAGTCACGACCCGTCTTCACAGCTTCAATTCTGCCACTATCTCGTCCCCTACCTTCCAAACGTGGCAGAAGGTATTCTACGAACCTTACATAATTAGCACTGTTGGAAGAAAAGGATACTACGGAGACATGGCTTAGCAACAGCCTGGGATATGTTTCCAGACTGAGATTTTCACTCTGCTGCGAAGTTTGGAAGGTACGAGACGAGATACTGGCAGAATTGAAGCTGAGAGGATGGGTCGTGAGTCCTGCTTGGGTAGCTCAGTTAGTAGACAGTTGCCGGCCAAAGGCAAAGATCCCGAGTTCGAGTCTCGGTCCGGCACACAGTTTTAATCCGTCAGGAAGTTTCGTATCAGCACACAATCCGCTACAGAGTGAAAATCTCATTCTGGAAACCATCAACTTTCATTCCGTTTATAGCGTGAAATGAAGGGCGTACATCACATCGCCATTACTAGGTTCGGCCTTGTGCAATAGCTGGCAGTAGCGGCAAGTGGTGGTGATGCTCGTGTTAGGTCTTAAGTGTCACAAACTAAGCTTAGGCATGTGTGAACAGAGCGCCATCAAAATATTAGTCGATGACTGCATCATAAAATTATGTCAGCTTACCAGCCCAGTTCTTATCATTTGCGGGAAGTCCTAATTTTCCGCTTTAACATGAGGAAATCTGCAGCTGAGGCCTATAAAATGCCTTCTAAGACCTATGGTGAGGCACCTATTAGTGAAAGAACGCGCAGAGAATGGTTTCAAAGGTTCAAGGACGGTGATTTTGATGTCGAAGGCAGGCATGGCGGTGGAGGAGAGAAGGTTTCGAAACTGCTGAAACGGGCTAAGAAGTCGCAGGGGATCGTTATCGAAGGCAGTTGATGTGTTAGAGACGAGAGACGAAAGACAACTGCCAAAACACAGCGATAGACATGAAAAAGTGATTTTTCAGCATGGCAATGCTCGACCCCATGTCACAAAACTCTTCAAAACATACTTGGAATCTGAAGTTAAAATCTTCTGGGTTATTAGGCAGCGTCACATTTCTACTAAAATGATCGACGTTTCGACACATCTGCTGGGATCTTCCTCAGGATCTTATGGTGTCCACTACTGCTAGAACACTGTGACTGTGTTCTAGTAGTAGTGGTGGACAACATAAGATCCTGAGGAAGATTCCAGCAGAGGGGTCGAAACATCGATCACTTTAGTAGAAATATGACGCGGACTAATAACCCAGAAGATTTTAAGTTCAGTGACAACGGCCACGAGAGCCTGCAGAATTACATAATACTTGGAAGAGTTGAAATGGGAGGTCCTACTCACCGACCATATTCTCGAGACATTGCTTCCTGTGACTACCACGGCGCACGACCTGGATGATCAGCACTTCTTGTGAAAAGAACAAGTGAAAAATTGGACGATTCATGGACGTCCTCAAAATGTGCCCAGCTCTTCCGCTGCGGGTTTTGTACGCTGCCCGAAATATGGGAGAAAGTAGTGGTCCGCGATGGCCTCAATCGTAGATTCCTTGTAAGTTCTTCACAATAAAGCTTCGAACTTGGAGGAAGAACGACGGAAGCAAAGTTTTAGATATTATAAAAATACTAAAGCTAAACGGCAAATGAAATGAAGCAGTGCATGTTCCTGTAAAGGGGACATGAAGAAGGTATGGATTGCGTGGCCGATTTTGTTGTGGTCTTTTTAAAACGACCAAAACTTCGTTTTCGTGTCTATCTTCATTCAACATAAGCTTTCTAATAGTTAATTCTTTACATAAATTTACCACACTGATTTTTCTGATACGCCTGTGACATGAGTTTTTTCATGCACTTTTCATCACCAATCGGCCAGTAATGTATTGTGTACTTCTCGATTTTTTCACCTGGAGTTCCAGGTTTGCGTCGTACATTACGTTACTCGGTTACAAGAAGAATACGGTCACACTGTAATTAAGCTCTCTATTCGTTAAGCGTTGAAAATGAAGAAACATACTGCTTATAAAGTTTCAGAAAGTACTGATGAATATTCGTTGCCTGTAAAACAAATTTTATAGCGGCCCGAGATTCTGGAGGGTCTATTTCAATGAAATACACGTGACACATATTTTTAAAAGCAGCATAAACGAAGCTGTAGCGAAGATCACTTCTGCATTTCACAGAAGTTATTGCCAAAGATGTAGCAACGTGAAAACAAATGTCACCGATATCAATGCCATCTCTTTGCAATTCTCGGAACTTTATCCCGTAGTTTATCAGCAATAAAATCTCTGTTCCACATTTTTTTTAGTTTAGGTCGCGTACATGGAAAATTAACATAAAAACAAGTGTACTTTGGAAAAAAAGTCTTACATTAATTGAGGGAAAACGAACTACTTAGCCAAGATCGCTTGCAAAACAACCTCCACACCTCTTTCCACACTCAACATGTGTCGCCTGGTGTCTATGTATGCTGGGGTACCACCCAGGGTACGTTATCTTCGTAAGCCCTAATAAGTTGTAGTGGTATCCTTACGTATATAAACATTGGGGGCGACACATCCTTCCATACTCAACATTTTCGGACTTTGCGTTTTCTTCGGCACCAACAAATGATGATGGGAACTGCGGGCAATGAAGATAAAGGCAGCTCACCGAAAGATACACCTTAGCAGAACATAGTAAACGAGCATTCCGTGGGGATGTCATGCGTCTTACACGTGAATTTAATTTGTTTAGCACCTAGAGCTTTTTATGTTTTTCATATTTGTTCTATGTGCTGTTAAATCACTGATTTTAGCCTATCCATTAACACCATCGTGGTGACTTTATATTTTTAATATTAGACTTCTGGAACACAGCGTAGCCACAGATAGTGACTCCAATTTGGGCGGCAACATAGTCTAACTGTTCTGTGATTTTAGTGCGTTGTCCAATACTGATGCAAGTACGATTGTTTTATTATTTGCATACGTGGTAATTGCTTAAGTTGTCATCCGCAGCGTAGATTGCTGTCCAAATGACACGGCGGAAACCCACCTTGCAACTTCATTTTTTATAATTGTGCTCTTGTCACAACGACCGTAAATGCTATGGAATGCATTTCTAACGACGGTGCTTTCAACTGAGGAACATATTTTTCTTGATGAATATCAGTTTCGACTAGGCGACATAATAATATAACCTAGGTTATGAGAGACAGTGAACACTGATAAGATCGTAGATAAGACAGAGGGTATGGAAATCTCTGTGTTCATCTGTGCGCACCTAGGATAGTGGTGCATACGATTTTGAAATACGATCAAACATTCGAACATCACAGATATGCCGTACAAAGGCATTGATAACTGGTTCTAGGAGCAGTGAGCTTTCCTGAGAAATGCCTTGCAGTGTGTCATCGCTATTATCAATAATTGGAAATTTAAGTATTTGTACATGATTTTTTTCAGTTCAAGAGGGAAAAGCTTTTTATATTTTTGTAGGGCATGGAGGATGGTGCTGCTTTCTTGCACATTGCAGTTACGTGCTCAGTTAAATTTAGATTTTCATCCATTATTACTCCTAGACTGCTGCTGAGTGAGAGAAATTGATATTTGTCCCATTTAGGGTTAAGGATGGTAGGAATTTACGGTATATCGGGCAAATGAATCTGGAATGACTAACCAATACCGTTTGGTTTTTGGTTGGGTTATGCTTTAACCCTATATCCTGCTACCATTTTGATAGCGAACGGAGGTCTGTATTGTGATTGTCGACGGCTGTATTCATGTTTATTGGTTTTGCACTTAGATACAACTGGAGGTCATCAGCAAACATCAGGTATTTGTAGTAGGACAAAACTGATGACAGGTCATTTGCATGCACTGAAAAGAGTACAGGACCTAATACCGAACCCTTGGAGACGCCTGATACTACCTTTGTCCAATGTGATTTAATGGTGCAGTACATGACGCGTTGCTGGCGAAAAGTTAGGTATGAGCGAAACCACTAAACTGCACTTTGCGAGAAATTTGGCTACTAAGTTTGGCACGCAATTTGTCGAAGTCGTCAGTGTCACAGGTTTTACTGAATTCTACGAAGCACGTGGTAGTTGCCTCTTGTGCATCAGTGGCAAACTTCGGGTCATCTGTTGCGTTTATTAAGGCAGACGTTGTGCTGCGATGTTTACGGAAACTTTATTGGTATTTGTGTAGTAGGTCGTTTGTAGTTAGGTATTCTGTTATTTGGTCGTATACTACATACTCTGAGGCCTTGGACAGTCCAGGAAGAATGCAAATAGTTTAATAATTAGAGGGTATTGCAGCAACGTCCTGTTTAGGTAGTGACTTAACTAGTCCCTGTTTCTAGGCCTCGATGAAAACACTTGAGGTTAAGGAGTGGTTGACGATGTCTCTCACAGTGGGCAGTAGTGGGTCAATAATAAGCTTCAACATCTGCATTGCAATGCCATCGTGTTCAGTAGATGCTGATCTGATGCACGTGGTAGCTTCTCTTGGTGGTACTGCTAGTAACATGATTTAGGTAGACTTTTTCGTGGCTACAGTCGTTTACCCCCATGAAATAATCAATGAGTGTCTGTTTTGTTTGCGGTTCAGTAGTGACTGTAGTAATGTCAAGCATCGGTTCAGTTCTCCGGTTGGGACAACGACATCAGCTTCAGTTATTACATTGCCTGTACCACGACCATGCTGTTTTTTTATATAGGACAGCCGGTCTATTTATGTTCTTGGTTAATGTATGGGCATACCTGAGCTTTGCATTTCTCACAGCTTGACAACTCTGTTCCGCTACAGCTTGTAAGTAATATGATTTTCAGGCCTGGGGCGCAGATTTTTGCCCGATGTGTAGCGTCTTGTTTTAGTTCTTTCCGGTCTTTACAGGGAAATATTTGTTATATACACTCCTGGAAATGGAAAAAAGAACACATTGACACTTGTGTGTCAGACCCACCATACTTGCTCCGGACACTGCGAGAGGGCTGTACAAGCAATGATCACACGCACGGCACAGCGGACACACCAGGAACCGCGGTGTTGGCCGTCGAATGGCGCTAGCTGCGCAGCATTTGTGCACCGCCGCCGTCAGTGTCAGCCAGTTTGCCGTGGCATACGGAGCTCCATCGCAGTCTTTAACACTGGTAGCATGCCGCGACAGCGTGGACGTGAACCGTATGTGCAGTTGACGGACTTTGAGCGAGGGCGTATAGTGGGCATGCGGGAGGCCGGGTGGACGTACCGCCGAATTGCTCAAGACGTGGGGCGTGAGGTCTCCACAGTACATCGATGTTGTCGCCAGTGTTCGGCGGAAGGTGCACTTGCCTGTCGACCTGGGACCGGACCGCAGCGACGCACGGATGCACGCCAAGACCGTAGGATCCTACGCAGTGCCGTAGGGGACCGCACCGCCACTTCCCAGCACATTAGGGACACTGTTGCTCCTGGGGTATCGGCGAGGACCATTCGCAACTGTCTCCATGAAACTGGGCTACGGTCCCGCACACCGTTAGGCCGTCTTCCGCTCACGCCCCAACATCGTGCAGCCCGCCTCCAGTGGTGTCGCGACAGGCGTGAATGGAGGGACGAATGGAGACGTGTCGTCTTCAGCGATGAGAGTCGCTTCTGTCTTGGTGCCAATGATGGTCGTATGCGTGTTTGGCGCCGTGCAGGTGAGCGCCACAATCAGGACTGCATACGACCGAGGCACACAGGGCCAACACCCGGCATCATGGTGTGGGGAGCGATCTCCTACACTGGCCGTACATCACTGGTGATCGTCGAGGGGACACTGAATAGTGCACGGTACATCCAAACCGTCATCGAACCCATCGTTCTACCATTCCTAGACCGGCAAGGGAACTTGCTGTTCCAACAGGACAATGCACGTCCGCATGTATCCCGTGCCACCCAACGTGCTCTAGAAGGTGTAAGTCAACTATCCTGGCCAGCAAGATCTCCGGATCTGTCCCCCATTGAGCATGTTTGGGACTGGATGAAGCGTCGTCTCACGCGGTCTGCACGTCCAGCACGAACGCTGGTCCAACTGAGGCGCCAGGTGGAAATGGCATGGCAAGCCGTTCCACAGGACTACATCCAGCATCTCTACGATGGTCTACATGGGCGAATAGCAGCCTGCATTGCTGCGAATGGTGGATATACACTGTACTAGTGCCGACATTGTGCATGCTCTGTTGCCTGTGTCTATGTGCCTGTGGTTCTGTCAGTGTGATCATGTGATGTATCTGACCCCAGGAATGTGTCAATAAAGTTTCCCCTTCCTGGGACAATGAATTCACGGAGTTCTTATTTCAATTTCCAGGAGTGTACTTGAGTAACTTCGTTAGTACATCCATGACGTTTTTGGTTTATGTACGAAAATGGAATAGAAGACGTCCCCCAAACTATTTCTTGCACCTCAGTCGCAAGTTGAGATAAATCGATGCCTTTGTACTTATGTGGATGATCTTAAACACTTTTGCTTATTTAGATGACTCTGAGTAAGGAAAAATGTAAGGTCATCCACTTGCCACTTTTCGCACCATACAGATATTGTGTTTAAGGTAGTTTTGATTTTATGATGACTTTACTGGACGGAAAAGGACAGAATCACCCGAAAACAATTTAAGATGATTGCTCACGTTGTTTCCTAAATCATTTATGTAGATTAGGAACAGCAGAAGGCACATAACATTTTCTTGGGAGACACCAGATATCAGTTCTGCTTCAGTCGATGACTTTCCGCCGATTACTAAGTACGTTGACCTTTCGGACAGGAAATCACGAATGCAGATTATTCGAAACTATTTACTGCGTTATCGACTGTTACTGCTTCGTAATGACCAGTGTTCGATACATTCTCATCGGATGATGTGGCCATCAGCTTACCCAGTCGGCTATGCCAAAACTCTAAGTTTTGGGACATAGGATTAGCTGGAACAGGAAATAAATCAATAGTGGATGTGAAAAGCATACAAAAGGACGAGGCCAAGTATGGCAAAGAATAATAATCAAATATCTACCCTGTTATTCCAGAATAGCTTATGCTGAATACCCAAAAATTAGAAAATGTCAAGCGGTGTACACAATAACTACCTAACGCACACCGAACCGTTGGCAGCGGCTGCACTGAGCGAGTCTTTTAGTGTCATTGTACGAAGCGTTAGTAGTATGCATGTAGTTAAAGCAAATGATTAGTCATCTTGCCCCGATCATTAACGTGCCCTGGTCTCCTCTATTATAAAGTCATACTAGAAAGGTTTATGGTATTCGTATGCAAAAGAAGTGACAGACGTCGTATTCAGTCATGATTTAGCCTCAGATGTATAAATGTTTATCAAGTTGCTCTAGCGATTGACAGACACGTTGTGATTCATTTCGGGGCCAAGGAATTGCGACATACCTGGCACAGTTCGGACGCCGCATCTGAAGGCGGAGGCCTAGCCACGAGTACGAATATTAGTCATATTTTAATAGAGCTTCGAATATTTGCGATCAAATAAAGCAGAAAGCTAACATTCGATCGGAATTTAAAAAATTAGTTGTGATAGGTAGCAACCAAGTGAGTATCAAACCTAGTATGCGGAATCTATTCGTCCAGATACACAGCTTTGCACTTTCCGAAAAATGTCGGCCATACAATCCCGAAGGTAGCAAGGCCTGGTAATTGCAATAACTGTTATACAGTCTGCTTAAAGGATTTTGCATCCAAGTTATTGACAAGAACAGTGTATAGAAAAATGGGGAAAAATTAGGATCTGTTAGACGTCGATCAGTTTGGCTTTCGGAAAGGTAAAGGCACCAGAGAGTAAGTTCAGATGTTGCGACTGATAATGGAAGCAAGACTTTAAAAAAATCTTTGTACATTCTTTCACCGGTACGACAAAAATGTTCGACAAAGTAAAACGGTGCAATATGTTAGAAATTATGCGAAAAATAGCAGTAATCTGTAAAGAAGTTGGCCGGCCGCTGTGACCGAGCGGTTCTAGGCGCTTCAGTCCGGAACCGCGCTACTGCTACGAACCCAGGTTCGAATCCTGCCTCGGGCATGGATGTGTGTGATGTCCTTAGGTTAGTTAAGTTTAAGTAGTTCTAAGTCTATGGGACTGATGACTTCCGATGTTAAGTCACAGAGTGCTCAGATCCATTTGAACCATTTTTTGTAGAGAAGTTGGACAATGCATGGTATTTACGAGAACCGAGATGGAACAATGAGAGTTGAAGATGAAGAACAGAGTGTTAAGACTACAAAGACCGTAATACAAAAGTGCAGTCTTTCGCCGCTAACATTCAGTCTATACATAGATAATGGAATGACAGTAACGAAAGAAAGGTTCAAGTGTGGAATTAAATTTTTGGCTGATAGGATATCAATGATAGTATTCGCTGATAGTAGTGCTAATCTTTATCAAAGTAAAGAAGAATTACAGGACGTGTTCAACTGGATGAAGAAGCTAATAAGTTCAGAAAAATGGATTGAGTGTAAACCGAATGAAAACGAATATAATTTGGAGTACATATTTCTGACGTACTGTCGGTCGAAACAGCTGCAAGGCAGAAAATAGTATTTGTTTTGGTCTATAGACGCAATTTTAATTTATTGGCAGCCAGTTTTGGTATACAGTACAGTCCTTGTCAGTATTTGACACAACTACTTGGGAAGTGAGCGTGATGACTGCACGGCAATGAGTGGGCTTTGGATGGTACTCAGTACAGAAACCGGTAGCCAGTGTGCAAATTACCACAGACGAACAGGGAATTCCTGGCGAAAATCTGTCTGCTGTTGTCAAACATTGGCCTTGATCTGAGCAAAAAATTTCTTAGAATGTACGTTTAGAGCCCAGAATTATACGTTGTATGGTGAGAAGCCGAAAAGAAAATCGAAGCATTTGAGATGTGATTCTACAAAGAACGTTGAAAATTAGGTAGACTGATAAGGAAAGAGAAAATTCTCTGCAGAATCGGCAGCGCCAGAAACATATAGGACACTGACAAGAAGAAAACAGGATGAAAACCATGTATTAAGACATCAGGGAATAACTTCCAAGGGCGTCTACTAGAGCGAGCTGTAGAGAGTAAAAACTATATGTGAAGACAGAGAATTGAGTCAAGCCAACAAGGACGTAGGGTGCAAGTGCTACTCTGTGATGAAGAGGTTAGTGCAGGAGAGGAATACGTGCCGGGATGCATCAAACCAATCAGAAGAATGATGACAAAAAATAAAAAAAAAAGAGAGCAGAGGGCGCCAGTCAATCCACGCCTGCTCTTCCATTAGCGAAATGAGTAGTATTTTTCTCTAGCAAAAATTTTACAAAATCTCATTGGTGGCTGCTCTCAACAGCTGTGGCCATCCGCAAGAGACAGAAGCAGAAGAGAGAGAGAGAGAGAGAGAGAGAGAGAGAGAGAGAGAGATTGAGAGAAAGAGAGGACAGGGGGGGCGGGGCTAGTGTGATCGAGAACGTCTGCTTTGTATTCTACTGACAGCGCACAGCAGCTACAACAGATAATTCAGGCCGAGATGCTGCGGTACACTGCCACGTCGTGAATATTTTAAAAAGAAGTCTCCCTGCGGACTGGGGATGGCTTGGTGTGAAGGTCGCGGGGCCAGGCTAATCCCTGAGCCATTAGGGGGTTCCTTATCCTCTTCTCTCCCAGTCCTGGATTTCGCGTCGCCTCACTGTCCTAGATAGTTCAAGGCGCGCTTTAAGTTGTCTACAAAGCAAGAAGCTCAACTTCAGGCAGACCCAAGCGCATGTTGTAAGAAGCGTATTGCGGGTTGCCCAGCAGTCAGGATTCACAACTCCGTTTTACGTTTTACCAGTTACGTACAGCTATAAAATCTATTTTTAAGATTTCGTTCTTATCCTAGTCAACGAAGATAAAAAAGTCGAATCAGGAAAAAAAAAACAGTGTAGTCCCAAATTTTTGTGCAGCTGTAGAAGGGAGTTTCATGAACAACATATTAAAAATCGCACCGTGCGATGGAGATTTTGGAACTAGAGGGAGATTTGAAGGTCAATTCTAATGTTTTTCTTGAACGACTCTAAAAACGTAGATTCTGCCGAAAATATTTTGCAATATGAAATTAATCTACATTTCATTTCCTACGAAAAGTTCTTGATCATTTTTGCTCTTTGACTAAAAGTTTTCACATTGCAGGGGATGGAAAAATCGCAGATTTTTAAAAATAGTATTTGATGATTATAATGTTTATTCTTGAATGAAATGGATTAAGAACAAATACCAAACGTGTGGACTATGTGTAAGAGCAGTGGAGCTGTATTAAGGGGTAAATTGTGTTCTGTTTGTGTAGCAGACTAGAGGAGGTGGGGGCGGAGGGTAGAAATTCAAAGGAATGTAGGTAGCCGGTTTGCGGTCATACGCCGGCCGGAGTGGCCGTACGGTTCTAGGCGCTACAGTCTGGAAACGAGCGACTGCTACGGTTGCAGGTTCTAATCCTGCCTCGGGCATGGATGTGTGTGATGTCCTTAGGTTAGTTAAGTTTAATTAGTTCTAAGTTCTAGGCGACTGATGACCTCAGAAGTTAAGTCGCATAGTGCTCAGAGCCATTTGAACCATTTTTTTGCGGTTATACAGTTCCCTCATCTATAGAAACTGAAGGGCGAGCAGGTGAATGCCCACTCTATCCCCTACGTCACAAGACGTAGCTACAGGGATTTCATAAAGCTATACCGACATACTGTACCGCGCCTTTTGAATCACTGGCGACGTAGTGTGTTGATATGCCTGAGGGTGTTTGTTTTCCGTAAAGTGCGTTGACATTACATGGCTTACAGATATGATTTACTGAGAATACTAACGCAAGAAACAGATACGGACGGAATTTTTGTAAATCTTTTCTCACTACTTTATACTGCCAGAGCGGAAACTGATTCTTAGACATCCTGTACGGCAACTGTAGCTTTCTTCGGCAAACGGCAGTTTCCCCCACCACGAGCGCCACTTGCTTTTCAGTTCACAGACGGACTGTAACTCGCCACTCCTGACCAAGGACAGTCTACTAGTATCAAACATAGGTTTTAGTTTGAGAAATAAATTTCTCAGAATGTACATTTGGAGCACAGTGTTGCGTGGCAGTGAATAATGGACATTGTGAAAACCGGAACAGAAGAGAATGGAAGATACAGAAGATCGTTGAAAACTAGCTGAAACGATGATATAAAGAATGAGGTTCTCCGCAGAATCGGTGAAGAAAGGAACATAACGAAAACACTGACAACAGAAAGCGACAGGGCATGTGTTTCGACATCAGGGAATAGCCTCTGTGGTACTGGGGGAAGTTGTAGAGGGTAAAAACTGTAGAGCACGATAAAGATTTGAATACATCGAATAAATAACTGAGGACGTAGCACGGATGTGTTACTCTGAGATGAGGAGATTACCGCGATAGAGGAATTCGTGGCGAGACTCATCAAAAATTCCTCTGCAGCATTTTCTGACCAGTTCTCTTATGTGAGTAGATGAAATATGTTCTCTGGGCTCGTGTTTATACAGTGGAGTTATTTCCATCCAGTTCATTGAATGAGTATTTATTTGCAGATACTAAGTGAGCCGTTATATAAAAATGTTCACGAGGTGGACCTATCAGCTGGCTACCCCACTGAAAGCCTGTCCAAAGTGTAACGAGCCGTGAATATGTATTCGACAATGTCGACTTCATTGTCTTCCTCGACCTAATTTCCCCTGCATTTCTACCTTCCACCCCGGCCCCCTCCACCCTGATACACCGGAGAATACCATTTATCCTTCAATACAGCTCTGCTGCACTTTGACGTGGCACACATTTAATATTACTTCTTAACTCGTTTCATGTAACAATAAACATTAAATTTATACCATTAAACGCCACCCGGCCCACACCACCCCCCGACCCCCCGCTCACACCCAGCTTGTCAAGGTTTTTAGTATGTTGCTCAAAATACTCCGTACTACCAGTGGACAAAAATTTGGGACTATATGAGTGTTTCTCTTAATTGTCCTTCGTTCACTAGACTACTGTATAACTTAACTAGAAGACATATTAACATTAACAGCATAATCTGTAATAATAATTTTTATTGCTTTTAATTATAAACCAAGTCAGTCTTGCAGTTCAGATTGTTTACAGTAGTTTCTCATTTTCTTATTCGATAATGGCCATGTTACGTCACGATATGTGATAATTACACAATCATGTAGGCGTTACTTGTAGCCCAAGCTCTTTGCATTTTCTCTGACTATCCTCTTTAGTTCCCTGTTCAGTTTTTATTCACCAGGGAAGCCTTTAAAGTGATCGATCACTGAACTAAATTTTATTGTCGCTGAGATGTCTCTTTGATTTACACCAGACCACTCAAGATTCTTTCTCATCTATCTGAATATTAAAAATATATTTTGTCAGCTTCTTATCATTTGTTCCAAACATATGCCCACAAAATTTTATTCTTCTTTTTCCTAGCTGACTCGATTAACCTATCGTTTTCCTGATAAAGTTCTTCGCTTCCTCGTGATATCGTCCATCCACGACCTTTGGACCTGTTACCTCGCCGAGTACTTTTTCTCGAAATTCTCGCCAATTCTCAGTTCCGACGTTACTGTCATTCGGAGGCGTTAACCTGTATGAACTCGGTTTTAATCACAGTTTTGTAGCGTCTTAGTTTAAGATTCATGATAGCAGTCGCTAACCGCCTTAATGAATTTAATGAAAAACATAGTGGAAAAACACGAATGACTGTAAGCTAAAACTCCTTCGTTTAGCAGTTTTATGTGTAAAACCTACTGTTTTTCCAGAATGTCTTTCACCAAATGTCTTAGTTTAGCTCGTCTTGAGATGGCTTTGCTGTTGTATAAGGCACGTTTCCCACTACGAAAACAAATAGCGATCTTTCGCGTTCGGTGTTGATCGGACCGTTTTCGCTAGTTTTCAGTTGCAAGATTTCCCCGGCGATTACTTTTCTCCAGGTACCGAGGGGTAGCTTTAATAGTTATCGGATATTTGGTTATTTCAAAGGCAATCTGGATTAGGCTTTTTTTGGTTTTTATTTTTGTACCAATTATGACACAAACACTTCTCTCTTTTCAGATGTCGCAGGTGTTGTTGTGAGAGAGGTGTAATTTGGCATAAATGATGTAGACAACAGGATAGTGACTAACATTAGCACATGGCTTCCAGAGAACTGATTAACGCTTAACCACGAAAAAACGCAATGAGTACAGATCCTGACATAGAACACTTCTAGAATCGAAATGTTATTGCTTCGAGGTGCTCAGTCAAGTCTATCATCGTATATTCTTAGGTTTGATGGTAGAAAGAAGGCTTTCTTGGTTTTATCACGTTCAGGATCTTGTGTATAAATAAAATACTGTTTTTTTTCACTACAAGAGTGATATCCGCCGTCTCGTGCACTAAAAAGCGAACATTCATTTCCCTTACTTACGTTCATTCTGTTATTTTTTTATGGTATTATATTCTGGAGCAACTCTGTGCACCCACCATGGATATTCTTAGCTCAGAAAAGAGTGGTTAGAATGATTTGCGGTGTCAGTTTGCAAACGTTGTGTAGGCCGTTATTCAGGTGTCTCGGAATGCTAATTCTACCATCCCTTTAATATTTTCCGTCACGGGATCCGCTTTTGACAATACTCTCTCATTCGGAAGATACTGCAACATTCACTCAGTTTACACACTAGACACTTCTGTAACATCTAAATCTACATTGTATCCTGCAAACCACTGTGAAGAGCGTGGATGAGGGTACGTTCAATTCCACCAGTTATTAGGGATTTTCCTGTTCCACTCCCGTATGGAGAGCGGGAAGAACGATTGTTTAAATGCCTCTGTACGTGCTGTAATTAACCCAGTCCCGCCCTCACGGTCCCTATGGTAGCGGTGTGTAGGCAGCTGTAGTATATTCCTAGATTCATCATTTAGAGCCGGTTCTTGAAACTTTGTTAGTAAACTTTCTCGGATTGTTTCCGTCCATCTTCATAAGTCCGTCAGTTCAGTTCTTTCATAATTTCTGTGACACTCTTACGCAGGTCAAACAGATCTGTGACCATTCATGCTGTCCTTATGTGTATGCGTCCGATATCCCTTCTTAGTCCTATTTAGTACTGGTCCCAAACACTTGAGCAACATTCTAGGAAGGGTTGCAGGAGTGATTTGTAAGCAATCTCCTTTGTTGACTGATTGTATTGTCCTAGTATTCTGCCAACAAACAGACGTCTGTTACCAGCTTTACCCGCGAATAAGCTTGTGTGACCGTTTCGTTTAATGTCTTTACTAAGGGTTACATGCAAGCAACTTCATGAGTTTACAGATACAACTGAGACTCATCGATATTACATTCATAAGACATTGCGTCTTTCCGTTTTGTGAAGGATACAACTTTACATTACTGGACGTTTAAAGAAAGTTTCTAGTCACTGCACCAATTTGAAATCTTATCAAGGTCTGACTGAATATATGTAAAGACTCGTTCCGACTGTACTTCGTTGTGGATAACTACATCATGTCTGAAAAGTTTGTGGTTACTATTAATGTTGTCCGCAAGCTCATTAATATACAACGAAGAGCAAGCGACCACACACAATTCCCTGGCTACACCAGACGTTACTTCTACATCTTGTAACAATAATGTACCTATAATAATTTTTTTTCTTTATGCATTTAGATAAATGTTTCTGTCTGAATTTATGTAAAATAATGTAAATATTATTTTGGATTTTTTTCCTTTTCGCGTCGTGTTAAAGAAACTGTACGCAACTTTTGAAATGATTGTCATTACTTATGTTAGATTTTAAGCAATCTGATAACCAAAGGAAAGTGTATTTAATGTTAAAACTATTGTATGATGTGAAAATTGTAATTTAAACACTTGGTCCATACGTAGATAATGCATTAGAATATGTGTAGTAGAAAACCTGTGGTGAATACCCTACCTGTAGGGGCGCGGGAAAAGGTGGATGCAGGCGAGCGCGGGAAAACGCACACTGGCGCGGTTCGGCACAACGGGCTCAGTAAGTCAGTCGGAGTTGAGCATCGGTCAGAGGAACATGTACTGTTCCGAGGAGGCTATCTAGGAAAAGTGGATTCCATTGAGCCTCGGATGGGCCGATTCCGACGACTACTTGGCATGGCTATATTCTCAGGCACAAAACTGGAAAGATTACGACGCTAAGAAGAATGAAAGTGCCGAGACTGTGAGAGCCTTAGCCGTGCTTGTATGTGTGCTGTGCTGCCCGCTATCTCGCTGCCTGCCATCCGCCGCGACGACGTGCACAGGTCAAACTTTTATTTCATCTTCAGAATTGTATCTGTGTGGACCAGTGTCGAAAATGTTTTGACTGTTCAATAATAACGTGACTTTTACCAGAATTGCCTTAGCCATCACTTATCCTTATCATTGACCTAGACAGGGTCCTTACCACATATTGTGCAACCCGAGTATCCCGAATTGAAAGTTTACAGTTATTACTAAACTATCTGCAGACCAATTTAAGCTATAAAGCAGTTTGAAAGTTAGGAGTGCCAATGTAAATGTTAGTAAAGAACAACAGTGTGATTAAATAGAAAGATAGATTTTGAATGGAGCTAGCAATGTTATTTAATTAATCTGAGACTGAAAGAATGATAACTAATCGATTCAGTAAAACTAAGACAAAAGATTATTTCTTCACAGATTGATAACTTTGAGTGTTAATTTACCTTCAGGACTTACTAGTTGCAGTATAACGACCATAACAGTTTCAGGCCCCCCCCCCTTTTCTTGCCCATTCTTGCACATTTTGAAGTGTACTGATCAGAATTGAACAGTAAAATCAATTTCTATATTAAACCTAAGTGTATTAGTGTTTTTTTCCAAATTTAATAGTGACATTGTATGTGTGTTTTCAAAATTGCTGATTCTAGGGTAAGCTATGCCCGATTTCAGTCTGATCAATATACAAAGTGCAACTCGTAGTAATCATTGCTGTGTGGTGTTGTGTAATTTTAGCTCATCCAAATTAGTACAAAAGAAGAAAGCTTTAGTTCAGTGGATTTTTCCTATGCCAAACCTAGCCATATTACGCAACAGTACTACGTGTTGTTATGCTTGTACATGCACACACTTGTACAAGGAAAAACTCATTCAATGCCTAATTAGGCTGGCGACCGTATTATTTTTCATTGGTAGTATCTACTGTGTGTACTTCTTGTCCATGCGAACGCATAATTGTACTTTACATTTGCTTGACGCATCACTGTAGTTACTGACTGAATATAAGTCCGAATTGCTTCCATTAGGTACACGCGGTCAACTTATGTACTAAATCCTTGTTTACAAGGTGAAGCCCGTGAACTTATTACAGTACAGGCTTTATTGAGCTAACGCACGTCCGACAGGGCGGTAGTGTTACAAGTGGCTTCCCGGTGACAGGACATCCAGTTGTTGTCGGTTATAAACTAACGTAAAGACCGAACAGTGGATGTTCAGTGGCACGAACAGTAATAAAGTTTAGCAAAGTAAACTGCAGTGTGAGTCAAGTATAATGATAGTGTAATTGGCATTTAATATGGACAGGAACGGGGACAGGATAGATGTGCCAAGCGAAATGGAGAATGCGGCTAGTAGTAGCAGGAGTTTACGCGGCCAGATAACAGATGGCGTTAGCGAAAGACAATTGGCGTACATACAGTACCATGAACACGTCAACGAACAGATTGAAATGTCGCGATCGCCTCGAACACAGCAAGGGACAAAACAGGAAGTAGAGGGTGACTTTGTAGATGATAGTGGGTACGTGAACGAATCCACTGACATATTTGATTCACCACAGATAAAGAAAGAACCGAAAGAAACTTTTGAAGTAGGATCGGAAAACACAAATTCCGTGGAACAAAACAGAGTAAAAATTTTAAGCATGAACGACTTATTTGAACAATTAACCAAACAAATTGCAGGGCAGAATGAGCAACTTCAAAAACAAGTCGGCAATCAGGTTGATCAGCTTAAAACACACGTTGATGAGCAGCTCAAAACGCAGGGCCATCAGCTCAAAACACAAAATGAGCAGCTCAAAACACATGTTGATGAGCAGCTCAAAACACAAAACGAGCAGCTAAAAACCCTAAGTGATCAGATTAAAGCACAGGTCAAAGATCAAGGAATTAGAATTAGTATACAAATAGAGCAGGTAGAACAAAAAGTGGGAAATTTAGGCTCTGTGGTAAATAATATGAAATATGAAATTGACACCATTAACAAAAATATGGAAACTATGCAGGAGGAAATTGGTAACATTAACAGTAGATTCGATGTTGAAATTCTCAACATCCAAGAGAAAGTAGAACCTCTGGTTGAAACTAAGGTAGACGAGAAAGTTTTCGGTCTTAATACTGAGATCGTAAACGAATGTCAATACGGAATATCTCAGTTGAAAAAGGTAGTTGTAGACACTGAAAAAGAATTAGGTGAAAAAGTAACCGGATGTGTTCAAAATTGTACGAAAATTCAAGGCAAAATTTTCGATCTGGAAAGCAAAATTAAAGATAGGCCTGGTGTTGTCTGTAATGGCGCACCAATTACGAAGCTATTAGAAGGCGAGGAACGTTTCGATCCAGCCAAGAAACATAACGGTTGGCATCCGTTAGACTTTATCAAAAATTGCGAGAGAGTATTTCCTGAGCACTTGTCTGATCAGGAAAAGATAAATGTAGTAATTAGCGCCTTAGCAGGTGACGCTAAGCGCTGGGGAATAAATTTAAATACCGAACGAATGACGTTCGAGGAATTCAGGCAAAGATTTACAGAAGAATATTGGTCTGAACAAAAGCAGGACCATTTATGGCGCGAGTTTATCATGGCCAAACAGCATGATAACAGGGGCAGGAATTCTTTGAAAGATTTCTGCGAGTATTGGTACCGAAAATTGACGCATTTAAGAGGTAGAAGATCGGATTCAGAAATTATCTGGGAGCTATATAAAAAGCTTCCAGAAGATTCTAAGAGGTATGTAGGAAGCAACCATCGTAGCTTCCAAGCATTTCTAGAAAGGGTCGAAGACGAAGACCATTGGCGCGAAAGTCGTGCCAATTATCAAAATTTTGGCAACCGTAATACCCGACACAATGACGAAAGAAATGACGGCGATGGATTTCGCGTCAATATAATACAGAGAGGAAGAGGCAGAGGAAGAGGCATAGGAAGTTATCCAGGTCGCGGTAGAGAGTACACCGCGCAAAACAATAACGACGCGGGAAACTAATTTCCGCGAACGTTGCGGGCCAAACGGAAGCGGACAATACATACCGGCCCCGATTTAAGAAAAAATACCGGACCGACCGCAATGTAATGAGACAGGTTAGAGACAGGCGTGAAGCAACGCAATGTGTTGTGGAGAGACAAGCGTCAGGTGCGAGCCAGCATGAGTCATATCGGCCGCACAGAATACTCCAGGTGAACGGGCGAGTGGAGCATCAGAGGGCAACGGCCCAGCCTAGCGGAACATCTGTTCAGAGAGAAGCCGCTAGCAATACGGCAGCAGTAGGTACGAACGTAGCCGTAAGAGATAATGAAAATTTCTCGAGTGATGATTCCGTGGCAAAGGAAAGAATAGATGAGACTGTGAGTACACAGAGAGGTGCGGTTAGCAGTGTTCGCAATGTGGTAAAGGGCGATAATGAATTAGCAGAAGTAACTGATTGGCGTGTGCAGATCGACGATCTGTACAAGGGCCTAAAGCAATGTGAGTGGGAGGATTGTAAGAAGGAGTATGAGGCGAAGAAATTAGTTAATAGAAAGGGAAATGATAGGGGCGTCAATAAAGTGACGTGGCCCAAATTTGAAGAGGGTAGAATAAATAGCGCCGCGAAAAGTACGCGTGCTGCCGATAAGAGGAACGTTAATGATAGGAAGGATTTGGAGGATGAAATCCTCAGCATTGACGAAGAAATAACTTCTGCTAACAATCCGCCAATAGTGCAAGCTGCTACCGAGAGGCACCGTGGAGAAGGGGCAGATGATTACCTTAAAGTAATTAAAGTCCACGAGGATTACACTGAATATGAAGTCACAGTAGAGGTAAATAAAGCTGATGATGAGGCCGTTTCGCCAAAAGAGGAGATTGAATTAAAGTCCAAGCCTGACGACAATACCAAGGAAGAACTTAGTGCCTGTCTCAGAAAAGCTTTTATGTTAGAACCTGATAGCGGTCCGGAATGGTCGGATTCCGACGATAGTTCAGATGAAGAAAGATACGCAAATACAGACAAAATTGAATATACTAACTTTCCCTATTGTGCAAAAGTAGCGTACTTAAGCGAATCTGAAGTGGAGGAAGAGAGTAGTGATGACTCTAGTGAAGATGTATTTTTAGGTGTAAAAGAGAGTGAATATACTTTTACAGAAAGAGGATATGAAAAAATCAGTGAAATCAAAGGGGATGCAGTTAAGTACGATATTGTACCTAACGATGACGAGGTATCAAAACAGAATCCAGATGTTGTGACTGAACAAAGAAAGAAAGAACCACCGGACGACTCAGAGTTTATTTCACAAAGGGTTCAGGTAATTAATGACTTTGGACTCCCGGAACCAAAGAAACCGCCTGATATATGTGAAGTGAATGTTAAAAGCATATCTTGGGACGATGTTATCGTCGACCCGGATTTGCTCAAGGAAGACCACGATAATGAAAAACATTCGACGGTTAAACAAACAATAATACCAGTTGAAATTTATAACATGAAATTGCAGGTACTTCTTGATACTGGGTCTCAGATAAGTGCAATTTCCCAATCGTTTTTCGAACACATTTGTGATAAGCCTGGGCTAGTAATTATGTCAGTAACAGGTGTAAAAATTGTTGGGGCTACTGGCAAGGCTAGCAAGCTGGTAAAGAACCAGATTTTGGTTGAATTTAGTATAAAAGGACAAAAACTTTGAACACGATTTTTTGGTTGTGCCAGACCTGAGTGCTGAAATGATTTTGGGGATAGATTGGTTGGATAAAGAAAAGGTTATTATTGATTGTAGCCAGGGAGTGATCAAAATTAATAGTACATTTAGGAATTTGGAATTAAATTTTGAGGGAACTGGGAAAGTGTTTGATTCAGAAATTGATTCTTTGTTGTTGGAGATTGACCAAGGGAATGATGGGTTGACGAACAAGTACGAGATGTACCATGTCCAGAAGTTATTAAATGAGAGTGACAAGCAGGGGCATGAATTTAAGGGGATGGTGGAAAATTTAGAGAGAATATCTCCCGAACAGAAAGCAGAGTTGCTTGAAATTTTAGATAATAACAGCCCCGTATTTTCGGACAAACCTGGCCTAGTTAAGAATTTTGAATACCAGATTGAGACAATAGAGCATAAACCTTTCTTCGTAAGACCGTTTTCGATACCCATATCAAAGAGGCAGGCTGTTCAATTGGAAATAGATAAGATGATAGAGTGGGGGGTAATCGAACGAATTAACAGCGAGTATAATAGTCCCCTTATCATAGTTAACAAAAGGGATGGGGGAGTGAGAGTAGTTATCGACGCTAGGACTTTAAACAAAATTGTAAAGAAGGAAATAGATAGGCCTGAGAATCTGGACGAAATGCTCCAAAAATTTTATAACGTAAAATATTTAACCAGTCTGGATATGACCGCCGGATACTGGCAAATCCCGTTGAGTAAAGAATCCCGTAAATATACCGCTTTTCTGTTCGCCGGGAAATGCTATCAGTATAAAGTAGTGCCATTTGGGCTTAGCACATCTGTGGCAGTATTTATTAGGGCACTGGACTTTGTGTTAGGTAGAGAACTGAGTTCCCGGTTAACCATTTATGTAGACGATTTACTGATTGCTACAGAAACATGGCAGGAGCGTTGCGAGTTATTACAAAAAGTTTTTGTTGCTCTACAAGCAGGGGGCATGACACTTAAATGGAAGAAGTGTGAATTTGTGAAATCGGAAATAAAATTTCTGGGGCACATTATCACTACAAACGGTATTGGCAAGGATCCGGAAAAGTTAAGTGCAATATCGGGATGTCCAGCTCCTAGAAATAGAAAACAGTTGAAAGCCTTTCTAGGTTTGTGTGGATTCTATAGAAAATTCGTCAAGGGCCAAGTTTTTAATAGTCCTCATTTGAATAATTTACTTAAGAAAAATAGTGCTTTTGTGTGGACTGAAGAATGCATGAGAGATTTTGAAAACTTAAAAAGGGAACTTTTGAATGACAATATTTTGCATCACCCCATACTGTCAAAAACCTTTCCATATGAGTACTGACAGCAGTGCTTATGGAATTGGCATAGAAGTGTTCCAAGAAATTTGTGAGGGCAAAGAAATCGAACACCGGACTATTGCATTTGCCAGTAGAACCCTAACAAGATACGAGAGAAACAACACTATTTCGGAAAAGGAAGCTTTAGCCATTGTATGGGGGCTAAAGAAATTTAGAAATTATCTGTGGGGCCATAATCTCGTTATACATACCGACCACAAAGCTTTGACTTCTCTTAAAGAGTGCCGTTTACTTAATGGTAGGCTGACTCGTTGGGCTTTGTACCTGCAACAATTTGATTACGATATTTGCTATGTTAAAGGTACTGAGAATTATGTGGCAGATGCCTTATCTCGATTGCCTAATGGTATGAGTGAAGTGCCCAATGAAAATGGGGAAGAGGGTACTTTTCAGATAAGGTATATGAAAGAGATTTCAGGAAATAGGAAAATTGAGCAGATATGTAAAAATATGAGGTACCATCAGAATGAGGATTCAACCTGGAAATCAGTGAAGGTAAATTTTGACAGTGTGCAGTATCCTCAAATTAAGAAATATTACAAAATTTATAAAGGCATTTTATATAGGAGGAAAGATTTAGTTACTGAGGAATGGAGGGTATGTTGGCCAAACCAGTTTGATACTGATGTCATAGATTATTTTCATTTGGCATTGGGGCATAGTGGGCCGAAAAAATGTTTGGATAAACTGAATAATGTCGTAGTGATTACTGGTAGTGTAAGTAAGAAGGTAAAGGAACGGATTAAGTCATGTGATGTCTGTCAAAAGACCAAAGTACCGAACAAAACTAGTAGGGGACCGATGCAAAGTACATTGCCTGAAGACACCCTAGACTTATTATCGGTAGATTTATATGGTCCCCTCCCAAAGACTTCGGGAAATTGTGCATATGTTTTGGTGATTTTGGAAGTATTTTCTAAATTTGTGAAACTATACCCCTTGAAAAAAGCCACAGCAAAAGCTGTATTTAGTAGGATGGTCGAATACTTCAGGACCATCGGGAAACCCAAGGCAGTACTATCGGACAATGGACCCCAGTTCATATCCAAAATTTGGAAAGAGGGAATGGAGAAAAATGGTGTGGAGGTTAAATATGTTGCAGCCTACCATCCTGCAAGCAATCCGGTTGAAAGGTACATGCGCGAAGTCGGGAGATTGTGTAGAACATACTGCAGTCACAATCATAGAGCCTGGGGCAGATTCATATCGGATTTTGAGAATGTCATGAACACATTACATCATGAAACTACAGGGTTCCCACCGGAAGAAATTTTGTTAGACAGAAGTAGTAAAAGTTTAATTGAAGAAAAATTAGAGTTTCCACCTTGTACAAGTTTGGGATTGAATCAAAAGAAAGAATTGGTAATAAAAAGGGCAAAGCAAAAAGCCGAATCTAGATCTAGAAGACACGATAAAAATCTAAAAGTTTCTAAATTTAAAATTGGAGATTATGTTCTTCTAAAAACCCACGAAAAATCTAGTGAACTAAACCATGAGATTTCAAAATTTAAATATATCTATAATGGATCATATATAATACAGAACATTCCACACGAAAATGCTTACTACCTAATCTACCCAAAATCCAAAAGACCTTTAGGTGTAAGAAATATAGTGGATCTGAAACTGTATATTCCCAGAAACGAGTAATTGTGCTGTATCTTATGCTGAACCCAAATTGTTTCAAATGTAACTATTCTTTGTAAATGTCTGTATACCATTGAAAGTTTACTAATGTAGTTATGTGAGTTTCAGATTACCAATTGTACTGTAACTATAAAAATGTATGGAGGAAAGGACGGAAAGGAAAGGATAAATGCTTTCAGACAGATAACAGATGGAACTGTCAAAAATGAAAATGGGCAGTGTATGAACCAGAATATGAAGGACTGCCAAATACCAATGAGGGCAGATAAATAGTCGATGGAAAATTGTAAATGTGATCCAGAGGATGTGACAATATGAAGTGAAATGGACTGCCCAAATCCACATAATAGGCAGCAAATATGTGTAAATAATTTTCTGAAAATTTTGTGTGTGTGTTTTGTTTAATAAGTTAAGAAATGGACTGCTATTCAAAGCAAGCAGCGACAAATTATCTTATAGTGTATACGAAATATGCATTTGTTTTTGTAGTTAAATGTTTGCATTCCAGAATTTTAAATTATTTCTTTAAGAAATTTGGGGAAAAATGATTAAATTGCTATTTTAGTAATGTGAGAATTGGAAGTTGGACTGTGCAAAAGGCACTTAAGTAAATAACGAGAAATTGGTCTTAATATGTTAAAATAGTGTGAACCTATATACAGTGAGTGGAAGGAAATATGTAGTGTAAATCTTCTTGAACATTTACGTAAAGATTCAGAACCAGTGTATCATTGTTAAATTTAGTGTTCCCATAAAATTTAAAATTAAGAAAATTTTCTGGAAACAGGGGCATGTGTAACAATAATGTACCTATAATAATTTTTTTTCTTTATGCATTTAGATAAATGTTTCTGTCTGAATTTATGTAAAATAATGTAAATATTATTTTGGATTTTTTTTCCTTTTCGTGTCGTGTTAAAGAAACTGTACGCAACTTTTGAAATGAATGTCATTACTTATGTTAGATTTTAAGCAATCTGATAACCAAAGGAAAGTGTATTTAATGTTAAAACTATTGTATGATGTGAAAATTGTAATTTAAACACTTGGTCCATACGTAGATAATGCATTAGAATATGTGTAGTAGAAAACCTGTGGTGAATACCCTACCTGTAGGGGCGCGGGAAAAGGTGGATGCAGGCGAGCGCGGGAAAACGCACACTGGCGCGGTTCGGCACAACGGGCTCAGTAAGTCAGTCGGAGTTGAGCATCAGTCAGAGGAACATGTACTGTTCCGAGGAGGCTATCTAGGAAAAGTGGATTCCATTGAGCCTCGGATGGGCCGATTCCGACGACTACTTGGCATGGCTATATTCTCAGGCACAAAACTGGAAAGATTACGACGCTAAGAAGAATGAAAGTGCCGAGACTGTGAGAGCCTTAGCCGTGCTTGTATGTGTGCTGTGCTGCCCGCTATCTCGCTGCCTGCCATCCGCCGCGACGACGTGCACAGGTCAAACTTTTATTTCATCTTCAGAATTGTATCTGTGTGGACCAGTGTCGAAAATGTTTTGACTGTTCAATAATAACGTGACTTTTACCAGAATTGCCTTAGCCATCACTTATCCTTATCATTGACCTAGACAGGGTCCTTACCACATATTGTGCAACCCGAGTATCCCGAATTGAAAGTTTACAGTTATTACTAAATTATCTGCAGACCAATTTAAGCTATAAAGCAGTTTGAAAGTTAGGAGTGCCAATGTAAATGTTAGTAAAGAACAACAGTGTGATTAAATAGAAAGATAGATTTTGAATGGAGCTAGCAATGTTATTTAATTAATCTGAGACTGAAAGAATGATAACTAATCGATTCAGTAAAACTAAGACAAAAGATTATTTCTTCACAGATTGATAACTTTGAGTGTTAATTTACCTTCAGGACTTACTAGTTGCAGTATAACGACCATAACAGTTTCAGCCCCCCCCCCCTTTTCTTGCCCATTCTTGCACATTTTGAAGTGTACTGATCAGAATTGAACAGTAAAATTAATTTCTATATTAAACCTAAGTGTATTAGTGTTTTTTCCAAATTTAATAGTGACATTGTATGTGTGTTTTCAAAATTGCTGATTCTAGGGTAAGCTATGCCCGATTTCAGTCTGATCAATATACAAAGTGCAACTCGTAGTAATCATTGCTGTGTGGTGTTGTGTAATTTTAGCTCATCCAAATTAGTACAAAAGAAGAAAGCTTTAGTTCAGTGGATTTTTCCTATGCCAAACCTAACCATATTACGCAACAGTACTACGTGTTGTTATGCTTGTACATGCACACACTTGTACAAGGAAAAACTCATTCAATGCCTAATTAGGCTGGCGACCGTATTATTTTTCATTGGTAGTATCTACTGTGTGTACTTCTTGTCCATGCGAACGCATAATTGTACTTTACATTTGCTTGACGCATCACTGTAGTTACTGACTGAATATAAGTCCATCCAAGACAACATGTTGCGTCCTGCATACCAAGATAACCTCAATCCAGTCTCAGACTTCGTCTGGTACCCCATACGATCGTACTTTAGTAAGTAATGTTGTAAATACTGATTTGTGAGTTACTAATTATAACGGCATAACGCCTTTGTTTCATGACCGTCGTTCAATTACTCTGGTCACCAACGATGAGAAGCTTTATTTATATCATGTATGGATGTTTCCATGTTACGAAAGATTTTCACTATGTACGATCGGTAGTACTACCAATACCCATCACGAATATTTAATTATCTGAATATGGCTAGATTGTTAGCCGAAACAAGTAATCAATCCAAATAAACAAAATTTCATGTGCGATCTTGACTTCATGCAATTTCAGTCCTTCACACAAATAAAATATTTGCAACAGATTTCATATGAAGTATGTTTTCGAAATCAAGTACCTCATTGTGTTTGACCTCAGAATGTGTTTCAAGATTCTAAAACACATGGATTTCAAAGATATCGGATGGTAGTTTCGTGGATGACTTCTGATACCGTTCTTGTTGACAAGAGGTATCTGTGCTTTTTTTCAGCTACTGGGCACGGCTTTTCGCTCGATAGATGTACGATAGATTATAGTGAACAGAGGGGCTAATTCAGCTGCAAATAGGGTGTACAATCTGATTGGGGTTCCAAACCCAAGCCTTCATAGCTACGAGGGTTGCCCAGAAAGTAATGAACCGCATCGTTTTTCTTCAGCAATGCTTTATTAAACATAATGAGTATTACACACACGAATGAATGGTGTTCTATCTACACACCCTACTTTTCGACTTAACCTCCACCCCGTTCTATGGCCTCCCTAGCCGGCCGCGGTGGTCTAGCGGTTCTGGCGCTGCAGTCCGGAACCGCGGGACTACTACGGTCGCAGGTTCGAATCCTGCCTCGGGCATGGGTGTGTGTGATGTCCTTAGGTTAGTTAGGTTTAAGTAGTTCTAAGTTCTAGGGGACTTATGACCTAAGATGTTGAGTCCCATAGTGCTCAGAGTCATTTGAACCATTTTTTTATGGCCTTCCTTCAGCTCAAAACAAGGGCGTGTGTGCCCTGTCGGTACCAGTCCTTGTCCTGGTGGCGGAACCAGTGCTTCTCTGTGTGAATCACCTCCTTATTGTCCTCAAAATGTCTTCTACAAATGACATCCTTTAATGGCCCAAGCAAGTGGAAGTCCGAGGGGCTAGGTCAGGGCTGTAGTGTGGATGTCGTAACACTGTTCGACCCTGTTTTGCGGTTGGTTCATTGGTTCAGCAGTCCTCAGACTTGTGAGGGGCCTAATGTTATCGTGTTGCAGCAAAACATCTCCTGGGTTGCTGTGGCACCGAAGTCGCCGGAAGGGCATTTTGAGTTTTGTCAATGTGCTGACATATGCTTCTGAATTGATGGAACTGCCTCTTGGCATCACATCAATGAGAATCACAACTTCACAACTCCAGAACACACACCTTACCGGTGGGAGCAGTTGCTTTTAATTTTTTGTTCTGTGGGGAATAGGAATGACGCCATTCTCTCGACTGTCGTTTTGTTTCGGGCTCGAAATGGTGAACCCAGGTTTCATCACCTGTCACAATTCGGAACAAGAAGGCCTCCCCCTCAGCTTCAAAACGTTGCAACAAATCAAGACGAATGTTTTTCTGTGCGATCTGTGATCCACCGTTAGACACCACGGGGCTGAATTTGCACACACTTTTGAATATCCATGAGTGCGGATAATCACATCCACACTGCCTTGGCTGATTGACAGATGCAGCTCCTACCGCCGAGTCGTAATGCTCTGTCCTCGCGAACGACAACATCAGGTCACTGTAAAATGTCAGATGGGACAGCCGTGGATGGTCTCTCCGACCACTGCAAACTGAAAATCGTGGAGCTCCGCCGAACCGTCTTCTGATGACCTCACCATCCGCGCCCAGCAACTAACAGTAATTCTGTCAACAGCTGATACTCTTTAGACTTTGCACAAGCGTTTGTAAATATTCCCCACTGTTTCTTCCTCTGCAGTGAGAAATTCAATGACCGCACGTTGCTTGTAACGTACATCGCCTACAGACGCCATTTTAAAAATGTTCTGCAACTACGCCATTTGTCGGAAGTGACGGAAACTTGGCGCGCTCACACACGAGACTGAAGATAGTACTTACGTAACGTTTCGCATTCGTAGCATTAGTATCGGCTGAGAAAAAAAAAATGCAGCTCATTACTTTCTGGGCAACCCTTGTAAGTTGAAAGATTTCCTTGTGGCACATCAAGGATACTCCTATTCTATGCAGAAGTTCCTCGAAGCAGCTGACGACTTTTCTCTGTAATGTGTTATTTATACGTAAATTCTATGACAAGTATCTCATTTTCTATTGATTCTTTTCCTTATAAATCTTCTGATCAACATTAAGCAAACAGTGCACTGACTCTTTCCGTGGTGAACTAGATACGCCTAGGATGGTCCCAAAAACTAAAACAACAGAAAAGTAAAAGTATCTGCTCTGGAAGAGTGTATGTGTTCGTAGACAGAGCATGGTGAAAGCGTCAGCGAATTCAGGGCAGTTCATCTGGATACTTTTTCCAGACTTGGGTTTGGAACCCGTATCAGGTTCTACATCCAATTTGCGGCTGAGTTCGCCGCTCTGCTCTGTTAACTATAATATATCGTACATCCATCGAACGAAAAACCGTGCCAAGTAGCTGAAAGAAAGCACAGATTACTCTTGTCAACGAGGAGCGTACAGAAGTCATCCACGAAACTATCGTCCGATATCCTTGAAATCCATTTGTTGTAGAATATTAAAATACATTCTGAGCTCAAACATAATGAGGTACCTCGAACAGAAGACCACCTCCATGCCACCCAACACTGATTTCGGAAAATACTTCATAAGAGGACTTCGTTGAGCTGTCCGTTCCTGACCTGTTCTTTTTTTATTTTTATTTTATTCGAAAATTGTCTCCAAAGCGCAAGCGAAGAGAACCAGAGACAGCGTTTCATCCTGTATGATCCTCCGGGGGAAGCTCTCTTACGAATTTTGCTTACTAACGAGCTCACCTCCGAATCGTATCAGTACAGTGAATATCACTACTCTGTCTACCGAATCATGAGGGTTTTCTTATAATATAAGAAACTAATACCAGACCTTTGCATAGGTTTCCGGTATTCTTTTAAAGCCCCAGCTCTTTTCCATCCATGGTCTTCCTTTTTTGAGGTCAATTGATACTGTCTGAGTGGACGACCTGTTTTCTCCACCAGTCGCGTCTGCAGCTCTTTGGGTATGGACACCATCTGACTGCTGCTGTATTAGCCGGGTCTGTTCTATTTACTTTGTTATGAAAAGCAATCAGACCAGCTCTCCAGTTATCAAGCGTCACTATAGCCTCACAGATCTCCATGGCTGCACGGAGGTCTTTGCGGAGCTGCGTGTTCAAAAATGTGGGCTGTATATTTTGCTCCTAAACACTTGGGCCCGCACGAGCATTGTACTCTGTCTTAGATCTGCCACAGATCACCACCTATCCTGCTTTACAGATTGAGGAAGCCTCCGATATCCATATTCTGTGATGGCGCGTGACGTCCAACACTTTTGTTGCCCACTCGTAGATTTACCGCCGTTCACCCAGTTTCCAAAGGTGACAGCGACACTAGCACTTTCCGCTTATCACTGTATTCGTAAAGTTTCTGAGTCTTGTCGGCGTTAATAAATTATGTTCATTTTTTTATGGTCTTTCACCGCTCAGAATTTCGGATATCAAACCATGTGAAGCGTGCTCCAGCAAGTGGTTTTAAATACATCACGCCACAGGCTCTACATTTCAAACCATTCAAGCATTTTAATTCTCACTTTTCATCCCACAAAATTTACATTATTAGCAAATAACAACCGATCGCAACGAAACTAATGTTTGTACTCTAGTTCCGTTAGAAGTATATGACCCTCTAGCCTCCCATTACATCTTCAAACATGGAATGTATTGTAGAAGCATGACGGACGACGACTAGTCGGTTACAAACCAACCGCAGCTGTTTACGCTTTATGCACTTCCATAGCTGCAATACTCCTTCACCATACAATAATGATGAAAAATTAATGGCAACGAATGTAGTTGTCTAAATTTAAGCATGTTTTGAAAGAAATTTAAGAAATTGTGTATATCACGATATGAGTGCAAATAAAGTACAAAGACCCGGCGTTTCGGGTGCTGTGACAAACAGCCTTCATCGGCAAGAAATAAATGTGTTACATCATAGAAGCTGCATATGTCTTTCCGGACATGAATCCCTACAGTTGTTACACGTTAGAGGCAAGGTCGTAGAAAATGTGACAGAAGAGTGAGAGAATAGAATGGACAGAAACTCACAGGCTATACTAACGGAAGTATTAATTTTTTTATTTTATTGATTGTCAATGTGACCTCAAATGTCAAGTCCTATAGTGCTTAGAGCCATTTGAACCTTTTTTTATTGTCAATGAAAAAAATTTCCTGTCGAAAGTGTAGCAACAAAGAAAACTCTTCCAGTCGTTTCGGATACGGTCAATCCTATACGATTCTTCTACACCTTATTCAATTATTTTTTCAATATCGATTCAGGGTGTTTTCCACCTGGCTTATTAATACTCATTGTAAGCTACTACTGAAGCTTTAAATTTAATAAAGTGATAAGCTGGCGATATAATTGGCGACTGAAGAGAGAACAAGTTGTGCCAACTAACGACTTCTCGAAGTTATCTTGACGATACCGATAAACTGCATTCATTCAGCAACAAGCACTTTGCTTTGATCAAGAACAAACACTAATCGCTAAATAAAGTCTGATGACTACATATTGTATTACTATTGTTGAAGTGTTGTAATTATTTTCACATAATACATTTTACAAAAGTTTTCGTCAATAAATTTCAATTTGTTAACGCCTTTCAATCGCTTTGTAATGAAATTACAGCGCCATAAAAATAACTTATATTTGTGCCAGTCACAAAATAGACACAACGAGAAAACATGTTTCTAGCAATACAACATACATTAACATGTTCAGTAAGTAAAGCAGTCGCTTCTCATTTGACGTAATATGAATAGGTTGCATGCAAGCATCTTTGCGGTCAAATTTGGCAGGGAATATTGCAAAACCCTGCTTAAAATTCGTAAATATATCGAGTCACAAATATTGAATTTACATAAACAAAATTAACTGTGTTGTTTATGTATTAGGATTTCAGTTTGTTACGTTATAGACCAGAAGTAATCAACGAAAATGATAATTTAAAACAGTATACTCTTATTTCTTCGGGATTCTAGCTTGAACAAAACTCGGTTTCTCCTCCGGATATACACTTTACGGTCTACTTCCACAAATGCTGTAACAATGAAACATGATTCAACTTCCAGAACCGGCACACAGTTTTAATCTGCCAGGAAGCTTCATGATTCAACTTTTTCCATTATACCAAACACTTAATGAAATTTCTTCTCTGTGACAGTGATTAGCATGGAGACAAGACGAATGATGTACACGTTTTGATTTGAAACGTTTCGATCGCTGGGAAATTGTCGGTTACTTTTTGTCTATTTACCAGCCCTTTATTTAAGGGAATAACCAAGCAACGATTATTTAAATATATACTTCTTCAGAAACTCGTTAACTGATTACTTTAAGCGAGGGAAAGTGATAAGCAAACTGCGGTGAAGCTTTTAGTCAACTGGGAAATTTTGAATATAAGTGAAAATCATGTCACTCACAAACTCTCTTTCGAAGGTTATGAGGGATCGCAAATTTGATAAAGGCAGTCGGTGTTACCTGGTTTGAGTGTGAAGAAACAATCGGCTAGCAAGCGAACGTTAAGAGCCGAGACCGTTTACCAAGTACGAATCCTATGTCACTGATCCGACTTCAAGTAAAGGGTGGGGGTACTTTATGCCCACCCTAAAAAATTAAAGAAAAATGAAAGTATAGTATGTTAATTGTTGATTTTTACACACAACACAAGTTAAAAGTTTAAAACATTTATGGAATCAGTCAGGAATCATCATTCAAAACAATAAACATTTTTTTCAAAATTTTAAAATAGGAAGTATATTTTAATATTTTCAAAAGGCGGGCATAAAACACCCAGAAGGTTAGTACTTCTTGATTCCGTGACAATCCCATGCACGTGGTTTGTATTCAATAACTGCGATGAATAACGCTGTTTTAGTCAGTAGCGACCTTCTGGCTAACAGTCTTGCTCTCAACTGTCAACTCAAAACTGCTTAACAAATCCGCGCTCTGGAATCGTGGAACTCGAATTTCAGCACGACGATGACCAAAGAATGTCCGCCTCCCAAAGAGCTTGGCTCCCCGATAGATATGGTACCCCTCACAAGTGGTGTATCGTTTACTTGTATCCTACTTCAACAGAAATACCGACGTACATCTACAAAATCTTTAGCAGAGAAATTGTTGCTATTTGTAAAACGTATGACTGAGGCTCAAAAAGCAGTAGTTATTTTAGTTGCATATATGTAACCACTACAAAGAAAGATGACGAGAGCCAATTGTTCAATTGAACATTTTCTTTAGTTTATTCGTGTGTGGGACCACAGACTTAATGTAATTTTTAAATTTCGGTCTGTTTCCAAGAGCACTAAATGGTTGTTAAGAATGACATACATTTCACCAGCGCAGCTCCATCTGCAAATGGCCACAGGCAGAATCTGGCCACAAATATGACATGGTACATGAGGGGATAAAGGTCATAAGTATAAAGAATTTCACGCTACAGGAGACATTTAAAATAGTTTTAGCATTCAGAATTATCTTTAGTACTGTACACTACCCACGCTTGCAGTGTTGAATTCTACAAATGAGGAGCATGCTACTAGATGAAAGGTCTAACATTTGTACACCTAGAACCAGCTTGTAGTCCACACTAAAGTTTTGTAGAAATCTATTTCGAAATTCATGTATAGTAATCAGAAAGTTTGATTTTCGTTCATGTTTTGTGCGTTCCGTTACCTCTGTATATCTGCCAGATATCGTAGGTCTCTGTCTCTGTCTGTCTGTCTCTGTCTCTGTCTGTCTGTCTGTCTGTCTCTCTCTCTCTCTCTCTCTCTCTCTCTCTCTCTCGTGCGATTCATATTACAGATGACGAAGCAACTTGGTAATAAGTACGGAACGGATTCTGAGAACTCATTTACAGGCAAAAGCCAGGCAGGTTTCCGCGAAACAGAACTAAAGGCAATTGAATGTGGCCAGAACTCTGCTCGCTGACCTCAAGGAGAACTCTGCTTGTTTTGATTTGGAGCGAGCGTTGGTTACCAGCAAATTAGGAGACTCCGAGAGCTTTTTATTTCTGAGGAATTTGATTAAAAAGTTTTCAGATTAGTTTGATGTCCCTCAGCACGTAGGTCGCCCTCCACCCACCCCTCTGCCTCCCTTTTCCTATCCCATGCTACCGACACCCTACCCCTTAGCCAACTTCCATCCCTCGCGGGCGCCTCTCGTGCCAACTCTTTTTCCGTGCGGACTGCACTTATTTGGCGTTCGCCGCCTGAAATGTAATTTCGCCGTCGCCTGCCGGCAGCCTACTTTGTAACTGCGTTATTCGCCGACATTTCAGATGCGTTCGGAAGCTGCTCCGGAGACGCATCCACGCAGTCCCCCAACAAGTTCAAATACGAAATCGCTTTCCTCTTTGCACCACGCTTAATATGTTTTCAGCATGTTCAGCCAGTCGAGAGAATACTTTGAAGACAAGAGAAAGAAAACAATACAAATAAGTTAAAAATGGTAAATTCAGTATTAATGGTATTTAATGAAGCAGAAACAATAACTATTCCATTGTTAATATTTCAGGACAGGCCTTAAGCAAGTGAACTGGAGACAAATTTTTAAATTTGAAAATGGTCTGTAAATTTGTAGATAAGATGTCTTATTTACACAGAGGTGATAAAAGTCATGAATGGCGTTATGCATGTAAACCGATGTCGGTAGTACTGCATACACGAGTTATAAAGGGGTAGTGGGTTGGCGGAGCTGTCATATGATTCATGTAATAAACTATACATCGTGTATATGACCGCACGTTGCGAATTAACAGACTTTGATCGCGGAGCGGCACATGGAGCTAGACGCATGGGACATACCATTTCGGAAATCGTTGTTGTTATTGTTGTTGTTGTTGTTGTCTTCAGTCCAGAGACTGGTTTGATGCAGCTCTCCATGCTTCTCTATCCCGTGCAAGCTTCTTCATCTCCCAGTACCTACTGCAACCTACATCCTTCTGAATCTGTTTAGTGTATTAATCTCTTGAGCTCCCTCTACGAATTTTACCCTCCATGCTGCCCTCCAATACTAAATTGGTGATCCCTTGATGCCTCAGAACATGTCCTACCAACCGATCCCTTCCTCTAGTCAAGATGTGCCACAAATTTGTCTTCTCCGTAATTCTAATCAGTACCTCCCCATTAGTTATGTGATTTACCCATCTAATCTTCAGCATTCTTCTGTAGCACCACATTTCGAAAGCGAAAAGATTCTATTCTCTTCTTGTCCAAACTCTTTATCGTCCACGGTTCACTTCCATATATGGCCATACTCCATACAAATACTTTCAGAAAATACTTCCTGACACTTAAATCTATACTCGATGTTAACAAATTTCTCTTCTTCAGAAACGCTTTCCTTGCCATTGCCGGTCTACATTTTATATCCTCTCTACTTCGACCATCATCAGTTATTTTGCTCCCCAAATAGCAAAACTCATTTACTACTTTAAGCGTCTCATTATCTAATCTAATACCCTCAGCATCACCCGATTTAATTCGACTGCATTCCATTATCCTCGTTTTGCTTTTGTTGATGTTCATCTTATATCCTCCTTTCAAGACACTGTCCATTCCGTTCAGCTGATCTTCCAGGTCCTTTGCTGTCTCTGACAGAATTACAATGTCATCGGCGAACCTCAAAGTTTTTATTTCTTCTCCATGGATTATAATTCCTACTCTAATTTTTTTTGTTTCCTTCACTGCTTGCTCAATATACACATTGAATAATATCGGGGATAGGCTACAACCCTGTCTCACTACCTTCCCAACCACTGCTTCCCTGTCATGCCCCTCGACTCTTATAACTGCCATCTGGTTTCTGTACAAATTGTAAATAGCCTTTCGTTCCCTGTATTTTACCCCTGCCACCTTCAGTATTTGAAAGAGAGTATTCCAGTCAACATTGTCAAAAGCTTTCTCTACGTCTACAATTGCTAGAAACGTAGGTTTGCATTTCCTTAATCTATTTTCTAAGATAAGTCGTAGGGTCAGCATTGCCTCACGTGTTCCAACATTTCTACGGAATCCCAACTGATCTTCCCCGAGGTCGGCTTCTACCAGTTTTTCCATTCGTCTGTAAAGAATTCGTGTTAGTATTTTGCAGCCGTGGCTTATTAAACTGATAGGTCGGTAATTTTCACATCTGTCAACACCTGCTTTCTTTGGGATTGGAATTATTATATTCTTCTTGAAGTCTGAGGGTATTTCACCTGTCTCATACATCTTGCTCACCGGATGGTAGAGTTTTGTCAGGGCTGGCTCTCTCAAGGCTATCAGTAGTTCTAATGCAATGTTGTCTACTCCAGGTGTGGTGTCACCGCCAGACACCACACTTGCTAGGTGGTAGCTTTAAATCGGCCGCGGTCCATTAGTACAGGTCGGACCCTCGTGTCGCCACTGTCAGTAATTGCAGACCGAGCGCCACCACACGGCAGGTCTAGAGAGACGTACTAGCACTCGCCCAGTTGTACGACGACTTTGCTAGCGACTACACTGACGAGGCCTTTCTCTCATTTGCCGAGAGACAGTTAGAATAGCCTTCAGCTAAGTCCATGGCTACGACCTAGCAAGGCGCCATTAGCCTTACAGTGCTTGTATTGAAAGAGTCTCATTTGTATCATCAAGAATGCTGTATACAAATGATGGAGTAAAGTTAAGTATTCAGCAGCTACGTACTTTTCTTTATAGCATTCATTAAGTATCCTGTTCCAGACTTCACGCCAGTCGGCGTGAGTTGGCGCGTGCCCTTTCGGTTTCCTCGCCTTGTGTCTAAACTGTCTTGTCTAGACACAACACCAGGGGCCTTGTTTCGACTTAGGTCTTTCAGTGCTCTGTCAAACTCTTCACGCAGTATCATGTCTCCCATTTCATCTTCATCTACATACTCTTCCATTTCCATAGTATTGTCCTCAAGTGCATCACCCTTGTATAGACCCTCTATATACTCCTTCCACCTTTCTGCTTTCCCTTCTTTGCATAGAACTGGGTTTCCATCTGAGCTCTTGGTATTCATACAAGTTGCTCTCTTTTCTCCAAAGGTCTCTTTAATTTTCCTGTAGGCAGTATCTATGTTACCCGCAGTGAGATATGCCTCTACATCCTTACATATGTCCTCAAGCCATCCCTGCTTAGCCATTTTGCACTTCCTGTCGATCTCATTTTTGAGACGTTTGTATTCTTTTTTGCCTGCTTCATTTACTGCATTTTTATATTTTCTCCTTTCATCAATTAAATTCCATTTATCTTCTGTTACCCAATGATTTCTACTAGGTGTCGCCTTTCACCTCATTGATCCTCTGCTGCCTTCACTATTTCATCTCTCAAAGCTACCCATTTTTCTTCTACTGTATTTCTTTCCGCCATTCCTGTCAATCGTTCTCTAATGTTCTCCCTGAAACTCTCTACATTTTCTGGCTCTGTCAGTTTATCCAGATCCCAACTCCTTAAATTTCCACCTTTTTGCAGTTTAGGGAATTCAGTATTCGAAGACCCTCAGTGGCAAGAGTGTACCGGGAATGCTAAACGTCAGGCATTACCTCTCACCATCGAAAACGCAGCGACCAAGACCTTCACATAACGACCGAGAGCAGCAGCATTTACTTATAGTTGTCAGTGCTAACAGACAAGAAGTACTACGTGAAATAACCGCTGGAACCAATGTGTGGCGTACAACGAACGTGTCCGTTAGAACAGTGTTTCGAAATTCGGAGTTAATGAGGTACAGCAGCAGACGACGTACGTGAGTGCCCTTGGTAACAGCATGACGTAGCCTACAGCGTCTCTCCTAGACTCGTGACCACATGGGTTGGAAAACCGTGACCTGATCAGATGAGTTCCGATTTCAGTTCGTAAGTGCTGATGGTAGGGATCGAGCGTGGCGCAGACCCCATGAAGCTATGGGCCTAAGTTGTCAACAAGGCACTCAATGATGTTGGCGTCCTCTGGATAAATGGCTACTTTGAGGCCACTTGCAGCCTTCATGGAAGTCTTATTCCCGAACAATGATGGAATTTTTGTGGATGCCAATGCACCATGTCACAGGGATACAGTTGTTCAAGACTGGTCTGAAGAACATTCCGGACAGTTCGAGCGAATGCTTTGGCCGTCCCAGATCTTACGACATGGTTCCCACCCAACATTTATCGAACATAATAAAGAGGTCACTTTGTACACAAAATCCTGTACCGACAGCACTTCCGCAATTGTGGACGGCTGCAGAGGCAGCATGGCTCAATATTTCCGAAGGGGACTTCCAACAACTTGTTGAGTCCATACCACGCGGAGTTGCTGCACTACGATGAGCAAAAGGAGGGCCGACGCGATATTAGGAGGAATCACATGAATTTTGTCACCTCAGTATAAAACACTTGAAGAATTTTCAGTATAAAGAAATACTTGCGTTTTCATTTTAAGGCTGTCCTAATTTCAGTTACAACTTTTCCAGTGCGTTCTAACGAACACTATACAGAAACAATAAAATAAAGATGCTAAGGTCAACAATTTTTCGGGTTAATGCAAGTCTCCTATTTTATTTCAATGAGTAACTGAGAAACACAGCAAGGGATAGCGAAAAAATTCTGAAATTCATTTGAGAAACAGAATGCAGATTGGCTGGAGGACGGATAATCTGAAGTTTTTGTAGTAGTCAAAGATGATTTAGGAGAATGCTGGACAGGGTAAAGGTACAAGGATTGTACAAAAATATTGAAACAGGGCGATAAATGCATGCTTGGACATAAATGCCGATGTTAGGCAAGCCTTCAGGTTGGGAAGATGAATAAGCATTTAATCAACAACGGCACGTGTACAACGTCCTCCATAAGTTGTCAGTCGTGGGTTATCTCGGAGCTCAGTGCATTCGAATGTGTACAGGTTGTTGGTGCTCGTGTGGTGATTGCTTCCGTAACCTAGATAGACGAAGTGTTTGCTATTTCTAGAGGAAACGTATCGAAAATTTAGACCGCACACAGTGAAAGCGGAAAAACATCACCCGCTAAGTGACAACGCGGAGAAAAGTAAGTCTAGTGATCGTGAGAGACGGTCACTGAAAATGGTTGTGATGAAAAATACGACGACGACAGCTGCGAAAGTCGCTGCCAAAATTAATGTCGCACTCGCGAAACTGAGAACCGCAGAGTGAACTGGAATTTAAGAACCACTCAAGTAGATGAAACAGGAAAACGTGATGCAGAAGTCATGAAACCTGGACTAAGGACCAATAGAAGAAATTCATTCCGGTGGATGAGTCTTGTTTGGCACAGTTTCCAACTTCTGGCCGAGTTTACGTCGCAAGAGTGAAATATGGTGGAAGTTCGTTGATGATTTGGGCAGCCATATCATGGTTTTCCATGGGCGCCATGTAACTCTGTAAGGTTCCATTGCCACCAAGGAACATGTGAGCCGTTTGGTTGATCAGGTCCATCCCATGATACAATGTTCGTTCCCCAATGGTGACGAAGCACCCGGGCTCCTTTTCACGCAGCCCGCATTGTCCAGGACGGTTTTGTGAGCACGAGGATGAATTGTCCCATTTACCCTGGACACCGTATGTAGTCACCACATCTCGATATTATTGAGCCTTTGTGGTGTAGTTTGAAGAGCGGAATGCATCATCGTTACCCGCCTCCATTGTCGTTACCTGAACTTGTCACTATTTTCCAGCAAGAATGGTATAAGATTATCTTCAAATCCAAAGAGAACCTGTGGTTATCCATTCCGAGACGACTGGAAGTTGTTTTGAAAGGAAACGATTGTTCTACACCGTATTAGGAATGTCAGTGTGTCGTGTGTTTTGTGTTTCTATATTTTGGTCAACTCCAGCAGACCAAAAACAGAAAAAATGCACAAAAATTATAATAAAACGTGCTACAAATGTTAGTTGAAACAAAAGGGTGTATAACGATAAAAACTGTATCACCAAAAAGTTAACTGAATAAAAGACAGAAAAAGTGCTTTCAGATGATTACAAGAAACAGTATCCCTGACTGAACCTCAGTAACACAATGCCAGAGCAAAAAATATGAAAACCATTATATTCCACAAGAGACAGGATGGTTAAAAGTGATACTGACACTTTTAGTAAACAAGAATTTAACGTGACACGACCACAATCCGGACAGAAGCGCTTATGCGTCTTAAACATCAGTTTTAGGATAGATTAAGAAACAAAGGAAATAAGGAAAAAAGAAAAACGAGAATGAGACAATAATTAAGCAACTAATACACTGGTAAAACATTTAAATTAGGAAGCGATGCAAAAGTATACTGTCGGCCGGAGTGGCCGAGCGGTTCTAGGCGCTAGAGTCTGGATCCACAAGACCGCTACGGTCGCAGGTTCGAATCCAGCATTGATGTGTGCGATGTCCTTAGGTTAGTTAGGTTTAAGTAGTTCTAAGTTCTAGGGGACTGATGACCTCAGAAGTTAAGTCCCATAGTGGTCAGAGCCATTTGGCCATTTTTGACCAGAAGTATACTGTCATGACTTCACGTTATCAAATACAATTAGGTGACACTGAACAGATAGATTCCGCCAGCCTCATTTCCTGTAAGGCCTTCGAGGTTACACCACATTTCAGACTACTAACGATTATATCATCGTACGGAGTACCTAGACAAATATGTAACAAGCTCGATGAATATTTGACTGATAGAACAAGTCAGGAAGAATCAGTGCGCAAAGGAGTGGAGTACGGAAGTTCTAAGGAAGATACTCTTGCAGTTCACTGAGGTTCTAGATACTGAGATAAGGAATTGCTCAGTAGGCAGTTCAGTGGAAGAGGAATGGACATATCTAAAACTGGCAATGACGGAAGCTGAAAATAATACTATAGGTATAAGAAGGTAACTACGAAGAAACAGTGGATAACAGAAGAAATACTTCAGTTAATCGTCGAAAGAAGGAAGTACAAAAATGTTCAAAAATACAGAAATACAAGTCACTTAGGAATGAAATAAACAGGAAGTGCAGGGAAGCTGAGGCGAAATGGCTAGATGATAAATGTTATGAAATCGAGAAAGAAATGGTTGCCGGAAGGACTGACTCAACACAGAAATTTCAAAACAATTTTCGGTGAAATTAAAAGAAAGTGTGGTAAACTTAAGAGTGAAATGGGAATTCCACTGTCAATGTCGAAGAGGGAGCGGAGAGGTGGACAGAGTACACTGAAGTCCTCTCTGAGGGGACTTGCCTGACGACGTGATGGAAGAAGAAGCAGGAGTCGGTATGGAAGAGATACGGGATCCGATAATAGAATCATAACGTAAAAGAGCTTTTGAAGATTTAAAACTGACCAAGGCGGAAGGGACAGATAACGCACCACTCGAATTTATAAAATCACTGAGGGAAGTTTCAACAAAACAATTATTCGTGTTGGTCGGTAGATGGTTCAAATGGCTCTGAGCACTATGGGACTTAACTTCTAAGGTCATCAGTCCCCTAGAACTTAGAACTACTTAAACCTAACTAACCTAATGACATCACACACATCCATGCCCGAGGCAGGATTCCAACCTGAGACCGTAGCGGCCGCGCGGTTCCAGACTGTAGCGCCTTTAACCGCTTGGCCACCCCGGCCGGCGGTCGGTAGATCGTATGAGGCTGTCGATATACCATCAGACATTCGGAAAACCATCACGTACACAATTTCGAAGACAGCTAGATCCGACAAGTGCGAAAATTATCGCACAATCAACTTAACAGCTCAATCGTCCCAGTTGCTGACAAGAATAACATACAGAAGAATGGAAAAGGAAACTGAGGACGTGTTAGATGACGAGCAGTTTGACATCAGGAAAGTAAAAGACATCAAAGAAGCAGTTCTGACGTGGCGGTTGACAATGGAAGCAAGAATGAAGAAACATCAAGCACGTTCATAAGATTCGTCGACCTGGAAAAGTCGTTCGACAGTGTGAAATGGTATGAGATGTTTGAAATTCTAAGAAAAGTAGGGGAAAGCTACAGGGAAAGACGTGTAATATATAATATGTACAAGAACCAAGAGGGAACAATAAGAGTGGGAGACCAAGAACGAAGAGCTCGGGTTAAAAAGTTTGTAAGACAGGGATGTAGTCTTTCGCCACTACTGTTCCATCTGTACATCGAAGAAGCAATGACGGAAGTAAAAGAAAGATTCAAGTGCAGGGTTAACATTTTGGGTGAAAGAATATCAGTAAGATTCGTGACAGTGACAGTAAAGAAGAATTACAAGATATGTTGAATGAACAGTCTAATAGGTACATATTATGAATAGAGAGTAAATCGAAGAGAAACGAAATTAATAAGAAGTACCAGAAATGGGAACAGTGAGAAACTAAACATTAGGGTTGGAGACCACGAAGTAAATGAAGTTAAGGAATTTTTCTGCCTAGGCATCAAAATAACCAATGAGGGCATTCCTGGCCAAGAAAAGTCTACTGGTATCAAACGTAGGCCTTAATTTGAGGTTGAAATTTGTGAGCATATGCGTTTGGAGCACAGTTTTGTATGGTGATGAAACTTGGACAGTGGGAAAACCGGAACATAAGAGAATCGAAGCATTTGAGATGTGGTACTACAGAAGAATGTTGAGAATAAGGTGGACTGATAAGGTAAGGAATGACGAAGCTCGGCGCAGAATTGGCGAGGAACGTAATATACGGAAAACACTTCCAAGGAGAAGGGACAGGATGGTAGGATGCCTGTTAAGACATCAGGGGATAACTTCCATGGAACTAGAGAGAGCTGTAGAGTGTAAAACCGGTATGCGAAGACAGAGATTGGAATACATCCGCAAATAATTGAGGACGTATGATGCAAGTGCTACTGTTAGACGAAAAAGATGGCACAAATTCGAGATGGGCCGCATCAAACCAGTCAGCATACTGATGATTTAAAAAAAAACACCAAGCGGCGAATATTCCAAAGAGGCCAAAGTAACGTCGGACATCCCTTCACGGAAGCGTAATAGATAAGTTGGTTGTTGTACGTCATCCTCGTCTTGTATCGGTTTTTAATAGCGAATAATTGGTGGTCGACGAGCGATAATGAGCGGCGGAGTTTGTGATGGGGCTGATGTCTTGGATGGACCTGGGCGAGCAGTCAGCTCATGACGAATGACTACTGTCAGTTCAGTCCTCCTGTGCTAGAAAAACGGATTAAAGCCCTTATCCGCCCGCAGCGATCGCTTCATCGGGTTCCTTAGCCGTTCAGGTACTTTTGAATGTTGCCGAGCCCATCGAGAGCGAACTGCAGATGAGAAACGGGATGTCTTCTACGAAGGATAGAATGGAGTGTGACCATGCATGGAGTGAAATTGCAGAAGCATTACCAAATAAATTAGAATTTAATAGAATGACAGTGTTCATGAGAATCACTCGTTGGCTACAGAGTCAAAACTCGAATTGGCGCTGAAATCGTAGTACAAAAACAGCATGTGGTATAGAGCTGGAAGAAATGGGATCGGATACGACAGCAAAGCGAATACGTCTGGAACTGAGCATCAGACTGAAATTAAATCCAGCAGTAACTAATGGAAATCATTACAGCATGGGATCGAATCAGCTCAAGGTCTCCAACAGGAAGTGTCCATAGACGAAATTTAGGTAAAAATGCCTTTTACAAAAAATGCACCTACATTTCACGAGTCGGCGGCTACAATCCACAATTTCCACCTGTTGTACTTACAAAGCGCCGAACTTCTGTTATCTTGTCATATCATTGGCTGGTGGTAGCATCAGTGACATCCAATAGACTGTTGCTCCTGGGGAAGGTCTCCGCTCCCCACCCCCTCATTATTCCTCGTTTCTGTTGGAGTATTTCAAAAACTCCGAAGACCTTCTATATACGGCCAGTTGTTGTGGATTCTCGAGTCCTCGTTTCCAGTAAATATTCTCACTTTTTCGAATTCCCTGTTGAGGGGTCCTTCTTGAATGTCAAGATCATGACTAGAGGCGTGTCTCTAACAAGTTTACACATTTCAGTGGTTGAAAAACTACACCAAAGTAGCGCGCCCGTTATGTTTCTAAAGAAGGCGCTGGCTTAGCGAAAGGATGAAGCAGAAAGCTTTAAGCCGTGCCCAGTCCAGAGGTCACGGATTCGCACTAAGCTGGCGGCTTGTCGCTTCTGTTAACGATCGTTCTTTTGCGGAAAGATCTCATTAGTGGAAAATAGTGAGTCGTCGGCACGTCCATCCAGTATGTAGCGCTACTGCGCCTCACTCAGGCGCTGTCTATTATTATTTCACATTGAGTACCTTCTGTAAAAGAAATAATATAAACGCAAGTGTGACCAGCTATAGAATATTCTTAAAGTGTTTGGATTCTTTATCACAATATACGTCGCACAAAATGAGAGACGCGGTGCTAGGATCGTAACAGGTCAGTGCAGCCCATATGAAAGCGTGACAGAAATGCTCGGGAATACAATGGGAATCTTTGGAAGAGAAAAGACGTAGTTCTCGCGCAAACCTGTCGGGAAGATTTAGAGAACCTATTTTCGAAAATGACCGTGTAACAATTAGCCTTCACCAACGTATATTTCATGTAGGGATTATGACACAAAGGTAAAAGGCATTAAGTCCCCGGACAGATGCATAGATACAGTCATTTTCACATTAAAAAAAAAAACACGCGTTCGGAATACGTCAGTGGCTCGGTAATCGTTAGATGTAAAGTACCCTCCGCCATTCAGTGTACTGTACAGTGGCTTGTGGACTATTTATATAGATGTCATGCAGACGTTTGTATATTAATGCGCTATTGGTTTTCGGCTCTGACTTGTGTCAATCAGTGAGACGTTCTGTCAAAATTAATAAACCCAACGGCACTGGACGATAGTTTCGAATCGGCGTGTTCATTCGATGAAACAGGAGACGAAGACATCAGTACTGCTGCAGAGCCTAACGGAAAACCGCATGTAGACATGTTTTGGGGATAGATAGTATGAATACAGACACGTGTGAATTATGTTTACTTTGAAGGGGGACGCCGCTGGCTGAACATATTCCGTAAGTAGGCAAATTTCTTGTATCAGCGTCTTTCATTTGTGTGTCTGACCAATTAAACGACCGAGCGACGTGGCGCACTGGTTAGCACACTGGACCTGCGTTCGGGATTATGACGGTTCAAACCAGCGACCAGCCATCCTCATTTAGGTTTTCCGTGACTTCCCTAAATCACTTCAGACAAACGCCGGGATGGTTCCTTTCAAAGGGCACGGCCAACTTCCTCCCCCATCCTTTCCTAATCTGATGGGACCGATGACCTCGTTGTTTGGTCCCCTTCCCTCGAGTCAATCAACCAATCAAACTCAAACACGTACACGTTTCCTGGCTAAGCGCAAGAAAATCTCTACAGTAATTTTTTTTATACCTTGTAACAAAGTGAATCAATCTTGATGAAACTTGTCTCAGTCCAAGGACATAGTTGAAGGTGCGTGTTCATTAGTATTTGCTTAGTAATGCAAGCAGTGTCACTAAGTATTATGGTAAAACAAATTAGAAAGAAAAGATTCTTATTTTACAGGTACTTCTCTAAATGAGTACTAAATAACCACCTAGGTGAAAACGTGCAGCGCTTTAAATATCTAAAATGTAAAACTGTCTTACGAAAGTATCTGAATATCTGGAGGACAGTAGTATGAAAATATAGAAAGATAAATATGGAGAGGAAATTTTCTGCGACGCCATGAACTTTGAGTATATACCTAGCGTATGAGTGGAAAGAAAAAAGTTGGACTGGTTTGTGGGAAAGTTGTACAACTTATTTATCTGGCTACAGGCAGTTCTTTGCGGTTATAATGGAAAAGAAGGAAGATTGACAATTTTACAAGTGAAAAACCTTAAGATTATTTATTAGGGAATTACAGAACTGCTCCATAGATTATGTTTACAACAGGAGAAACATACTTGTCAAGCGCTGTTTTCTTACGTTACATCATCAGATTACAACTTGGTTTGATGTGTGATGAAGCCCCTTATTATGATCTAGTGAAGAGCTCACTGCTTATTAAAAGATGACGCAGCACCAATAAGAGTGAGAATCATAAAGATTTGTTATCACCTTGAGGAGATAAATTTACGTATCTGTTTGTTTGCAGGTATATCACAGCAGTCCTCGAACACATTCCCTAAGTGCGAACGTCTTTCGAAAGACGAAAACCGAATACTGGAAACTGTTTTTTGCTGTCGAGTTTACTTATTAAGATCTTAAGAGGATCTGCTAGCCCAGATAAATATGGCGCCTGGGAAACAGCTGTTACAGTTGATGATTTAGTCAGCACAGTCGTTATTTCTCTTGAATTATACAAGGTGTAAACAGCTTGACTCTAATATTTCTGCTAAGCTTTCACAGTACAAAAAGCCGCTCTCTCCAAATTAGCCAAAAATTAAAAAAAAAAAAACAAGAAGAAACGAGACAGCCCAAACAGGTTTAAAAAATGGCTCAAATGGCTCTGAGCAGTATGGGACTCAACATCTGAGGTCATCAGTCCCCTAGAACTTAAAACTACTTAAACCTAACTAACCTAAGGACATCACACATATCCATGCCCGAGGCAGGATTCGAACCTGCGACCGTAGCGGTCGCGCGGCTCCAAACTGAAGCGCCTAGAACCGGCCGGCCCCAAACAGGTTTCAAAGCTGTTTGCTTTTACATGGGAAAGAAAATCGATTGCGAAATTGGAATACGGCATTAAACGGAGTGACAGATCCTCTCGCCAGAGTACCGTAGCACTCCGCTAGGGCGCCAGAACGAAATGGCGTAGCCCATTGGTAAAGTGGAGCGTCGTGCGTTAAGGCCGATTCCCACTACAGCGCGGTAGCGGCAGCGGCTAGCGTTTTCCGCGGTGGCGCGGAGACTCGCGGTATTGGCGTTCCCATCTGGAAGCGGCAGACGCTAGCGGTAGCCAGTGATGGACAGACACTGAGGTATGGGGCGGGACCCACCGAAACTCCCAGCGCGTTTGATTAACTGTATGGTGAACGTACGTGAAGCAAATACGAAGTTGGGTGAAGACATACCAATTTTTAATTTTCTTTACGATGTACCCCTTCACATATTTCAAAATTCATGTATTCGTATTTCACCATAATAGATTTAATGATTACCACTCATAATTCGTTACAGTCGCAGGTTCAAATCCTGCCTCGGGCATGGATGTGTGTGATGTCCTTAGGTTAGTTAGGTTGATGTCGTTCTAAGTACTAGGCGACTGATGACCTCAGAAGTTAAGTAGAATAGTGCTCAGAGCCATTTGCAGTACCTAAACGCAGTTTACTATAATGGTAGTACATTATGTGTTATCTGATAGTCATTTATTTATAATTAAATATGTTTGACAGTTGATCCTCAAAGTTAAGATCATGTATTTTAACCATTGTGTGAGTGTTAGCTATTGAAACTACCAATGAAGTAGTATCACAACATTCAGCTCCATCTCTAAACTGCCATTAACATTATCATTACCAATATAAATATTACGCTTACACTCACAGCACAGTGATACAAGTTTACATGCCCACCTACACCACAGGTGATGAACAGATTGAAACAGCATACGATAAAAGAGATTACTCAGATAGTTAAGCGAGACAAAAATTTTAAATCTGACAAGAGACTGGAATATGGTAGCAGGTAGAGGAAGAGAAAATAGTATGAAAATATAGGCTTGGGGGAAGGTATGAAAGGGGAAGCCATCTGACAGAATTCTGTACAGACCATAATGTTCAAAATGGTTCAAATGGCTCTGAGCACTATGCGACTTAATTGCTGAGGTCATCAGCCACCTAGAACTTAGAACTAATTAAACCTAACTAACCTAAGGACATCACACACATCCATGCCCGAGGCAGGAGTCGAACCTGCGACCGTAGCGGTCGCTCGGCTCCAGACTGTAGCGCCCAGAACCGCACGGCCACTCCGGCCGGCGACCATAATGTAGTCATCACCGAAACTTTGCTCAAGAATCATGACAGACTAATACATACTTGGAACAGAATTTTCGAAACCAGATTTTAAACTGTAAGCCATTTCCCGGTACAGACGCAGACCGACGATAACTTACTGGTTACGAACCGCAGTTTACAATGAACGTGACAGTAAACAGTAGCAGTTTAAGGACGTGGAACCTGAATTAGTTAAGGCGCAGAGTTTTTCGATGATCTTAAACGTACTATAAGGCAACGACTGACTGAAACAGAGGCAGGAATCCATTACAATACGAATGGATATCTTTGTGAAAAGAAGTGGCAGCAGAGGATGTAAATGGGAAAAAGATACAGTAGAAATCCTTGGATAAAACATGATATGTTTAATTTAATTGACAGGAGGAAATATAAAAATACAGCAAATAAAGAAGGCCATGGAGAATTGGGATGTCTAAAAATGACGTTGGCAGAAAGGCCAAAATCGCAACAGCAATTTTGCTATCGGAAAACGTAAGTGCCGCCATTAAATAAGAAAGAAGAAAGAAAAATTTGCTCAAAGGAAAACCAACTGTTTGGAGCTCATTTGGGAAGCCAGAACTAAGCAATTAAGAGACGGCTAGAAAGTGTAAGTAATATGTAGATAGGAGAATATGAGCACAATGTTAGATTTCTGTGAAGTGTATGAACACAAGGGACAATACTGATCCTACCACTTAGCTAGGTAGACAGACTAAAGAAAAAATATTCGTTTTACAAATACCAAACGCCATTTTCTTGATGTGGCGAGTTTTATTTGTTCTGGACGATATTATCCTTTTACTTTAAGGCATTTCCAGTGGACTATTTGCAATATTTGTAGATTATGAAACATTTCATGTCTTAGTTTTTATGAGAATAAGTGATTACTTAGTTAATCGAGCTTTTGGCTGGCATCTGCGTTTCCTCTCATTTGGTCGCAAGCTGTAGCTCGCACTATAAAATCACTTACGCGACATAAGCACATTTTCACGTCACAAACTTTTTTCTTAACAATTTTCATGTTCTTTGCGCAATTATTCTTCTGTCAATAGCTGCAGATATTTTACCAAAAACTGATTTAGAGTCGTGACTATTGTGTGTTCAATTTATATCTCTTCTTATTTGGTTTGTTTATCTACACGTTGCCAACCTAACGGAGTATGTGCTGAAAACTAAGGTCTGTTCATTCTGTTCTCTTTACATCTTTTTATGTATGTTTGTGTAGTTACTCAGGGTGAGTTGTAGAAAGTTGAATGTGACTGTAATATCTGCCAGAGCGTAGTTGAGAGTTTTCGTGTTCAGCTGATTCAAGTTTTGGTTTAGATATTTTGTGGAAGGGTTCATGTAAGACTGAGGACAAAGGGATTGGGTGCTAGTATTCTGAGAATAACCATCCTTTGAAACGTTATTCTACTATTTAATCTTTTAATGTAAGCAGTGAGTTTACTTCTTGAACTCCTCCACAAAACATTTAAACCAAAACTGAAATCAGTTGAATACTAAACCGTTCGACTATTCTCTGACAACTACTGCATTCACTTTCAACTTTCTGAAACTCTCACTTACTAGCCATATACACATAGCGATAGAAGGAGAACAGAAATGAACAAACGTTAATTTTCAGCTTATAATTCGTTAGGTTGGTAACATGTACATAAACAAACCAAACAGGAAGAGACATGAAGTCAACACACCGTTGTAACGCCATTAAACTGCACTTTTTGGTAAAATGTCTACAGCTAGTGACAGAAGAAAAAAGAGCGAACATAAAAATGTGGTGACCAGGTGAGAGGAAACGCAGACTTCCGCCAAAAATTCGATTAACTGTGAGTAATCACGAAAAAAAAAAAGAAGTGAACTGTTTTATAATCTGCAAGTATCACAAATCAAAACAAAATTGAATCATTCTAGATTCCACCGAAGATGCCTTAAAGTAAAAGGCAAAACGCGTCTTGAACAAAAAAAAGTACACTGCAGCAAAAAAAGCGTTTTTTACTTACCAAAGGAAATACTCAACAACTGTTGATACTTAGGAAGTTACATCTCATGATATACCAGCAAATTAGTTCAGGTTTAACTTCTGTAGGTCTATGCAGAATATTGTAAATATTAACGTGTTTAATGTCACTGTAATTCTTATTTCACATTCTGTTAAATTCATCGATCCATTCTGAAAAAACAGTAATTACTTTCACATCTCGGTAATAAATAGATTTTAGATATTTATCATGCAATGAAATACATGCCTCTTTACAAGTTATCATTTGCAAAAAACCACGTTTCGATTTCTTTAACCGTTTACGAAATTTGGGGCTGATACAGCCACGTGGCTTACTACAAGCACAGTGAAGTATCGGTCGCATCGCGAGCGACCCGCGCGCGGCCACCACACAACCCGTCTGCTGACGTGTCAGTCAATATCCCGAGAAAAAATAAGACATGAAATGTTTCATACTCTACAAATATCGCAATTAGTCCACTGGCAACGCCTTAATTTAAAAGGAGGATATAGTCCAGAACAAATAAAACACACCACAGCAAGAAAATGGCGTTTGGTATTTGTAAAACGAATATTTTTTCTTTAGTCTGTCTACGTAGCTAAGTGGTAGGATCAGTGTTGTCTTTGTGTTCATACATTTCACAGGAATCTAACATTGTGCTCATGTCCGTTTGTATAGCTGCTCTCAACTTCAAAAATAATTTTGAAATGATGACTAAGTTTTATACACAATAATGTTTCACCTAAAATCAACTATACGCAAAGTCCAAGCAATGCGTTTTTACTTCTGCACACTCATTAAAATTTCGTGTAATGGTTTACATAATTGCGATACGGCAAGTAACCAGGACGAAAAACAAAAAGAAGTTCAGTCCTTTATCGAGAAAAGATATCAGGCTATATGATGCAGAAAAATAAAATTTTTACACTAAATAGTTTCCTTGAAATCGGATGATAAGTATTTCATAGCTGCCGCTGTTTACGCGCCAGTGCTTGTGTGGCCCAGGGTTGTGTGCCTGACGTCACGCTCAATGCGTTCTGTGATTGGCGGCGCAGACCTATGGCGCGGCATGCGGCAGTGGCAGCGGTTCCACATGGGTAATTCGCGAGGCAGAGCCGGCTGTTCCGCGCCGCTTACGGTGTTTCCATGGCAATCAAGGCCCTGCCACGCGGTTTTGCTGCAGGGCAGCCCTAGTGGGAATCCGTCTTTAATCCATTCCCGGCAGCAGTGGAAATATTGCAGCTCTGTCAGGCCGATCCAGACGGTTGGCGATGTCATCTGGAATACATTGACTCAAGCGTAAAATTTCTTAGATTGTGTGACTAGAATAGCGTACTTGTAACGACGGAATGCCTGGCCACTACAAAAGCAGGTATGAAGGAAAAGAAGATTTCCGAAATATGGTGTTACAGGAGGATGATATTTAAACAGAATGAGTAACAGCAGGTGTCATAGTCCTCATACAGTACTGAAACGAATACAGTTTAATAGTTATGTGACATCATCAAATGCTATGTCAGAACTCACAGAACACCTCACCATAATTACATGCATCGAAAGCTTGTTCTACTCCCTCGAACCAGGTGTGCAAAATGGTTAGACACATATGTTTCTCCAAATCACAGCAGGTTTCGTATGGAATTTGGGAACCTGTAAACACACTGTACTAAATAACTTTCTGTAATGAAGAAACCTATCAATGTTTCTCTTTGCAGAAGACAGAGACACTATTCAAACCACAGTTCTTGGGCAGATCTGAAATGCGACAATAATTATTCTCATTGTTTTGGCATCAAAATAACGGATGATGGCTGAAGTAGAGAGTATTTGAAATGTAGAATGACAATGGCAAGAAAAGCATATCTGAAGAAGAGAAATGTGTTACAATCGAATACAGATTTCAGTGTCACACAGTCTTTTCTAAATGTATTTGTCTGAGGTGTAGCGTTGCATGGAAGTGAAACGTGACTGATAAACAGTTCCTGAAATGTATTCATAATTATGACGACAACGAAAATTTGTGCCATACCAGAACTCGAACTCATATTTCCCACTTATTGCGGGCTTTGCCTCACCATTAGGTTACCCGAGCATGACTCAAGGCCAGACCCAAACTTGCACAAGTCATCAAGAATGTGTCTACCGCCTGTACTCGTACATTCATTATGTGTATTCTCGTGCAGGTGGGACATAGTTTGAAAGTTTCCAGCCCGGTGTCGTCGGATATATCGTATATGATAGTCCAGTGCCTCTGTTATTCCGAGTTATTTGTTGTGTTTCTTTGGACATTGCATCGTAATTCGGAATAGCGCAGATACTGTAGGCACGGAGAAACAGTTCAGACAAGAAGAGAATAAAAGATTTGGAAATGTGCTGCTACAGAAGAATGGTGATGGTTAGATGGATATATCATGAAACCATCAGGAGGTGCTGAATAGAACTGGGGAAGAAAATAAGTATGTGACATAACTTGGCCCAAAGAAGGAATAAGTTAACAGGATGCACTGTGAGACCTCACGGAATCACTAAAGCGGTATTGAAGGGGAGCGTGGGTGGGGGGTGGGGGCTTGGCAGGGGAAGGGAGATAAAAATTGTAGAGGGAGACCGAGGTGAATACAGTAATCAGGCTCAAAAGCATGTGTTTCCAGCTGTTATTCGGAGATGAAAAGGTGTGTACAGGATAGCATAGAAGGTAGAGTTGCATCAAATCAGTCTTTGGACTGACGACCACAAAAACAAAACATGCCCTAAATATGATGAATTCCAATCAGATGAGAAAAATGTGTATGGTAAAATTTCTGCAGTTTCTCTCTCTCTCTCTCTCTCTCTCATTCTCCTCTCTGTCTCTCCCCTCTGTCTCTCTTCCCTTGTCTTTCCTCTCTCTCTCTCCCCACCTGTCTCCCCCCCCCCCCCCTGTCTCTTTCCCTCTGTCTCTCTGCCTCTGTCTCTGTTTGTTCATACTGTAGTTTGCTCGTTTCTTTCAGCATCGGAGTTTCTGAAAAGATTGAAATGACTGATTTCTGTGACTTATTAGGTTTTCGTGCCGTAGTAAGTCTTGAAAGTCTCCTCGGGTCTGCTGCCAGATTCTAAAATAGGACTAAATATTTCAAAGATCCACCAGTCCGTTATCTTCAGGAGATAGCAGCAGCTGCTGCTACTACTGCCGATACCCGCTTAAAACTTATCTTTGGGACTCTGTAATAGCGGCGTTCCCCTGAAGATGGTGGACCGGTGGATCGTCGAAATATCTAGTCATATTTTAAGATGCTCCAGCAAATCTGAGGAGACTTTCAATAAATGAGTTTTGCCTGTCACTTTTTATTCTACCAGCAGATTAAAACAACGTCACCTGATGATCTGCTGCTCTCCAGACCGTGATGGTGTGGGATTCTTCTTCACATAGTGCAGGAATGTCAGTTGATAATTGAAATTAATTGTTTAACGAAGAGAACAGGGTAGACTACAGACCAGTAACAGACAGCTAAAAGACAAGCATATATATTCTCGTAAACACGTTGAAATAAGTCGCAGTCTCGATGCAAATAGATGGTAACCAGCCAGTCCACAATTTAGGACTACACAGGCCATCCGCAGGCTTGCTGTGGACGAAGCCATAATTACAGGGAAAGAAACAAACTATGAAGAAAGGTAACGATAACTATTCCATTCGCTAGAGGGAGTTTTGATACAGCATAACAAAAATGGACTCCAAGATTCGAAGCACAAGTTGTGGTAAAGCACCACGTGTGGAAATACGTTGCGAGCATACAGCCAGAGGGCTACACGACGGAGACTTCCGAATTAACGTTTTTTAAAACCTGGAAGCTGATATCTCGCGGTTCAAACCGAATATTTACACGTCACAGACGGCCGGCTTTGCCATGAGATTTCTGCCGCGAATGATTTGATCAAAACTGAGCGTAATGGTGCCTGGTTGCTTCCATGGTGGCGGAATGGAACACTTGCGAAATGGCGTGTATTACTGCACTGCTACTATTCAAGAAATATAAGCCTACAATGTCCTCCCACCATACAAATCACAGCCAGGAACGGAGGGCGAGAGGGTGACTCTCAGTAGTTTTGGAATCTCTGGTCCCCGCGTACTGTATACTTCGTCCAACAGGAAAAGGTCCCTGCTGCCAACATAAGTGGGGGCGGGAAAGTCGACGGTCATCCACGCACAGATTGGCGTTACTGGGTGACGCCATGCGTCTGTCCGTCGGAGAGGCCGGTGTCCGTCAGCGCAGCCGTCGCCTTGGCGTGGTTCTTTGAAACCTGGGTCTTCTCCAGTCCTGCGCTATTTTGAAGAATTTGTGAATTAAATGGTTGGTAAAATCATAAATTTGTTCGTCGCCACCATTTGATAATCCTATACTCAGGGAAGCTATCTGTGGTCACAGATGGCTTGAGAAAATTACTTCTAATACATAACCAAGAGAATAAAATTCATCTTTTTAATAAAGAGGTTTGCAGCCCCGTGCCTGTAATCATTAAACTCTTAACTGTATAAGCAACCTGAATCTCTTTTTGGAACAGAAATTTTATTTTTACCCCCTCTTTTTGTCTATGGATTGGGCAAGACCGCGACAGAGACATCCACACGTGCTCTAAATATTTGTTATCCGATGTACGCTAATTGTAACACAACGGAATGGTTGACCTAAATGTAAACAGTGTATATGGTCGGAAAATAAAACTGCGACTTTTTTTTTTACTTTGAATGAAGTGAAATGTGTTAGTCGAGAGTGATTAATTCACCGTGAGCTGACAATGATGAAATTAAATATCCTGAGGAATTCAGAATTCATATTCTTGTCCTGTACCTTTACTCCAGCTTGCAACAAGCAGGATAAAGAACATTAAATTAACATCATTCACTGGCATTAAATACAGATTCGAGAAGTATTAGTTCCAAAGTTGTTGAATAATAAAAATGCAATGGTTCAATTGGCTCTGAGCGCTATGGGACTTAACTTCTGAGGTCATCAGTCTCCTAGAACTTAAAACTAATTAAACATAACTAACCTAAGGACATCACACACATCCATGCCCGAGGCAGGATTCGAACCTGCGACCGTAGCGGTCACGCGGTTCCAGACTGTAGCGCCTAGAAGCGCTCGGCCACCCCGGCCGCAATAAAAATGCATGCATCAATAAATTCCTTAATCACTCCTAACACAGTGAGGCGCCCAACCAATGCAACTCGCGTAATACGGTAAACAGAGCGCATCAAACACATATGGGCCAGCTATCAAATTTGAGTTCAGCCGATTCAGCGCCTGCTGCAGCTCTCGACCTAACAGGACAAAGCAATTTATGATGCTTTTACGTGCAAGCCGCGTAATGGCGGTTTGCAAATCCACCCACTGCTGATTTTTTTTTCTTTTTTACAAGAGATCAGAATTTGCAGAACATGGAAAATGCACTGAATGAAAGGGAGCGTATGCGACTACCATTTTACATTTTAGCGGAAGAATTGTAGTGAGGAGTCCGAAGTAAAAACTAAATTTATATCTTACTACTGTTGCGACAGTCCGCGACAGTTCTGTGGACCCAATACAACAATACAAACGGAACAAAATTTGCTTTTAAAGGGAAACCAACGCTCAACTTCAGCAACGGAGAACCTGATCGTACTTAGTAGTGTTTTTCAAAAACAGCCTCTGTGGTTGCACCTCACTTCTTTGAATTCCGGGATAATGTGGGCATGATGACGCTTGATGATGATAGTAGTAGTAGTAGTAGTAGTAGTAGCAGCTGCTGCAGATGAGTCCGTGTGAAAATACTGTCTCCAAGTCTGTCATAGAACTTTTAGACGGATTGAATGATACGACTCATGAACTTCCTCAGCGCTCATTGGCCCGATGTGGTACTGCGGTAACGAAGTGTGCACAATGTGAAACATGCAGCAGTGATGTATTCTTCTTCTTCTTTAGCACTTTAAGCTTTAGGTGCTTGTGCCTGTTCGGTCTTCACTCTTCACTGTCACCACGTTATGGTTCCTCCTCTTGGTTGCTGCAGCATGGCCTGACGAGGGATTCTCTCTGCACACATTCTTTGTGGGTGGTCTCCCCATAGTGTTTTATTTTCTTCAATCTTTTCAGTAATATTAAAAAATATCCAGTTCATTCTCGATACCTTCATTTCGTATACGGTATTCCCTGGTAACAGCTCTCACCTTTCTAAGAAATCTCATTTCCGCTGCCTGTTTACTTTTATCGCGTTTTTTAGGCATCCATGACTTACTTTCATATAGCAACACAGATGTAGCCGTGCTCTTATAAAATTTTTGTTTTGTCTTCTTCCATATTTACTGACGTATTTGAAACGGGCATAGAACAAGGTGCTTGGCGTGTGGTAGGACCAGGCCTTCAAGTAGCCTAAACATTACTCGCACCATCAAAAGAATTTTTATTTAAGTAAACCAGAACTACACAAATTAAAAATTAACAATACATTTTATTTTCAGCAGATGCCCACGTGATTTGCCTTTACAATGATACGGATTTTGGCACTAGTTCACCGTACTGGACGCGCATTTCTACAGGCTCTGGCCAGGTAGCGCAGTGACTGATACTTCTAAAATTTAGAATTAAAATGCGTTTAGCAAACACACAGTAACCAGTTCACAAGGCGGATGCGTTTTTCAATTTCCGAAAAATTGATTACGTTGTCTTAGGCACAAGTATTTTAGTATAAACTTTCAGGGTTCTAATAAATAATGGAAACTCCACAAATAAAACAAGAAAGAGTTAAAACAACAGTGCTTGTACGAGGGGGTTCTGTAAAAGTAATCCATCCAAATTTTTCATGTAGAAACTCTTAAAGCTAAAAGTAAGATAAGCGTTATAGGCATTCCACACCTTTATTCTTCATATCTACTTATCTGCAGCCCTCTGCTACTAGAGAGCTCAGAACTGTAGCGTGTAACATGGTAGTCTGTAAGGTAACTATGTTGGTGCGTGAGAAACAGCTAGCTGTAAACCAGTTTCGAATTAGAAGAGTTCCTCCACACACGGAGCACCACCCTCTCCTTCAGCCTGACAGTGGTAGACCTCACATGAGCGCTGCGACGTCTGTAAACGTCCCATATCTCGGGTTCACTATCGTCGATCATCCTCCATAAAGGCCGGATTTGGTCCCATCCGAGTTTCATCTGTTTCCAAAACTTAAAGAACGCCTTCGAGGTCTTCACTTTAATAGTGATGAAGCGGAGGAAGCGGAGGTGAGGTTGTGGCTCCGTCAATGAAATCAGACATTCTACAGTGACGGTATTGCAAACTGATCTCTTCGTTGGGAGAAATGTGGTCGTCGCAAGGGTGATTATGTTGAGAAATACAGGTGTCGAACGTTAATAATATTTTTTATTTAAAAAGCTTTCAGCGTTTACTTGTAAAAAAATTCTGAAGAATCACTTTTCAAGAAACCCCCGTATGTCACAGCAGAGCTGTTAGCTTGTACAGCCGACCAACAACAAGTCCTTAAATAATTTAAACCCCCACATATAAAAACAAGAACGAATTGAAGCATTAAGTTCACTTGAATACTTACACTGGAAGTCCTAAAAATATGGTACAAACGCAAAACAACTAGCTTGAAACTTCCAAGGACGGTGTTAATGGTGGGAATCTAATCAAATATAACTAATTAAGGCAGAGCGTTAAACAAGAGAAGTTACAAGAAATTAGCGTACAAAAATTAAGACCAAACTCAGCGCACACGCAGAACTATTCTCCCGCTCCACACCGAGACACAAACTGATAAATAACCAATTTAAACGATAATATAGAATATTTAATCGCGACCCGCGATACCAAGAACAAATTAACTGGCGGAAGCCATTAAACGTGAAACATTAAATAAGGCAGTCCTACGAAGTTCGCCGGAAACAGCAATAAGGTGGAAGTACACTGAAGAGTCAAAGAAACTGGTACACCCGCCTAATATCGTCTAGGGCCCCCGCGAACAAACAGAAGTGCCGCAAGACGACGTGGCATGGACTCAAGCGTCTGAAGCAATGCTGGAGGGAACTGATGCCATGAATCCTGTAGGGCTGTTTACAAATCTGTAAGAGTGCGAGGGGGTAGAGATCTCTTCTAAACTGTAATTTGCAGGGCATCCCAGATATGCTCAATAATGTTCATGTCCGGGGAATTTGGTGCCAGCGGAAGTGTTTAAACTCAGAAGAGTGTTCCTGGAGCCACTCTGTAGCAATTCTGGACGTGTGGAGTGTCGCATTATCCACCTGAAATTACCCAAGTCCGTCGGAATGCACACGGGACATGAATGGATGCAGGTGATCAGACTTACGTACGGGTCCTACAAACGCCCCACGCTGTTACAGAGCCTCCACCAGCTTGAACAGGCCTCTGCTGACATGCAGGGTCCATGGATTCATGAGGTTGTCTCCGTACCTGTACACGTCCATCCGCTCGATACAATTTGAAACGAGAGACCAGGAAACATGTTTCCCGTCATCAACAGTCCAATGTCGGTGTTGACAGGCCCAGGTGAGGCGTAAAGCTTTGTGTCGTGCAGTCATGAAGGGTGCACGAGTGGGCCTTCGGCTCCGAAAGCCAATATCGATGATGTTTCGCACGCTGAAATTGTTGGCCCAGCATTGAAATCTGCAGCAATTTGCGGAAGAGTTGCACTTCTGACACGTTGAACGATTCTCTTCATTCGTCGTTGGTCCCGTTCTTGCAGGGTCCTTTTCCGGCCGCAGCGATGCCGGAGATTCGTTTTACCGAATTCCTGATATTCATGGTACACTCGTGAAATGATCGTACGGGAAAAGGCCCACTTCATCGCGACCTCGGAGGTGCTGTGACTCATCGCTCGTTCACCGACTATAATCTAACAACTGCGCCAGACATTTGTCTTATATGGGCGTTGCCGACCGCAGCGCCGTATTCTACCTGTTTACAGACCGATGACCACGCTGCCTGGTCTCCTTCCCCAAACCAACCAACCAACCAACCTGTTTACACATCTCTGTATTTGAATACAGTTGCCGCACCAGTTTCTTTGGCGCTTCACTGCAGAACGGGACTGCAAGTGAATAGAATCAAGGTCTGGGAAATACCACGGAAAGATTGTACTGTATTTTAAATTCAGTTTCGTGGCACAAGCTTACTGCCATATGCAAAGTTCTGAAACGTGCTCACCGAGTATAGTTCCTTCGGTTGAACAAGGGCTGTCTCAAGAGGCGATCTGTACACGAATTTCCTCTAGCCACATCCCGCAGCGCAAACGTCGTGGACTCTAGTCATGCTCTCCTCTGAAAGCACCCGCTCTGCTTGTCCACTTGGACTGGAGGTGACGTTAGTTTGGTAGCCGGAACTTTGTCTCCTCACCACCAGACGAAGACTCCAGTACTCGAAACCTGTACGTCTCTCAAAGGCTTGCAAATCGCCGTGCACGATCTTTGTGGCGCCACGCGCAAAGCCGTTGCTTAGTAACAGTCAAAGAGTCTTACCACACATAATGTCGATAGCAGCAGACACGGCTTAGTACCGACAAGGTATATTTGTCTGTATCGTGTCCTACCCCGAGGCGCGATCGAACAGTTACTGTTTATTTAGTGCCGAGACACGTTTCAAAGCTTATTCACATCAAAATACAGTCATCGTATTGTTCAGATCTGATACACGATCTGTTTCATCAGCGATCCACCGACATGCGTCCCTCGTGCACACAAAGACAGTCTCTGTTCATCAGGGTTGAAATGTATAGCGCACAGTTCATAGTTCAGTCAAACGATATCACATTCTTCAGTTCACATTGATGCGGTGCATATATCGCAGTGTCCTGTCACATTAATGGGACCACCTACCACAGGCCTGAATAACCAGCTTTTTCGCGGATCGTTGCGAAACGTGCATGAAGAGTCATTTGGGTTGGTTAGTTGAGTCGAGGAGGGGACCAAACTGCGAGTTCATCGGTCCCATCAGATTATGGAAGGATGGGTAAGAAAGTCGGCCGTGCCCTTCCAAAGGAACCATCCTGGCATTTGCCTGAAGCGATTTAGGGAGATCACGGAAAACCTAAATCAGGATGACCGGATGCGGGTCTGAACCGTCGTCCTCCCGAATGCGAGTCCAGTGTGCTAACAACCACTGCACGACCTCTGTCGATTGTCTGTGAAGTTGTGGAAAGTTACGACAGAGACGTGGAGCCATTCCGACTCAAGTGCTGTTGCCACGTGCACTAGGTTTTTCACTTGAGAATCTAAGGCGTGAAGGGCCAGATCAAGGTGGTCTTATAGATTCTAGATAGGGTTTTAATCTGGGAAGTTTGTTGCCGCTGGAGTATGGTAAACATGTCGTAGTGATCTTCGATCCATGCACGTACACTGCGAGCTGTGTGACACGGTGCATTGTTGTTCTCGTGGAGGCCAACGTGCCGGGGAGAAAAAAACTGAATGTAGGAGTGGAACATAGTCCCCAAAGATAGATGCGTACTTGTCTTCATCCGTCATGCCTTCGAGAATGACCGTATCACTCAGGGAAATCCAAGAAAACTTTCCCCAGACCACACCGTTCCCAACTCCGGCCTGGATCCTTCCGGCGATTATTGCAAGGTGTTTGCTTTCAGACGTTTCATGCCGTTCACTCCCACGGCCATTGTCCAATGGAGCATAAAATGTGATTCATCTGCAAATACCACCTGTCACCACTCAGTGGACGTTCAGTTGCAGTAAAGGCGTGGAAATTCCAGCCTTCGTCGCCTATGAACAGCAGTCTTAGAGGGTAGATGAACCCGGCGCCTGCTGCCTGCGGAGGCCCATACGCAGTGACGTTCGATGAACGACCGTTGAGGAGACACTGTTGGTAGTCACTTGTTTCAGCTGGGTGGTGAGCTGCTCAACAGTTGCACGTTTATTCGCCTGTACACATCTCCACAGCCGTCGTCCACGTCCACGGTGCACCACAGTTGCCTCGGCGCCGGTTTTGTATAGCGCCATGTACGTATACTGTATCCACGACGGCTCGCAAACAGTTTACAAACTTTGCTGCTTCGGAAATGCTTCCACTCTTGCCCGAAACCGAATGATCATGCCCCTTTGGATATCAGATAAACTGCTTTGTTTCCACATTACGACAACTACTGTACTGGAACTTCCTGGCAGATTAAAACTGTGTGCCGGACCGAGACTCGAACTCGGGACCTTTGCTTCTGTAAAGTTTGGAAGGTAGGAGACGAAGTACTGGCAGTAGAAAGGCTGTGAGGACGGGGCGTGAGTCGTGCTTGGGTAACTCAGTTGGTAGAGCACTTGCCCGCGAAAGGCAAAGGTCCCGAGTTCGAGTCTCGGTTCGGCAAACAGTTTTAATCTGCCAGGAAGTTTCATATCAGCGACCACTCCGCTGCAGACTGAAAATCTAATTCTGGAACGACTGTACTGTTTACTAAACCTCCCCCCCCCCCCACCCCACACACACACGGTACATATATCCTCCACTACTAGCGCTGCTACTTGCCATCTGTGATTGGATGTTGCACGTTGATGTCGAACATCAGCGGTGGTCACAGCGAGACTGCAGCGTCTAATTTAAACGTTTGACCGGTGTCCTCACATACGAAAGCCAACGGCTAGTCATGACGCCATGACAGCAATCACCGTCACCACCTCACCGTGCCATAACCGTAGACTGTTTAATTTACAGAATCAAGAAAGTTTCCCTTACAGCCAAGTTACATAACGACGCATCGAAAAATTCTTTTCAGAAAGATTTAGTTTTAATTCCTAATAGCACTTATCATTAAATACAATTAACTAAATAAAGTAATAAAAAGAGAAAAAAATATTTATATTGGTCAGCTAGATGTGTACCTGCACGTACTGCATCTAATTCGACACCCACTGCACTGACGCGGCTCGGGGTGTCAGGCACACGCCACTTGGCGATGCCGGCAGCTATTTTGGGGGTCGGAGTGCAATCTGGTTCGGTCTGGCGCCACGTCACGTCCGCTGGAATTTCGGCACGCTGACGGCGGCGCAGAAGACAAATGGATTCCGCCCCGCAGGGCGCGGCTGATCCGGCGAGATGCGCCCAGCCAGCCACGTCCGAGCTACAAATCCCCCGTTCGTTACCAACCCTCTTGCAACCGTTAGCATCTCTCCCAGAGCAAAGTCCCAACTGAGTGGAGAAAACCGCAGGTGGTTCCTGTTTATAAGAAGAGCAAAAGAACAGACCCGCAAACCTACAGACCAAAGTTCCTAACTTCAGTTTGCTGCAAGATCCTTAAACAAATTCTCAGTTAGATCCTCATTAATTTTCGTGAGACCAAGAAGCTTATGTCCACGAATCAGCTTGTTTTTAGAACACGTTGCTCGTGCGAAACTCAGCTTGCCTTTCCTCACATGAAATACTGAGAACTATGGATGAAGGGCAACAAGCAGATTCAATATTTCTAGATTCGGCACGATGCCCAATTTCAGGGTTTTAGTGGAGGTACGAACATAAGGAACACGTTGACAGATATGTGAATTGCCAGAAGACTTCTTACGTTAACGAATCCAGTGTGTTGTCCTCGACGGCAAGTGTTCATGAGAGACAAGGGTATCGTCAGGAATGCCCCAGGGAAGTGTGGGAAGTGTGATAGGACCGCTATTATTCCCTATATGCATAAATAATTTGGCGAACAGGGTGGGGAGCAATCTGCTGTTTGCTGACGATGCTGTGGTGTACGGTAACGTGTCGAAGTTGAGTGACTGTAGGAGGATACAAGATGACTCGTAAAAAATTTCTAGTCAGTGTGATGCATGGCAGCTAGCTCTAAATGTAGAAAAATGTAAGTTAATGCGGATGAGTAGGCAAAAAAAAAAGTGCGGTTACAGGATTAGCTGTGTCCCGCTTGACACAGTCAAGTCGTTTAAATATCTGCGCCTAACGTTACAGAGCGACATGAAATGGAACGAGCCTGTGAGTACTGTGGTAGGAAAGCGAATGGTCGACTCTGATTTATTGGCAGAATTTTAGAAAAGAGTGGTTCACCTGTAGAGGGACCGCATATAGTACGCTGGTGCGACCTATTCTTGAGTACTGCTCAAGTGTTTGCGATCCGTGTCAGGTTAGATTAAAGGAAGATGTAGAAACAATTCAGAGGCCCTCTGCTACATTTGTTACCGGTAGGTTCGAACAATACGTAAAAGTGCTTCGGGAACTCAGGTGGAAATCCCTATAGAGAAGACGATGCTCTTTTCTACAGTAGCAACACTATTGAGAAAATGAAGATCACCAGCACCTGAAGCTCACTGCTGAACGATTGCACTGCCGCCAAAATACATTGCGCTTAACGACCAGGAAGTCAGATATGGGAAATTAGGGCTCATACGGAGGCATATAGACAGTCGTTTTTCTCTCGCTCCATTTGGAAGTGGAACAAGAAGGGGTATGACTAGTAGTGGTACAGAGTACCCTCCTTCACACGCCGTACGGTAGCTTGCGGAGTAACTGTGTCGATGTAGATGTATAAAAACAATGAGCCAGTTGTCCTGATATACCGGGTGATCAAAAAGTCAGTATAAATTTGAAAACTGAATAAATCACGGAATAATGTAGATAGAGAGGTACAAATTGACACACATGCTTGGAATGACATGGGGTTTTATTAGAACAAAAAAAAAATACAAAAGTTCAAAAAATGTCTGACAGATGGCGCTTCATCTGATCAGAATAGCAATAATTAGCATAACAAAGTAAGACAAAGCAAAGATGATGTTCTTTACAGGAAATGCTCAATATGTTCACCATCTTCCTCAACAACAGCTGCAGTCGAGTAATACGTAATGTTGTGAACAGCACTGTAACGCATGTCCGGAGTTATGGTGAGGAATTGGCGTCGGATGTTGTCTTTCAGCCTCCCTAGAGTTGTCGGTCGATCACGATACACTTGCGACTTCGGGTAACCCCAAAGCCAGTAATCGCACGGACTGAGGTCTGGGGACCTGGGAGGCCAAGCATGACGAAAGTGGCGGCTGAGCACACGATCATCACCAAACGAAGCGCGCAAGAGATCTTTCACGCGTCTAGCAATAAGGAGTGGAGCGCCATCCTGCATAAACATCGTACGTTCCAGCAGGTGTTTATCAGCCAGGCTGGGGATGATGCGATTCTGTAACATATCGGCGTACCTCTCAACCGTCACGGTAGCAGTTTTGCTGTCCAGCGCCATCCGTCGGACATTTTGTGAACTTTTTTTTGTTCTAATGAAACCCCATGTCATTGCAAGCATGTGTGTCAATTTTTACCTCTCTATCTACATTATTCCGTGGTTTATTAAGTTTTCAAATTTATACTGATTTTTTGATCACCCGGTATATGATTGCTCGTGTCACAGTAACGACTGAAGACGATAGTGAACAGTCCCGATAATAGGCAGCTTTCTTTCTTTCTTCATCTGTCGTTCTACATGTGTGAGAGACACACACTGAAGGATCGCCGCTGCTGAAATAGTTCGTATGTACTATACTTCATTTTAACATTACCAGGGCTGTACTTTGATGTGTAGTATCTTTGAAATGTGTCGTGTCACTCAATGAACCGAAAATATTTCGCGAGATAGTCTGAGTTGATCACCGTATAGACACATATACCCCATAAATACAAAGCCGAGTCAACTATTATCGACATCGTATGTGGCTAGAATCTTCATCTACTACTAAGCAACGGCTTCGCGGTTGGTGCCACACAGCGCCTGAGTGATGGAGTTACGAGTCTTACAAACGTACCGGTCTCGGAAACTGGAGACTTGTTTTGGCGGTAAAGAGGGAAGTTTCGGCTGCCAACGGCAGCACCACCTTCACTCCGAGCACGTAAGCAGTTCTGTACAACGTGTATCAGGCTGTTGGGTCAGTGATGGACATTACAGTCCAGTCGGTCATGCAAATCACGCCAGCTACATCCAGGCGATATCTCATTCATTCACTCATTTACAATATTCTGAAGATATCACCAATGAGAAGAGTCTGCAGAGGTACACAAAGAGTTGAGCGATACATTAAGAAAGAGATAAATATCTTATAAATATATACACTGCATAAATAATAAATTATCACTACAGTACTTTACATTTTATCTCCTTGTGTCACCAAAATGTAACTTGGTAAATTTGAAGAAGCGCCTTCAACTTTGATATTTATCTCAAACTAGTAACTCGATATTGACATTAACGTACGGGTAATTTTTTTAAAGAAATATGTATCCTTGGACATTTCCAGAAACAGGTGACAGCTTACAATATTGCTGCTTGCCACACATAAAAAAAGAATTTTTAACTTCTGAGTTTAGCTACTTACATAAGTTGTAGGAAAGGCTGAAAGTGTACATTTTTAATTCTTTCCTGAACTGGTAAATATACGAATTCGTGTTCTATGTTGTATGAGAGCTTGCTGAAGGTCACTACAGTAGTGGTCAATAGTGGCTCTAACTACTCTCTGAAACCTAGGCTAGTATGTAAAGTCTGTATCAAAATTATTTGTGAAATAGTCCATTTCAACCTGTCATGATTGAACAAACAAAAGTAAATGTCATAGTGGAAACACTAACCTGCGTCACTGATTGTATGTGGTCTAGAAGCCTTCTCTTGTCATTAAGAAAGCAAAGTTGCGAATAAATCGAATAATACACGACTCTACGCTCAAAACATTAACCCAAATTTATGGCTTCGTAGTCAGTGTCTTTTTTCTATCCGTTATAGAACGTAGTTATAAAATTAATGTAAATTTATGGCCTTGTAATCAATGTCTTTTTTTACGACTTAGACTATTACTCCTTAGTTACTACTACTACTACTACTACCACCACTAATACTGCAGATATTGCTATGGGATAGATGTGTAATTTTCAATAGAACAAGATCACAGAGACCCACTTACCCGTAGGGCTCGAAATCGATACTGTTATATTCTCTTGACCAAACATCTGCAGACATACGGAAAGATATGAGTTTCTCCACACTCCAAGAAAAATTCAAAACCATGATCGTATTAGCCAATTTTTCTAGCTGATTTTTAATGCATCTTGCAGAGTTTGTCGCAGATATATATTTCCGCTAACTTAGACCGAGTCTTATTTCACATCTCTTAACAGTATGTGAGACATTCAAAAGTGTGCTTCTCATCAACACGTACTTCTATATAACCAGCTACAGAATATACCTGCGAGCAGACTTCAGAAAACCTCGATGGACAACGCAAGATGCTCCTCTTATGTATGGTATGTGTCAAGAATGAGTGAAGTTTGGCAGATGTTTCCTCTAACAATTCTCGGCATAATGCTGATGCTACAAATGTGTAAACGAATTTAATCATCCCAGGAAAACATGGATAAGTCTCATTTTATTCCATATAGGGCACGGCAGGTGTGGTGCCTGTTTGTTGATGGAGATCCAGGGAGCGCCGACGTGAGACGGTGGGGTCGCTCTGAAAGCTACGCAGCACCTCATTGTAGAGCATTCATTACGAAAATTTCCTGGTGGACTGCATTTGGTGACAACAAGAGATGTAGACTGGTTAAGATACCTAAATACCAGTTGTAAAATTTTAGAGTGTTGTTTTTTAAATTGTTTGTTTCCATACTACGTATTTTCTATGTATATTTAACCGTTTATACTGTATAAATGTGTAAAATAGTGATGATCAAAAACTGTCTACATGAATGGACGTTCGCAAGACGATGAATCATTGATAGCATTCCTCCCAAATGTTTCCAAGATACCGTCAAAGTTTTTGTGAAATCTCTTAACAAACATCAAATGTGTGTGAATTCCTAAGAGACCAAACTGCTGAGGTCATCGGTCCCTAGACCTACAAACTACTTTAACTTATGCTAAGAACAACACAGACACACATTCCCGAGGGAGGACTTGAACCTCCGGTGGGAGGGGCCGCGCAGTCCGTGACATGGCGCCTTAAACCTCGCGGCAACAAACATCCACCTAGAAAATGTATTATAATAAAAAAAATAATTAAAGGAAAGAATGAAAGGAAGGAATGAAAGAAATTGATTGGTAATAGTCTTCTCGCTTGCAGTGGAAAGAGAATATTAGTACAATTGCATTATTATGAAATTTTCTGCGAGAACGAAATTGTGTTAGTGTTCATTAACTTTACCTTGCGTCCATCACTATATATATTTTAATTATATTTCTCGTTTTCTGAAAGCTTCTCCTTCTGTTAATTTTACGAAAATATTACCGTGGACTTACTTTCCTCCATTTCAGTTGTAAATGCAAGCAGCCGACTCCAGGGATCACTAGTGCCTCTCACGATGATATAAAATATGAAGGAATTCTTCTTAACTTGGGTCTATTTCACTTTAATAAAAATGCTTAATAATGTTATTAAGTCTTCTCTTATTCAGAAACACATATGATACAATAGACTCATAGCACGAGCAGTACAGCGTAACGAAACTTCTACATACAAGAGAGTGAAACAAAAGCATGTACAAACAAGTGAATGATGTTTTATGGTCATTTGTTTGCGCTTTACTGGACATTCATAACTAATGTCCTTGCGGACGCTTATAGTCGGTCTTTGATTATATCGGTATCGCTGTTTCATTTTTTAATAAACTTTACCATATCCGGGGGGGGGGGGTCTTTCACCTACACATACAACAGAAGCATCATATTACGATGCCATCACTTATGTAACTAGCTCTGTTTTTTATTATCTATGACTTTTTTTGCTCAAACTGAAGCAGTACATTTTGAAAAATTCTCACATACAATTAATTGCCTTTTCAATATGGAACTTAAAATCAGTGTCATGTCTTTCTTGCAAGGATTCCATTTAAATTTCCAGATCAGTTCTGGTGAAGTTTCATACAGAATGTACCAACCTGTTACGATCCTAGCAGCGCGTCTATGGGCTCGTTCAAAGCCTGCTGTCGCTACTACTTGATAATGATTCCAAACGTTGCAACACAACTCTAGAATTGGTCACAGTAGCGTCCTATTTGCCATTTTCCTTATAGAACCATTGCCACGAATCTAAGTGTCCCTTTCGCGTTCTCTAACAAGGACCCCCTTGAGTGAGAAGTCACAAAATGTCGATGATGTTTACGGCATTCCACGTCCCACATATTGTCTAGCATCCAACCACAATATTCGCTGCTAATGGAAACAGGGGGCTGTACTGGAGGTATCCAGTGGTGAACACAGCAGGAGGCTATGGAGCTCAGTTACACTGCTTAGTCGACGTGTAACCCACAGCAATGCTACTGTGCTAGTGATGTTGATGCACAGCAGAGCAATGTCAATGATAAAAAAAGCATTCACTGCGTTATATCTAAAACAATAGTTGCCGAAATTGACATTTCGTCAGAAAGGAACCCAAGGAATTTCGCACAGTGAGAAACAAATGGCAGATGAGTCAGTGCAATAACAACGATACATGCTTAACAAGTTGAAAGTGATACTGAAACAGTTGTAGAGCAATGTTGTTTATTCTCCTTGTCCGACAGAGAGTCACAAATCCGGCCTTCAGCGAAACGTAGTGAAGAACAATCGTTGTCCAAAGAGCAGGTACTAAAGAGAATTATGTAAATGGTATATCATCAGCAGAAGAATAAAAAAAATTATGAACACGTTTCGAATATGTTCGCAGCAGTACGACCGTGTAATGCATAAGACAAAGTGCGGATTTTCAAGGGGAACAAGGCACTCTTGTTACACACACTGGTGTTTGCGCGTTTCAAGTATGCTCGATACAATTAACAGGATGTGCATCATAGTGACATACTACGTTATACACATCAAATCACGTGCGACATACGTAGATTACAGTAATTTCAAGGGAAACAGTGGATGGTTGCATAACCTCAAACACTGCCACAGAGCTGGAAGGTGTAAAATAACGAAATTTCAAACAGAGCATCAACGTGACGATGTACAGCAAACTGCGGAATCGGCCCGAAAATTTGTAGATAAGATAAAAAAACTTGTCCCATCTTTCAGTAATAAATTTGATTCCAACTCCGTCCGACCAGTAGGGATTTGAAGACAAAATACATATAAAAGGAACGCTGGAACTTATAGGTGCCAAGAGCGTTGTATCGAGATCAACTAACTTCAATGCCTTAACGCATTCGTATACAATGATGCCCACTGTTAATCTGGACGATAAATTGTCTGAAAAGTTAGATATTGCGCTACAAAAAAGTGGGGTGGAATACTTTCTCTACGATTCTTCAATGTGTACGTGAGCTTGCAAGGGCAACAGGGTATACATGCGTGACAACAGGTGTGAGTGGGAAAATGGGCGTAAGAGAACTACAACTATGGTATGAGCACTGCTTTTGACTAATAGCTGGCTAAAATAATTTACTTTTACTTGATTCCTAGTCTGCGTATAAAATCATACTTCTTTCGACCAAACTTTCCCTCGTGAAGGGTTTGTGACGTTGATGTTCATACCACTTGCAACCATTGGACAAATTCAGTCTCTAAACGTTTGCTTTTTCCGTGCCTATAGAACATATTATCGCATTTTCTGCAACTATGCCTTAAAGGATAGCCAATTTCACGGTAAGCTTACGACAGAGTGTTTCGTATTCGGTTGCATACTACCACATTCCATCAGTCCTCATAACCACATTACACTAGTATGAGTCCACACGCAGTCTTCAAGAGTGGATACCTAGCTGAACGCCCTGCACGGTTTGCAACTCCCAAGGAGTTCGCCTTCGATCTTGATCGTGAGACGCTTTGTGATCATTGTGGTGCGACAATCTCGTATCGCTTCTAAGTATTACCCCAAAATTTTTCTGGGTCACGTGCTCGAGATGTTAACAACCAATCTTGTAACTTCATATTGTCAGATTACAGGAATTTTCTTGCATCTACCCACAGTTAAAGAGAGCTGCCATTCATTATACAAAATGGAAATGTTGTCCTTCCGCAATTCCCTATAGTGGTCTACCGACGATAATTTCCTTTTGGAAACAACTTCGTCAGCGGACTATATTACAGTGCTATTGTTCTACTGATATATCACTTACGTGTGACTAGAACACTGGCGGTCATATTACACTTTCTGGTCACACACCCGATGTTATTTTTGTTTCTGCAGAACATTCGGCGTCCAGTGTTACATACAGCGTTATGTTAAATATGTATCGAGCCAATCGAGATATGCCTTTTTCACAGTAGAAATATCATGCTCTTTCAGTTTGTAATATCCCCTAGGATCATGAAACAGCCAGATGTCAGTGATATTAGTCTGCAATTCTGTGCATCCAGTCTTTTACCATTTTTGTCAACAGGAGAGACTTGCTTTGCCTACCAGTCACAAACTACTATTCACCACGCAAGAGATTCTCCGCAGATATGAGTCAGGAAGGAAGATAATTCCCGAGCATATTCAATTTACACTCTGACTGGAATACAGCAAGGCTTGATTCCTTATTCGCTTTAAGTAGTAATAATTGTCTCTTCAGTACAATTGGCGCCAGCATTGATATGCACCACTCGAATTTAATGATCTGCACTCTACGTTATTATTATTATTTCTTTCTTTTCTCAGACGTTATGTCTGGTCAAAAATGGAAAGTGACGCGGACCTTGATCAAGCGTGACTTCCTTTTAACTGTACGGTATATGTTATATGGCATTTAGGAACTTTTGGGTAATTGAACATGTATAAATAATTACGGATTTATGTAGTTGTATATATAAGTTTGAATGTAGCTGTATTGCATTGATGTACTGGTGGATATTGTGTGGTATGACTCCTGTAGTTGATAGTATAATTGGTATAATGTCAACTTTATCCTGATGCCACATGTCCTTGACTTCCTCAGCCAGTTGGATGTATTTTTCAATTTTTTCTCCTGTTTTCTTCTGTGTATTTGTTGTATTAGGTATGGATATTTCGATTAGTTGTATTAATTTCTTCTTTTTATTGGTGGGTATGATGTCGGGTTTGTTATGTGGTGTTGTTTTATATGTTATAATGGTTCTGTTCCAGTATAATTTGTATTCATCATTTTCCAGTACATTTTGTGGTGCATACTTGTATGTGGGAATGTGTTGTTTTATTAGTTTATGTTGTATGGCAAGTTGTTGATGTATTATTTTTGCTACATTGTCATGTCTTCTGGGGTATTCTGCATTTGCTAGTATTGTACATCCACGTGTGATGTGATCTACTGTTTCTATTCGTTGTTTGGAAAGTCTGCATTTATCTGTTGTAGTATTGGGATCTTTAATAATATGCTTGCTGTAATATCTGGTGTTTATTGTTTGATCCTGTATTGTAATCATGAATCCTTACGTCTCACTGTATATATTGCCTTTTCTTAGCCATATGTTGGATGAGTCTTGATCGATGTGTGGCTGTGTTAGATGATACGGGTGCTTGCCATGTAGTGTTTTCTTTTTCCAATTTACTTTCTTCGTATCTGTTGATGTTATGTAATCTATAGGGTTGTAGAAGTGATTATGAAATTGCAGTGGTGTAGCCGATGTATTTATATGAGTGATTGCTTTGTGTATTTTGCTAGTTTCTGCTCATTCTATAAAGAATTTTCTTGAAGTGTCTACCTGCCCATAATGTAGGTTTTTTATGTCGATAAATCCCCTTCCTCCTTCCTTTCTGGTTAATGTGAATCTTTCAGTTGCTGAATGTATGTGATATATTCTATATTTGTGGCATTGTGATCGTGTAAGTGTATTGAGTGCTTCTACGTCTGTGTTACTCCATTTCACTACTCCAAATGAGTAGGTCAATGTTGGTATAGCATAAGTATTTATAGCGTTTGTCTTGTTTCTTGCTGTCAGTTCTGTTTTCAGTATTTTTGTTAGTCTTTGTCTATATTTTTCTTTTAGTTCTTCTTTAATATTTGTATTATCTATTCCTATTTTTTGTCTGTATCCTAGATATTTATAGGCATTTGTTTTTTCCATCGCTTCTATGCAGTCGCTGTGGTTATCCAATGTGTAATCTTCCTGTTTAGTGTGTTTTCCCTTGACTATGCTATTTTTCGTACATTTGTCTGTTCCAAAAGCCATATTTATATCATTGCTGAATACTTCTGTTATCTTTAGTAATTGGTGAGTTGTTGATTTGTTGCTGCCAGTAGTTTTAGATCATCCATGCATAGCAAATGTGTGATTTTGTGTGGGTATGTTCCAGTAATATTGTATCCATAATTTGTATTATTTAGCATGTTGGATAGTGGGCTCAGAGCAAGGCAGAACCAGAAAGGACTTAATGAGTCTCCTTGGTATATTCCACACTTAATCTGTATTGGCTGTGATGCGATATTATTTGAATTTGTTTGGATATTAAGTGCGGTTTTCCAATTTTTCATTACTATGTTTAGGAACTGCATTAATTTAGGATCTACTTTGTATATTTCCAACATTTGTAGTAACCATCAGTGGGGTACACTATCAAAAGCTTTTAGGTAATCAATGTATGCGTAGTGTAGCGACCTTTGTTTAGTTTCTGTGTAATGACTGAAGTTAATATTTTGTATATTGTTGGTAGGCATGTTATGGGGCGATATTTAGCTGGGTTTGCTGTGTCTGCTTGATCTTTAGGTTTCAGATAAGTTATTCCATGTGTAAGTGTACCAGGGAATGTGTATGGGTCTGCAATGTAACTGTTAAATAATTTAGTTAGATGTGAATGTGTTGAGGTGAACTTCTTTAACCCGAAATTTGCTATTTTATCTTTTCCAGGGGCTTTCCATTTGTGAGTAGAATTAATTGCTTGGGTGACATCATGTTGCAAAATTATCGCTGCATTTGTGGCATTTGTGGTATCATGTTGTATGTATCTGTTTCTGCTTGTATCCACCGTGCATGCCTGTTATGTTGTACCGGGTTAGACCATATGTTGCTCCAGAAATGTTCCATGTCTGTTATGTTTGGTGGATTGTCTATTTTAATGTGTGTGTTATCTATTGTCTGGTAAAATTTCTTTTGGTTTGCGTTGAATGTTTGGTTTTGTTTCCTTCTATTTCCACTATTTTGGTATCTTCTAAGTCGTTTGGCCAATGCTTGTAATTTCTGCTTCTTTTCATCTAATTGCTCTATCGCTTCTTGTTGTGAGATTTTACCTAACCTTTTTCGTTTTTTTTCTGACATTTCATTTCTTATAAATTGTGTTAGCTGTCCGATGTCTTTTCTCAGTTTTTCTATTCTGATCAGTAGCCTGTGTTGCCATGCTGGTTTTGTGGGTTTCTTTTGTGTGTGGGTTGGTTCTGATCTCTGCCTAGTGTGTATATTAAGTGTAGTGAGTGCTCCTATATAAAACAGTAGTTGTAACTCTTCCATAGTTGTGTTTTCATTTATTTTGTTGTGTATGATTGTGTTGATAGTTTTTATTGTTGTTTCGACTTGCGGGTTATTTAGCGGTCATGCAAAAATGGTCTAATGTCTGTATTTGTGTCTTTGTATTCTATATATGTCAACTGAAATTTTTCTTCTATATCTAACATGTGTGTTACTTCGAGTTCCATTTGTGCTTGTTCTGGTGGCTGTCTTAAGATTTCGTTTTCCTCTGATTGTTTAATTGATGCGTGTTGTTCTTTGTTTGCTTGCTCTGGGATGTTTGAGTCCATTACTGTATTTTCTTCTTCTTCTGATTGCACATTATTTTGTTCCAGTATTTGTTGTACTTGTTGTTTGATGTTTTCTAATTCTGACTGGAGTATCCTGTTATTTTTGATTATTACACGGATCTGATCAGCTAGTCGTTGTTCTGTTAAAAATTTTAATTCTGGGTATCTGATAATAAATGTTGTGTATACTTGTGATCTCTATCCAATTGTGTTGGTTCTTAGGTTTGTTGCTTGGTAGTAACAGAACATGAGGTGTCGATTAACTTCATCTGAGCATCTCATCCTCTGTCTGTGTTTTCCTTCTAGGGTGGTTGCAGGAAGCATATCCTGCAAAACACCTCTATTTGGATTTGAATCATTTTCCAGTTCGCTAGCAGTGTCGTTACCATTGTGGGCGGGCATAGGGTTCAAACGTCGTCCCCGACCATGACGGCGCTTGTCCGAGGCTTCTTTAGTTCTGTCCTGAACCAACTAATCACACTAAAAGGGGGGTTAGCCCTATTAGTGGTTTGTTCTTTTCGTCGCCTTTTACGACTGGCAGAACATACCGGAGGCCTATTCTTTTCGCGGGCCTCCACGGGGTTTATAATAATAATAATAATAATAATAATTATTATTATTATTATTTCAGTGCGATTTAATTTCTCGTGATAGTATTCTGTTTCTCTCAGCATGTACTTGCTGCAAACCCTGTGCAGAATATAAAGTTCCGTGAGGGACTTTATTGTCTCAAGTTCCAATTTGTTTACGTTATTAACGCTAGTCTTTCAACTGGGTTAATGCCTCCCTCCATTCTTCCTTACATTATATATGATTACTCTGCAACTCACAGTTTTCGCAGAGAGTTCATAGAACCAAATCGAGACTAGTTCTCGCGTGCTCCACTTTCGAATAGGACGTGGAAAAAATGAACTCCGAATTCTTCTGATGCAAGCACTCATTTTTGTTGTTTTATCACGGTTCCTCCCTATTTAGGTGGGAGTTAATAAAATACTTTGACATTCAAGGTAGAATGTCTTTGACCAAAAGTTAGCTAGAAGAACGCTCCATAATCGAAAAAGAGTTTGTTTTAATGACTTGCATCCAACCCGCGTATTATATCGATGACACACTTCCCTATTACTTGTTACTACAAAACGAGCTGCCGTCCTAGAAAATTTTTCGCAGTCGTCCATCAGCACTATCTAGTATATATCCCACACTGCGCATCAATAATCCTGATGAGGGCACACACACGTGATGCAGGAAGTTTCTTTAGTACACCTGTTACATCTTCTAAGCGTTCAGATAATAAAACGTAGTCTTTGGTTTGCCTTTCCCACAACATTATCTGTTTGATCGTCCAGTTTCAGTTGGTCGTAATTGTAACTCCTTGGTACGTACCTGAATAGACAGTCTTTAGATTTTTGTGATGAAACTTAACAGATATTTTTCTAATACTCATGTGGAAATCCTCAGATTTTACATTTAAGCTCACTTTTCACACAGTGCAGATTTCGTGTCTATATATTTTTGCAATTCGTTTTGATTGGCTGATGACATACTTTTTTGAGGTCATCAGTCTTCCGACTGGTTTGCTACGGCCCACCACGAATTCCTCTCCTATGTCAATCTCTCCATCTCAGAGTAGGATTTGCAACGTACGTCCTCAATTATTTGCTGGATGTATTCCACTCTCTGCCTTCTTCTACAATTTTTGCCTTCTACAGTTCCCTCTAGTACCATGGAAGCCATTCCATAATGTCTTGACAGATGTCGTATCATTCTGTTCCTTCCCCTTGTCAGTGTTTTCCTCATATTCCTTTCCTCTCCGATTCTGCTCAGAACCTCCTCATTCCTTATCTTATCAGTCCACCTAATTTTCAACATTCCTCTGTAGCACCACATCTTAAATGGTTTGACTCTCTTCTTTTCCGGTTTTCACACAGTCCATGTTTCACTACCATTCTGTGCTCCAAACGTACATTCTCAGAAATTTCTTCCTCAAATTAAGGCCTATGTTTGGTACTAGTAGACTTCTCTTGGCCAGGATGTTAAGTTTTTGCTACATCTCATTATTTTCGTCTTTTTTCGATTTACCCTAAATCCATATTCTGTACTCATTAGATTGCTCTATTCAGGATATCACGTAATTCTTCTTCACTTTCACTCAGGGTAGCAATGTCATCAGCGAATCGCATCACTGACATCCTTTCACCCTCACTTTAATTCTACTTTTGAACCTTCCTTTTATATCACAGCTTCTTCGATGTACATGTTGAACAGTAGAGGGGAAAAAATGGTTCAAATGGCTCTGAGCACTATGCGACTTAACCTCTGAGGTCATCAGTCGCCTAGAACTTAGAACTAATTAAACCTAACTAACCTAAGGACATCACACACATCCATGCCCGAGGCAGGATTCGAACCTGCGACCGTAGCGGTCGCTCGGTTCCAGACTGCAGCGCCCAGAACCGCACGGCCACTTCGGCCGGCTAGTAGAGGGAAAGACTACATTCCTGTCGTACACCCTTCTTAATCCGAGCCCTTCGTTCTTGGTCGTCCACTCTTATTATTCCCTCTTGGCTCTTGTACATATTGTATATTATCCGTCTCTCCCTATAGCTTACCCATATTTTTCTCTGAATTTCGAACATCTTGCACCATTTTACATTATCGAATACTTTTTCCAAGTCGACAGGTCCTATGAACGTGTCTTTATTTACCTTCAGTCTTGCTTCCATTGTCAGCTGCAACATCAGAACTGCCTCTCGGGTGCCTTTACCTTTTATAAAGTCAAACTGATCGTCATCTAAGACATCTTCATTCTTCTTTTCCATTCTTCTGTATATTATCCTTGATAGCAATTTGGATGTACTAGCTATTAAACTGATTGTGCGATAATTGTCGCGCTTTTCGGCTCTTCTAGTCTTCGGAATTGTTTGCATGATATTTTTCCGAAAGTCGGATGGTATGTCGCCGGACTCATACATTCTACAGATCAACGTGAATAGACGTTTTATTGATACTTCCCCCGATGATTTTACAAATAACCCTTCTGCCTTATTTGATCTTAAATTCTCCAAAGCTCTCTTAAATTTGATTCTAATACTGGAACCCCTATCTCTTCGAAATCGATTCCTGTGTCTTCTCCTATCACATCGGACAAATCTTCCCCCTCACAGATACCATCAGTGTACTCTTTCCACCTATTCGCCCTCGCCTCTGCATTTAACAGTGGAATCCCCGTTGCACTTTTTATGCTACGATCCTTGCTTTTAATGTCACCGAAGGTTGTTTTGACTTTCCTATATGCCGAGTCAGTCCCTCTGACAATCATTTCTTTTTCGATTTCTTCACATTTTTCATGCAGCCATTTCGTCTTAGCTTCACTGCACATCCTATTTATTTCATTCTTCAGTGACTTGTGTTTCTGCATTCCTGAATTTCCCTGTACATTTTTTGTACTTTCTTGTTTCATCGATGAACTGAGGCAGTTCTGTAGCCATGGTTTCTTCACAGTTACCTTCTTTGTACCTATGTTTATTTTTCCTACTTCTTTTTAGAGATGTCCATTCCTCTTCAACTGTACTGCCTACTGAGCTATTCCTTATTGCTGTACCTATAGCCTTAGAGAAATTCAAGCTTGCCTTGTCATCCCTTAGTACTTTCGTATCCGACTTCTTTCCATATTGAGCCTTCTTTACATTACCACATGGAAAACGGCAGTATCATCTGCAAAAAATCGAAACGGGCTTTCGCATGATCTCCTAAATCGTGTACGAGTACATACATTTACATAGATCAAGGACAGTGGACGGCCTGTAACACTTCCCTGGAGAACGTCATATATCACATCTGTTTCACTAGACGTTTTTCCTGCAATTACTGCGAACTGCGACCTTTTCGACAGTAAATCACGAATCCAGTCCTCTAATGAGCCGATTATCTAAAATGATTAAAAGGCGCTTGCGAGGAACGGTATCTAAACCCTTCTGGAAATCTAAAAATATTGTATCAGCTTGAGTTGCCCTTTTTATAGCACTCATCACTTTGTGTTTCAGAAGGACGGTCTTTTCTGAATCTATGCTGGCTGTGTGTCAATAGATCGTATTCTTGGAAGTACAACGGGTGAACAAAAATACAGAAACACAACAATTACTACACATTACCATGTGCACTACGATGTTGACATTTAAAACAGCTCACAGTTGTCTAGGAATGGATAAATAAAGGTCCTGTACGGTTTTTAATGGAATCTTATATCATTCTTCCTGCAAAATAGTGGCAGGGTCAATCACTCACCCTTCTCTCCAAAGTGGACCACACAGGCAGTGATGGCCAGACGAGATGCGAGAATTCATCCTCGCGCTCACAAAAACAGTTCTGGACGAAGCGGGCTCTGTGAACAGGGCCATGTGGTCTTTTCCCGTTAGGGAAAAAAAGGAACATGGTACTATGGGATGGATCAGCCAAAACAGTAGGGTTGCGTCACTGCATTGTAACCATAGCGCTCATGGGGTACTACGATATAAAAGCGCAAGTCGTCACCGAACGCCCGCAATGTTTCACTCTTGGGACGTAAACTCGACCAGAAGTTAGAAACAGTGGCAAATGTGACTCATCCATCCAAATGAAATTTTACAGTTGCTCCACAGCGGAGGCATCACATTTTCCCTGTTAAGGTCATCCACATCACTCTTGAATGGTTTTGGACTTCCAGCTCACCCTTTAATTCCCTACTTAGGGAGCTCCCTTCGGGTTGTTTCAGTGTTGGGAGGGTTCTCTACCATGACAGGCAGTTTCGCAGTGACTTTTGCAGCTATCGTCCTCATATTTTTCATCACAACCCTCATCAATGGTGTCTCTCAGGATCACTGACCACACATTTCCGTCTGCGTAGTAACACAACGGATGATGTCTTTCCGATTTATCTGTTTGCGGTGCCTTTTCAGACGCCAAACACTTCTGCTACCTTTCTTATGGAAGCACCCACCATACGACCATCAACAATTTGTCTATATTCGAAGTCACTTAGCGTTCACAACTACGTAAGATGCAGTTCTATAAGATACTGTTCTACACACGACTGACAGTAGCAACAAATTGAGGACATAGGACAGGTGACTTTCATGCTAAAATACAACAGCGCAACCAGCAGGCTTGGCCACCTTCTGCATTTACGTCCAGTCATGCGTTTCTCACGTTGTTTCCTTATATTTGGTCACCCCTTGCAGTTTATAATGTTAAACCACAGCATAGGAGCACTTATTTACCTTCGCTAGTGTGAAAAACACGTGTTCTACTGAAGAACTGCTAATAGCTCTTAGAGTATGCATTTTTTGAGCTCATGTTTAGTAGACGTTTTTTCTTGTTTTGATCCATACTACCGCCTCTGTAAGCTGCCTCCTTTCAAATCTTAGCAACAAGAGTACCGGTACATGTACTCAACCGTCAGACGTATGAGAACGGTTTTCGCTTATAACTTTCAACTCTGTCACTTCCGATCCAGAGACCCTTACCTCAACTGATACTTTTATCCTTCTGCATCATCCTTGAAAGTCTGTAACGTCATCACGGAATCACCCTGTATCTACATGCATTTACAGGCGCCGGCGTATATAACTTTGACGCTCTGACGCGCCGTTTGATGACATTTTCAGATATGCGTTCCTACATAAAACTTGATCTCTTAAGTCTTCTCTACAGCCTCTAGAAGTGTGCAACATCAATTAAACATGAATTGTGAAACGCCCTATATACACAGGGTGGTCCATTGATAGTGATCGGGCCAAATATCTCACGAAATAAGCATCAAACGAAAAAACTACAAAGAACGCAACTCCTCTAGCTTGAAGGGGGAAAACAGATGGCGCTATGGTGAATGTTTTAGTTTCTCTTTGTGGTAGATGGTGCTGTAATAGTCACAAACGTATAAGTACGTGGTATCACGTAACATTCCGCCAGTGCGAACGGTATTTGCTTCGTGATACACTACCCGTGTTAAAATGGACCGTTTACCAATTGCGGAAATGGTCAATATCGTGTTGATGTGTGGCTATTATGATCAAAATGCCCAACGGATGTGTGCTACGTATCAGTAGGAGATAAATTACTCGAGAATCGGGAATCTCAAAAACATCGGTATTGAGAATGCTACATCAACATCGACTGCACCCGTACCATATTTCTATGCACCAGGAATTGCATGGCGACGACTTTGAACGTCGTGTACGGTTCTGCCACTGGGCACAAGAGAAATTACGGGACGATGACAGATTTTTTGCAAGCGTTCGATTTAGTGACGAAGCGTCTTTCACCAAGCGGCATAATATGCACTATTGGGCAACGGAAAATCGATGATGGCTGCGACAAGTGGAACATCAGCGACCTTGGCGGGTTAATGTACGGTGCGGCATTATGGGAGAAAGGATAATTGTCCGCCCCCCCCCCATTTTATCGATGTCAATCTAAATGGTGCATCGATGCTATCTAAATGGTGGTATTGCGATGTAATGCTAATTTCCTACGTAATCCTATACCGATGTTACTACAAGATGTTTCACTGCATGACAGAATTGCGATGTACTTCCAACATGACAGATATCCGGCATATAGCTCGCATGCGGTTGAAACAGTACTGAATAGCACATTTTATGACAGGTGGATTGGTCGTCGAAGCACCATACCAAGGCCCGCACGTTCACCGTATCTGACGTCCCCGAATTTATTTCTGTGGGGAAAGTTGAAGGATATTTGCTATCGTGATCCACTGACAACATGCGTCAGCGCATTGTCAATGCATGTGCGATCATTACGGAAGGCGAACTACTCGCTCTTGAGAGGAATGTCGTTACACGTATTGCCAAATGCAGTGAGGTTGACGGACATCATTTTGTGCATTTATTGCATTAATGTGGTATTTACAGGTAATGAAGCTGTAACAGCTTGCGTTCTCAGAAATGATATGTTCACAAAGGTACATGTGTCACATTGGAACAACCGAAATAAAATGTTCAAATGTCCCTACGTTCTGTATTTTAATTTTAAAAAACCTACCTGTTACCAACTGTTCGTCTAAAATTGTGAGCCATATGTTTGTGAGTATTACTGCGCCATCTATCACAAAGCGAAAAAAAGCGGTCAAACTAAAACATTCATATTTCTTTACGTACTACACGAATTTTTAATAAAAAATGGGGGTTCCTATTTAAAAAAACGCAGTTAATATCCGTTTGACCTATGGCAGCGCCATCTAGCGGGCCAACCATAGCCCCATATGATTTCCCCCTTCAAGCTAGACAAGTTTCGTTCTTTGTAGTTTTTTCGTTTGACGCTTATTTCGTGAGAAATTTGGCCCGGTCACCATCAGTGGACAACCCTGTATATGGCCAGGCAGAGTCATGTAAATAGGTAAGGTATGCCACAAGAGTAATGTGGAACTAGACGCTCTCGGTGTATCTAAGCAACTTAAGATACTAAAGGCAAGTCTTCTGGTCAAAATAAATTTCTTTTTCAGTGTGCTGCTGAAACAGTGGAATACTTAGTAGTCACATACAGCCGCCCGCTCTACGAGAAGTCCGTTTCTAAAGAGTGAAAAGTAGCACAAGTAACATCAATACGGAGGGAAAGAAAGAAGCGAACTGCTGAAGTATCCACACTCTTATATATACTTACTTCAGAGGATTACTTCTGTTTCTTTCCATCTGTATCTGTGTGACCTGTCTGCAGAATCGGACTTATCGTAGAGCGGGCGGCTGTATAATACTACTAAGAATGCCGCTGTTTTCTGCATCATACTGAAAAAGAAATTTATTTTGACCGGAAGACTGGCCTTTAGTGTCTTAAGTTGCTTAGTTACAAAGCGAGCGTCTAGTTTCAAATTACGTTTGTGACGTCCCTTGTCTATTTACATGACTCTACCTGGCTATAATTAGCACAGCCGTGATTATTTTTCCCTTCCGGCCGCAATGACTATGTGAGAAAGACGAGAACGGCCGTGCCCCGCGTAGCGCCGTGTTTCACGCCTCGACACTCGCAGAGATCGCCGCCACAGAAGGCGAGATAAATGCGGGGGTGGGGAGCACGGCAGGTTCTGGGCGGCCCTCGCTCCGAATGACAATAAGCGATACCAAGCATTGTTCGCGAGGCGGGCGCGCTCCTGTGCCCCTCTCGCTCTTTTGTTCCTCGGTCGCAGCTGCTGAAAGACCGCCGCGTGCTTCTCAGTTTTGCGAGTGCCGCGAGAGGGGCGTGTTTATTCCACAAAAAGTGAGGAGACATTGTGTCGCAGAGCGGTCGCTACTCTACGAGGGCGTTTATTTTTATTTTACTTCGCCCACCGCTGATATTTCAATTTCAACTGTTGCTGAAGCTAATTTAGAATACCAAATCGTCTGTTCGAAACAGTGTTACTACAAGTCTTCGACAATTCAGTAAAAAGATAGGTGATTTCCGACAATGAATTTTCACAGCATTTAATTATGCACTGCATCACAAGCTTACTTCAAAAGAGTCAAATAAATTACTCTTCTGGAAATAAACGCCCTTAAGGACAAGTTCACTTAATTGGCAAGTGATGTGACAGCTGGTTCGTCATTGCAGGAGTATATGGTAACCAAACAGACCAAATGAACTCACTTGTCACATTAAACGGCCCCTAGACAGCTGTATCAATAGACAGTGTCACAGTGTAACCGAATGCCCCCTCCCCCTCCCCCTCCCCTCACCAACCGTACCCACCACACCCCGTCCTCTGGCAACAAAGCAGGCGCCTGTTCTCGCAAGCAAACGATCGTAAAGGTGCCGAATGACATCTTGCGACAGATTGTTCTAAACATCTTGTACCTCTAGAATGAGATTTTCACTCTGCAGCGGAGTGTGCGCTGATATGAAACTTCATGGCAGATTAAAACTGTTTGCCGGACCGAGACTCGAACTCGGGACCTTTGCCTTTCGAGGGCAAGTGCTCTACCACCTGAGCTACCCAAGCACGCCTCACGCCCCGTCCTCACAGCCTTACTTCTGCCAGTATCTCGTCTCCTACCTTCCAGACTTTACAGAAGCTCTCCTGCGGACCTTGCAGACCTAGAACTCCTGAAAGAAAGGAAAGGCTGTGGCTATGCCATGTCTCCGCAATATCCTTTCCTTCAGGAGTGCTAGTTCTGCTGGTTCACAGGAGAGGTTCTGTAAAGTGTGGAAGGTAGGAGCCGAGATACTGGCAGAAGTAAGGCTGTGAGGACGGGGCGTGAGTCGTGCTTGGGTAGCTCAGGTGGTAGAGCTCTTGCCCGCGAAAGGCAAAGGTCCTGAGTTCGAGTCTCGGTCCGGCACATAGTTTTAAACTGCCAGGAAGTTTCATCTTGTACCTCTTCTTGCAATTATACAATGGTTCTTGCAGGCTCTGGAGAAAAAGTAAGTTCCAACTTCACCATATTCCATAAGTGTTGAATTGGCAAGTGATCTGGCCAGGTCAGTGCACTGTGTCGCAGCAGCCGGGTGTGGACGTGCATTGTCCTGTTGGAAAAGTACATCAGCTTCCTTTCGAAGAAATGGCAGTAGCAGGGGATAACAACTTGTGCTCTGGTTACGTTACCCCATACAAACTCCAAATGTGACCCCGACTTGTAACTGATGGCTCCTCACACTATGAAGCCTGTGCTGGGAACTGTGTGTAGTGGCGAATGCACTCTGGAAAAAGCCGCTCACCATGTCCCACGTCGGGCATCAGAATGAGGTGTATCCTCTCTCCGCTCTCTAGTCTTCAGAGCTCTGATTCAGTTGAACTAACGAAACTAAATGACATGCAATAGATATTGTCAACAAACGTCACGGGAGGACAACACTTCATTTGATGGTGGTAAGCCGTTCTGTTATCACACTGCGTTCGTGATTCGAAAAGAAACTACGTATGTTTAGCACAGATGCTGTATGAGAACGCTAGACATTTTTCCACCACCATCGATTGAAATAGTACAGAAGGGCTTGTGTCTGATGAATAGTGACATATGTGGCCGGGCAAATAAAGGAGACTGATTAAGAATTGATGTTTGAATAACTGAAAAAAATTGATTGGAAAGAATAGTTGCGAGAAATTCGGAGATAATTATTTATGAATCTGTACACAATCCTGGGTGACTCTAAGTAGTACAAATATCAACACACGTTTAATATCAATACATTTAAGATCAGTATTCATAAACTGAGTTACGTACTGCTTCACATTAATTCCATTGTGCTTAGTCCTGATTATAACAATGGTGATGCAGGATCTCGGCTACCCGACGAGCTATATGAACAGACAGGTGGGGTCGTCGTGAATGTTCGAATAAACTTTGCTTTATTAATAACTTTTCATAACACTTTTTAATGTACGGCTGAAATACACATTGTTTAACAGTACCGGTAGAATGGATCTTATCATACGTCCGCTCGCTACCACTTCTAGCAACAAACAGGTCAATTAATCAACTGAAGAGAGTATTTCTTCTTCCTTTTTTTCTCATACAGATGTATCAAAACATTATCCTTGCCACATAGCAACTCGTTCATTCATCTCTGTCGCAGTCTATAAGTCAATCATTTTACATATAGCTTACATGTATAAAAAGAAAAGAACGAAAAAAATATGATTCATCATACTGACTGGTACTGAAGATCAAATGGTTCAGATGTTCAAATGTGTGTGAATTCCTGAGGGACCAAACTGCTGAGGTCATCGGTCCCTAGAATTGCACACTACTTAAACTAGCTTATGATAACTTATGCTAAAAGCAACACACACACCCATGGCCGAGGGAGGACTCGAGCCTCTGGCGGGACGCGCCGCGCAATCCGTGACATAGCGCCTCTAACCGTGCAGCCACTCCGTGCGGCTACTGGAGATCGACGACATCTTTTATTGGAGACCAATTAACGATTAATTGTTAGCGTAGCCTGCACAAAAATTATTGCAAGATACTTTTAATGGTCGGCAGAGCTACTTCGTATTTTGTTCAAAGATAAATGAATGAATGATCGCGGTATGTGGTCAGTCATTATGTCATACAGCAATTCGTTGTCGACCTTGGTGTTCCGGCCGTTGAATATACTGAAAAATAGGGAATTGATGGATATATTTGTCGAAAGTCGAGTAAAAGACAGTATTCTCTAAGTGATAACAGTATTATATGCTATATACATACAGTTAATCCTATTTAAAGGTAGCGAAAAATACGTACACGGGCTGACACTTACAGAATAACTCAACTCTGCAACGTGGAAGACGGAAGACAGAATTGACACAGCGTTCATACAACACCTGATTTAAGGACCCCGTGAGTTCATCTCGATTTCTAAACTGAAGCAACCACTTCACGGCATTCGCTTCAGAACTGCTACAAATTCGTCGGGCAATAGACCGCGCCGCTCGAACTGTCAACACAACTGGCACTGATAAGAGTATCCTACGACTTCCGCATCGCTGGCAACAGGTTATACACATTGCTGGTGACTACTTTGAACGCCAGTAAAACTTTGAAACACGTATCAATTTTGCACGAGCTGTAAATAAATAGTTGCCACTATTTAAGTTCCAACTCTCGTATATTCTCGGATCATTTTTGGCCCGTAGAAACCTACTTCGTCGGCAACACATCACATCTGTCTGTTCATACGAGATACAATCAACGTTCTTTGATGCGACTATCTGCTTCTTCATACGCAACACGTCGTTCAGGATTGTATATAGCTATTCATGTTAGATGCTTACCCCCTGAACAATCTCAGTTCCCTCGATGTGATGCTCTCATGACGTGACTGAGGAAGTCAGCTTTTTCAAGCGCTACATTTGATTAGAGATATGACGAACCCATTCACGTACGATGCCTGCTCCCTCAACAATCTCACTTCCCTCGATGTGACTTGAGACGGTTGAAGAAGTCAGCTTCTTCATCGCAACTCTTTCTTCAGGATATTACATACACGTTTGTATCTTCCCAATTTCCACGAACTGTGGATAGTGACTGAAGCGTAGGAGATCGTATTAGTACACCGTTGTTTCTGCTGTCCCGAGGAGTCTCTGCCACGGTATGTTGCCTCATTATCAGGGCGACAAATAGTATTAAGCACTGTTAGAGGGGTGTTGTTCATAAGTTTGTAAAGAGTTAATATGATAATTCTTAACACGGCCGGCCGTTGTGGCCGAGCGGTTCTAGGCGCTTCAGTCTGGAACCGCGCGACTACTACGGTCGCAGGTTCGAATCCTGCCTCGGGTATGCATGTGTGTGATGCCCTTAGGTTAGTTAGGTTTACGTAGTTCTAAGTTCTAGGGGACTGATGACCTCAGATGTTAAGTCTCATAGTGCTCTGAGCCATTTGAACCTTTTTTTAACGCGATCCATCGAATGTACTTTATAAACAACGTAGATCTATTTTTCTTATAGTTAAACTTTAAGGTACAGCATACCTGTGATAGCTCTCTTCGTTTGTTTTAGCCACGGAATAAACACACGGCCTTCAGTCAGCCACATTTGGAACCTATTAGCGTGAGACATCCGTTGCTTGAATAGGTCAAAACAGCGTGTAAACATAGGTGTTAGCGATGCAAGCGTCGGACTCGGAATGTGCGGCATGTAATCGATGCTGTGTTCAGTGCCGGGAGTAAATAGACGGGCAAGTTTATCCCTCGCGTTGGGGCGGGGGATCGTGCTATTGGCAGATTCGTTGCATGTTAAACGACGTGTTCCGCCGTGTACTACACGAACTAGATACTATTAGTTACACTAATTGTGTGGTAATAGTGGTGCCCGCTCATCTATTACGGCTAGTTTACTAGCTGTCGGCAACTCATAGTTGGGCGATGTGCCGGCCCATCTTCATTGCCGCTGCACTCGATTACGACGAGAGCTGCTGTTTCAGCGCTGGTAGATGCGTGCCAGCTATTTGAGTTCTCTCCAGCTGGCTGGGCGCGAGAGGCAGAATGTAGTATTTCTAACTTCTGCCGTGCCTGATTGTGGAGACACATCTTAAGAGCAGTTAGTATTATTTCATAGATTAGAAAAATTTTGCAAGATGTTCCAAATTCTCTGAAAAACAGTTACAAATTGCAGGGAAAGATGAGTAATATATCGTACGTACAAGAACAAAGAGCGGGAAATAAGAATGGAAGACCAAAAGAGAAGAGCTCTGAATAAAACCTGTACATCGAAGAAAAAATGACAGGATTAAGAGAAATGTTCAGCAGTGGTGCAAAACCCTAGGGTCAATGGATGTCAGATAAGATTCGTTGATCGCATTGCTATCCTCAGTGAAAGTGAGGAAGAGCTGTGAATGGAATAAAAAGTCTGATGAGCACAGAATAAACGTTTGGAATAACCCAAAAACCGACGAAAGTAATGAGGAGTAACAGAAATGGAGTTGCCGTTGTGTAAGTAGTGGTCTTTGCGTCACGAAATTACGGAAATTCAGGCGTAGACTCTTAATTTTGGGACTCGTTGGTGAAAGAAGCTCTTGAAATTCGTTTGGTGAATATTTAATTAACGGATAGCGACTTCTACCTGAAAAAATTATGAAATCCGTTGATTTTTTTCATAATCTTGCAAACAGCAAACAGCTAGTAATGATACATCTATTTCTCAACATGGATCGACCAAACAGCTACAGATTCAATTATTTCATGATCTTTGCTGACAGTCAACGTCTCTGGCGCATGTGGATCTGCGGGAACGATGCAAGGAGTACTGTGGCTTTAATCTGTCGGCTCACTCTGCAGAAAAAGACAGTTTATGCTGATCCATTCCCCACATTTAATGAATCAGTTATTGCGCCGCAGATTCATGAAGCTGCGCACAGCAAAGAAGCGCTTTGACGAAGTTCAAGAAGCAAAATGCTGTCACAGCCAGCAACTACATTGCGCAACACAATTAAGGAATCACTTTCTCGAAATCCTGTAATTGTCTCCCATTGAGGCGCGTAGGTTTCACGTTTGACTCAAAGGTGCTTACAACCTTCCTCTGTAACAGTGCGAAAGAATGGCACCCTATTACGTCACCCTCTAGCTCAGTAACGCTTCAGACAGCAAGGTGTCGACACAAGCAAGAAAAGGTCAGAGTACAGTTCACGTGACGTGTAAGATGGTTTACTGACGTCACATCGTGTGACACGCCAACGGTGGCGCTGGGCAGAACTGTGGTGAAATTTGGTGCCAAATCGACATCATTAATCTAGGTTACACCTCACATGAACGTGTAAACTCTCGATTTTTTTTCGCGTGTGTTGATGCTTCGCTGTTTGAAGTGTCGAGTCCGAAGGTAACGTCGCAGGACGCCACGCTATTTCACAATTACAAATGAAGGTTTTAGGCCAAACTTTAAACTCAAAATTCACAATGGGAGGCAATGACGGAGTTTTAAATAGCAGTCTTTTACATCTACATCTACATCTACATGACTACTCTGCAATTCACATTTAAGTGCTTGGCAGAGGGGTCGTCGAACCACAATCATACTATCTCTCTACCATTCTACTCCCAAACAGCGCGCGGGAAAACTAACACCTAAGCATTTCTGTTCGAGCTCTGATTTCTCTTATTTTATTTTGATGATCATTCCTACCTATGTATATTTTCGCATTCGGAAGAGAAAGTTGGCGACTGAAATTTCGTAAATAGATCTCGCCGCGAGATGTGGTTCATGGTGTGGGTTCCTGTAGTCATGTCCTAGTTCATGAACCACGGGCAACGTATGAGTGGCCAAGTAAGTGGTCCCGACAGTCGGGATACCAGTTACTTTGGAATAAGGCTGGGCATCTCGGACATATTCTGAGTCGTGGTCATCTTTGTGCTCATACGGCAAAGACTACCAAATCCACCGGTTAGTCCCTCAGCCGTTAGGGGTAAAACCCAATGGGACTCGGGGCAAGTAAGGCTAGCAACCTGCTTCCCTGGTACTTTAAATATGATGCTGGCAACAATCAGAGCAAAATGCCTCGGACCTTTGGAGGTGACGGAGTCCCACCTCTAACTGACAAACCAGGGACTCCTAAGATACGACTTGGCAAACAAATGGTAATGAGATGCGGAGCTGTTAATATCAATGGGGGCTACTCTGGGAAGAAGGTAGAGCTGGCAGAGGCTGCAAGTAAGATGGGGCTGGACGTTTTAGCTGTTAGTGACATTCGGGTAAGGGGTGAGAAAGAAGAGGAAGTGGGAGAATACAAGGTCTACCTGTCAGGAGTCAAAGCAGGAATAGCACAATGGGGTGTAGGGCTTTACATCAGGAAAGAAATGGAACCCAGCGTAGTTGCAATAAGGTATGTAAACGAACGACTGATGTGGATAGATTTGACAGTGTCTAGCAAGAAAATTAGGATTGTGTCAGTATATTCGCATTGTGAAGGGACAGATCAAGATAAGATGGATAGTTTTTATGAGGCACTCAGTGATGTAGTTGTTAGAGTAAAGGACAAGGACAGTGTTCTGCTCATGGGTGATTTTAACGCCAGGATTGGAAATCGAACAGAAGGGTATGAAAAGGTTATGGGTACTTTTGGAGAGGATGTGGAGGCCAACAGGAACGGGAAACAACTCTTGGATTCCTGTGCCAGTATGGGCTTAGTAATCAAAAACTCCTGTTTTAAACATAAGAACATTCACCGCTATACTTGGAAAGGCAGGGGAACCAGATCTGTCATTGACTATATAATAACAGATCAGGAATTCAGGAAGGCTGTGAGGGACACACGTGTATTCAGGGGACTCTTTGATGACGATGATCATTATTTAATCTGCAGTGGAATTGGGATTGTGAAGCCGAAAGTGCAGGAGGTCAGGTCCATATGTAGGAGGATAAGAGTGGAGAAACTTCAGGATAAGGAAATCAGGCACAAGTACATAACAGAGATCTCAGAAAGGTACCAGTTAGTTGAATGTAGTCAATTACAGTCATTGGAAAAGGAATGGACAAGGTACAGGGACACAGTACTAGAAGTGGCTAAAGAACGTCTTGGAACAGTAGTGTGTAAAAGTAGGATGAAGCAAACAGCTTGGTGGAATGATACAGCCAAGGCAGCCTGTAAAAGGAAAAAGAAGGCGTATCAAAAATGGCTACATACCAGAACCCAGGTAGACAGAGAAAGTTATGTTGAATAAAGAAACAAAGCCAAACAGATAATTGCAGCATCCAAGAAGAAATCGTGGGAAGACTTTGGAAACAGGTTGGAGACTATGGGTCAAGCTGCTGGAAAACCATTCTGGAGTGTAATTAGCAGTCTTCGAAAGGGAGGTAAGAAGGAAATGACAAGTATTTTGGACAGGTCAGGAAAACTGCTGGTGAATCCTGTGGATGCCTTGGGCAGATGGAGGGAGTATTTTGAAGAGTTGCTCAATGTAGGTGAAAATGCGATCAGTAATGTTTCAGATTTCGAGGTAGAATGGGATAGGAATGATGATGGAAATAGGATCACATTTGAGGAAGTGGAAAAAATGGTCAATAGATTGCAGTGCAATAAAGCGGCTGGGGTGGATGAAATTAAGCCGGAACTCATCAAATACAGTGGAATGTCAGCTCGTAAATGGCTACACAGGATAACTGAAATGGCCTGGGAGTCGGGACAGGTTCCATCAGACTGGACAAAAGCAGTAATCACACCAATCTTTAAACATGGAGCAGAAAAGATTGTAACAACTACAGAGGTATCTCTTTAATCAGCGTTGTGGGTAAAATCTTCTCAGTTATTACTGAAAGGAAAGTGCGAGTATTAGTTGAGGACCAATTGGATGAAAATCAGTGTGGGTTTAGGCCTCTTAGAGGTTGTCAGGACCAGATCTTTAGCTTACGGCAAATAATGGAGAAGTGTTATGAGTGGAACAGGGAATTGTATCTATGCTTTATAGATCTAGAAAAGGCATATGACCGGATTCCTTGGAGGAAGTTATTGTCTGTTCTACAAGATTATGGAATAGGAGGCAACCTTTTGCAAGCAATTAAAGGTCTTTACATGGTTAGTCAGGCAGCAGTTAGAGTTGACGGTAAATTGAGTTCATGGTTCAGAGTAGTTTCAGGGGTAAGACAAGGCTGAAACCTGTCTCCACTGTTGTTCACATTATTTATGGATCATATGTTGAAAACAATAGACTGGCTGGGTGAGATTAAGATATGTGAACACAAAATAAGCAGTCTTGCATATGCGGATGACTTAGTTGTGATGGCAGATTCGATTGAAAGTTTGCAAAGTAATATTTCAGAGCTAGATCAGAAATGTAAGGACTATGGTATGAAGATTAGGATCTCCAAAACGAAAGTAATGTCAGTGGGAAAGAAATATAAACGGATTGAGTGCCAAATAGGAGGAACAAAGTTAGAACAGGTGGACGGTTTCAAGTACTTAGGATGCATATTCTCACAGGATGGCAACATAGTGAAAGAACTGGAAGCGAGGTGTAGCAAAGCTAATGCAGTGAGCGCTCAGCTACGATCTACTCTCTTCTGCAAGAAGGAAGTCAGTACCAAGAGTAAGTTATTGTGCACCGTTCAATCTTCCGACCAACTTTGTTGAATGGGAGCGAAAGCTGGGTGGATTCAGGTTACCTTATCAACAAGGTTGAGGTTACGGATATGAAAGTAGCTAGGATGATTGCAGGTACTAGTAGATGGGAACAATGGCAGGAGGGTGTCCACAATGAGGAAATCAAAGAAAAACTGTGAATGAACTCTATAGGTGTAGCAGTCAGGGCGAACAGGCTTAGATGGTGGGGTCATGTTACACGCATGGGAGAAGCAAGGTTACCCAAGAGACTCATGGATTCAGCAGTAGAGGGTAGGAGGAGTCGGGGCAGACCGAGGAGAAGGTACCTGGATTCGGTTAAGAATGATTTTGAAGTAATAGGTTTAACATCAGAAAAGGCACCAATGTTAGCACTGAATAGGGGATCATGGAGGAACTGTATAAGGGGGGCTATGCTCCAGACTGAACGCTGAAAGGCATAATCAGTCTTAAATGATGATGATGATGATGATGATGATGATCTCGCCGCGACGAAAAACCTCTTTGCTTTAATGACTTCCATCCCAACTCGCGTATCATATCTGGCACACTCTCTCCCCTATTACGTGATAATACAAAACGAGCTGCCCTTTTTTGCACCCTTTCGATGTCCTCCGTCAATCCCACCTGGTAAGGATCCCACACCGCACAGTAATATTCTAACAGAGGACGAACGAGTGTAGTGTAAGCTGTCTCTTTAGTGGACTTGTTGCATCTTCTAAGTGTCCTGCCAATGAAACTTTTCGTTATTTAGCGTCAACTGCCACCTGCCACACCATACACACCATACAGCAATCTTTTCCAAATCGGTTTGCAACTGATACTGGTCTTCGGATGACCTTACTAGACGGTAAATTACAGCATCATCTGCGAACAACCTAAGAGAACTGCTCAGATTGTCATCCAGGTCATTTATATAGATCAGGAACAGCAGAGGTCCCAGGACGCTTCCCTGGGGAACACCTGATATCACTTCAGTTTTACTCGATGATTTGCCGTCTATTACTACGAACTGCGACCTTCCTGGCAGGAAATCACGAATCCAGTCGCACAACTGAGACGATACTCCATAGGCCCGCAGCTCGATTAGAAGTCGCTTGTGAGGAACGGTGTCAAAAGCTTTCCGGAAATCTTGAAATACGGAATCAACTTGAGATCCCCTGTCGATAGCGGCCATTACTTCGTGCGAATAAAGAGTTAGCTGCGTTGCACAAGAACGATGTTTTCTGAAACCATGCCGATTACGTATCAATAGATCGTTCCCTTCGAGGTGATTCATAATGTTTGAATACAGTATATGCTCCAAAACCCTACTGCAAACCGACGTCAATGATATAGGTCTGTAGTTAGATGGATTACTCCTACTACCCTTCTTAAACACTGGTGCGACCTGCGCAATTTTCCAATCTGTAGGTACAGATCTATCGGTGAGCGGGCGGTTGTATATGAGTGCTAAGTAGGGAGCTATTGTATCAGCGTAATCTGAAAGGAACCTAATCGGTATAAAATCTGGACCTGAAGACTTGCCCGTATCAAGTGATTTGAGTTGCTTCGCAACCCATAAGGTATTTACTTCTAAGAAACTCATGCTAGCAGCTGTTAGTGTTTCACATTCTGGAATATTCCATTCATCTTCCCTGGTGAAGGAATTTCGGAAAACTGCGTTCAATAACTCCGCTTTAGCGGCACAGTCATCGGTAACAGTACCATCGGCACTGCGCAGCGAAGGTATTGACTGCGTCTTGCCGCTTGTGTACTTTACATACGACCAGAATTTCTTCGGATTTTCTACCAAATTTCGAGACAATGTTTCGTTGTGGCACCTATTAAAGGCATCTCGCATTGAAGTCCGTGCCAAATTTCGCGCGTCTGTAAATTTTAGTCAATCTTCGGGATTTCGCGTTCTTCTGAACTTCGCATGCTTTTTTCGTTGCCTCTACAACAGCATTCGGACCTGTTTTGTGTACCACGGGGGATCAGTTCCATCTCTTACCAATTTATGAGGTATGAATCTCTCAATTGCTGTAGCTACTATATCTTTGAATTTGAGCCACATCTCGTCTAAATTTGCACAGTCAGTTCGGAAGGAATAGAGATTGTCTCTTAGGAAGGCTTCTAGTGACACTTTATCCGCTTTTTTAATTGCGATGCGCAATGTAAATTTAGAGTAATACTGTATATCCAATAATTAACAGCACTCATTTGATCTAAATCAACAATTACAACGATTGAAGGAAGTTCTAGGTGCATACAGAGCAATACAGCGGTTGTTCAGCTCTACCACATGTGAAGCAGATCTTAAAAATGAAGCACTTAAGTTTACAATGACTTTCTTTCACCTTTCCGTAACAACTGATGCTGATGAGAATTTCTTTTCAAGCACTAATATCAACACCGTCTGTTGTACAAGCCCTACGAGAAGTGTTATTAATATAATATATCTGGGTGTTGTCTAATCCCTTCGCCGTGTACAGTGCCGTCTTGCTATATCGAGTACTCTGTGTGAGTGTTGCAAAAGCTGATCGCTCTTCTTGCAAAATTCCGTCCCAGTGCAGAATGCGGTGGTGATGGGAACGGCATCTGACAGAGACGTTAGCACTCAGCCACAAACATAATCTTCTTGTTGTCTTTCACTTTAGTACAATCTTTCATGTTGTAATGGATTTATTATGAGCATATGTGTATTATTGTATACACAAAATCCCCCAAAACTGGAACAAAATGGCTCAAAACTTCTGAGGGCATCAGTCCCCTAGAACTTAGGACTACTTAAACTTAACTAACCTAAGGACATCACACACATCCATGCCCGAGGCAGGATTCGAACCTGCGACCGTAGCGGTCGCGCGGTTCCATACTGTAGCGCCTAGAACCGCTCGGACACCCCGGCCGGCAAAAACTGGAACAATTCTGTCATTGGAACAAACCGATGAAACGACTACTACCGGGTGGTGGAAGCCGTCTTACTGTAAGGAGACATTAGACTCCTTCATGGGACATCCCGGGTTCGGATGAGACGAAGGAGATTATAGATGGACGCAGCGAAACCGTTGTTGACAAATATATATATATCTTTACTACTCCATTACACTTCTATAACTGTGTGCCCTGGTAGTCAAGGGAAGGCAGGATTCAGACTAGTGGCAGTATAACGAATAACTAATGATAATCTTATTGAAGCTACCTGACGTCGTCCGATAATCCAAATGCAACGATGCAACAATACGCCAAAGCCGGATCCGGCGGTCTGCACTACGTCCAGAATACTGTGTTTAGAGCGCCCTAAACGAGAAAGGAATCACTACCACCAGAGTAGAAGAATCACCAACCGGCCTACAATCAAGAAAGCTGTCAAAAGTACGCGCCTTACCGGACAGCAGCGGCAAGGCGAGGAAACGTACACTGTCATTACATACACTAACCCCCAAAGCAGGTAACCGGGGCGTTAGCAGCCACCGGGCAAGAGAAATTACAATGAAATTACAATGAAATGAACACCCTTAGCTGGTTGAACTTACCAAATTGTAACAAGTTGTACGCAGTAAATAGTAATAAGAAGTCGAGGAAAGCTAATCAGATCCGCCTTCCCCAAGCACTCCACTCGCTGCTCTTCGCCTAAGCGACACTACATGCAGCAACTCGAGCCCAAGTCACTGGAGAATCGCGAGATCTCACAATGGTGGAGATTTCTCTACTTGTATTGAAATGAATTCATCTTAAGGCTTGCTGGATCCGGTTTACGGCGAGGTCGTGCACCCTTGTGACCACAGCGCTTCCATCCGGTAGTCCATGCATGCCGCCAGCAATCCCGGCGTGTTCCCGCACTGCGCGGACTGCTTCTCCTCAGTTCCCAACTGAACTCGCACACTCACACGACTCGGAAAACAACGACGTCGCCCCAAAGATAGGGCAAGAGTTACTACATATCGATAACCGCCGCGTTGGCACTAGCGGACAGGCAACGCTTGCGAAACGAGTGGCGCCAGTCAACACGAGAAGAAGTCAAACAACCATGCCAACAGGGGGCGGAGACCTACAAACAGCACCAATGCGAGCGGTAGCACAGCTCAAACCGTACATGCGCGTTATCATACCACAAACGGACTGTCGTCGTCCCGTAGTACTTGTAACGGAACTGAAATGATGGTGGGCTGACCGTAATTTGGAGCCCGCGCGTCGGAAACGGGCGCGCTTGTGTGAGACTGCCAGGGAGTGCACCCTGATGCCATCTATTGGTGAAACTGGGAATTAGCGCTGCCTGTCAGACAATGCACTAAGCTCTCAGAGTCAAATGTATTCTTTTTCTTGGTAATTATAAGTTATTACTGTATAATTTAATGTTGTAAAGCGCTAGTAGTAAATTATTATGACTGGTATGAACTCCAGGGTAGTAAATATAAATATTCTTAAATACTAAATGATTTCGGTAAAAAGGTGGTAGGGGAACGCCCCCACTCTTGGTGATACGAGCGTAGCTAGGGGTAGCTGGAGACACAGGGACTGAACAATAGAATGGCCTGGGGAGTGTTGACGTGATCGGATGTGCGTAACTGTGCTCACGCAAAAGTGATTGTGCAACAGCGAAGAGGCGAATATCGTCGCCGTTTTTGGAGTAAAACGCGACGAATGGTTGTTGAAGCCGCCTCTATGCCACTGGGGCTGATTGTAAGAGTTCCTGTGCCCAGATTTTATGGCGGACATGCAGTAGCTTATACGAGTGCTACAGCTCATAGTTCCAGCCGCCATTAAGAGCATGAGGCGTGAAGAGCTGCGTTAGCCACATGCATCTCACCACCAGCACCGACACGTCTACCCAAGGCAAGACTGCTTGCAATTGTTAAGTCGAACTTTGTATACATGTAAAAGGAGAATACCAGTTTTCTTTTATGCAAGTGCAGAGGACAGAATATAGTAATGAGTAAAATTACGACACATGTTGTTCATTGTAAAGTGTAGTAACCTCAAACATAGTATAGTGAAATCAGACTGAGGCCACCATCGCCTCTTTCATTTACAATTCTTTTGGTTGTAGAATACTTTAGCGTATAAGAATGTTGAAAAGAGCAATGGTCACACCAGAATGAGTCGCCTATTTACAGTTACTTAAATTTTTCTGAGCAACCTTTCAAGTAAAGTCACTTAACTAAGTCTGTATCAATGGTCCAAAGAGTAATATCCAAAATCATTAAATAAGTTGAAGGATAGAATTTTGTTAACCGAAGTTGCATAACCTGTCTTGGTAGTAATTACCAAGCCAACTCACAGAAATTGGGAGAGTATTTGCTTTGTAGAATCATCTAGAATGATCAGAAATAGTAATATTCAGAATTAAGTTTAAATTCAACTCAAGCCATTTCACTTTGAAACGAGCCAAAAATTGATTTATTCTTTTACTCCTTCAGAGCTGGCGACTGTAGTTATAAGTATTTTCAGGAGGATTCGACGGTAAGTCTGCTGCTCTCGTCGTGCTGATAGGATTATCCACTGCTGCTAGCAGTGGTGATTGGATACATAAGCTCACTACCAAGTTAAGTGGGTCAGGTAGGCAGTGTTACCGTGTGAACTGTAGGGCACTGTAGGCCGTGGATCGAACCCGTTCAATCATCACAGCTCTTACGGAAATAGTCCGGTTAGGAGTGTACTAATCATTAGGTAAATACTGGCGAGTAACGGTCAAAAATGTATACGCAAGTGAATTTAGCAAGGTCCACGTAGCACCTAGTTAATGTGGTGCAATGGCGAGGGTAGGAGTGGAGTAAAAGTGAGCTGAGCTTGTGGCAGCTGTGCTGGATTCAAATATTAACTACGTGAATTCACTACTGCCTCTTACCATTGGGACTGAGCTATTTACAGTTAAAATACGTAGCAGTAAGCGCAAAGGCGTGACAGCTACAAGTCCGTATTGGTTTTATACATACGGAATTGGGAAGTGGGTCATTCCGTCAGTGGAGGGGGTTAAAACAACCGAGTCAGTGGAGAACATACCCCATTTACTGATGGAAAGATTCAGCGGTTCGGTCGCATGTGGCGACCGTGACAGGACTAACCAAGTTTGTAGAATAATGGCTGCAATAAAAGTGTTTTATATAAACTTGTAGTTTCAAGAAAATTTTAAATTTAAAATTCTGTTGTAGACAAATATACCACAATTGGTAAGTTCAAGACGAAAACCTGCAAAGCAGCAAAAGAAAGTCCAATAGTAGGAGTTAAACAAGTAATACTTGGTTTAATAAACATTTCTATTAGGCACGAAATACAGCAGCATAAGATGGAGTCGAATAGTAACAAGCAAGACGAAAACATTACCAGGTCAGACCCAGAATTAGGGACCATAGATACTGTTGTAGGGTTGGAAAATCTTATAGATGAATCCACACCCATAAGACAGGAGGAACGGGAAGTGAAACCAAAGGTAGTGAAAAGTGAACCCAATGTATCTGTGGATGCAAGTCACAAGGGAGAGGATATGGAATTAACAAGTTTGTTAAATAGGATGATGGCGCAAATTCAAGAAGGGAATGCTAGTTTGAAAGCAGAAATGGCTAGTCATATATCCCAATTGGATGAAAACCTATCTGGTAAAATAAAAGACAATTTAGATATTTTGAATACGCAAAGCCAACGTATCACAGAGGTAAACAAATCAGTAAATAGCATTAGGGCTGAAATAACAAATGTTCAGAGAAAAGTCACAGAAATAGAGAAAAGATTTGATACCGAAATTCAGAGAATAGAGAAATCAGTGGAACCTTTGGTTAGTGAAAAATTAGAACCGATAATTGAAAGTAAATTACAGGTGATAGTACCAGTTCTAAAGAAAGAGATTGTTAAAGAAACGGCAGCTGATATTGAAACACTGCGCAATACCATGTTGAGTTTTGATGCATGTGTGCAGGAGCAGGAAAATACACTGCGTAATGAGATAAAATTATTAAGTCAGCAAGTTCAGAATCAGACGTTTCTTAACTGTAGTGGTATCCCATTGGTAATGCAAAAATCGGAAATACTGAGTAGGGAGGAAAAATACGATCCTCAAAAGAAACAAGGTGGATGGCATCCAATGGATTTTATAAAAAATTGTGAACGTGTCTTACCAACAGACATGTCGGATAAAGAAAAAATTAATTTAGTAATAGACGCTTTAGCAGGTCATGCTAAACGTTGGGGATTGAATTTGGATATCGACAATTTGAAGTTTATAGACTTCAAAGAAAAGTTCCTTGAGGAATTCTGCAGCACACAACAGAAAGATAGGTTGTGGAGAGAATTCGTTGTCGTCAGAATGCCAGAACATGGGCGTGGGCTCATGAAAGAATACTGTGAAGGATGGTTCAAGCGTTTGGAGTATCTTAAAGATCGTAGATCAGAATCGGAGATAGTGTGGGAGTTGTGGAAAAAGCTACCTGACGATTCAAAGCGTTATGTAGGAGGCACTCATCGAACATTCGATGCATTTTTAGAAAAAATCGAGAATGAAGATAGGTGGCGTGAAACTAGAGAGTTTCGAGGTTTCAGAAATCAGAATGGAATAGTAAAAGGTGGTAGGAATGAACCGCAAATTAACATGATGAGAGGAAGAGGTCAAGAAGGTAACTCTCAGCGAGGGAGAGGACACTATCTGAGAAACAGGTAGAAGTGGTACATATCTCAGCTTATCACCCATCAAGCAACCCAGCAGAAAGATATATGCGTGAGATAGGTCGGTTATTTAGGACGTACTGCCATAGTAACCACAAGAAGTGGGGCATGTATGTGAGTGAATTCGAAGAAATCATGAATTCATTAACAAACGAGAGCACTGGATTTACTCCAGAAGAAATCCTGAAAAAGACAAGAAGTAAAAGTCTAGTAGAAGACCTACTAGAATTTCCAAATAGAGTTGAATTAGATTATGATAGTAAAAAGAACTTAGTAAAAGACAAGATGAGAAAACAAGCAGATGCGAGAATTCGTCGTCACGACGGAAAAGTAAGGAATCCCAAATTCAAAACAGGTGATTTCGTTCTTGTAAAAACACATGAAAAGTCAAGTGAAATTAATAACGAGATCAGCAAATTTAAATATATATGTAATGGACCATTTAAAATAGTGTCCATACCCAATGTGAATGCTTATTATTTAGAGTACCCATTAACAGGCAAACGTCTGGGAGTAAGAAACATAGTGGATCTCAAAAGGTATAAACCACGAATTCTACCAGATTGAAAATAAATATATAAATAAATATTAAAGTAAACCAATATGTAAATAGTTGTGTTTCTTTTGTTCTATGTGAAAGGTAAATGCTCTCTAAAATATATTGCAGTATTCTAATGAAACTTCTAGTTTAAGTAGAGACTAAACGGACTGGGAAAGACTGAGCTTCTAAGAAAGCCTTAATAGATGTGTAAATAAGTGTTGTGGAAGAGGTAGAAAAGTGAGGAGGTAAAGTGAAAAGGACGGGCTACAAAGTAATAGGCGCATAACGTGTGTTTTACTTGCCTGAGATAAAAGAAGTGTATTTAAAACTTTGTAAAAAAAAAAAGGAAAGATGTTTAAAGTGTACTGTGTTTAGAAGTAAGAAAATTGGAAAGAATATATGTAAATCATTTATGTAATGTTTAGCAGGAAAGAGAGAAAGAATTGGTGTTTCATTTTAAATATGTAATATAAGTATCGAGGTGTATCAGTAAGAAAGGGAAAACCCTTGGTAAAAACCTTATCGAACATTTCAGATTCATTATAGGAGAGACTTCTTATTGAATTATCACTGTAAGATACTTCAATAAGAAGTGGGGCATGTGTAACGGAACTGAAATGATGGTGGGCTGACAGTAATTTGGAGCCCGCGCGTCGGAAACGGGCGCGCTTGTGTGAGACTGCCAGGGAGTGCACCCTGATGCCATCTATTGGCGAAACTGGGAATTAGCGCTGCCTGTCAGACAATGCACTAAGCTCTCAGAGTCAAATGTATTCTTTTTCTTGGTAATTATAAGTTATTACTGTATAATTTAATGTTGTAAAGCGCTAGTAGTAAATTATTATGACTGGTATGAACTCCAGGGTAGTAAATATAAATATTCTTAAATACTAAACGATTTCGGTAAAAAGGTGGTAGGGGAACGCCCCCACTCTTGGTGATACGAGCGTAGCTAGGGGTAGCTGGAGACACAGGGACTGAACAATAGAATGGCCTGGGGAGTGTTGACGTGATCGGATGTGCGTAACTGTGCTCACGCAAAAGTGATTGTGCAACAGCGAAGAGGCGAATATCGTCGCCGTTTTTGGAGTAAAACGCGACGAATGGTTGTTGAAGCAGCCTCTATGCCACTGGGGCTGATTGTAAGAGTTCCTGTGCCCAGATTTTATGGCGGACGTGCAGTAGCTTATACGAGTGCTACAGCTCATAGTTCCAGCCGCCATTAAGAGCATGAGGCGTGAAGAGCTGCGTTAGCCACATGCATCTCACCACCAGCACCGACACGTCTACCCAAGGCAAGACTGCTTGCAATTGTTAAGTCGAACTTTGTATACATGTAAAAGGAGAATACCAGTTTTCTTTTATGCAAGTGCAGAGGACAGAATACAGTAATGAGTAAAATTACGACACATGTTGTTCATTGTAAAGTGTAGTAACCTCAAACATAGTATAGTGAAATCAGACTGAGGCCACCATCGCCTCTTTCATTTACAATTCTTTTGGTTGTAGAATACTTTAGCGTATAAGAATGTTGAAAAGAGCAATGGTCACACCAGAATGAGTCGCCTATTTACAGTTACTTAAATTTTTCTGAGCAACCTTTCAAGTAAAGTCACTTAACTAATTCTGTATCAATGGTCCAAAGAGTAATATCCAAAATCATTAAATAAGTTGAAGGATAGAATTTTGTTAACCGAAGTTGCATAACCTGTCTTGGTAGTAATTACCAAGCCAACTCACAGAAATTGGGAGAGTATTTGCTTTGTAGAATCATCTAGAATGATCAGAAATAGTAATATTCAGAATTAAGTTTAAATTCAACTCAAGCCATTTCACTTTGAAACGAGCCAAAAATTGATTTATTCTTTTGCTCCTTCAGAGCTGGCGACTGTAGTTATAAGTATTTTCAGGAGGATTCGACGGTAAGTCTGCTGCTCTCGTCGTGCTGATAGGATTATCCACTGCTGCTAGCAGTGGTGATTGGATACATAAGCTCACTACTAAGTTAAGTGGGTCAGGTAGGCAGTGTTACCGTGTGAACTGTAGGGCACTGTAGGCCATGGATCGAACCCGTTCAATCATCACAGCTCTTACGGAAATAGTCCGGTTAGGAGTGTACTAATCATTAGGTAAATACTGGCGAGTAACGGTCAAAAATGTATACGCAAGTGAATTTAGCAAGGTCCACGTAGCACCTAGTTAATGTGGTGCAATGGCGAGGGTAGGAGTGGAGTAAAAGTGAGCTGAGCTTGTGGCAGCTGTGCTGGATTCAAATATTAACTACGTGAATTCACTACTGCCTCTTACCATTGGGACTGAGCTATTTACAGTTAAAATACGTAGCAGTAAGCGCAAAGGCGTGACAGCTACAAGTCCGTATTGGTTTTATACATACGGAATTGGGAAGTGGGTCATTCCGTCAGTGGAGGGGGTTAAAACAACCGAGTCAGTGGAGAACATACCCCATTTACTGATGGAAAGATTCAGCGGTTCGGTCTCATACTGTTGCAGTACCAGCAGCAGCAAATGATGTTCGCACGCAGCTGACAAGCGGGATGTTTACTTGGTGAAATCTGACTCGGCGGACGGTTACATAGAGGCTTCCATGTGAAGCACTCGAAACCGTTCTGCTGCCGGAAAGAGGCAAGTAAAAGAATCTTTTAGCGTTGCAATGGACAGCGGGGTCACTCAGTAACAAACCGTGGACCGTTGGCTGGGGCCCGCATCTCGTGGTCGTGCGGTAGCGTTCTCGCTTCCCACGCCCGGGTTCCCGGGTTCGATTCCCGGCGGGGTCAGGGATTTTCTCTGCCTCGTGATGCCTGGGTGTTGTGTGCTGTCCTTAGGTTAGTTAGGTTTAAGTAGTTCTAAGTTCTAGGGGACTGATGACCATAGATGTTAAGTCCCATAGTGCTCAGAGCCATTTCAACCATTTGAACGTTGGCTGGGGAGTTGCGGTGGGTGGCTGGCGAAACCTGCGGCAGCGGCGGCGGCGGCTGGACCAATCGTTCAGCTATACTGATTTTGTCCGCCTCAGTAGAATGCCGTCGGTCTTGTGGCGCTGACTGGTGTACGGCGGGCGTCGTGAAATAGACCTGTTGTGCCGATTACGTATTTGTCTGGGCTGGTGGTTTAAATACAACTGTCCGGAGCTGATCACCCGGAACAAGCACCACTGCCGCGCTCCTCCATGTCGATGAACCGTCTGGCTAACATGTGAAGCTCCCGGTAGTTGGTCAGTGTCCCAGACGTCGTAGTATGTCTGAAGATGATCGGTGGAGGAACAGACGCACAGCGGAGGGTGATCTGTTGACCCTGTTGGCCAGCGGTGGTTAATGCTCGACCCCAGCTGTGGTCTATACCGTTACAGAATTTTCCAGGATATTAAAGCTATGTGCCGGACCGGTTCGGCACAGTTTTATTCGGCTGGAAGTCTCAAATCAGTTCACATCTCACTGCTAAGTGAAAAATTCACTGCGAAAAAATAATCCCTAGGATGTGGCTAAATCGTTTCTCTGTAAAATCCATTTTGCCACGGGACTGGTCGAACAAGGGAGCTTCTATGAAGTTTCGCAAATCTAGAGCGATGTTCTAGCAGAAAAAATGAGGGTATGCCGTGCGTCGTCCCTGAATAGCTCAGTTGATAAGAGCATATCTTGTGTAAAGAAACGTTTGAGTTATGATGCTCACTGCAGCAAACACATTTAATTTGTAACAAAAGTTACAAACCGGCGCCCACACCAGTCCAGAGTGAAAGATTCACCGTGAACATGTAATTCAAATATTGCACAAGAAAGATGACGAAAAACAAAGAATTATAGTCTTAGTGATCGCCTCTCCTTTATGTGCATGTAGTTCACTAATGATTTTATTAACCGTAAATGAAAAAAAAAAAAAAGATTTTATTCACGCTAGGGAACATGCTGGCCATTAATATGATGAATCGTCCTCTGAATGCTCGTAGTGGGTTTCCGTGGTCTTCCCAAAGCAGAACAGTGGCAGAGAAAACAGTTGAGTCGCGCCACGCGGCAGAATCAGAGACGGAGTCCGCCGCCCGCGTGAGTGGCTGGAGAGACACGCGTTATTACACCCCAGGCGAGCGGCGCCCCTGAATATTCATGAGGCAGGCCGGCCCGCGGCGCAGCGCCGTCGTGATCCGCAAACACCAGCAGGCCCTCCGCCGCTTACCGCTACCGCCGCGTCTAGCTGCGCCGTGACGTGGCATAGACGAGTACCCACTGCTGCCTGCCGGTACCTCGCCGATGCAACCGACGTGCCGCGCCAGGGTCCCATTACTCTGAGGGCAACAGGGCCTTTCTTAGGTCGCCTACCAAATGTTAAAGCTACACGGGGAAATGAAATTAAGCAGTACATGTTCCCGCACAGGTGATGTGTAACACTGAAAAACTCCCATGGGTCAGACTTGTGTTAGACTCCGTATCAGCAATAATAACTGTTATGAAAATAATAAGAAAGGAAAGAAAAAGGAAGGAATTCATGATGTCAGCTTCTCGGAGCCAGTGGCGACGAGTAAAAATGTGTGCCGGGCCGGGATTCGAACCCGGTATCTCCTGTATACTAGGAAATTGAGTTAACCACTGAAGAGCCAGGACGCAGTGCTCATCGTAATTGCGCGGTCTATCTTGATACGCCCCTCAGCCGACATACATTGTGACATAGCGTCCCCTATCCACAGTTCCTGTCCATGTCCACTTCCCCCCCCCCCCCCACCCCCTCCCACGTTACTCCCAACTTTGAGATTCCCGCAGGAGGTCGAACGTAACTGGGTATTCGTACTGAAGGTTGTGGGTTCATAGCCCATCGAGGCGAATCAGTTGCATGAACGCTATGTTAAATAGTAGCTGTTTTGGATACTACCACAAACTTGGTCTATCCAGGGCTTACAAATAATTCCGCTGTTAAAGCATACACAACAAGAATAATGTAAATCACTCAATTCAGTCATCTTCAGTGGTAGGGGCGATTTGTATTAATTACTTGACAGAAGGTGAACTTCTTAACCAAGATCACTTGTAAACAAGCTTTATCGTAAATTGCCGGTTTCGGTAAGCATGGTTACCGTCTTCAGATCTGTGAATACATTCATAAAATCTGACATTATACAGAGATAAAATTAAGTATAACAGCAGGTGCATTGTAATAGCAAAACCGTGTTACAACATTCCTCGATGAAGGGAAATTACATGTCTCACCCAGCAGCTGTACATGTACTCTTTCTACAAGATTTCCAGATATGTGAGGGACTAGAAGAGTGATGCATCGGCAAGTCAACTTTGGAATAACCTCCCGTATTATATTAAAGAACTTAGTAACATCTCCAGCTTCAGAAGACAGTTAATGACGTATCTACATAAGCAAGAATAATGATTGCCTTGTCCCTTTAAGCACTTGTTATCCTTTTACAAGTACATCCTTCTTTCCAACCAGCTTTTCCTCATTTCCCAGTATTCTTAGCTGATTCTGCCTTCTTAAATTTCCTTTCCCCAGAACATTCTGTATCAGAAAACGTCTATACACCTATAAATACACATATAAAGTTCTTTTAAATCTGCCGCTTTCAGTATTGTTGTTATATGCTATCACTATTGGTGGCATAAGCAGCACAACCGCAGGTAATGCCATAATAGCTTTATTAGTTTATAGTCTTTATTATTTATTCACATAGCCACTGTAGACACTCAAATAATTTTAATACTACACTCCTGGAAATGGAAAAAAGAACACATTGACACCGGTGTGTCAGACCCACCATACTTGCTCCGGACACTGCGAGACGGCTGTACAAGCAATGATCACACGCAAGGCACAGCGGACACACCAGGAACCGCGGTGTTGGCCGTCGAATGGCGCTAGCTGCGCAGCATTTGTGCACCGCCGCCGTCAGTGCCAGCCAGTTTGCCGTGGCATACGGAGCTCCATCGCAGTCTTTAACACTGGTAGCATGCCGCGACAGCGTGGACGTGAACCGTATGTGCAGTTGACGGACTTTGAGCGAGGGCGTATAGTGGGCATGCGGGAGGCCGGGTGGACGTACCGCCGAATTGCTCAACACGTGGGGCGTGAGGTCTCCACAGTACATCGAAGTTGTCGCCAGTGGTCGGCGGAAGGTGCACGTGCCCGTCGACCTGGGACCGGACCGCAGCGACGCACGGATGCACGCCAAGACCGTAGGATCCTACGCAGTGCCGTAGGGGACCGCACCGCCACTTCCCAGCAAATTAGGGACACTGCTGCTCCTGGGGTATCGGCGAGGACCATTCGCAACCGTCTCCATGAAGCTGGGCTACGGTCCCGCACACCGTTAGGCCGTCTTCCGCTCACGCCCCAACATCGTGCAGCCCGCCTCCAGTGGTGTCGCGACAGGCGTGAATGGAGGGACGAATGGAGACGTGTCGTCTTCAGCGATGAGAGTCGCTTCTGCCTTGGTGCCAATGATGGTCGTATGCGTGTTTGGCGCCGTGCAGGTGAGCGCCACAATCAGGACTGCATACGACCGAGGCACACAGGGCCAACACCCGGCATCATGGTGTGGGGAGCGATCTCCTACACTGGCCGTACACCACTGGTGATCGTCGAGGGGACACTGAATAGTGCACAGTACATCCAAACCGTCATCGAACCCATCGTTCTACCATTCCTAGACCGGCAAGGGAACTTGCTGTTCCAACAGGACAATGCACGTCCGCATGTATCCCGTGCCACCCAACGTGCTCTAGAAGGTGTAAGTCAACTACCCTGGCCAGCAAGATCTCCGGATCTGTCCCCCATTGAGCATGTTTGGGACTGGATGAAGCGTCGTCTCACGCGGTCTGCACGTCCAGCACGAACGCTGGTCCAACTGAGGCGCCAGGTGGAAATGGCATGGCAAGCCGTTCCACAGGACTACATCCAGCATCTCTACGATCGTCTCCATGGGAGAATAGCAGCCTGCATTGCTGCGAAAGGTGGATACACACTGTACTAGTGCCGACATTGTGCATGCTCTGTTGCCTGTGTCTATGTGCCTGTGGTTCTGTCAGTGTGATCATGTGATGTATCTGACCCCAGGAATGTGTCAATAAAGTTTCCCCTTCCTGGGACAATGAATTCACGGTGTTCTTATTTCAATTTCCAGGAGTGTATTTATCACAGTAAAACTATTACTTCTTAGGTAACTACAATGTAAAAGGCTAATGTATGTATGTATGTATGTATGTACGTATGTATAAAACTCTGATTCTATGTAAGAGAGGACAATCAGATCAGATTAAATATAAAAATAAATAAAAAAAAGAAACCGTGATATTTCGTTTACAGAATAGGCCACACAAACCTAAAGGCTATCAATTCAGCCATTTACCGAAGATTTACAACTACGAACACATAGTTAATAACGTGGGGAAGGGAGGCCAAATACTGCATTTGATTGGTAGCATACTTAGACGATGCAACAGCTCTATTACAGTGTCCTTACACTACGCTTGTTGTGGTCCCGGCGGAGGTTCGAGTCCTCCATCAGGCATGTGTGTGTGTGTGTGTGTGTGTTTGTACTTAGGATAATTTAGGTTAAGTAGTATGTAAGCTTAGGGACTGATGACATTAGCAGTTAAGTCCCATAAGATTTTTTTTTTAAAAAAAGAAAAATGCGCTTGCTCGTTATGTACTGGAGTACGGCAGTGCAGAATTGGATCTTTACAGGACATTATTGACGGAGAACATCCAGAAACTCAAAAGAAGGGAAGCTCGTTTCGTATTATCGCGAAATGGGGGAAAGAGCGCCACGGATGTAATAAGCCTGCTGGTGTGGCAATCATTAAGACAGAGGCTTTTTTTGCGGCGAGATCTTTTCGCGAAATTTCGATCACCTACCTTTTCCTCTGAAGGGGAAAAATTTTACTGTGACAAACATTCATAGGGAGAACTGATCACCGTAATAAAATAAGAGAAATCAGAGCGTATATAGAAAGATCTAAGTATTTATTTTTCCCGCCCACCGATAGAGAGTGGAACGTTAGATAAATAGTCTCAAAGTGTTTCGAAAGGTCCTCTACCAGGCACTTAAGTGTGAGCTGCAGAGTTGTCATGTAGATGTAAATGTCGAATTACATTAGGAAATGAGACACTAAACGCAGTGAACGAGTTTTCCTTTCTGGCAGCAAAATACCTCGTGATGGACGAAGGCGGGAAGATAAAAAAGGAGAAACAAGAAAAGCGTTTATGAAAAGAAGTAAAAAGTCTTTTCTGAAGGTATTTCTCTGGAGTGTAGCCTTGTATGGAAGCGAAGGGTAGACGATAATCAGTTCACACAATAAGAAAATAGAAGTTTTTGAAATGTGGTTCTGTAGAAGAATGCTGAAGAACAGATGAGTAGATTGACAAACAAATCAGGAGGTAGTGAATATATTATAACTGAAACAAATGAAGTTTATAGACGAAAAGAAGGGATCAGTTGATACGACATTTCCTGAGGCGTCAAGGAATTATCAGATTGGTAATGGAAGGAAATGTGTGGAGAGCTGCATCGGACCGTAACAGAACAACAACAACAATAGTAACCATCAAAAAATAGGGAGATGGGATGAAAGAAAAAGACTAAACACACACAAAAAGAAAAGAAAACAGATAAATGAGGTGATCTGTCCTTCTATCCCAAAAAGGGAAGATAACTAAGTCGCCCATGTCCTTTTCAAAAGAACTATCTCGGGATTTGCCATGAACAATTTAGGAATACAACAGGAAGCCGAAATCTTAATAAGCGAATGGTGATTTGAACTCGCATCCTACTGGATGCGATTTTAGCGTCTTTCAATTGCACCACCTCACTTTGTCCGATCCTAGAAGTTAATCATTTACTGCTAACACCATCGTCTTACAGCAGATGTTTTTAGAAATACATTTTGCGTTTCTGAAATAGTACTCTCCCATAGGAAAGAAAGCACTCTAGGCGAAGTGAAACCCAAACTTGTTACCGGAACGTCAGAACGAAGAACAAGTGCGAGTGTTGGCGGCTGAGATAGCTGCTCTCCTTGACACCAGCACTTATCAGCGGCAGACATTTTTTCATTTCTTCTGCCCTCTCTGGCAGCTGGATTCCGACCTCTGCAAATCCGCTCACCCGGGGGACTGGGAGGGGGATGGAGTGTGAGGCGGTAGCGGCCTTTGATGCCGGCGCCGACCACCCCCACTCCTTCGCCGTGCCGCTATTCAAGTCGACGCGTCCCTCCGCTTTCAATTTGTTACCTTCTAAATTAGCCGGCGTCTCGTTGCCAAGCTTTTTACGTGGAACACGTATTCACCGTTGAGCGACTCCGTGTGGAATATTTCAACCGAGAAACGCCTTCTGGCGGAGTTCTACGTTTCGGCAGATCGTGCAAAGCGCACTCATGTATACGGAATACTGAAAAAAGTCGTCTGTCGACGTACGGGCGCAGAGGTCAGACGCTGCCGGAGTGGCCATGAATAACCGGCCGCCTCTCTTTATGGACTTCTCCGGATTTTGCCTCCGGGAAACAGCTAAACGGACTTTATTGACCTCTAGGTACAGAATATCTTCAACTCGTAGGTTCTGTTACCAAGTAATTGCGTCAAATCAGATATGAGATTCCTGGAAACGTGACGGCATCGAGTTTGTGTCAGTTGTGCGGGCTGATATTTAAGCGCAGATGGATTCTGTTGACACTTCTGCGGAGCCCAAACTATATCAGGTAGTATGTAATTCTGCAGGCTTACGTGGCCATTGGTCACTGAAGTTCTTCTGGCTTATCAGGCCGCATCATATTTCCTCTAAAATAATCGACGTTTCAACTCCTCTGCTGGGATCTTCCTCAGGATCTTTCCGTGTCCACTACTGCTAGAATACCGGAAGATCCTGAGGAAGATCCCAGCAGAGGGGTTGAAACGTCGATTATTTTAGGGGAAATATGGTGCTGCCTAATAACCCAGAAGATTTTATCTTCTATATCAGGTAGGTTTTTGTTTTCACAGTTATTGGCTTCACTTTTCCATAAACAGTGTGTATTCTGTACTGTGTATTGAACCGGGGACCTAGAAACGACCGAGAGGCTTCATCCCGCCATAGCCTCCAGTGTTTCACAACCCTACAACAGTCCACGACAGCCTCTCACCCCATCGCCGCCCTACACCTAACCCAGGGTTACTGTGCGGTTCGGCCTCCAGTGGACTCTCCCCCCCCCCCATCCCCCCCGGGAACGTCTCATACCAGACTAGTGTAACCCCAAACATTTGTGTGGTGGAGTAATTACGGTATGCGCGTACATGGAGACAGTGTTTGCGCAGCAATCGCCGACATAGTGTAACTGAGGCGGAATATGGGAAACGAGCCCGCATTCGCTGAGGCAGATGGAAAACCACCTAAAAACCATCCACAGAGTGGCTGGCACACCGGACCTCGACACTAATCCACCGAGGGGATTCGTGTGGAGTACTGGCACGCATTCCAATTCGGGAAGCAGCGCGTTAGACCGCGCGGCTAGCCGGGAGAGGAATAAACAGTGTACCTATACATCTATGCTCCGCAAGACACTTTGTGCTGTGTACTTCGCATATTACTGTCACTTTTCGCTTTTCCAGTAACGTACGCTTCGCGGGAAGAACGATTGCTGGTAAGCCTCCGTGTGGGCTCGAATCTCTCAAATTTTACCTCCAGGGTCTTCCCGTGAGATATACGTAGGAGGAAGCAACGTACTGGTTGACTCTTCTACGAATGTACGTTCCCGGAACTTTACTAGTAGACCATAGTGTGATACAGAGCGCCTGTGTTGCAGCGTCCACCACTGCTGTTGGCAGAGCATCTCCTTGACGTTTTCGAGCCCACTAAACGAATCTGTAACGAGCTGTGCTGCCCTCCTCTAGATCTTCTCTATTTCCCCTATCAGTCTCATCTGGTACAGATCCCATACTTATAAGAAGTATTCAAGTATTGGTCGAACAAGAGTTCCATAAACTACTACCTTGTGGGTGGACTGCACTTCCTGAGGATTTTTCCAATAAATCTGTCTGGCTGCTGCTTTACTCGCCATTAATTCGTGCGTTTCTCTACAATTTTATAGCGTCGCGATTTATTTGTATAGAACAGCATCATTCTCGAAAAGCCTTATGGAACTTCCAATGTTATCTACTGAATAATTTACTCCGACGAGCCAAAACGTTATGTCCACCTGCTTAATAGCTTGCTTGTCTGTCTTTGGAACGAAATACATCACTGGTTCTGCGTGCCAGGGTCGGACAGTTTCCTGGTAGGTTTGCGGAGGGATTAGATATCTACACAAATGTCACGTAATTCGCGTAAATAACGGACCGCTGATTTGTGTACGCAGTGATGGCGCCCGATAGCGACCCAGAAGGGTTCCATAGGTTTTACGTCAGTAAAATTTGGTCACTGAAACATCAATGCGAGTGCACTATAATACTCTGCAAACCACTGTAGCACTATTCTGGCTCCGAGACATGGACAGTTATATGGCTGAAAGATGACAGCGCCGTCGGGGGAGGCATCAAGCATGAAGGGGTGCAGATAGTTCGCAGCTGTCAGCGTGTCTCCGATTACTACCGCAGGTCCCATGTAAACGCAGGTGAATGTCTGCCATAAAATAATACTGCTCCCACCGACCTGCGTCAATGGTGCGCTCCGCGTTTCGAGCTGCCGTTCACCTAGATGACGGCGTTTGTGGAGACAACCATCGACCTAGCGTAGCAAAAATATTTTTCACCCGAAGAGCCGACACGTTTCCGTCGATGGACCGTCGAATCCCCATGGTTCCGTTTGCACTACCGTCGTAATTGACGATGTCGCTGGATAAACATGTGAACACGTAGGGGTAATCTGCAGCGGAGCTCCATGTTCAACAATATACGATGAACGGTGTGCTCCGAAACACTTGTGCATGCACCAGAGTTGTGTTCTTTCGGCATAAATTGCCACAGATACCATCTATCCTACTTTACAGAGCTGACAAGCCTCTGACCCCTTGGTTCTGTAAAGAGTCTTGGACATCCAAGCATTTAGCGCCTAGTGTTAGTTTCACTGTCCTTCTATCTCTTTCCGTAGATGCTCACGATAGTCGCACGTGAACATTCGACCAGATTCGCCTTTCTCGAGATACTCGTTCACAAGCTCTGCGTAATAATAATCTTTCCTTAGTCAAAGTTGCTTATGTGAATGGATTTCCCCATTTTAAGTCCATATCTTCGCATTGGTGTTCTCCAATCCGCCTCTGCTCGGCTTATATACTTTGTTACCGCGTCATGTGCTCACAACGCCACCAAGTGGCTTCCAACGTCGAAGTGGGCAGTGGTCGTAATGAACTTCTTTACCACTCCTACGGCGCATGCCCGCAGAAACTTTTACGTCTGAAGACTTCTCGCAGTCCTGAATGACCTGCTGAACTCTTCAGTCCAATCACAAAGCTAGTCTGTTATTCCAAACGGCCGTATTTTGTTCATTAGGTGGCAGTGCGAGATTGTATCGAATGTCTTTCGGAAGTCTAGAAACACTGCATCTAACTAGACCTCTGCATCTAGTGCTTTCTGTGTCTCGTGGACGAACAGTGCGGGCTGGGTTTCACACGGCAGATTCCTGCAGAGGAGCCGTCCAGCTTAACCTCGAGATCTGGCTAAGGCACAAATCTGTGTCACAACGACCAGTTTTTTCTTTCACATGGCTCCGCCAACTTACAATCATACTGCCACTTTGCAATATAACCTACACTCCTGGAAATGGAAAAAAGAACACATTGACACCGGTGTGTCAGACCCACCACACTTGCTCCGGACACTGCGAGAGGGCTGTACAAGCAATGATCACACGCAAGGCACAGCGGACACACCAGGAACCGCGGTGTTGGCCGTCGAATGGCGCTAGCTGCGCAGCATTTGTGCACCGCCGCCGTCAGTGTCAGCCAGTTTGCCGTGGCATACGGAGCTCCATCGCAGTCTTTAACACTGGTAGCATGCCGCGACAGCGTGGACGTGAACCGTATGTGCAGTTGACGGACTTTGAGCGAGGGCGTATAGTGGGCATGCGGGAGGAATGTGTCAATAAAGTTTCCCCTTCCTGGGACAATGAATTCACGGTGTTCTTATTTCAATTTCCAGGAGTGTAGATCGCATCTGAAAATGGGCAAAAATAGTCGGATACTAGTAAGAGTTAAATAAATAATTATAAAAAGTGACAGGTCGCAGTTCTGTAAAACTTTCAACATGTATGAAAACTAATACATAGTAACGTGTGTCGTAGATCACAGCACGCTGTACTATATTGGTAAACGGGGAACAAATTCTGTGTGCCTGAATGCTACCTACGGAAAGCAGCAGAAGACCCATTTTCCACAGAAATGTCTCTCCACTGAAGTGTTCCCAGCCACACGGCGTCCTCTATACATAGTGTGCAATGTAGTTTTGGACGTCCCGGAGGGTGTTCCTGGAACAGGAATCTGAAGAAGATTCCATATTGTTATTGTTACCGTCTTCGCTTCAAAGTAGCTCTTGACAAAAGCCCAACTTGTCCAAGTCTCTTCGCATGTGTGTGACATGAAACGTGGCTGCGGTGTCGCCTCGCTTCATTGCTCAGCGCAAGTTGCTATATGCGATGGGTTCCAAAGATGTGTTGAAACGTCCCCTTAGAAAAATTGTACAAGACTGTGCTTAAACTGACACACAATATTTTTGGCGCAACGCAATCTGACTTTCAAAAATCCCTACAAAAGAATGGCCCTGACTAACATTAACCTATACATTTCACAAATCACTTACCTCACAAAAAATCTTCGTTACTCGAACTACTGCAATACAGCGAGCGCCAATACTGCTAGCTAAATAAAAGATTCAAACTACTGAAGGCACTAACTACTGATAGGCATAGTTAGCAAATGAAAGATTTTGATATAGAACAAGCAATGTATTTACCTTAATAGCGTTCAAAAGTCATAATATATATATCAGTTCATGATATCCAATATTACAAATTTACTGTCTCTGATGGACACACGTCCAGATCGTCCGCTCTCAGTGTGCCTGCGCCATTTGTTATTAAGGCTCGCCTGACTGTCTTTGGTCTGACATGCGGTAGGGTGACTGAAGTCTCTCGGAGTTCTTTGAAGGGATGGCCAGTAGGAGTTTAGCTGGCGACTGTTTTAAAATACGGTATTGCAGTTCCTGCGTTATTCTGATTACGATGCAAAGTTCCTTTGTACATGCATACATGTCCAAAGGAACTTTGAATCGTCATAGTAATAACACAGGGACCGCAAAATGCATACTTGAATGTCCAAAGGAATTTTGCATCGAGATGTGAATAACACAGGCACTGCAATATCATATTTCTCTGCCGATACCGGGCAAGCGACATTCAAGTACAACATCTGACCTGTACCGAATATACGTAATGGATGCACGAGTACAGGTCGTAGACGCATGCTTGACGACATATGGAAGTTTGGGTCTGGCCATAAGTCGTGCACGGATAGCCAAAATGGTAAGGCGACCGCTTTCGAGTAGCGGAAAAATCCGGGTTCAAGTCCCAGTCCAGCACAAACTTTCAACGTCGTCATTCCATTCTACAGGTGATGCTTGTCCTTATTCGCAACTGTGAATACATTTAATGCTTTATAAGCCCAGTTTTTAACTTAGCACTTGCACCAAAATTTCGGAGCTGAGCGGACACAGATCCAGGCGATACTTCTTTAGTTGGTAACCTCGTATAATGCTCTTCTTGTGTATGGGGAACGCATTGCCAATATAATCTTCTACAGTAACTTTATTCTGCTTCTGCTGTTACTTTCAAGCACGTTAACTTCATTCGTTATATTTACGACTCGGGTGAACCAGAGGTTGCCAATGTGTTCGAGCTTCGTACCCTCGTGAGAGAGCTTAGCTAACATACATTTCGTTTGTCCCCGTATAATTCTCATGAAGCCTCTCTCAGCTAGAGGAAAGCCATTTACGTGTTTTAGTAGCTTTCTGTAGAAATTATCTTCGAACGTTAAGAAATATTTAATACATAATCGTTTTACTTTGTGAAACTGAAGCCCATGTGTACGAGCAGCTGGAATGACTATTCACCAAATCGTTGTTCTAATGTTTCACGTATATTGCACGCTGTTACCTCTTAGTATCTCCAGTGCTATTGGACTTTGCATATTCTTGATGGCTTTTGTGCATTTTTAATTTACGCGGACGCCTGATTTGTCCAGGGTGAGTTTCTCCGAGGCATATCGGTTTTCATCATTTATCACCTATATCATGCTTTCATAACTCTGGAACAGGCGGTGCTAAGCATATCGTGTTGTTTAACGAAATATAAATTATTACATGCAGTTCACTCGTTTGATAGAGAATCAAGTAATCTCTCTTCACGTGCTCGTCTAACGTGCCCATAGTTTTCAGTCAGTGGCTTATCCTGTTTTGGTTGTTTCTCGGTATATTCATATGGGTTTGCACGTTATGCAGACTGCATCACCAAATGCATTGCACGGATGATTCCTATCAGGAAGAATCCAGTTATGTTAATGTTCCCAAATGCAGGATCATTGCCTTTCTAGTGATTTATCTGATCCGAGTACTTCAGTTAGCAATTAAATGACATTACAGAATCGTAATCTTTCACCGACTTACGCTGCCAGGGTTAATCAACATGACGCGAAAACCACTGATACGAACCACTGCTACCTAAATCCACGAGAACCTGCTGATTGTTTTATAGGGATTTGTTCTCTCTGATTCATGATGAGTCCTTGAGAGAAGTTTATTTTACTCCAGGAACGTCATATACTTACCATAGGATACTTTCTAGACTCTTACAACAGACGTACAGAAGAACCCATTAGTAAATGGAAATCGCCTGTACTGTTTTCCTGTCGCTTTCCTGCTCATAGTCTACTGGATATGGTAACGGCAGTTGGATGCAGAAATATGTGCGGTAGATTTTTCTCCGTACGCTCCAGGTAGAAGCGTGTTCCTAACGCTCCACAATCAAGTCGGCGGCGATCGAACATTTACATCCCCATCGACATACATACTCCGCATACGATGCGTCGCGGAGGATGCCCATTACCACTGCTAGTAATTTCCTTTCCTGTTCCACTCACAGACAGGAGGGAAAAACGATTGTCTATATGCCTCCTTATGACCCCTGATTTCTCGTATCTTATCTTCGTGGTACTTTTCCGGTAGTAGAATCATCCTGCAGTCAGCTGAAAGCGCCGGTTCCTTAAATTTTCTCAATATTGTTTCTCGAAAAGGATGTCGCCTTCCCTACAAGGTTTCCCAGTTGAGTTACCAAAACATCTCCGTAATACTTGCGTGTTGTTCGAATCTACTGGTAACAAATCTAGCAGCCCGCCTTTGAAAAGCTCGCGTGACTTTCTTTAATCCGACCAGCTGCGATCTCCTTTGCAGATGAACAACTCTTTCTTGAAATTCTCCCAATAATTTGAAGTCTACGATTCACCTTTCCTACTGCAAACCTTACATGCAAGTTCCATTTCATATCATTCTGCAATGTTGAATCTATATATTTAATTGACGTGATGTGTCAGACAGCACACTACTAATGCTGTATTTTCTGCTCATCTGCATTAACTTACATTTTTCCGCATTTCGAGGTAACTGCTATTCATCATAATAACTAGAAATTTTGTCTAAGTTATCCCGTATCCTCCTGCAGCCAGTCAACGACGACACTTCCCCGTACACCACAGTGTCATCAGCTAAGAGCCGCAGATTGCTGCCCACCCTGTATGTCAGATCATTTGTGTGTACAGAAAATAATAGCGGTCTTACTACACTTCCATGGGCTACTCCTAACCACACCTTGTCTCTGATGAAAACTCGCTGTCTAGGAGAACGTAGTGTGTTCTACTATTTAAGAAGTCTTCGACCCACTCACATATCTGGGAACCTACTCTGTACGCACGTGTGGCACCGTGTCAAACGTTTTTCCGAATTCTAGGAATAGGACTCGGCCTGTTGCCCGTCATCCACAGTTCGCAGGATATCATTTGAGAAAAAGGCACGCCGAGTTTTGCACGAGCGGTGCTTTCTGAAACTGTGCTGATTCCTGGATAGGGCATTTTCCACCTCAGGGAAATTTACTATATTCGCATAGAGAATATGTTCAAGAATTCTGCAACAAATCGATGTTCTGGATATTGGTCTGTAATTTTGCGAGTCCATTCTTCTAACCTTATTGCATGCAGCAGCCACCTGCGTTTTTTTTCCAATCGGTTGGGACTTTACGCTGGGCAGCAGATTCACGATGTATCTAAACTAAGTAAGGACCAATACTGTTGAGTACTTTTCGTAAATCCGAAATGAGATTCCATCCAGACCTGGCGACTTACTTGTTTTCCACTCTTTCAGTTGTTGATCTACGACAGGGTTGCCAATTACTTGCTCTTCCATAGGGAGTCTGTGCTACCCTCGAACGATGGTATGTTTGTACGATCCTCATGCAACCTCCGATATGCTATCACCCTTGCATCTGGCACCGATTATCATCCCACATTCAAAGCTGGTTAACTCCCAACATTCTGACATGTACGAGAGGGTACCCAAAAAAACAGCAATTACTTTCTAAAAGTTACATATTTTCATATTGTTTAAAAAACAACTTTATCCTCTTCAAAATACTCTCCATTACAACTAATACATTTGTCCAGCCGTTGCTTCCACTGTTCGAAGCGTTTTTTAAATCAATATTTAGAAATGGCTGGCAGCTCCTTATTTGTTTTTTTCTTGTCTTCTTCAGTGTTGTCAAATCGGTATCCTTTCGGGCCGCTTTTCGTGTTTGGAAATAAGGAAAAGTGGCACGGAGCCAGGTCAATAAGTAAGGTGCGTGGGGCAGCGGAACCATGCAATTTGTCTAACAGTGATGGCTGTTTGTGCAGCTGCGTTGTCGCAGTGGAAGAACCAGTCTCCTGTCTGCACAAATCTTCCGTTAAAAGTCGCTGAACCGAGCTCGAAGATAATCCGATAATCTCTGGCAGTTGATCAGTTGTCTGTCGACGGTCTATGAGCATAAACTCTCGAATTATTTCATTATTTTAATCGATTCGGGTAGCTGATGGATGTCCTGATCGAGGTTCGTAGTCAGTCGAAACGTCACCAATTTTAAATCGTTCACTTCAGTCTTTCCCATTGCGTCCCTTATTAGCTTTCTCCAATATTGCAACAGCTTCAGCAGCATTTTTACCCAGTAGAAAAAAAATTCATAGCTGCATGATATTGACTTAAAATTGACATCATTAAAAAAGAAAGAAGAACAAAACAGCGCTAGCAAAAACAATCACTTCAGACGAACAGAACAAGCCAAGTGGGTAACACAGGCTGCACTGAACTGGCGGTGTGTTGCGTGATACACGACTTTTTCTTTTTCTGAATCATCAGTGTTGTGACTGGTTTGATGCGGCCCGCCACGAATTCCTCTCCTGTACCAACCTTTTCATCTCAGAGTAGCGCCTGCAACCTACGTCCTCAATTATTTGCTGGACGTATTCCAGTCACTGTTTTCCTCAACAGTTTCTGCCCTCTACAGGTCCCTCTAGTACAATGGAAGGCCCATGATGTATTAACATCATGTCCCTTCTCTTCGTCAGTGTTTTTCACATATTCCTTTCCTCTTCGATTCTGCGCAGAGACTCCTCATTCCTTACCTTAAAAGTCCACCTAATTTTCATCATTCGTCTGTAGCACCGCATCTGAAATTTTTAGATTGCCTTCTGTTCCGGTTTTCCCACAATACATTATTCAATACTATGCAATGCCGTCCTCCAAACGTACATTCTCAGAAATTTCTTCCTCAGATTGAGGCCTTCGTTTGATAACGGTAGACTTCTCTTGGCCAAGAATGCCCATTTTGCCAGTGCGAGTCTGCTTTTAATCTCTTCCTCGCGCCGTACGTCATTGGTGATTTTGCTGCCTAGGTAGCAGAGTACCTTAACTTCATCTACTTCGTGACCATCGATCCTGATGTTAAGTTTCTCGCTGTTCTCATTTCTGCAACTTCTCATTACTTTCTTCTATTTACTCTCAATCCATAATCTGTGCTCATTAGACCATTCCATTCAGCAGATCATGTAATTTTGCCTAGCGCCAGAAATGCGTACTACACAAGCTCTACCCACGGTAACGTTATTCCGGTCTTGTTGGGTACCCCCCGTTGTCTTCCTCAATTATTCTCTGGGGATCGCAGCGGCAGCACAGCATTTTCTCCAATTTGTGAGGACACTTGATAGCTGTGGCCACAAAAATATGGAGTAAGCTGCAGGCATACTTCTGCAAAACCTGCCTATGGAGGCTAGCCCCTCTGAATGAGATTCACTGACTGCCTTCTGCTGACAGAGAGGAATGTGAGGTCACACTGTGAGTACCCTTTCCCAGTGAGAAAAACGCAAAGCTTTCATCCCAAGCTCAAATGTCACACGATTTAATGGCAGTAAAATGAAACGATATCTCTTTCCAAAATGTGACAATAATGTCATACTGTAGGACCCTATACGCGACAGTGGGTGTGCCGACTCAATCGGGAATAAGTTTGAAATGGGTCAGGTTTTTCAGTATCAGTTATTATAATTACTGCCAGTACTATTCATCAGTATGGGGAAGAGAGGAATATATTCAGAAAACAGAATGTAGTCGAATTGGGCTCTCACGAGCATGGTTATGTCCACAGTCTGCTGGTGTATCGAACAAGTATTTATTTGTATTTGTTACACTCCTTTCCATTCATAGTCTAAACTTGGACAGCATCTAGCTGCAAGGTTTGGGGGAGGGTTGGAGGGGGGGAGGGCACACTCGTCACATCTTCAAATCACTCAGTCCTTCCTGTGACGTTTCGACACTTACTTAATGTGAAGTGTAGTAGTTACTTATAGATTGTTTGGAAGAATTCTCATCGTACAAGAGAGCAGAGTTATTTCGCAGAAGTTCTCGTAGCTCAGTGAACGCAGCAGAGCAGAGAACTCGGTAAGTTGCAGCCTCGTGCTGCTGTTGGCGAGCGACCCCGTCGGAGGTTTGGAAGTTTCTTCCGGACGGGCAGGGGTAAGGGTGGGGGAGTGAGGAAGCCCGAAGTGCGGGCAACTTGCTAATTGGCGAGTGGAGGTCTGGGTCGCGCTGGGCCGCAGCCGGGCTCTGGTCTCCTCGCAAGGCTTAGGTCTAGTGTCTCGTTGCGTCGTGTTGTGTTGCTGGTCAGGTGTACCGTGGTGGCCCCTCAGGGACACTCACCAGCGCCGATCAGCGGAGCCCGCGGTAACCACAACAAAACCATCGCTAGGTGGAGGACTCCGAGCTTTACTCTCCCACCGCTATCTGGTCGACCTTGAGTCAGTTATCCCAGCTTCCACGTCGTAATCTCCGTTACCTATGGCACAAGATTACTAGCAAATACAAAGAGCACCTTTTGACTATTTCTTGTTACCTACAGAGTATCTATTTCATACTTTCTCTGTTGTTAATGTGCTACTAAGCACAAAATTTACATTCAAGAAAAACTTTTTTCACCGACTGCCACCAATCCTTACTATTTAATATTGCAAATTACACACATCAAAAAAGTTTTGCATCACTCCGGTTCCCAGAACTCCTGAAGACAAACGTTGACTGTGGATATTTTATCACAGACACAGTCCCTTTGACTGTTCAGACTAGTCTCTAAACCCGTCCGAGGATGTAAACAACCATGCATGAACGGCGTCTATCCGACGGAGGGGGTTCGACAGCCGATTAGTTCCAGTCGTTCCACTAGGAAGGAGGTACACGGCTCGTGTTGTCTGTAGTTTAACCATGCCTAGATGGTCAATATCGCGGTTCGATCGCGCCCACATTGTTGCTTTGTGGCAGGAAGGACCCTCAACAAGGGAAGTGTCCAGGCGTCTCGGAGTGTACCAAAGCGATGTTGGTCGGACACGGAGGAGTTAAAGAGAGACAGCAACTGTCGATGACATGCCTCGCTCAGGCCGCCCAAGGGCTACTGCTGCAGTAGATGGCCGCTACCTATCGATTATGGCTCGGAGGAACCCTCACAGAAACACCACCATGTTGAATAATGCTTTTAGTGCAGCCACAGGACGTCATGTTACGACTAAAACTGTGTGCAATAGGCTGCATGATGCACAACTTCACTCATGACGTCTATGGCGACGTCCATCCTTGCAACTGCGACACCATGCAGTGAGGTACAGATGGGCCCGACAACATGCCGAAAGGACCACTCAGGATTGGCATCACGTTCTATTCACCAATGAGTGTCACGTATGCCTTCAACCAGACAATCGTCGGAGACGTATTTAGAGGCAACCCGGTGTGACTGAACGCCTTAGACACACTGCCCAGCGAGTGCAGCAAGGTGGAGGTTCCTTGTTGTTTTGGGGTGGCACTATGTGGGGCCGACGCACGCCGCTGGTGGTCATTGAAGGCGCCATAATTGCTGTACGATATGCGAATGCCATCCTCCGACGGATAGTACAACCATATCGGCAGCATACTGGCGAGGCATTCCTCTTCATGGACGTGACCCACCAACCACTCTATCTACGCCGAATCGCCGTTGAGGAGTGGGACAATCTGGACCAATAGTGCTTTGCTGAACTTGTGGATAGTATGCCACGACGAATACAGGCATGCATCAATGCGAGAGGTCGTGCTGCTGGGTATTAGAGGTACCAGTGTGTACAGCAATCTCGACCACCACCTCTGTAGGTCTCGCTGTATGGTGGCACAACATGCAATGTGTGGTTTTACATGCAATGTGTGGTTTTCATGAACAATAAAAAGGACGGAAATGAAGTTTATGTTGATCTCTTTTTCAATTTTCAGTACAGATTATGGAACTCTCGGAACCGAGGTAATGCAAAACCTTTTTTATGTGTGTATTATGAGGTATGCTAATACGGAAAATAACTACTATAAGACATGTGTTTAATTGCGACCTCGAAGGGAATACTAAACCACAAAAAATAAAAGGAAATAATATATGTTTATGTTTCATGGTCATCTACAATGAAGTCTGATGTAAAGGAATCTGGAAACGTTATCGTTGCCAGCGATCGAATTCATTCGAGAAGTCAGGAAACTTAGTACGATTGTAGTCCAACATTTGGCAGCAAGTTAGCGAGATGTAAACCACCGAAAATAATAGTTATTAGCAAAGAGTTCAATGAGTACTGTTATAAACATTCTACATGTGAATTCTTCGTGCCGGCTGGGGTGGCCGAGCGGTTCTAGGCGCTTCAATCTGGAACCGCACGACCGCTACGGTCGCAGGTTCGAATCCTGGCTCGGGTATGGATGTGTATGATGTCCTTAGGTTAGTTAGGTTTAAGTAGTTCTAAGTTCTAGGGGACTGATGCCCTCAGATGTTGAGTCCCATAGTGCTTAGAGCCATTTGAACCATTTTTTTAATTCTTCATGTCTGAATATTTATTTCTCAGCGTAATCACCTTGCCAAGGAACACCTATCTCCGAACGAGAGACCGTTGTGTTAATACCGTCGATGTAGAACGTTCTTTGACGGCATCACAACCTCGCTTCGGCTTACATCGCTTGATCACTATCAAAGTGAAGTCCTCGAAGGTGTTTCTTAAGTTTAGCTAACAGATGAATATCGAATGGCTGTAAGTCGGGACTGTGTAGAGGATAATCGATGACAGTGAACCAAAGGCGTCGAGTTGTGTATGTCGAAACGCTCGTCCGTGGTCTGTCATTGTCTTACTAGGGCAGAGGGTGTTCCATGTATCAATGAACACTTTGAATCGGAAATTCGATTACTGCAAGCTATTTCTCACACACCCCCCTATTTACATTACACACCGTCATGTTACATGCTACAATTCGGAGCCGTCTAGCGGCAGCGGGATGCAGGTATGTAGACATGAATAATAAAGGCATATTATGTTAACAATGTTGGTCTATTTATAAGCGTTAAGATTTTTCACATAAAAAATTTGGAGACATTACTTTTCAGTACGCCCTCGTATATAGCTCTAACAACCACTGCTTAGTTTTCGGGTCCACGTTTTTTCAGGAATTATGGATACGTTGCATCAAAACCAGTTGCTTCGTTTATACGCGCACTTACCAAAGCTTCCTCCAGCTCATCAGTTGTGAACTCGCTATACTAGCTGAGAGCGCTTGACTCGTAACTGTGTCGTCGTAAGCCAAGTGTGATTCTTGTTCAGAGCTGCTTTACTCTTCTGAAATAAGCGTGTAGCGACTTAGCTTTTTTTTCCCATACAGGCCTTCATTGTGCTCGGTGTATGGCAACCGCTTTCAGTTTCCATCCGATTAAGTAGTTCGTTGTTCACGCGACAAGATTCAGAATATCAAATCTGCACTGCAGTTTGTGTCTGACTCTAACGAGTAATGGAAACGTGACACTTCGAGCTATTAATTAACTATTGAAAGTAAAGTATGAATATTGAGAACGGATTGAAAGTTGTAATCACACACGTTGTGACTACTTTTAGATGTACGAGAAGAAATTCAGAGGTACAAATCATACCGGTAAACCCTTGGGAATGAACAACAATGACGTCAAGGAAAATTTCCAGGTTCAAATATTGGTCGATACTAATTGCCTCTGCAGTGGTGCACTCTTTCCCAGTGGAAAGTAAAGCATCCGCAGAATCCTCAAACACTACAAGATTAACAAAGCGTTTCGCAACTTCACATACACTTATCTTCTTCCCTGTACTATGTTAAAAAAAAGTCCGAATCGGCTTAATCGACTCACATAAGGGACCGCTCAGAACTTTCTCTGAAAACTGAACACTGGCCGGTTCACGGTGTTAAGTGACTGATTGACTCAATGTCTCATTAATGCTACAATTTCTACTCGTCATCACTTAACATGCGTAAAACACACTCCTGGAAATGGAAAAAAGAACACATTGACACCGGTGTGTCAGACCCACCATACTTGCTCCGGACACTGCGAGAGGGCTGTACAAGCAATGATCACACACACGGCACAGCGGACACACCAGGAACCGCGGTGTTGGCCGTCGAATAGCGCTAGCTGCGCAGCATTTGTGCACCGCCGCCGTCAGTGTCAGCCAGTTTGCCGTGGCATACGGAGCTCCATCGCAGTCTTTAACACTGGTAGCATGCTGCGACAGCGTGGACGTGAACCGTATGTGCAGTTGACGGACTTTGAGCGAGGGCGTATAGTGGGCATGCGGGAGGCCGGGTGGACGTACCGCCGAATTGCTCAACACGTGGGGCGTGAGGTCTCCACAGTACATCGATGTTGTCGCCAGTGGTCGGCGGAAGGTGCACGTGCCAGTCGACCTGGGACCGGACCGCAGCGACGCACGGATGCACGCCAAGACCGTAGGATCCTACGCAGTGCCGTAGGGGACCGCACCGCCACTTCCCAGCAAATTAGGGACACTGTTGCTCCTGGGGTATCGGCGAGGACCATTCGCAACCGTCTCCATGAAGCTGGGCTACGGTCCCGCACACCGTTAGGCCGTCTTCCGCTCACGCCCCAACATCGTGCAGCCCGCCTCCAGTGGTGTCGCGACAGGCGTGAATGGAGGGACGAATAGAGACGTATCGTCTTCAGCGATGAGAGTCGCATCTGCCTTGGTGCCAATGTTGGTCGTATGCGTGTTTGGCGCCGTGCAGGTGAGCGCCACAATCAGGACTGCATACGACCGAGGCACACAGGGCCAACACCCGGCATCATGGTGTGGGGAGCGATCTCCTACACTGGCCGTACACCACTGGTGATCGTCGAGGGGACACTGAATAGTGCACGGTACATCCAAACCGTCATCGAACCCATCGTTCTACCATTCCTAGACCGGCAAGGGAACTTGCTGTTCCAACAGGACAATGCACGTACGCATGTATCCCGTGCCACCCAACGTGCTCTAGAAGGTGTAAGTCAACTACCCTGGCCAGCAAGATCTCCGGATCTGTCCCCCATTGAGCATGTTTGGGACTGGATGAAGCGTCGTCTCACGCGGTCTGCACGTCCAGCACGAACGCTGGTCCAACTGAAGCGCCAGGTGGAAATGGCATGGCAAGCCGTTCCACAGGACTACATCCAGCATCTCTACGATTGTCTCCATGGGAGAATAGCAGCCTGCATTGCTGCGAAAGGTGGATATACACTGTACTAGTGCCGACATTGTGCATGCTCTGTTGCCTGTGTCTATGTGCCTGTGGTTCTGTCAGTGTGATCATGTGATGTATCTGACCCCAGGAATGTGTCAATAAAGTTTCCCCTTCCTGGGACAATGAATTCACGGTGTTCTTATTTCAATTTCCAGGAGTGTACAAAGGGATTTCTTCCGAATGTTTATATTTAGCTGTTATTGCTGAAATTTTGATGCGAGGCATCCTCTGCATGTTTCCACATGAAATCATCAGTAGTACAATATGTACAACCACCCACCCTCCCCCCTCCCGCTGAACTCCCATACAAAATCAGCTTCAACTACCTAACTACAATTCAGTTAAAATTTTTGACGTGAAGCACATAAAAGCATTATGGTTGGATACGCAAAAGCCTAATTCTGTTGGTTCCTTAGTTTTGGATTACTCACCCGTAGACAAATGGAAAAGTTTAGAAAATCTGCGAAATTGTACTTAAAGTTTGTTGGTAGTCACTGAGTATGCTCTTTTACAAATATTGGATGTGTGTAGTTTTAATAATTTGCGTTTTATTTTGAAGTAGAGATAGTTTTTCACGCGCCTAATGCTTCTGATGTAATGTCTCCTTAACTGTATGTCGTACAGTGATATAATTGTGCAGATGCATTCAGTGCGTCTACAAACTATGTTGCGAACAGTGGTAATAGTAGAGAAGTAATATATTAAAATGTCGTGCCTGATGCCGAAGTTTTATTACACGAACAGAGAAAATACAGTAAGCGATAATCTCTTTTTCCTTTCATTATTGTGTGGAGTGCCAGCTTTTGTAAAGGTTCGAAATTAGTTATCTTAGGCACTGTATAACACTTAAAACACTTGATAAAGGCACTTTGAAGCCGAAATCATGATCGTGTAAGTGTTAATGTAACACTGCAAATAAACAACAGTCTAATGGCAGTACTGACTTTAAACAAATATATTATGACTGTGTCTCCGCATTATGAAAAAAAAAATTACATTTCATTCGCTCTAATACGGCCACCATATCACAACAAATTCGCTGTCAGTATCTTTTAACACAATGGTCCTATTTCTTAACGACTCACAATTGTCTGATTTGGCGTTTCTTTTTCATCCAAACGCATTCCGTAAGGAAATTAACCAACGATTTATGGTTTCAATTAGCATTTTATATATTGTAGACAAGTAGGCCACATAACTGAAGGTAGTCGAAATATAGGCAGTGCAGATGAGATAACTGGATGTGAATTTCACATGTGGATCCTGTGAAGACTACAGTCTGTCGGTAAACTGAAGAGCGAGCAGTCGAGTTACTGTACTGTCTACCCACCAACGTCACAACGAGCATTTACAGGTTATTTGCTAATGTTATTCCGATCATTCCGCAGTACGCCTTTTTCATGAGTGGCAACGCAGTGTTCACACACAAACGGAAGTGTTTATTTTCCACTAAACGCGTTACAAATATGTGGAATATGCATAAGTAACTAATGTAAGCTGCGCAACCATCATCACCTACATTCTGCATTTTGTATATGACTATACGCAGCAAATAGATATACTCGTACTACTTTCAAGAACCATGTGTCACATTTGTGCAATGAGAAAACATTACTTACGAGCAAACGGTTTAAATCTAGCATTGAATAGCTACTCTCATTCAGTAATCTTTTGATAACTATGTATAGTTAACTGAATTACAGATAATAATTAGGCCCTTGTTTAAACAATTTGTCAGGAAGGAAGAGGACTATGACATGAGATACAACACTTAAAAATGAAGCCCCGGCCGAGGTGGCCGAGCCGTTTTAGGCGCTACAGTCTGGAACAGCGCGACCGCTACGGTCGCAGGTTCGAATCCTGCCTCAGGCATGGACATGTGTGATGTCCTTAGGCTAGTTAGGTTTAAGTAGTTCTAAGTTCTAGGGGACTGATGACCTCAGAAGTTAGGTCCCATAGTGCTCAGAGCCATGTGTGAACTTAAAAATGAACTAATCTGTATTCCCCAAATTTTTCTCTAGTCCGCAGGACACGGTGAAGAGGGATTTATCCGAAATCTATGTAGATTGTCCCTCATTACTGTAGTGACGGTGATAACTTGATCACAATAATTTGAGGTACTTGTGAACGAAGTACCGCAGTCCGCTACCACCAAACGGACATAGAGGGTGGATCCAATGACCTCTAACGACACTCGTTTATCCAGTGATGCTACAGACACATCACTGGCCTAGCAGCATCCTCTGTATGACGCGAGGAACGACGATAAAACATGCCCTCTTCGAACTCATTGACGTCAGAGGGTGCTACAGCTTTTTTAATGTGCACGATTCCATATTTATCAACACTTAAAGCAAAGTTGCCAATCATTGTACAAACTCGAAATCTTTCAGAGATCTGACTCATTTTGGTGTAGCTTGTTTTAGACAGTACTGTGTTCTAGATCACTGAACTATATAAAAGAAAGCCTTTTGTTATTGTTAAAATTGTCTAGTAGGTCACTGATAAAGTGTTGTTGGTGAGTACAAGGGCCGATAAAAAGTTTCGGTTTGAGGGAGTTGCCGCAGCGTGTATGCAACGCAGTTCAACTACGCTGCTGGTATATTAGTACCGACATGTAGCCAAGGGATTATGGTGCCGCGTCTTTCTGACGTGCGTGAACTATGGCTACGTTATTACCAAATGAGTCCAAACAGGATCAACGTGATGTTTTTCTTTTCTTGGCTCCCGAAGGAGAAATACCGGTAAATGTCCACCAGAGAATTATGAATGTCTATGGGGCAGTACATCTGCCGAAAAACACCGTTGCGGAATGATCCGCCAAGTCTGGTGCTGGTCGCGGTTCGACAAAAGGCGCTGGTCGATCTCGGAGGCCAGCCTCATCCATTACGGACAAGAGGGAGAGACTCGAGCACCAGCCCTATAGTTCTGATATCTTCCATTATCACGCTTTCTGTCCCTTAAAAACGGGGATTCCTGTGGCGCAAAGATGTCCATTAGGCAGTTACGGACTTCTTCACGTAGCAGGACACGATGTTTCTTCAACGTTGTGTGTCGATGGGATGATTGCCTCAATGCTCACGGCGATTTTCTCGAGCACCATTCCGATTCTGGACTGTACGGTCTCCGAACGGAAACTTTTGGATCGCCCCTTTTAGCTCCAGTGTTTCAAAATAGGACTGCATTAAAACTGAAAAAAAAAGACAAGAAGGAGTCATATCAAGGGATAAAATCACCTTCCAATTTTCACTTCGACACATGCACTGTGGCGCAGTTATGGAGCTCGCCACTAGAGGGCAGCTGTATCAGAAGAGGTAGACAAATTATTTCCTCTGTATTATCACATTAAATTAGTTGGCACCTGCGGATAGGGTACCCAGTGAATGGAGTTCCAAGTGAGTTTCGTTGCGCCCTGTCTAACATACCGACAACAATTTCAATGAATTGCAGCAATTTATTGACTTCTGGCGCATCATAAACGGAGTCCACATTGAGCACCACAATGTGAGTTAAAAACTTGCAGAGATGTTCTGCTCACTGCGTTGCCTTTTTATTTCATTGATTTACAGGCCTGTGGCTGCTATCACTGGGCAGCCTATGACGGTTCTGCGAGTGCTTTATATGATCGTAAGAGTCTTCAGGTTAAAAGTTCAAATTGGCGGGGGTAGGAGTAAAGTCGTTTACAGTTTGCATGTAAGGAAAAATTACAGAACGCGTTTCTGTCAGAAATTGCTTCTGAATATAGTTATGTGAGAGAGGATAGTATAATGCTTCATACACACACGACATGTGGGAATTTGTCAGCGGCAGGATTATGGCCTGTCTAGTGTGCCGGCCATTGTGGCCGAGCGCTTCTAGGCGTTCCACTCCGGAACCGCGCTACTGGTACGTTCGCAAGTTCGAATCCTGTCTTGGGCATGGATGCGCATGATGTCTTTACCCTAGGCACATATCCGACTCTCCCCTTCTCCCCTGCAGTTACCATGTCCTCCCCTCCAGATGTCGCTCCCTCTCCCCAGCTGAGGAAGTGCCCCCTTTTTTGGTTCTCGCCAGTGAGGGGGCTCCCTTCCCCCCCAGGACACCTCCCCCCCCCCCTCCCTTAGCGTCTCTCAGCCTGGAGGGCTGCTCCCACAGCTACGCCACATAATGCAGCATCTTTTTGCCCCAAGGCCCCTGGTGTCTTCCGGTTCTGGATATCTCGGAAACCTCGTCCTTCCTCTGTGCTCTGCCCTCCTCAGCCTCCAGAAGAGAAGAAGGAGAAACATAAGTCCCAGGACAAGACCCCCCCCCCCCCGCCCTGCTGCCCCCAGAGGTGCCATCACCCTCTGCACAACCTATATCTGTCATCTTCGTTACTGATAAACACTAACTCCGTGACATGACCTCCCCTCAGCTTCTTTATGTCTAACCTGGATTCTCACCACGTGATAATCCAGTGGAAATGCAACCGATATTAAAGTCTTTTACCAGAAATGGGACAACTTGTTTCCTCTTACTCTGCGTTCTGCCTCGCTCTGCAAGAAACATACTTCCATGATGACCACTCCCCAACGTTTCATCGTTATTGGGTGTTCTCTCAGAACAGAGCCAGCCACAGGGTAGCATCTGGAGGGGGTCTGCACATTGGTTCACACTGATGTCATCAGTGAGTGGATTCCCCTTTGTACCAAACTGGAAGCAATATCAGTACAACTGTGAATGTCCCAGAAATCACAATATGCAATGTCTCCCACTCTCCAGGTAGGTGATATCCTTATTGTGACCTGCATACCTTAACATAGCAACTTCTCCCCCCCCCCCATTTCTCCCCATCAGGAACTTCATTGCACACCAACCCCTTTGGGGGAGTGCCATTTCGATGGGTAGGGTTCTTCTAATTGACCAACTTGTGTGAATTCCTGGATGATATCCGACTGAACATTTACTCCAATTAGAAACAGCATTCTGGCAGGATTTTATTAAACGCCAGCAACTTTCGCTGTTTCCTTTGACCTACATAAGGCATACGGCCCAGCTTGGCGCCATCACATTTTACTTACCCGCCATGACTGTGGCTTTTGCAGCTCCCTTCCGATTTTTATCCGCGAATTTTTATCCCTCTGCCTCTTCCAGGTTCGAGTTTGCACTTCACTCAGCACCCCTCGGACGCAGGAGAACGGAACCCCACATAGTTCTGTGTTAAGTGTCACACTCTCTCTCATCGCCATCAATGGGTTTGTAGCCTTTGTTAGGGCTCTGGTTACCCAATCTTTGTATGTCGAAGATATTTGCATCTGGCACAAATACCACTCGGTAACATCTGCTGAACTCCAGCTCTAAGGCACCACCCAATGGGCCTCCGCGTGGGCCCTCTCCAATGGGTTCCAATTGCTCCCTCTAAAACGCGGGTAACGCATTTTTGCCGTTGACTCACAATACACCCCGATTCAGAAATTTATTTACGTGACCTACGCCTAGATGTTGTAGCACAGTCCCGTTTCTTGGGCCTTATTTTACATAAAAATCTGACGTTGCTGCCCCTTATTCGCCACCTGAAGACTATCTACATTCAGAAGCTTAATTCTGTCCGTCTCCTAACCCACGCATATTGGGGTGGAGACCGTGCTACTCATTTCCATCTTTACTGCACTCTGGTTTTGTCCAGGTTTATGGCTCAGCGGCTCCTTACACTCTGAAACTAGTTGACACTTTTATCATTATAGAGTGCAACTGAGTGTTGGTCCCTTTCGCACTAGTCCCATCGACAGCCTCCTTGAAGAAGCGGGTATTTCCTCTCTAAAATACGATAGAGTCACCTCCTGGTTTCTTATGCAATCGCCACTCGACGATTCCCTAACCATCCTGTGTATCCCATCCTCTTTGCAAGCAATGGATGTCTCCCTCCTGATATCCGCCCTTGGGTTGGATTGCCAGTTGGAATGAGTCTCACTTGCTTCTGTCTGGATCTCCATTTCCACTCAGTGGAATGTTCCCAGTGTATCTCCCCCCACCCCACCCCCCCCGCCCACTCCCTTGGATGGTGCCACGACCACGGATTAGGACCGACCTATTCCAGGGTCCTACGATCTCTGTCACGCCTGTGACAGAGATTGTGGTGTCATGTACGTTCCATTATTGAAGAGTTCCAGCTACCATCTTTCACACTGATGGTTCTAAAACAATAGATAAGGCGGTATACGCTTTTACGTCTCGTACTGGCGTGGAACATCATTTACTGCCGGAATTATGCAGTGTGTTCACAGCAGAGCTGCTAGCCATTAACAGGGCCCTTCGTTTTGTTACTCAGGTCTCCCTCCACAGCGTTTTAATATGTACCGACTCAACGAACAACTTACAGGCTATAGACCGACGCTACTCTCGTCACCATTTGGTTTCTGTTATCCATGACCTTCTGGCTGCCCTTGGCTGTGCTACCGGCTTGTCTTCCCCTGGGTCCCAAGTCACGCCTGGTTGTCTTGTTCTGTGTCCCAATTCATGTGAGCATCCCAGGGAATGAACTGACTGACAGTTTGGCTCGAGACGCAGATACTTACCCCCCCCCCCCCCATTCCCTTTCATGAGAACAGGTGCAGATATGCGGATCTACGTAAAATCTCTCTTTTGCCAAGAGTGGAATGACATGTGATGCGCTACTGATCTCAGTAATAATCTCTGCACATTCAAGGAGACTACTGCAGTTTGACTCTCTTCCTTCTGCTCCTCTCGGAAGGAGTCCACTGTCCTCTGCCATCTACATATTGATCATACCAGGTTCACCCGTTGTTTTCCCTACCGTAACGAGCGGCCCCTGCAATGTGGCTGTCGAGCGAGATTAATGGTGTCCCATATATTGATGAAATTTCCCCTTCTTTTGGCCCTTCGTACTAAGTATAGCTTTCCAGATTCCTTGTCTTCAATACTAGCAGTCGATTTTCGGGTGGTTGAACTGATCCTTAGTTTCGTATGAGGAAGTAATTTTTATTCTCAGATAAAAGGTTTTGCCTTACTGCCGGAGCTGGGGCAGGGGCAGAGTGGTTGTGGTTGGGTTTCTCTTTGTGTTTTCTAGTCTGGTACTCATGGCTGCTCCTCTGTGCAAAGACTGTTCTCTTATCACTGGGCTTTCCTAGTTTCTAGATTTGGCCTACCCTTTTATGCCCTCTACTATGCGTGTCTTAACTTCTTCGCTTTATAGTTTGATCCATATGATTGGATATGTCCACTTTCAGCGGACTATCTCCCTGACGCAAGTAACTTTGCAATCGCGGGATTGATAACCTCGCCATTTAGTCCCATGGTCCCAATCAATCAATCAAGACTATGCAAAATCTCATTGGCCCACGTGACTAGCGCCAAAGAGGACAGACATATAGCCCGCATTGCCGTACAGGATCGTACAGCATATCACGTAACTTGAGAGAGGAAGTCGGCTTATTCACACGAAGACAAGTGTCCATACCGACAGAATGACGATGTTGAAAGCACCAGGGTCTATCTGCACGGTGATCACTGTTGTGGCGAAACGCAACGCGGCTTGTGAGGTGGGCCAAACGGCAGCACTGATCACAGGAGTTACCCCATGTCGTCTTTCAGAAGAACCGTGAGCCTGCGTGTAGAATGAGTACGGACATATTGTGCATGTGGAGGTTCCAAAGAGAACTAAGCAGGCCACACTGCTGTTTTTACTGATATTCGAATCCAGAACCTGTCGTGATGCCATGGAATGCCTTTGGGTACACAACACGAACATTTCTGGTTCGCTTAGCCGGCAGTTTCGATAGCAGTAATTGCACTTCTGATATCTCAAGATCGCAGTCGCTGTTCTGTCTTCGAGTTCTCCGTGACGTTGTCCTTCAGCAAGATAACGCTAGACCACATACTGCCTGTACTATCTTGGCCTACCTCAAGTATGGCCTGTTCTACAGATCTCTCATCCACTGAAAACCTCTCCTCATGAGGTGTATAGAGACTGTCACGCCGCCACAGCAACTGATGATCTCTGGCATTGTGTTTAGCAGCTAGACCATAGTAATACCTTAGCAAAAGACGCCGAAAAACTGAGAAAATTCTGATCCTAAGCAAAATCCCTAAGTGGGTCTAAGACTTTCGTCCAGTCACTCGTTGACATCCTTGAAATAGTAGAACGAAAGCTGGAGTTTTAAATTCTGCTTTTATGAAATATTTCGCGCAAGAGAATCGTACAAACATACCTTCGTTTGACTATTGCACGAGGTCCCGTATGGACGACATAGTAATAACCATCTTTAGCGTAGAGAAACAACTGGAAGATTTGAAAAGAAATAAGTCGCCAGGTTCGGACGGAATCTCAATTCTGGTTTTCAAAGAGTACTCTACGGCACTGGCCTGTTATTTATCTCGCATTAATCATGAAACTCTTGTCCAGCGCAAAGCCCCAAGCGGCTGGAAAAAAAGTGCGTGGTTCTTGAATGAAAGAAGGGTAAAAGATTGGACACGCAAAATTATTACCAATATCCTTAGCGTCGGTTTGCTGCAGAATCTTATAACAAATTCTGAGTTCGGATATGTAAGTAATAAACCTGCTAGAGACGGGAAAGCTTATGTCCACGAAGGAGCAGTGTTTTCTAAAACATCGCTCATGTGAAACTCAGCTTCCCCTTTCCTCACATGATATCTGCGAACTATGGATGAAGAGCAATAGGTAGTTTCCATGTTTCTAGATTTCCGAAGGGCATTTGACACAATAGCTCATTGCAGACTGTTAACGACTGTACGAATATACCGAGCGAGGTGACGGAGTGGTTAGCACTCTGGACTTGCTTTCGGGAGGACGACGGTTCAAATCCGCGTTCGGCCGTCCTGATTTAGGTTTTCTGTGATTTCCCTATATAACGTCAGGCAAATAATTGGATTGTCCCTTTGAAAAGGCACTGCCGACATCGTTCCCCAACCTTTCCTAATCCGATGAGACCGATGACCTAGCTATCTGGTCCCCTCCCCCAAATCAACCAACTAAACAACTGTGCGAATATACGTAATAGGTTGCCAGACACTTGAGTGGCTTGAAGAATTCGTAAGTAATAGAATTTAGTATGTTGTCCTCGACGTCAAGTGTTCATCAGAGACAAAGGTATCATTAGAAGTGCCTCAGGAAACGTGTAGGACAGCTATTAATGTATTCCCTATATATGTACCGAAGAGGGAAAAAAACTGGTACACCTGCCTAATATCGTGTAGGGCCCCAGAAGTGCCGTAACACGATGTGGCATGGACTCGACTAATGTCTAAAGTAGTGCTGGAGGAAACTGACACGATGAATCTTGCAGGGCTGTCCATAAATCCGTAAGAGTACGAGGGGGTGGAGGCGTCCCACATATGCTCAATAGTGTTCATTTCTGGGGAGTTTGGTGGCAAGCGGAAATGTTTAAACTCAGGAGAGCGTTCCTGGAGCCACTCTGTTGCAATTCTGGACGTGTGAGGTGTTGCATGGTCCTGCTTGAATTGCCCAAGTCCGTCGGAATGAACAATGGGCATGAATGAATGCAGGTGATAAGACAGGATGCTTACGTACGTGCCACCTGTCAGAGTCGTATCTAGACGTATCAGGGATCCCATATCTCTCCAGCTGCACACGCCCCACACCATTACAGAGCCACCACCAGCTTGAACAGTCTCCTACTGGTATGCAGGGTCCATGGACTCATGAGACTGTCTCCATACCAGTATACGTCCATCTACTCTATACGATCTGAAACGAGACTCGTCCGACCAGGCAACATGTTTTCAGTGATCAATAGTCCAGTGTTTGTGTTGATGGGTCCAGGCGAAGCGCAAAGCTTCGCGTCGTGTAGTTATCAAGGGTACATGAGTGGGCCCGGCTCCGAATGTCCATATCGATGATGTTTCGTTGAATGTTTCGCATGGTGACACCTGTTGATGGCCCAGCATTGAAATCTGCAGCAATTTGTGGAAGGGTTGCAGTTCTGTCATATTGAACGATTCTCTCCCGTCGTCGTTGGTCAAGTTCTTGCAGTATCTTTTTCTGGCAGCAGCGATGTCGGATATTTGGTGTTTTACTTGATTCCTGATATTCACGATACGCTCTTGAAATTGTAGTACGGGAAAATCCCCACTTCATTGCTACCTCGGAGATGCTGTGTTCCATCGCTCGTGTTCTGTCGAAAACACCACGTTCAAACTCACTTAAATCTTGATAACCTGCCATTGTAGTAGCAGTAGCCGATCTAACAACTGCGCCAGACACTTGTTGTCTTACATAGACGTTGCTGAGCGCAGCACCGTATTCTGCCTGTTTACATATGTATCTGTATTTGAATATGCATTCTTTGGTGCTTCGGTGTAAATGATCTCGCGGTCAGGGTGAACAACAATCTACGGTTGCTTGCTGATGATGTTGTGGTGTATCGGAGGACGAGGATGCTAATGATGATGATGATGATGATGGTGTTTGCTTTGTGGGGCTCGACAGCGCTGTCATCAGAGCCCGTACAAAGTCCCAATTTTTACACAGTCCAATTTTTACACTATTCAATATAGCCACTGTCGTATCGGAAGATGCCGAAGATTAGTGACTATTGGATGATACAAGATGACTTAGACAAAATTTTTAGTTTGTGTGTTGAATGGCAGCTAGCTCTGAATGTATAAAAATATGAGTTAATGAGGATGAGTGGAAAAACGAAGGTTTAATGTTCACATAGAGTATTAGTAGTGTCCTGCTAGACACAGTCCAGTCGTATAACAATCTGTGCGTAACGTTGCAAAGCGATTGAAATGCAACAAACATGTTAAGATTGCGCTGGGGGAGGCGAATGGTCGAGTTCGATTTATTAGCAAAATTTTTAGAAAGTAAGGTTCTTCTGTAAAGGAGGCCACATACAGGACGGTAGTGTGACCTATTCTTGAGTACTGCTCGAGTGCTGGGGATCTGTATCAGGTAGAATTAAAGGAAGACGTCGAAGGAAATCAAAGCCAGCCTGTTAGATTTGTCATCTGTGGGTTTCGAAAAACACGCAGGTGCTACGGATATGCTCCGGGAACTCAAATGAGAATTCCTGGAGGGAAGGCGACTTTCTTTTCGAGGATGACCATTGAGAAGATTCAGAGGACCGGCGTCTTAAGCTGACGACAGAACGATCCTACTGGCGCCAACAAAGATACGAGAAGTCAGGGCTCATACGAAGGCATATAGACGGTCGTTTTTCCTTTGTTCTATCTGCGAATGGGACAGGAAAGAAAAGTAGTAGTAGTGGTATGATGTCACAAGTGGCAACTCTATTAAATTTCTTGCTCTGTGCATTATCATCTCGAAACTTGTACTTGCTGGTATTCCTACACGAACAGCAAGTAAAATTCCGTATTTATCCTTCATGGTTTTGCAATTTCAACGGCCTGCAGTGTAATTTTATTGTATGTACACTAAAATGTAAAATTTAATCTGATAATATTCAGTTTCCTTAACCACCACAACACCTCCCTTCATATAATCTTGAGACAGAACGTTAATCTGACTGGAGTTCCCTTAGCACGCTACCCTCTTTGGTGCTGCGTTGCCAGCGGCAGGTGGTGGCAACGACTTTGGAGGAGGCTCTTTACGACGGTAAGGCGAGCGAGCTGTTCTCCTAGAGAAAGCGCGCAGATAAAAAACTTCCCTGCGAAGGAGCAAACACAAAATCTCTGGTCTGCTCGCCGCGCGCCAGCTTGCCTGGGTCGTTACACGGTGCTGTATTGTATCGCGCTACTGCAGTTTTATGCTCTGAGCAGCAGTTTTACTGCCCACAGTAATGGCCTGAAGGCTGCATGGCGCGAAGTACCACCGATCCTAGCGGCGCCAGAAAGCTTTTCTTACAAAGCGATGACCGTTCCATGTTTCAGAATAATGGTGTGATTAAAACTTGCTGTGTTCCCAGGACATATATCTTTCATCGTGGAGACAAGGTACGGTGTTTATTAAGTAAAACACACAACTTATTAATTAAATACTAAGTTTTTAAAATATAAATTTTTAATGGCTAAAACGCAATTTTTCTATAACAAAGTTCGATAACAGTTTTCGGTTGCTATCTGCAACCATCTTCAGATGGTTCAAAATATGAAAATGCGGAAAATAAACATTTTCAAAACATCGTTAGCTGTAGTCATGCAACAACATGCATTCGTAAGTACCAAAACAATAACATTATGTAGTTGAAAACGTCATCGTGAGCAAGCCAGGTTGTAGAAGTAATTTCGGAGGTTGACGGTTATACAGGAAATTCTACTCATGCAACGGAGCGGTTTCTTCTATGACCGTGAACCCTCAAAATTATCGCCTACAACCTGGCTTGCTCACGGTGACGTTTTCAACTACGTAACGTTATTGTTTGCGTACTTACGACTGCATGTTGTCTCATGACTACAGCTAACGATGCTTTCCAGTGCTTATCCACCGCCTTTTCTTATTTTGAACGATCTGAAGATGGTTGCAGATAGCAAACGAAACCAGCTATCTAACTTGTGATGGAAAAATTGCGGTCTAGGCATTAAAAATTTTTAGTTTTAAAATTTTTTTATTTAATCAACCACATTAAGACCGCCATCTCTTCCCACTGACCACGTCAGGTTTCACTTACACAACTTATTGATGACAGTGGTGGCTGTGGATTAAATAACTAGAAGAAAACCGGCAGCCGACACTTTTCGTATCCGGACACTATCAGTATAGATGTACCCTTCACCTTGATGGTGGCTACAATCCACTCTCATTCTCTCTCTCTTTCTTAACATTAATCCCGACGACTGGCGGGGTCTGCTGTAATGGTTAAACGGACGTGGCATATTAATTGCAAGGGGCGGCCAGATAAACTTCCTGTCGCCAGCCCGTACCCCCTGGGACCTAATTAGTGTACCCTAGCTGTCTGCGTCTAGTGTAAGCCATGAAAGAGTGCTAACGTTTTTTCAGATGTCTGCGAGTCGTGTAACTGAGGCAGAACGTGGGGACCAGTTCGGTATTCACCTAGCGGGATGTGGAAAACCTCCTAAAAACCACATCCAGGCTGGCCGGCACACCGGACCTCATCGTTAGTTCGCTGGGCATCTCGATACGGGGCTGGCGCCCCTACCAGAGTCCAGGAAGCAGCACGTTAGCGCTCTCGGCTGCCCTGGCGGGTTGCTAGGGACACTCTCATTGTGGTGGCTTAATGTCTGTGTAGGAATGGCAGCCTATTATTTACTATGAGTCGAAGCCAGAGAAGGTGATGACGTTGGACACATTGGTCTGGAGTGAAGTCGGCGTAAAACTCACCAGAAAAGTGTTATATTTGGTTCAGATCGGATCCCGGGACACGACAGTTCGTTTCAGGAACGTTGTTTTACACAAACTATTGCCTCACAGATGTTGCTTTACGATGGGGTGGATTGTATTGCTAATAAAATCATCCATCATCTCGTAAACGTTTTACTGACATGTGTAGTACTCGGTGCAGTAAGATGTCTTCATATCTTTCTGCATTTGTCGTTTTTCAAGCGCAAAAGGGGATCACGCCATAACCACGGTAAACATCACTGTACTGTAACAATGGCTCCTCTGTACTTCATTGTTGTCACTACATGTAATGACAGGTAATGTTTTCCAGGCATTCAACTAATCCTTCTATTGAATTTCCGCTGGACATAGTGTGATTCATCGCTCCAAATCACTCGTTTGCCGTCCTCCACTGTGCACTGGCATCTGTCCTTTTACCACCTCAAGCCTGGCTTAGCACTGACTACAAAAATGTGTAGCTTACGAGGAGCTGCTCGGTGATTGTACCCCATTCTTTTTAACACCGCCGCGGCACCATGTGACGCCATGTCACGGATTGTGGGGCCCCTCCCGCGGGAGGTTCGAGTCCTCCCTCGGGCATGGGTGCGTGTGTTGTTCTTAGCGTAAGTTAGTTTAAGATTGTGTAAGTCTAGGGGCCGATGACCTCAGCAGTTTGGTCCTTTAGTTATTTTTTCTTTGCAATTAGCGTCCGCAGTGATCTATGGTCCTTGTACTTCAGTACATGAGGTCTGCCTGGTTTTGGTTTAGCTGTTGTTGTGGCTTCGCATTTCATTTCATAGTCACATAACCAACAATCGACTCTGACAGCCTTAGAAGTGTTGGAATATCCATGATATATTTGTTACTCGGATGGTATCCAATGACTAGTCCACGTTCAAGGTCACTGAGCTCTGCTGACCGCCCCATCCCGGTTCCCTACTGACAAAACTATGTTTTCTGCCTTCTTTTATACTGAGTTCGTGACATCTAATGCTCAGTTCCGCATTACATAGTGGTGTCCAGATATTCTTGATCATGTAGCGTATTTATGCCAAGAGGTGTTTCACGTTTCATCCACACTCTTCAATTAACATTACACATTAAAACCTCGCACAATGCTTCTTGTTGGCCAAATATTAAAATTTGTCTCAACCACATAAAATTCGTGATAAGATATCAAATTACACTGCACGTTTTGAGAACAGGTTCTCGTTTTCAGGCGAAACAGACAAGAATCTTAAATAAAAAAATGTAATAAATTGAGAACGTAACAACAGTAAACACGTTGGGCTAAGTATCCCCCGTATTACTTTCCATTGTCTTCCTGTTATCCTGGCACCGTTCACGTGCCTGGCTCCATGGTAGCAGCAGAATATGAAGAGGACCCAATATTAAGCAAGACGGATACTATTTATCTCATCAGATGAATTGGAAATTGCAAATAACGAATACCATCAGCTGTAGAATGCAATGATGACAATGAAAATTGGTGCCGGATCGGGACTCAAACCAAGATTTCCTGCTTCGCGATCCACTCCATTCTACAGCTGATGGTTACCATTAATCGGAATTCATTTGATAAGTTTCGTAATGGCTGTGGTCGCCGCAGTGCATAGTCATCAGAATAACACAGACACTGCAATATCGGATACTATTTAGTCCGACGGATTTATTGTTGTACGTTGTTAGTATATTTACGTTTGAAAGAGTATTGTATACTCTTCCTGTAGACGAGAGCCACACATATATTGAAAGCAATCGCTTGCTTTTAATCATAAATACACACATCAAAAGAGGTTTTGCATCACCCCAATTCCCAGAACTCAATGCAAGAGGACGTACTACTGGGCATTAGAGGTACCGGTGTGTACAGCACTCTGGCCCACCACCTCTGAAGGTCTAGCTTTATGTTGGTGCAATATGCAAAGTGTGATTTTCGTGAGCAGTAGCAAAGGCACAAATTATGCTTATGTTTGTCTCCATTCCAATTTTCTGTACAGGTTCCAGAATTCTCGGCACCGAGGTGATGCCAAACTTTTTTTGATGTGTGTGTATATGGCTGAGTTATGCTAAATGTCATTGTCCTTACATAAAGAAAAGTATTATCTTCTCAGTAACCTTCAAATCGTGAGCTACACTCTTAATTTTTTTTATATAAAATTAGTGCGTTGATTCATAGCACTTTTGTTACCTATGCCTACAGTCACTTTCAGAAATCAGATTAATGATAAAATTGACTACTTTAATAATATTGCACCTTGAATTTCTCGTGTATCCTTGTACCACCACAATAAAAATAAAACAATGAATATTCGGAGTATGAATGAAAACAGCTGCGTATTTAAGTTTACAAAATCAATGACAAGTTTTATTAATCCTTTTATAACTACAACAAGCTGATAAATCTCACAAAAAAATGACAAATACAAATCAGAAAAGTCATGGTACTTCATTGGCAAAGTATTCATTGGAGTGGAAGTCATACAAATTCTCCACTGAATTAATCACTTTTACAACTCAATCCGACTTGTTTATATGAATCCACTGTGAGATCCAACCCTATTCAAATGGTGTCAACTGCGACAAAGTATACCACAAACTATGATTCACGGGAAAACAGGGAGCTATGGATATCATTTAACAACCCTACGCCGGTGCAGGAATATATTAACCTTTCACCTTGATTCCGGTGGTAGCAGGAAATTGCGCGCTGTGGGCTAGGAGTGGCAGGGTGAGGCAGCTGTAATGTTCTGACGCGTCCACGAGAATTTGCAAACTGCGATGACTCACATTCTGTTTGTCAGAACGCGGAAACTTCCCTATCACAGACCTGAAATCCCGGCAGATTTCAGTGTGAAGTGCACCCGTTCGCTGATTTGGCCAAACCAATTTGACAGGCAGGCATGACGGTGCGTGTAGGAGTTGACAAAAGTCAGACGGCCGACTCAGGACGAATAAGTTCATCCTTGTGACACGCAATATGTCCGAGATGATATGCAGTTCCACTGTCAAAAAATGGTTCAAATGGTTCTGAGCACTATGGGACTCAACTTCTGAGGTCATTAGTCCCCTAGAACTTAGAACTAGTTAAACCTAACTAACCTAAGGACATCACAAACATCCATGCCAGAGGCAGGATTCGAACCTGCGACCGTAGCGGTCTTGCGGTTCCAGACTGCAGCGCCTTTAACCGCACGGCTACTTCGGCCGGCAGTTCCACTGTCGGTACCGCTGGAAACTGGCTCTTAGTCCACCATAAGATACAGACCACAAGTTTCAAAAATGGTTCCAAGCACTATGGGACTTAACATCTGAGGTCATTAGTCCCCTAGACTTAGAACTACTTAAACCTAACTAACCTAAGGACTCCACACACATCCATGTCCGAGGCAGGATTCGAACCTGCGACCGTAGCAGCAGCGAGGTTCCGGACTGAAGCGCCTAGAACCGCTCGGCCACAGCGGCCGGTCCACAAGTTTTACACAGTAGGGATGGACTTGAAGTTCTCCACCAGGGAAGGAGCAGAAGACGAAGGAGGAAAGGAATCACGACGACTTTGCACCAAGCCTTGGTATGGGAGCCGAATTATAAAAACGAAACCACCCTCACATTATAGAAACCAATCGAACTATCGTCATTGAATCTCCTTTCTTCACTTGTTGGCCTGGTAGGCAATCAAAACACAGCTCCAGGGTTCCCACGCTAGGGGAGCAATCCTTTTCTTTTCATGTCCTGAGAGGAACCAATTTCTATCGTCCCATCTTCTAACATGAGAACGCATGGAGTTTGATGTCATTTGCACCATTTTCACAAAAGCTCAGTTTACAGTTGTCTCTCTTAAATGGCTTCCTCCGCCACTTTCTGCCAACTGGCTGCCTTCACTGAGGACTGCCGCCTGGCCGAGGTAACAAGTTTTGCGAGCCGGTACCCTCCTGCTCTGACCCTAAGCGAAAAGAGGAGTATGGTACAGCCAGAAATCCCTCTGCAGATACGATCCACTGAGTTCTGATTCCCAGAATCACTCACACAGCCAGGTCCCTGGACTCAGCATTTATGGCTCGCAATCCATCTCTCTTCTGTGTTGTTCTTCGCTTCCGCTACGGCCCCTCAGGTACAAGTTAATCTGCCAGGAAGTTTCATATCATCGCACACTCCGCTGCAGAGTGAAAATCTCTTTCTGGAAACATCCTCCAGGCTGTGGCTAAGCCAGCCTCCACAGTATCCTTTCTTCCAAGAGTGCTGTTCAGCAGGTCTGCAGGAGAGCTTCTGTAAAGTTTGGAAGGTAGGAGACGAGGCACTGGAAGAAGTGAAGTTGTGAGGACGGGACGTGAGTCCTGCTTGGGCAGCTCAGTTGGTAGAGCACTTTCCAGCGAAAGGCAAAGGTCCCGAGGTCCAGGGTCGGTCCGGCACACAGCTTTAATCTGCCAGGAAGTTTCAAGTTCTCTACAGTTTACACATGCAGTTATAAGATCGCTCTGCCCAAAATTTCCTCATGTAGAAAAAAGTGATAAATCACACATACCAAATGTAGTACTGGTGACCACTGAGACGATGACGTAAAATATTAATATTAATCTGACTGAAAATGTTGTTATAAGCCTGCCGGTGTGGCCGCACGGTTCTAGGCGCTTCAGTCTGGAACCGCGTGACCGCTACGGTCGCAGGTTCGAATCCTGCCTCGGGCATGGATGTGCGTGATGTCCTTAGGTTAGTTAGGTTTAAGCAGTTCTAAGTTCTAGGGGACTGATGACCACAAATGTTAAGTCCCATAGTGCTCAGAGCCATTTGAACCATTTTGTTGTTATAAATGTTGTTAAAATGAGATAGTGGCGTGCTACCTCTCAATATTTCGATGTCATCTCTGAAAGCTGTTTCCGAATGACAAAAAATAATTACTTCCATAAAAAATCTCTTTCAAAATGTAGCAGCTATAAATGTTGAAAGGTATTTGTGTACGTTCACATTGCCTGCTATAATTTATCCCAAAACTGTGCGTTGGTATATTCATACGCTTTGGATGTATATAGGATGACATGTCTTAGCTTGTTGACACCATCGATTGAATTTATCACAGATACCAAATGAAATGAGAGCTCAATCAAAAAGGACCAAAGTCTTAAATAAATACATACGGACTACGTAGAGTGAAATTTCAAGAAAATTCTAGAATATGGAACGAAGTTTACAAAGAAATAATCTGCGGCAGTACGTCTAATACATTTCGTTAGTCTGGTAATAGGAATCAGTTACGATAACCAAAGTAAACCTCATCATAATAGGCAACAAATTATGTTAGGGATTAGAAAATTTAGAAGAATACTTACAGAATTTTCTTTTTCGTTACTACCACACTTCGTGTACGTATGCCGAAGAATACGCATGCAGCCAAACAATGTTTCTGCTATACCAGATTGTAGAGACAGATCGTAGTTTGCAGGAGAGGAGGCAACTGCTGAGCAAACGCCTGGCGACATCGTGTGGCTCAGTTGACGGGCAGCTCCTTGCCTCTGGGGCTCTCCTGACGTGACGCCATTGAGCAGCCGGGGGCTAAATTCTGTGTCGCATTAGCGTCGGCGCGCTCACCTGTCACTGTGAGGGGGTGGGGGGGGGGGAGAGGGGGCGGCGCCCGCTGTCCATCAGATAGCACTGCCCTGGGCAGGTCCTCAGATAGCCGTTGCAACCGCTGAAGCTCCGGCGGTCACGCAGGGACTCTACTGTCTCCACGAGTCTGCGCAGTGTTTCGTATTTCGCATGTTATTTTAAAGGCATCTTCTGTGAGCACTTTTTCTGGATATACATTTTGTTCTTACTTCCACTCACTGATTTGTAAAGGTTCACACCATACTTTAAGGCGCTGATATCCACACACAATACTTTATACAAGAGGTACAAGTTACTCCATTGTCCTGTCACAGTTTGTGTTTTCTCTCACCTGGTCGTATGTCAGACGGTGAAAGGTGTCTAGTGTCAGTATATCGTTACTAGCTCCTCTCGGCCGCTCTTTGTGACAAAGTCTTTGGCCAGTCGGGTTTGCTCTCGGCCAAGAGTACTCGTTCGCTGGTTTGGAGCATGTAGGAGCACTCTGGTGTGCATTCCACTCACGTTGACTGCAAATTACTTCCATCTGCTGATTCGACCTTTTGTGCTGCCACTCCTGAGCAGCATTAAAGGGGGTGTCCTCCAACAGGATAACGCTGGCCTACATAGAACTGTTGTAATACGACATGCTCTACAGAGTGTCGACATGTTGCTCGATCACCAGATTTGTCTGCAATCTAGCAAATATGAGACATTATCGGACGAAATCCACAAACAGCATTAACCGTCCCTACATTGACCGACCAAGTGCAACAGCCATGGAATTCCATCACACAAACTGACATCCGACACCTGTTAACACAATTCACGTTTGCATGCTTACATTCAAGATTCTGGTCGTTATACCGGTTATCAATGTACCAGTATTTCACATCTGTAATGGCTTATGTCGCACTTAAATTAACCTGTCATATTGCTATATTAATCTCTTGGAGATGTTACCTAGACAAATGTATTCCCGAAATTTCATTATTCTGCGTTAATTATCTTTTGGTTCTGCGGTTTTATTTTCCGTCAGTGTAAACCTAAAGGGCAGGTATAACTAAACTTTTGGTACTTGACGAGTGTAGACGGAAAACTATTTTACCACACTTTATAGGAATGATGTTCAGACTGTATGCTGCAGGATTCGCGTTGTTAGTAGTGTTTGTGTCACGACTTGCCTATAAGTTCCGGTATTGATACGGTGACGTCGGGTTGAAACACTAACATTAGTGTGCATTATATTTGCAGACAGTCAACATGTGTCTGGACAAAGTTAGCAGGGCTTTACTTATAAAGCTGTTTTATTCAAACACCAGCAACAGTACTGCTGATCTTCGCGAGTATCGACGCATTAAAGGTAGAAGGAGAGGTCCTCTCTCCGCACCGGAGCTGAAGACCATGATTCGGAAGTTCGAGTTAACCGGCGATTTGGGAACTGCACCTCGGAGAGGCCGACGGCCAATTGCGGCAAAAATTGCTGAAGAAGGTACTGTTGCCATGGGTCAGAATTCTGAATGCAATGTTCGATCTTCAGGCACTGCACGAGCTGTGTCACGACAGCTGGACGTTCCATGACAGCCATTGGATAAGTGCAGTGAACAATTGTGAAATGGTATGTCTAGTGCGGTTACAGCCTGTCGTGGATACATTGGCCATCACATTCTGTAACGTTTGTAACCTTGAACGTAAACAGGATATGCAATTCACAAATCCTGCCCCTCTCGTGTGGAAATTAAAACGTCTTTCTTTCAATAGGATATTCGTTATTTCTCTTTCGCATGTTCTTACGCCGGCTGCGGTGGTCTAGCGGTTCTGGCGCTGCAGTCTGGAACCGCGGGACTGCTACGGTCGCAGGTTCGAATCCTGCCTCGGGCATGGATGTGTGTGATGTCCTTAGGTTAGTTAGGTTTAAGTAGTTCTAAGTTCTAGGGGACTTATGACCTAAGATGTTGAGTCCCATAGTGCTCAGAGCCATTTGAACCATGTTCTTACAATGTTTCCATGAAGTTTCATTGTAGTTTGTCATGGGGGCACTCTCACGTTTAATTATAGCCGGCCTGATCATGAGTCTATTAACTCATACATTTTTCTATTAGCCACTAACATATTCGATAGCGCATTGTGGCATTGGAACCAGTATGTTCTGCACTATTTACTGATAATATTTTGTGTTTCTTGAACTAATAACTGCCTTTTACATTCTCTCTAAAGGTACAGTGGTAGTTTCAGAACAGTCTGGAAATGTTGGCTCGCAGCCTACTGTAGTATTGAACCTGCAAGTAGAGTTCGCAGCAGCTTATAGTCATATCAACTGACACTGGTTAAATGCCATCATTGGTACAATAACCAAACTAACAAGAGAGGGCTGATGTTCGCCGCTTTAACTTCGCTAAATGTGTTGAACATGCACACTTTCTTATGACCTCACCCTTCGCTTTTATCACACTGTTGCTTGTCGAATACATTCGTTACTGAGTAACGAATGTTCTACGAGGTTGGAGGTACCGTTTTGTTACTATCTGAAAATTTTCGTTACTACCTGAAAGTTTCGTTACTCGTATTTTTTTCTTCCTCACATGCATTTCGTGTCTCATCTAGCCTCAGTCAATAGATTTCGTTACCCTCATCGGACTCGGGGCGTACCGTTACTCGGCTGTCTTCTTTCCCACGCGTTTACAATGTACCCACAATGGTTCGCAAATAGTAAGAGGTGAAGTACAACTAACATTACTGCGACATCTTATCCGGAATCTCCCGCCCATGTCAGAACCACCCGTAAGGGTCTCCAGAACAGTATCTACGCAATGGACTAAACAGCGCTAACAATCAAACTGTGGCATCCAGCAGTCCTTTGGGTATTTCAGTATAGGAATCCTACCCTCCTGATGTATCCCCAAGTCACAAGAGAATTAATAAATTCATAAATGATAAAGTAGAACAAGCTACTGAAATAAAATATTGTTTTCCTCAGACTGAATTTATTATAATATAAAGTAGGAAATACGTACATAAAACATCTGTAAAAAATGAAAAACACACACGATACAAAATTCACAGTCGCAGATGATACTAATGACTGGCAAAATTGTTAAAAGGGGAATGGGGTGACCAAGTTAATATGGAGTCTCCCAAAATATAATCGCAATAAACGCTATCTGATTAATATGTGTTGAATTGACAGATGTTGTGAACCTCTAGCTGGACGTTCAATACTACACACATTAGCCGAAATGCAAGTGCTGCAGGTCAGATGGACTCGTTGTAGTGAAGACAAAGCTCCTCAAAATAACATCCCTGACAATTACGGGCTGCAGATATACGAGGACGAGGATGGTTTGAAAAGTTCTCGGAATCACCTCGAGAGGTCACCGCTAGCGCAACGAGTTGTTCACGTGATATTCATTGGACTGTTGCCTGTAAACAAGTGCCACGTCAGTGCTCTTGGAAGAGAGCTGTGGTGGTGACATGGCTCGGGTTCTTGTTCCCCCATAGTGATTTGTGAAGATGGAAAAAATCGAGATTCGAGCAGTGATTAAGTACTTGGGGTAAAGGAAGATATGAAAGCAAAGGACACTCATACCGATTTCCAGAATTCACTAGGGGATTCTGCTCCTTCATATTCAGCTTTCGCCAAGTGGACAGATGAATTTAAATTTTGTCAGGAGAGTTTAGATGATAATCCACGCAGTGGTCGGCCAAGATGTGTCACTACACCAGAAATCATTGCAAAGGGGCGCAAAATGATCATGGAGGATGAGCGATTGAAAGTGTGTCAAATTGCTCACGCTTGCCAGATGTCATCTGAAAGGATATATCACATTTTAACTGAAGAATTAGAAATGAAGAAATTATCTGTAAGATGGGTGCCGCGACAAGATAATGCGCGCCCGCACACATCTGCCGTCGCCATGCCAAAATTACGCAACCTAAGGAATGAATTGTTGCCACATCCCCCTAATTCACCTGATATGGCTGCGTCAGACTTCCATCTCTTCCCAAAACTGAAAATTATTCTTGATGGATGAAGATTCACTTCTGACGAAGAACTTAACTTTTCAAACCACTCTCGTACTCATCGATGTGCTGTTCAACGAGTGACGTGATGTCTGCTCGAAGGTGCACAGTTGCTAAGACCGCTAAAAGTCCACCCTTGTATCAAGGTGAGTGGAGAAACATTGCTGGTGACGGCGGAAAAACCATGACTGTGCTCTCCGGCAGTCCTCCACTGAATCTCATGAAAAGTCTTCCTTTCCCTTCCTTTTCCTCTCAACAACATTGCTCCACGATGAGCATCGACAAATATTGTCAAGCAGCTCGCTTAGTTCGCGCCAATGGAGTAATTATAACATTGCACCAAAAATCCGTTCTAGGCGCGACATAAAGTATCCCCACAGTGGGAAAGCTTGCCGTGAAAAGCTATGCACACTCCCACTGCAAGTTCTGACATCCAAGGCGGTCTTCCACTTAGCCGCGATATTATCCCTCACGCGGAGGTAGTCGCAGGTCAGAAACGCTGTGGCAGGTTTTTGGTTCTCACGGTGCTCTGGCGCCAGAGAGATGGAAAATGCTCCTCTTCCCAGAGCAATACTTTAAGTAGGCGCCAGACTGCCACACGCGACATCATGAACTCGTAAATGGCCACTGTCACCCGAACAGGACTATATGTCCGACGGTGTAACCACAGAGTAACACGTATAGAAAGGAAGCGGCCTCGCGCCCCCTCCCTCCTAAGTCACTGTGTCGTGTTCTGGCCTTAGTTCCGTTAGATGGCAGCAGAGGTCAGGTGAGTCGCCTGCTTAGTTTCGGTAGACTGCAGTGGAGGTGCTTCTGCAAAAGCCTCCGTGATGGCTGAGGGTAGCATGGTGGGCAGGCAGAGGCTGGAGCGCGAAAAGCACCTCTGCGTGTAGCAAAGCGTCTCACAACAACAGTACGATAACATGAGAGACTGCTTAATGCAGTGGTTGCTGGGAAATTATAAAAAATAATCGATAGGAACACCCTATCAAAATTTTTGACTTTCGCTTATTGTATTGCTGTCCGCTCTCTTTGTCTGTAGCGCAACGCCAGACGCCGGAGAATGACCTGAGGCTTGCCGGTTCGGCCGGCCAGTGTGGCCACGCGGTTAAAGGCGCTTCAGTCTGGAACCGCGCGACCGCTACGGTCGCAGGTTCGAATCCTGCCTCGGGCATGGATGTGTGTGATGTCCTTAGGTTAGTTAGGTTTAAGTAGTTCTAAGTTCTAGGGGACTCATGACCTCAGATGTTAAGTCCCATAGTGCTCAGAGCCATTTGAACCATTTTTTTTTTTTTTTTTTTTTTTTGCCGGTTCGCTCACCAGGCCTCAGAGAGAACATAAAACGGCTTTTGCCACAACTAACGCATGTCCAAGCCTGCCCGGCTAGCTGCACGGTCTATAGCTCTGCTTGCCGAGGGGAAGGCATGCCGGTCCCCGGCATGAATCAGCCCGGCGGATTAGTGTCGAGGTCCGGTGTGCCGGCCAACATGTGGATGTTTTTTAAGGTGGTTTTCCATCTGCCTCGGCGAATGCGGGCTGGTTCCCCTTATTCCGCTTCAGTTACACTGTGTGCAAACACCATTTCCACGTACGCGTACACCATAATTATTTTACCACGCAAACATTTGGGCATTTGTGTTTACACTAGTCCGGTATGGTCGTTCCCGGAGGGGGGGGGGGGGGGGGGATGTCCACTGGAGGCCGAACCGCACAATAACCCTGGGTTCAGTGTGGGGCGGCGATGGAGTGGGAGGAATGCTGTGGCCTGTTGTGGGGTTGTGAACCACTGAGGGCTACGGCGGAACGAAGCCTCTCCGTCGTTTCTAGGTCCCCTGTTCAATACATTACAATACAATACAATACAATACAGTGCATATCCAAGGGGCACTATTAATTCTAGTGGCAGACGAACACTGTCATTCCATGTAATACATTCATTTAATTGCCCTGATGGGTCGGTATTAACTGAGATGGCTGTATTGCCTGCGTATCTATTATTTAAGTAACAAAGATGAAAGAAAGTTAGCGCAAAGACTTAGTTACTATAACGACATTTTAATAATTTTCTCCATTTTTTGTTTTAATAAAACTATTTTATTTTAGAGCAAATATAATTGTCTACAAATGTGTTATTTGTGATGAAAACAAAACACTTGTACGGGTGTATAAGACATGCAGTCATAATATGTAAGCTGGAGTAATCAGTTTATAAAATGTTATCGTTTATTCGTCTTTTGTCTGATGTACTTCACTTGTTACTTTTATTTTTACATTTCCTCCTCCTAGCTGTGATCTATTTGGTCTTATTTATGAATGTAAGTTTAGTTCAGTGAGAATAAAACTCACATTTGATGAAACTTTGTGTCATGTTTTTTTTTTTTATTTTGTTCAAATAACCTCCTTGTTATGTTGCTGAAAGGGTTTGCGATAGAAGTGCAAGTGAGAATGCGAATAACCGGCTTGTACGACGTATGTTTAACCATCTCTCTGAGATACTACGAATTTTAGTAATTATTCAGAACCTCCATGCTACTGAACAACACTGGAGCAATTGAGAGATTCGAACCGGATACGGTCTTGAGAATGAGAAACCAAGCCAGTTATTCCCGAAATACATAATATTTCGTGTTCATCGTCAGTTTAACTCGCCGGTTATAGAGCTCAAGAACTACGCCGCAGTTTTCGTATTCATCCAATTTCTTACTCTCAGCGGAGTAAGTTGTTAGTGACACGGAGTAGCGAATACAGCTTGTCACTCGAAATGATTACTTTCGGCACACTGAATTCGTGCCTAACTCTGGGGGAGCTCTAAGTGTTTTTAACACTTAAAATCCTTTTCACAAGTTTCTATTTCCGCAGTAAATTGCTGGTGTCTCCGACAACCCGAGCGTTAAATGGTAGTTTTCAGAACGATCAGTAAGTGGTTGAAATACAGTTACTGCACTTGATGACCGAAAGTGGACGTGCCTTACCAGCGCGAGCTCGGCTTAAGTACGACAGAGTTGCTGCGTCCACCTGTAGTGGAGTAAGTGCGGCAGTGGATTGGCGATTCAGTTTGGAAGTATTCTGGTACGATAGCATGTTCAGCTCTTGCAACTTCGGTTTTTATGAGTAATGCCAGCACAGCTATATTAACTGTTAGTCAGTATGCAGAAGACGAAAATCTGTTCTGGAAAATGATCCCGTTCACGTAATACCTACAACTTGATATGGTACTACACGTGAGGCGTGTTGTTACAACATCAATAATAGCGTTCATAAACGAAATTAACGAGTAACGAACACTTCGTATCGGGTATGTTTCCTGGGCCGACTCAAGCCGCAAAAATACGGTACTCTAATCTGCCCAGTTGCCTTGTACGGTGAGGAATGTTGGCTCGCAACGAGAGGAGCAGAGCAACGACTTGCTGTAATGGAAAACAAAATACCTCAGTGAGCATCTGGCCCCACACTTCGCGATTGTGTGATTATTGACGAAATATGCAGTTGGTACTAAATGGCACGTATCACTGAGATGATGAGGGAAAGCCTGTCTACGGTGGTGTGGACATATTCGAGTACTTCGAGCACAATAGGAAAACGCGGATTTTCGTTGAAAGTCGACGGCAAACTATTGGGAAACAGAGGCAACATTGGCTAGATGTCCTTCATACAGTCCTCAGCGAGCCGCCATACTGACCAGGCCAAAGACAGTGTGAAGCGAAGATAGATTGTTCTTGATCCTATTAGTGCGTTTAAAATTAATTGCGACTTTTGACTTTTGGCCCAGCGGATAGGTCTTATCGACATTCCCCAGGTAACACCAATGGTAAGCCGGCTTACCCTACAACGCCGTTTGCGGTTTGATTGGTAAAGCGCCCCTGTTACCATGCAGTGAATAAACAGCCCACGTGTAGTCGCACAGTAGATTCACCTACGCTCGTCAGCTCTCGCTGAGAGGTGGAATTTTTGGCGATGACGTGTTGCGCAGTGATTAGGTGTTGCGAACCAGTTTTTTTGTGATGACATTGCTTTAATAAAAACAGTACAGCGTGTCTGAACACTGGATTACCTATAGAAAAAGAGCGTCCAAGAACACATTCACTGACTGTGAAGACATGGAGCCTTGGAAGTGGTACGAGACCATGAATTTGTGTACTCTGCACGCAGTTATTCGGAACTCGAGTGCTATAGTGGCGGTCCGATTTTAGATGTTACAAGGACACAACAGCTGTGCTGAGGTTTGGGAAGGAGAAGGAGAGGAAAGAAGACGCTGCATCTCGTTCTACACTCCTGGAAATGGAAAAAAGAACACATTGACACCGGTGTGTCAGGCCCACCATACTTGCTGCGGACACTGCGAGAGGGCTGTACAAGCAATGATCACACGCACGGCACAGCGGACACACCAGGAACCGCGGTGTTGGCCGTCGAATGGCGCTAGCTGCGCAGCATTTGTGCACCGCCGCCGTCAGTGTCAGCCAGTTTGCCGTGGCATACGGAGCTCCATCGCAGTCTTTAACACTGGTAGCATGCCGCGACAGCGTGGACGTGAACCGTATGTGCAGTTGACGGACTTTGAGCGAGGGCGTATAGTAGGCATGCGGGAGGCCGGGTGGACGTACCGCCGAATTGCTCAACACGTGGGGCGTGAGGTCTCCACAGTACATCGATGTTGTCGCCAGTGGTCGGCGGAAGGTGCACGTGCCCGTCGACCTGGGACCGGACCGCAGCGACGCACGGATGCACGCTAAGACCGTAGGATCCTACGCAGTGCCGTAGGGGACCGCACCGCCACTTCCCAGCAAATTAGGGACACTGTTGCTCCTGGGGTATCGGCGAGGACCATTCGCAACCGTCTCCATGAAGCTGGGCTACGGTCCCGCACATAGTTAGGCCGTCTTCCGCTCACGCCCCGACATCGTGCAGCCCGCCACCAGTGGTGTCGCGACAGGCGTGAATGGAGGGACGAATGGAGACGTGTCGTCTTCAGCGATGAGAGTCGCTTCTGCCTTGGTGCCAATGATGGTCGTATGCGTGTTTAGCGCCGTGCAGGTGAGCGCCACAATCAGGACTGCATACGACCGAGGCACACAGGGCCAACACCCGGCATCATGGTGTGGGGAGCGATCTCCTACACTGGCCGTACACCACTGGTGATCGTCGAGGGGACACTGAATAGTGCACGGTACATCCAAACCGTCATCGAACCCATCGTTCTACCATTCCTAGACCGGCAAGGGAACTTGCTGTTCCAACAGGACAATGCACGTCCGCATGTATCCCGTGCCACCCAACGTGCTCTAGAAGGTGTAAGTTAACTACTCTGGCCAGCAAGATCTCCGGATCTGTCCCCCATTGAGCATGTTTGGGACTGGATGAAGCGTCGTCTCACGCGGTCTGCACGTCCAGCACGAACGCTGGTCCAACTGAGGCGCCAGGTGGAAATGGCATGGCAAGCCGTTCCACAGGACTACATCCAGCATCTCTACGATCATCTCCATGGGAGAATAGCAGCCTGCATTGCTGCGAAAGGTGGATATACACTTTACTAGTGCCGACATTGTGCATGCTCTGTTGCCTGTGTCTATGTGCCTGTGGTTCTGTCAGTGTGATCATGTGATGTATCTGACCCCAGGAATGTGTCAATAAAGTTTCCCCTTCCTGGGACAATGAATTCACGGTGTTCTTATTTCAATTTCCAGGAGTGTATATAAAAACTACGGACGAGAAAAGAAGTTAGAACTACGGGTAACCAAGACGGACGCATTCTACCATGCTGCAGTGTGCAGACATGTGTACGCTTATTATCAGTGCAAGGAATACCCTGCTTTAAATAAACTTCTTTTCTGCCACAAAGAGGCAGAGCTGTTTAACCGGAGTAGGTCGTCACTTTGAAATTGCCTTCACGAGACCTTGCCGGCACGAAAAGTTTCCATCTTGGACATTTATCGTCGAGAGAAGTGACTTAGTGGTCTAGAAATGCCAATATTTGCGTACCGCGAGGAGAATTTCGTTCGAAGACATTATGTGGCCGGACGAGACGTGGGTTAATGCGTGTCGCACACTGACAAGTTAGTGAAAGGCTCGCACAGTACGAATAAGGAGGAGAGCACTGTTACGCAAGGGTGTCAGCGTAATTGTCCTCCACGGCTCCACTTCATTGCAAACTGCTTATTGCTGTTTGGTTCCAGGAAGCAAAGTGAGTGTCATGAGGGAATGAAAGCCAAAGTTTGCACAGAGTGGTTTTCATATTCTGCTGTAATATATTCCTGCTAATTTGACAACAGTAATGGACAATGTACCATGCCACTTTCTGGTGATAGATAAAGCTCCAGTAGTAAAATGGAAGAAAGCGGGTATTTTGCTCCAGTTGCAAAGAAATTTTCAATCGGATAAAGTTGATGCTGTCATGTATAACGTGTAGTCAATCGAACTTGTAGCGCGGTAAATAAACTTCTTTTCTGCCACAAAGAGGCAGAGCTGTTTAACCGGAGTAGGTCGTCACTTTGAAATTGCCTTCACGAGACCTTGCCGGCACGAAAAGTTTCCGTCTTGGACATTTATCGTCGAGAGAAGTGACTTAGTGGTCTAGAAATGCCAATATTTGCGCACCGAGAGGAGAATTTCGTTCGAAGACATTATGTGGCCGGACGAGACGTGGGTTACTGCGTGTCGCACACTGACAAGTTAGTGAAAGGCTCGCACAGTACGAATAAGGAGGAGAGCACTGTTACGCAAGGGTGTCAGCGTAATTGTCCTCCACGGCTCCACTTCATTGCAAACTGCTTATTGCTGTTTGGTTCCAGGAAGCAAAGTGAGTGTCATGAGGGAATGAAAGCCAAAGTTTGCACAGAGTGGTTTTCATATTCTGCTGTAATATATTCCTGCTAATTCGACAACAGTAATGGACAATGTACCATGCCACTTTCTGATGATAGATAAAGCTCCAGTAGTTCAATGGAAGAAAGCAGGTATTTTGCTCCAGTTGCAAAGAAATTTTCAATCGGATACAGTTGACGCTGTCATGTATAACGTGTAGTCAATCGAACTTGTAGCGCGGTACAAGCCAAAATCACCACGCTTCCAGGTCGACGAACTAGCTAACGCTGAAGGACATAGTGTTATCTGGCTTTCTCTGTAACCACGCTTATCTGAATCGGAATATATGGGCTCAGGTGAAAGGTAATTCGACACTTAGTAAAGCTGAAATGCTGACAAAAGAAGCCACAGCAAATGTTACCGCAGACGACTGACCTCAAGCTGTTAGCCTTGCCAACAAGGTAGTTGAGGAGACAGGGAGTAGTGAACGACTAACTCCGTTACCATCTCCGGGTTTGAGGACGAGAACAGTGACTATTCATCCTTTAGGGTCACTCCATTTACACCGTTAGTGTATGTATAAAATGTTAATTCATTTCACTGCCGTGTTCAATATTGTCATATTTACTTATGTGAAATAATGTTTGCCTGGCGGCCAGTTAACGGCCGCGACCAAAGGCAGGCGTACATGAAATGTATTCGCAGTTGCGAATACGGACCACCATCGGCTGTATGACGGGATAACGACAGTGAAAATGTGTGTCGAACCGGGACTCGAACCCGGATCTCTCGTTTATCGCGAGCGGTCACCTCATCATTTGGCTATCCGAGTACGAATCATGACCAGCGCAAAACTTCCACATGTCGTCAACCATGTGTCTACATCCTGTACTCTTACATCCAACGGGGGAGACATTTTATTTGACAGTCCCTTGCCGGGTGTCGGTGGATAAATACGATATTGCAGTACTTGTGTTATTCCGAATTACAATGCAAAGATCATTCGGTTATGCAAGCATTAACACAGTCACTGCAGTATCGCATGTACCCGCCGAAACGGGGCAGAAGTCTTTCAAGTAAAATGCCTCACCTTCACGGGAACGTACATAATGAATGAACGAGTACAAGATGTTAAAAATGTGTGTGTGCCCTAAGGAACCAAACTGCCGAGGCCATCGGTCCCTAGACTCACACACTACTAAATGTAAATATCGTGTGACTAGGGCCTCCCGTCGGGTAGTCCGTTCGCCGGGTGCAAGTCTTTCGGTTTGATGCCACTTAGGCGACTTGCGCGTCGATGGGGATGAAATGATGATGATTAGGACAACACGACACCCAGTCCCTGAGCGGAGAAGACCTCCGACCCAGCCGGTAATGGAACCCGGGCCCTTAGGATTGACAGTCTGTCGCGATGACCTGTTTTTTTGGTGCATTTTGCTCGTTGTTGATCGTTGTGTTTGGTCGTTGCGGACGTCACATGACATCCGTTCAAGTTCGTTTGTTGATCCTTCCACTCAGTTTTTTTATTACAGAGACTCAGCAGCTCTCTGGCCGAACATGCTGAGTTACCTTGTCGGCTTAATGATGATGAAAGCCGGCTGATGTTGCCGATCGGTTCTAGGCGCTTCAGTCTGGAACCGTGCGACCGCTACGGTCGCAGGTTCGAATCCTGCCTCGGGCATGGATGTGTGTGATGTCCTTAGGTTAGTTAGGTTTAAGTAGTTCTAAGTTCTAGGGGACTGATGACCTAAGAAGTTAAGTCCCATAGTGCTCAGAGCCAACCAATGATGAAAACAGCACAAGACCCAGTCCCTGAGTGGAGAATATCGCTCAGCTACCGGGGCGGACCACATGCTACTTAAACTAACTTATGTTAAGAACAACACACACACACACACACACACACACACACACACACACACACACACAAAATCCCGAGGAAGGACTCGAATCTTCGGCGGGACGGGAGTACAGGATGTAGACGCATGATTGACGACGTATGGAAGTTTGGGTCTGCCGTGATCCGCGTTCGGATATCCAGATGGTAAGGCGACCGCTTGCGACAAGGTGGATATCCGGGTTCGAGTCCTATCTGTCACAAACTTTCATTGTCGTTATTCTATTATACAGTTGATGCTAGTCCATATTCGCAACTGCGAATACGTTTAATGTATTTTAGACAGCTGTAGTCGCCGCAGTGCTTGTCCGAAGGAACTTTACATCATAATTCGGAATAACACAGGCAGTGCAATATCGTAAAGGTAGGCGTGGCGTTATCGTCGCCCAGCTGGGGCGCTCAGCACGATCTGGCAGCTACGTTTCCCTTCATTCGCTCCGGACCGAAACGTCAAATGTCACATTTTAAGCGCACTGTATATTGCGATAAGTCCGCTAAGGAAGAAGAAGAAGAAGAAGAAGAAGTCTTATAGAAAAACCGAGCAAATGCAATACGAAATGTAGACATTACTTTTACGAAGCTAATCTCCTGGCGCTATCATAATAGCTGTGCAATGTCGGGAGCATTACGACGCGATCACGACCGCTGCCCACGACGCAGTACGGCGCTGAGAGTGTGCCGCCCAGGCGTGGCCGGGACTCCCTGTGGGGTGCGTAAACAGCCCATTAAAGCTGGGCCCACGTCGCCCCACCCCGCCGCTGCCCCTGCTGTCGGGGCGACCGCAGTTTACAGCACTTGCTGCCGACCAGTAATGACGGCGCGCGGCTATTAGCGGCTGCGATGGTGGGCCGCGGGATCGATACCCGCGGTGGGCGGCAGGTGGTCCGCTCCGGTCTGGCAGTGCACGGGGTCCCTGACCGCGGGACGCCGCAGCGGGCGGCTGGCGGCGAGGCTGCCGGGGGAGGCGCGTGCGCTGCGCTTGGTATTTGGCACGCCTGTCTTCGGTGTGGAGCTGTAAAAGCAACGACTAATCTTGTTACCGTATGTACTAGGTATTACCGACTAGCATACGCGCTACAAAATATTCGTCACTCGTTACTTTCGTAGCTGAGCGTGACTACTGATGTAACCATTACACACATGTCCTTTTTTCCTTAATACACTGACTGACCAAAAAGTGAAGCATCTGCAATGCGCAAAGAAAACGAAATGAATGAGATTTTCACTCTGCAGCGGAAAGTGCGCTGATATGAAACTTCCTGGCAGATTAAAACTGTGTGCCCGACCGAGACTCGAACTCGGGACCTTTGCCTTTCGCGGGCAAGTACTCTACCAACTGAGCTACCGAAGCACGACTCACGCCCGGTCTCACAGCTTTACTTCTGCCAGTATCTCGTCTCCTACCTTCCAAACTTTACAGAAGCTCTCCTGCGAACCTTGCAGAACTAACACTCCTGAAAGAAAGGATATTGCGGAGACATGGCTTAGCCACAGCCTGGGGGATGTTTCCAGAATGAGATTTTCACTCTGCAGCGGAGTGTGCGCTGATATGAAACTTCCTGGCAGATTAAAACTGTGTGCCCGACCGAGACTCGAACTCGGGACCTTTGCCTTTCACGGGCAAGTGCTCTACCAACTGAGCTACCGAAGCACGACTCACGCCCGGTCTCACAGCTTTACTTCTGCCAGTATCTCGTCTCCTACCTTCCAAACTTTAAAGGTCCCGAGTTCGAGTCTCGGTCGGGCACACAGTTTTAATCTGCCAGGAAGTTTCAAAACGAAATGAAACTTCCCAGGTTGAAAGGTACATAATGTTATTTTTGTGATTACAAAATCAAGTCATGATGAAATGAAACAGAAATTCCGACATCAGTTGCAGTGCAATCTGGCGCTGAAATGAATTCAATGGCTAGAGAAAATTTGTGCCGAACTGAGACTCGAACGCGCATTTCCTCCTTTACCTGAGTGGTCACTTTAATCGCTTCAGTTATCCTAGGCAGCTTCCCATCAAAACGAAATTCCCAGGTCATCGAATACTACTTACTTAGCGCCCCCTCTTTCCCATATTCACTGCTCGCAGCCACATGCTGATTACCTCAAGAGTTCGGGAGAGACAGTGGCCGTCACGTTGAATATATTTATATTCACTGCTCTTCAGCTGTACATATATGTGATGAAATGAAATGGAAATTCGGACATCGGCCCCAATCGGGCACTGAATTAAATTCAATGGCGACAAGTGAATATTTGTGCCAGACGTGTATAAAAATCGAGTCAGATCTACGAATAACTTGGCTTTATGAGCTCATCTACATAGATACTCCGCAAGTCACAGTATGGTGTGTGGTGGAGAGTACCGTGTACCACTACTAGTCATTTCCTTTCCTGTTCCACTCCCAAATACAGCGAGGGAAAAACGATTATCTATGAGGGATATTCGGAAAGTAAGTTCCGATCGGTAAAGAAATGGAAACCACTGTGAAAATCTAATAAAGCTTTGCTCATATGTGTTCGACAGTGTCTCTAGTACGCCTATCGGTTACATCAATTCGCTCTTTTCAGTTCTGAGTGCATGGAGAGCACATACAGATGCGCAGAAAATACACTCCTGGAAATTGAAATAAGAACACCGTGAATTCATTGTCCCAGGAAGGGGAAACTTTATTGACACATTCCTGGGGTCAGATACATCACATGATCACACTGACAGAACCACAGGCACATAGACACAGGCAACAGAGCATGCACAATGTCGGCACTAGTACAGTGTATATCCACCTTTCGCAGCAATGCAGGCTGCTATTCTCCCATGGAGACGATCGTAGAGATGCTGGACGAAGTCCTGCTATTCTCCCATGGAGACGATCGTAGAGATGCTGGATGTACTCCTGTGGAACGGATTGCCATGCCATTTCCACCTGGCGCCTCAGTTGGACCAGCGTTCGTGCTGGACGTGCAGACCGCGTGAGACGACGCTTCATCCAGTCCCAAACATGCTCAATGGGGAACAGATCCGGAGATCTTGCTGGCCAGGGTAGTTGACTTACACCTTCTAGAGCACGTTGGGTGGCACGGGATACATGCGGACGTGCATTGTCCTGTTGGAACAGCAAGTTCCCTTGCCGGTCTAGGAATGGTAGAACGATGGGTTCGATGACGGTTTGGATGTACCGTGCACTATTCAGTGTCCCCTCGACGATCACCAGTGGTGTACGACCAGTGTAGGAGATCGCTCCCCACACCATGATGCCGGGTGTTGGCCCTGTGTGCCTCGGTCGTATGCAGTCCTGATTGTGGCGCTCACCTGCACGGCGCCAAACACGCATACGACCATCATTGGCACCAAGGCAGAAGCGACTCTCATCGCTGAAGACGACACGTCTCCATTCGTCCCTCCATTCACGCCTGTCGCGACACCACTGGAGGCGGGCTGCACGATGTTGGGGCGTGAGCGGAAGACGGCCTAACGGTGTGCGGGACCGCAGCCCAGCTTCATGGAGACGGCTGCGAATGGTCCTCGCCGATACCCCAGGAGCAACAGTGTCCCTAATTTGCTGGGAAGTGGCGGTGCGGTCCCCTACGGCACTGCGTAGGATCCTACGGTCTTGGCGTGCATCCGTGCGTCGCTGCGGTCCGGTCCCAGGTCGACGGGCACGTGCACCTTCCGCCGACCACTGGCGACAACATCGATGTACTGTGGAGACCTCACGCCCCACGTGTTGAGCAATTCGGCGGTACGTCCACCCGGCCTCCCGCATGCCCACTATACGCCCTCGCTCAAAGTCCGTCAACTGCACATACAGTTCACGTCCACGCTGTCGCGGCATGCTACCAGTGTTAAAGACTGCGATGGAACTCCGTATGCCACGGCAAACTGGCTGACACTGACGGCGGCGGTGCACAAATGCTGCGCAGCTAGCGCCATTCGACGGCCAACACCGCGGTTCCTGGTGTGTCCGCTGTGCCGTGCGTGTGATCATTGCTTGTACAGCCCTCTCGCAGTGTCCAGAGCAAGTATGGTGGGTCTGACACACCGGTGTCAATGTGTTCTTTTTTCCATTTCCAGGAGTGTAGTATCTCCAGCCAGCTATGACGTCCTGATGAGAGATTTCGCCTGATGTTATGCAGCCCACATTACAGAACTGTCATACAGTTTTATAATTTTTCCTTTGGTTGCATCTACATCTACATCTACTTGATTACTCTGCTATTCAGAATAAAGTCCCTGGGAGAGGGTTCAATAAACCACCTTCAAGCTGTCTCTCTACCGTTCCAATCTCGAAAGGCGCGCGGGAAAAACCAGGACTTAAATTTTTCTGTGCGAGCCCTGATTTCTCTTATTTAATCAAAAATGGTTCAAATGGCTCTATCCCCTAGACTTAGAACTACTTAAACGTAACTAACCTAAGGACATCACACACATTCATGCCCGACGCAGGATTCGAACCTGCGACTGTAGCAGTCGCGTGGTTCCGTCTTATTTTATCGTGATGATCATTTCTCCCTATGTAGGTGGGTGATGGACTTGATAGCCATTTCATGTGCTTCCTTATGAATAAAAAGACGTTAATAGAATTTACCCTTACTGCAATTACACTTCATTCTCCTACCGCCCGAAATTTGTGAAAATGAACTTACAGGAACTGATTTGCAACTTGAGTTACGCGGCCCCTTTGTGGTAGGTATTAGGTAGTGGTTTCATCAACGCTGCTTTACACTGTCTATCGTGTATCTACCACTACAGAGTGAAGGGACGTCGCAAGGAAGAACTGTAGGTGAACCGTTCGATGAAAGTGACAGGTTCAAATGGCTCTGAGCACTATGGCACCTAGAACTTAGAACTACTTAAACCTAACTAACCTAAGGACATCACACACATCCATGCCGTAGGCAGGATTCGAACCTGCGACCGTAGAAGTCGCGCGGTTCCGGACTGAAGCGTCTAGAACCGCTCGGCCACCGCGGCCGGGTGAAAGTGACAGAGAGAGAGAGAGATAGAGAGAGAGAGAGAGAGAGAGAGAGAGAGAGAGAGAGAGAGAGAGAGAGAGAGTAAGGAGACGACAGAACATCCCCGCTCTGCCGCAAGCCGAAAGTGTTTATTTGTGCAAATAAAGTGTGGTGATGACTGCGGATTCTGCTATTTAATTCAAAAAGAAGGAATCATCGCAAACACGAGAATTTGCACCATGTAGTCAGAACAGGCGCTACGATCAGATTCGTGGAGTGTCATGTTCCTTTCAGCCCATATTTTATCTAACGAGCTGTTGAAATATGTAAAGTTTCATTCTCTATTTTTTGTCGCTGTAAATAGCTAGAAGCGACGGGGTATTGTACTCCGTTAATGAAATTATCGCCGAGGTCGTGATCAGGCAGGACCCTAGCAACATATCAGCGTTAATCCGGAACGCGCGTGTCGCTGATCCAATTACACGAGGCCTGCATTACCGCCAGTGATCAGGGGTTCCGGTCAATGTTCTGTGCACGGCGCCACCTCACCCGTGGCGTGACGTTGCATAACAAAGCCAGGGGCATCGAATTTCTATTCAGCGTAGTCCAGCGCCCTGGGCAGACAACGCAGTCTAAAGCCAGGAGCGCAGGGGTCGTAGGATCAACATATGTAACGCACAATGTTGTACTCAACATTGTGATTTTGCTCTTTATTTTTGACGCACTTTTTCACAACAAGCGATGTGACACTTGCTTTTTATCCGTAAACTACTGCCCGTTTAGAATCTTTAGGATGTGGAACTGAATGTACTATCGTCTTTGGCTCTTCTGTCTATTATTCTACGCACGACAGTATATCGACTCAAATTAGTTCCAATATCGCATACATTTTATCAGATTCACTGCAGAATATGAACTGCGTTGCTCATCGAACTACAGTTGGAGCGATTTTGAACGACTATTATGAAACAGATAGAGGTTAGGTTTGTACCCATCGTATCAATAAAACCCAAATTTCGCGGGAAGTAAATAACTGGATTGGGAATAACGTTGTTGGAACCACTAAACGAATGTTAAGGTGTTAAGATACAGTCCTATTACAATTCGGAATAAAATTTCATTGTGAAGCTGCTTGGCTACACTCCTGCAATTTCTAAATATCGCAACTACGCACACAACTGACTGCATCCGTCTAGAGAAACTAATTCTACATTCCTTGTTACGACCAACAGTGAGAGCATTACTTCACCCCATCCCAAACGCAACGCTTTTCTTCATTGTGTCCGATACACAAATCTCCTTATGGTATTTTAACCGTTATATCTCAGTCTGCTCGCTTCTCATGGGCTACAAATTTTAGCGCTCTCCCAGCCTAATTAGTGATGTCAATCGCTCTGAATAACTGTAGATATTTACAAGAATATGGTAAGAAAAGGACGAATACCACAAGGAAATAGGTGCAGAAACTATATACTGTTGTGTGCTCTTATTTGTTCGTGAACATTACTGTTGCGTTGATACTGTTTGTTAATGCTGATGGGTAAATAAGTATGTTTATTCCGTATATCGTTCCGTCACTCGATACTGTCGCTTCCGATGTGCCATCTAAAGATAACTTGCTGATTATCGTATCTGCTTTAGATCAGCAGTAATAATTTTACCAACAGTTATTTACTGCAACAATAATATTAATACTATATCTCAAAATAATTAAGACAGAACGAAGTTCAATTTTATAATAGTGTTTCCAATTTCTCCGCATCTCCGCTGGAAAACAACTTATTGTTGAATGCACGCTAAAGTTATACCGGATGATCAAAAAGTCAGTATAAATTTGAAAACTTAATAAACCACGGAATAATGTAGATAGAGAGGTAAAAATTGACACACATGCTTGGAATGACATGGGGGTTTATTAGAACAAAAAAACCATATTGCTAGACGCGTGAAAGTTCTCTTGCGAGCGTCGTTTGGTGATGATCGTGTGCTCAGCCGCCACTTTCGGCAAGCTTGGCCTCCCAGGTCCCCAGACCTCAAACCGTGCGATTATTGGCTTTGGGGTTACCTGTGTATCGCGATCGACCGACATCTCTAGGGATGCTGAAAGACAAATGGTTCAAATGGCTCTGAGCACTAAGGGACTTAACTTCTGAGGTCATCAGTCCCCTATAACTTAGAACTACTTCAACCTAACTAACCCAAGGACATCACACACATCCATGCCCGAGGCAGGATTCGAACCTGCAGCAGCGTGGTTCCGTCTTATTTTATCGTGATGATCATTTCTCCCAATGTATGTGGGTTACGGACTTGATAGCCATTTCATGCGGGTCGGAGTGGCCGAGCGGTTCTAGGCGCTACAGTCTGGAATCGCGCGATCGCTACGGTCGCCATGCCTCGGGCATGGATGTGTGTGATGTCCTTAGGTTAGGTAGGTTTAAGTAGTTCTAGGGGACTGATGACCTCAGAAGTTAAGTCCCATAGTGCTCAGAGCCATTTTTGAACCACTCCGACCGGCGAAAGACAACATCCGACGCCATTGCCTCACCATAACTCCGGACATGCTTTACAGTGCTGTTCACAACATTATTCCTCGACTACAGCTATTGTTGTGAACTGATGGTGGACATATTGATCACTTCCTGTAAAGAACATCATCTTTGCTTTGTCTTACTTTGTTATGCTAATTATTGCTATTCTAATCAGATTAAGCGCCATCTGTCGGACATTTTTTGAACATTTGTATTTTTTCGGTTCCAATAAAACCCCATGTCATTCCAAGCATGTGTGTCAATTTGTACCTCTCTATCTACATTATTCCGTAACATGTTTTCCAGGTAGGTATGCAACAGGGTAGTCATTGTGGAGGATGGTCACGTCGGATCGGCTGATGTCATTTGAGGTACATCCTACCTCTCTGACCTCAAACGAGCCTAATTTGCGTCTCTGCGAGTGTTAGAGCGAAATGGTTGAGTACATGTTTGCAAAATACGCCGACATGATCCTTCTGAACGGCGAACCTCACGGTAATGGAAGTGTTGCTCGTTGCCTTTGTCAGGATTGTTCTCTACAACATCTGACTCTATCGCATACGATTTTCGCCAAAATTACGCAACGGGTTCGAAAAAGAGTCCCTCCACCGTCAGCAGGCGTGACTCTGATGATCGAAAGAGACGCCGCACATCCGTACTGCATGTCAATGAGTAAACGAGCTATTTATTCTGCTATTAATGAGTGGAATTGTAAAACAGGTGGCATACTCGGTCATGTCTAATCAATTACTCATAGAAGTGGTCGCGTTACCAACGTGTTTTGAAATGGTTGTAGCTCACTCCCCTCTAAAAGTCCTGGAAATTTGTAACGGAAATTTTCAAAACCACGTACATTCTCATTTTAGTAGTTTTTTACATTGGCTAAAAATACGAGAAATAACTTCATGAATACTGATGGAGAAATGATGTGTATCACCATGTGGCGAAAGTGATTTACTTTGCGAAGTTATTATTTTATTTCGCTTCATTTATTTATTTTTAAGCCTGTAGGGGCAGTTGCCCTCCCCCATCCCTCGCTAGGTATGCCATGGGAAGGTTAACAGACATCTTTCGCCTCACCACGAGCTGCATACAAAATATTTAATTGCCAGAACTATATTCAGGCATAGAGGCCACCGTCAGTAACATCTGATACAGAGGACACATAAGCAAATGTATAAATATGCCGGCCGGAGTGGCCGAGCGGTTAAAGGCGCTACAGTCTGGAACCGCACGACCGCTACGGTCGCAGGTTCGAATCCTGCCTCGGGCATGGATGTGTGTGATGTCCTTAGGTTAGTTAGGTTTAAGTAGTTCTAAGTTCTAGGGGACTTATGACCACAGCAGTTGAGTCCCATAGTGCTCAGAGCCTTTGTATAAATATCGGTATCTACATCATTTTGCATACATAACAGTAAACTACTTAAATATTATGCACATCCTTAACAAGCGACGAGCATGTGCATTATAAAATACCCGTGATGTGAAAATTGAAGTGGAGCTAGAAGACACAGAGCGCCGTGGAAATTTAAAATTCAATTATAGCCATGTCTATCTGATCATAATCGGACCCACCTCTGCAGTAGCCAGATCGTCATGCGTACGTGTTTCAGCTTACAAACAGTAGACGGCCACACTGCCTGTTCACAATGAATAGCCGTGACACGGAATGAAAACGTAGATATGGTGGTCACGGAAGGTCGACGTCGATTACTGGGAATTGCTACAACGGGTAGATGGATTACAATTCAGCAGAACACTAATTTATTTGTGTGATACTATGCCCTATTACCTTGTGCTGCGAGATGGGGTGTACATTCTCAGTGCGTTTCAGTTCCTGCATTGACAGTAGTTGAATAATAATCATTAACTGAGTCCGAACAGGCCTTGGAAGGCCCAACGGCACCGACCGGCCGCCGTGTCATCTTCAGTCCACAGGCGTCACTGGATGCGGATGTGGAGGGGCATGTGGTTAGCACACTGCTCTCCCAGCTGTATGTCAATTGACGAGACCGGAGCCGCTACTTCTCAATCAAGCAGCTCCTCAGTTTGCCTGTCAAGGACTGAGTGCACCCCGCTTGCCAATGGCACTCGGCAGGTCAGTTGCTCACCCATCCAAGTGCTAGCCCAGCCCGACAGCGCTTAACTTCGGTGGTCTGATGGGAACCGGTGTTATCACTGCAGTAAGGCCGTTGCCAACAATAATGACACTACAGTTAAAAATGTAGCTATTATTTTTTTTAGTATGACTGTGTCTACACCTATATCTACATCTACATCTACATGGATACTCTGCAAATAATACTGAAGTGCCTGGCACCTTCACAATAATTATTTGTTATTCCAATCTCGAACAGCACCCGAAAAAACGATCACCTATATCTCTCCGTGCGAGCTCTGATTTCCCTTATTTTATTATGATGATCGTTGCTTCATATGTAGGTCAGCGTCAACAAAATATTTTCGCATTCTCAAGAGATCGTTGGTGATTAAAATTTCGTGAGAAGATTCCGCCGCAACGGAAAATTCCTATGTTTTAATGATGTCCACCCCAGACTCTGTATCGTCTACGTGACACTCTCTCCACTATTTAGCGGTAAAAGAAAACATGCTGCTTGCCTTTGAGCTTTCTCATTGTGCTCTGCTGTCTTTGGTTTGCCTTCCCTACAACATTTTTTGTGTGTTCTTTCCAATTTCAGTTATTCGCAATTGTAATTCCTAAGTATTTAGTAGAATTTACGGCATTTAGATTTGATGATTTATCATGGAACCGAAATTTAACGGTTTCCTTTTAGCACTTATGTGAATGACCTCACACTTTTCATTATTTATGGTTAATTGCCAATCATCGCACCACCCAGATACCTTTTCTAAATCGTTTACAATTTGTTTTGACCTTCTCATGAACTAACTAGACGATAAACGACAGCATCATCTGCAAATAACTTAATACAGCTGCTCGGATTGTCTCCTAAATCTTTTATATAGATAAGAAACAGCAGAGGTTCTATAACGCTACCCTGGAGAACGCCAGAAATCGCTTTTGTTTCACTGAACGACTTTTCGTCAATTACTAATAGCAAACAACGTACTGTGGGGCGGCGGGTGGAATAATTGTTAATGTTCCTATTATTTATTTAATGCTATTGTTTGCCGTTCTCAACACTGGCTCTCTAACTACAATATTGGCAACCAGAAAGTGATTAGCAAAATGTGAAGCCTGTAATTAGAATTCCTAGTGCCCACTTCATCTGTGAAATACATTTATAGCTACAGCTTATAGCTCTGAGGAATTAGGAGATTGTCTGGGATTCATAATCAAAAACCGTTCTCTCTAAAATGTTCACTATATTCTGAAAGTCACAGACCAAAAAGGATCCACACAATCCAATTACCAGAGCAGTTCAGAATCTAATGAGCTGATGCAACTATAACTGTTCAAATTGAATGTTTAAGTGAATGCTCGCCATAATTTGATGATAATGTTCATCAAACGCCACGCTAATAATGGTAGAATGTCTGTCCTGCGGCGGCACGTGAAAATACGACATACGCAAACTAAAGATAGATCATTAACTTCATCCCAAATTAACACTTCACTCGAAAACGATTTCATGGTTACGCTTATCCCGAGTAACTTATTACTGCATCCGAGGCTGTTTATATCAACGACACCGACGCGACACGACTCCCGGCACAGGTGGTGTGCTATTCAGCGTCTGGAGAGAACTGGGGCCTTTCTCTCTCACGCAGCGTTCTTATACATAAAGCCGCGGTGCGGATGGCTAAGGGAACGCCTGATCCTGACTAGCCACTGGGCTAGTAATGCACCACTTTAAGTTATTGAATAAATCATTGCTTCCTTTTCTGATGGCCGATGAAGCTCTCAATTTAAATGTGCAATAAGCACACAGGTAAGTAATCATAATGAAAGTCTGACGTGGCTAAGTAAAATATTTTGGCGAGATAATTAATTTAATTACACTATACGCAGTAGACGAGCTCTGAAATTACCCTTTGGAGATACGCTATCGCTATAGTTTTAAAATTATTCAGTTGAAACTTCTCACATCTTTATGATTATAGGGAATCTCCCTTCTACTTAATTTTAAACATCCTAGCTTTATTTATTCGCCTACTTAATCTATCTTGCTTCCTTAATTTTTAAGATAAAAACCAGAAAATCATGAATTTCAACTAAAATTTTAATTTGTGAGATGCAGAATACTTTTTCTACTAAATTATTATGCAAAACGAATCTAAATATAAATTTTGAAGTTTATAGCTCTTTTCTGTTGCGCCAAAGATTTTTACAGAAAAACGTCCAAATTTCGAAAATGGTTAAAGTTATTGAACTCATATTCAACACATATTGATTTAGTATTACTCCTGACATGCTAGAAACGTTTCAGGTTATTTACTTGATTTTTAAAGTATTGCTCAACATTTATGACGTCAGAGCTAGTTACAGCGGACTGGCTGGCACACAATGGAAAGACATGTGAATTTTATAAGGCGTGAGCATGCTGCTTCTCTACAGTACATGTAATATTATTATTACTGCTGCTACTATGATCGGTAATTACAGAACTCTAGATCCATTCCATATCAAGCTTACAAAAGCCGACTGTTAGGAACACTCATAATTGTACCATTGGGGTAAATTTCAGGAGGATAATGCCTACATGCACACAGTGAGGCTTTCTGCTGCTTGTCTTCGTCTTTGCCGATCACTAGCATGCCAACTAGATCTCCAGATCTCTCCATAATGAAGAACGTTCGGTGCATTATGGGCGCGACCCTTCAACCAGCCCGGGATTTTAAGGGTCTAAAGCCCCACTTGGAGATAATTTTCCAGATATTCCTCAGGAAGATATCCAATAACTGTCAGTCATTCCCAGTCATCCAAATTTTCTGTAATTGTGATCATTTGTTTGTCTGTACATATACGTCACATCTATCGAGTTCCCTCCCATTACGATAATTACCTCATGGTGCATATTTCTTTCTTTATCTGGATAAGAGCCCATTCATAACCGCACAAGGTGGTTATGAGTGATTTTTTTTTTAAATTACCTGTTTATCTGCCGTTGTGCTGTGCTAAGAAATTATGCTTGCAAAAGACAGACTGTTGCAGGAGAATAGCACCGAAATATGGAAACGAGGTTACGGGAAGCTGTCAACATGAAGCGTAGTGGGGAGCTGTTGAAGGGGACGTTTTTTGTCCATCACATCCACCCAGTGCATTCCGTACAGGACACAGTTACATTTCCAGTTAACTGTAAGAACAATTATTACTTCCTATAGTATGAAACATGTATATTGTTGTCCTTTCTATCTTATATTATGGTATATATTTTCGAATATATATGATGTGCCCTGTTCTGAAAATAGACTGTTTACTTTGCGCTGTGGAAATGGACTTGACTCGTGGTAACCCACATGAGAGACAGCGCCTCAAGTCTTACTCAGTTTCACAAAAGCACAGGGTTTTATGTAGACCACTAAAATTGTTGGCAGGCTACAGAGAATGCTATGATTCGAGTTTTACTGGGACCATAACAGTTACACGTATAATACTTTTTACCAGTACTCCCTCACCCACTCCCCTCCCACCTGCTAAAGTGGCCGATTCCATTAAGAATCTATTACATATTAATTGCACAGAACTATGTGGCATACAATTACATAATTTTGCAGGTGTATTAAGCGATATATGTGGATACTGTCTACAGAATGTGTTACAAACAGAATTAGTAGTGAAATGTAATAAATTGTTATGAATAGAATTAGTAGTGAGGTGTAATAAATTAAAAGAGCATGCCTCGTGCTGTAGTTTTACTTCATGTAGAGCGAAGTATAAAAAGCTAAAGAATTTATTATTTTGAGGGGTGTGTCAGCGAGCAAAAGCGTCGCTAAGTGCTTTTATTCTCAAATACTGAATTAATACAGTCTTCCTGACTTCCATGCCACGAGTTGTGCTGCCTCAACCCACATATGCAAACACTGATACTAGACTTATTCTGCTAAACGTCTAATGTAACGTTGTAGCTCTTAATGAGTAAATTACGACAGTATTTTAAATTTTTAAATTTGGTGAACAATTATATGAAGTACTGGTCTTCCTGAAACAGACTCATCCTGCCAAATCAACCTGCTTTGGACGGCAGCCCGCATCAGGTACGAGAAACTGATTTCCTGGCCCCGACATGTAGGCTGCCCTGCATGACAGTAGTGCTGTGTTGGAATAGTATCGGCGTGCTTTATCGAACTGCGCTGGTATGATAGCCTATACATCAGGGCAAATAAATGATTTCAAGTCCCTAATGTGTAGCCTGCCCTGAATGACACGTGTTTTGGGATTAGTATAGGCCTTTTTTACTGAAAAGTACTGCATGGGCTACACTTGCCGATGAGCTTGGCTGGGGACAGGTTGAGATGGATAGAGGAGGAGAGGGACAGAGTGTGGGGGAGGAGGCAATGGACAGAGAGAAGGGAATAGGGAGAGATTCATGAGAAAGGCGGAAGGTGTATGATAGCCTATACATCAGGGCAAATAAATGATTTCAAGTCCCTAATGTGTAGCCTGCCCTGAATGACACGTGTTTTGGGATTAGTATAGGCCTTTTTTACTGAAAAGTACTGCATGGGCTACACTTGCCGATGAGCTTGGCTGGGGACAGGTTGAGATGGATAGAGGAGGAGAGGGACAGAGTGTGGGGGAGGAGGCAATGGACAGAGAGAAGGGAATAGGGAGAGATTCATGAGAAAGGCGGAAGGTGTAGAGGGATTGGGGGCAAGTGGAACAGGAACAGGGGGAGGTGGAGACGAAAACGCAGAATGGGAGGAGGATAAGATGCCAGCCAGAGTGGCTGAGCGGTTCTAGGCGCTACAGTCTGGAACCGCGCGACCCGTACGGTCGCAGGGTCGAATCCTGCCTCGGGCATGGATGTGTGTGATGTCCTTAGGTTAGTTAGGTTTAAGTAGTTCTAAGTTCTATGGGACTGATGACCTCAGAAATTAAGTCCCATAATACTCAGAGCCATTTCAACCATTTTTGAGGATATGATCAGTGGCAGGAGGCAGAAAGATAATTTCAAAGAGTGTTGACGGAAGAAATGGAGAAAGAGAGGGGAGGAGGAGATACACGTGGGAAAATGAGGAGAGTGAGAGAGAGGAAGATATGCACACAGAGAGAAGGAGGGGATGGTGTGTTCAATATATGTGTCGAATGTGTACGTCCGCAGCTCGTGGTCTCGCGGTAGTGTTCTCGCTTCCCGAGCACGGGGTCACGGGTCGATTCCCGGCGGGCTCAGAGATTTTCACCTGCCTCGAGATGACTGGGTGTTTGTGTTGTCCTCATCATTTCATCATCAGTCATGAATGTAGCGAGTTTGGACTGAGCAAAGGTTGGGAATTTGTACGGGCCCTGATAACCGCGCAGTTGAGCGCCCCACAAACCAAACATCATCATCATCATCGAATGTGTAAGTAGGTGAAGCTGTGAGGAAAAGGCCAGTATACACATATATAACCGTTATAGTTGTGCTTGCATGCCCTGTTGCATGCAACTAGGAAACAGATCATGTTAGCTAATAGCATCAACAAAGCCGCGCGGGATTAGCCAAGCGATCTTGGGCGCTGCAGTCATGGACTGGTCGCGGCGGAGGTTCGAGTCCTCCCTCGGGCGTGGGTGTGTGTGTTTGTCCTTAGGATAATTTATGTTAAGTAGTGTGTAAGCTTAGGGACTGATGACCCTAGCAGTTAAGTCCTATAGGATTTCACACACATTTGAACATTTTGGAGCATCAACAAGTTGAATGAAATATAGTTATATAGGCCGCTGCTTTTGCGTTACCAAATTCGTTTCACCCCGTGTATTCCGCTGAAATTGTTCTCAGTGACGCCTTTCTCTTTTTCACAGATGAAGAAGCCAGAATAACGCCAAGTTGAGTTTCGAGATGCGACGTGTCATGAACACCCAAAATGCAAATTTGACCACACTAAATGTTCTGTCGCTGGGAAAACTTGTAGGGTTTTATGTAGAGAAGTACTAACAGGAAGTTTCACGGTCGGTAGACGTTTTCGAGATGCTCATTACAACTTTGAGATTACGCTTTGGGTTTTGCACTGCTGAGATGTCCAATTGCACTCTGATTCGGGCTGAGGCCTGGGGTGGCGGGTTGCGCGTCTGTGCAGAGGACGGCCGTGTCGCAGCGGGGCACATTACGTGGAGCGCGACAGACGGCAGTGGGGACGGCGCGGCGCACGCAGTAATCACCGCGCGCCGCTTTGTGGGGCTGTCCGTCTAATTACCTGCCACGACGCGCCCCGAGCCCAGGGCCGCGCGCTGCACGCGCCGCTCCTCTGCTGCACTCCGCCGAGAACTTTGAGCACGCGAAGCGCCGGCTGCCCCTCAGACGCACAGTAGCGGACCAAAGAGGCCGTGCGCTCTACTTGTGGGCTCTTTCCTGGCCTTGGGTCCAGAGTCGCGGCTCGTGCAGCGCTCGAGTGAATCAGCCTGTACCAGTGCGCCTTTGCCTGCGAAGATCGTCCGTCGGGCCATACTCGCAGCAGATCTGAGCTCCAATAGGAACTACGTAATTATTCGAGGTGCTGCCTTTCATTCGTATATCCTGAACGCAATACTTCTCTAAATATTTGAACGACATTAACCTTCCTGCCACAAGATGGAATATCAGAACACATGTCAAAGAGCCGTGACGTATACGACACGTCACTTAAAAAAATGTTTTCCCCTTTATAAATCGCGCTCATTTGTTTTAAATACGTAATACTCACCAATCCCCACAAACGCTATTTCTTGCGCAAAAGAAACCAAACAAGAAGTGTGTGAGCCGACGTCTGCTTGTGGTAGGATGGCTAAGAACAAGTAACAGCTTGTAAGCGGAAACGACCCAACGACAATACCCTGTTCGTCGTCAGGAGGTGAGTGTTGGCATCGGAGCATCACACAAAGACCTTTTTATTAGGTCGCTTTCTTGTCGTCTTATACGGTAAACATTTTGCAGTCGATTTTAAACTAACTTCCCGCAACTTGCAACTTTACCACAACTCAAAACTGGATGATAAGGTAATATTAATTATCTTAGTTTCCTGATGTGTCGCGGAGCGTACTTTGCTTACCAGTATCACATCCCGATGAGCTAGAGACTTGAAACTTTCAACATAGCTCAAGAAGTGGAAGACAATGCAGTATTAACTCGCTCTTCCGTGAGGCGTATGCCGGAGGGTACTTTGTTTGACACCTCATTTCTCGAAGAGTTAAACATTTGAAACTTTAAATGACAAGCAATATTATCCAGCTTTCGTATCTGGTATTTGACGGAGGATACCTTGTGTATCACTGCTATTTCCACCTTTTCCCGTTCCACTTCCAAAGATTCCGTGGTAGGAACGGTAGATGGTAAGTACCCATGTCAGCTCGCTTCTCTCTAATTTTTATCTTCTAGTTTTTTCGTAAGATAAGCGTAGGGTGAAACAATATATTCGTTGACTTGGGTGAAGAGAAACTGAAATAATTCTGAAATTGATCACATGTCTCTGCTGTAATCTCGTCAAAATGTTTTAAATCGATTGACAACTTTGACACACAGATCACTAAAAGGCAGAAAATAATTATTTAAATAAAAAAACTATTTAATGTAACACGTTTTTGAAACGGACTGAAAAGTAAATATGATTTCTCCTAGCTCCATATATATAGTCCTGAAAATCTGTGGTTTGGATTTTTAATAACTATGAACACACTTACAGAATCTAAGTTGAAAAATAGGGTGAAGGGAGTGGGGGTATAAAATACGGAGTGGGGGAGGGGGGTATAAAATACGTGTTTGATGCCTGAATAGTTCACGTCCTTAAAGTTATCTGTAGAAATGAATTCACCCCATTTCATCGAACATTGAAGGCAGTCTATCTCATTCGTGGGCGAGGGTATATAAATTATCATTCTTTTATGAATTTGTAATCTCTCAGATTTTCTCGGAGTAACTGATTAATCGGTACTGCCGACAGTTCAGTCGAGTAACTTCGATTTAATTGCTTCCATTTTGTTATATTACATTTTCGATCACGTTATAATATCCATTATTGCCATTTCTGATTTTACTCTAATTTCATTTTACTTACAATCCCTCCTGTGGTTTAAATCATCCACGTTATATTGCCCGTAGTGCTGTAAGAATTTACGTTTTAGATATTTGTATGATGATTGCCATCCAAAAAGATGTTCTCTTGTAACTAAAAATACATTGTTAAGACCACTGCACAGTCAATACAAATAGATTATTTCGTCTTTTGTTTTTTAAGTGACAGATGGACATTTTCACATATTTAAGCATTATGATAGGCACGTGAAAATAATTAAAATCACCTGCACAAATATTCCATATGGAAAAAGAATGGTAAGAAGAAAAATTAAGTAGAATTTAAGAAGTTAAAACATTGGTTAAAATGTGACAGTGGAATAAAAATAAAAGAAATTGCGCGTAAGTCAATTACTTGGTTAAAAATAATGATCAAACTCAATTCTGTCAACATTTAAAAACAAAAAGAAACTTTCAGTGTGCCTGGCGAGATTCGAACCGATGACCTTTTCTATGTGAAGTCAGTATCTTATCTATTACGATCTCCAGCCAGTATGTGAATTGTTACTGTTTTCAAGCGAAATTCCGAAATTTTTTTCGTCAATCGGTTAAGAACGAGGGCCCACCATGGTGAATGGTTGCAGGGCGTGATTCCTTGGACCTTAACCCTTATCACCGTGTAGATGGTTTCAAAAAATCGATCCCATCGTTGGGGACCTCTTCTTGTTAGTATGACTCTCTTTTTCGAACACATACTGAGTAAATCCTGCAGTCTACCACGGAACCCCTTGAATGCGAGGTCGCAAAAGACCTATGATGTTTACGGTATTCATCTACCCGCTTATTTGCTACCATGCAACCACAATATTGACTGCTAATGGCAACTGGGTGCGGAACTGGAAGCATGCAGTGGTGAGCACAGCTTGAGGCTACGGAGCGAAGTTGAACTTCTTAGCCAGTGAATAACTCACAACAGTACTACAGTGCTAGTTGGGCGCTGATGACCACGCTGTTTAGCGCCCGAAAACCTCAAACCACACACTACAGTGCTAGTGGTATCGATGCAAAGCAGAACATTGACAACGATAAACAAAGGAAACTTTGTATTATATCTACAATAACAGTTGCCGAGGCAGACATTTCGTCAGAAAGGAACACAAGGAATAATGCAGAATGAGAAAGAAGTGGCAGATGAAATATTAGCAATTTCTGCAAGATGAATCAGTGGAATGTTTGATGTCGTATACGCTTGACTGCGTGGAAAATGTACATGAGCTGTATAATGATGACAAAACGTGCTTAACAAGTGAAAATGATATTGAAACAAGTGTCGAGACATGTAGTTCATCATCCTTGTCGGACAGGGAGCCAGAAGTCCCGTCTCGGGTGAAACGTAGTAAAGGACAATCGTTGTCGAAGGAGCGAGTACTAAACATAATTACGTACATGGAAGATAATCCGCAATATAGTAAAAAACAATTATGAACAAGTTTCGAATAATTCCGCAGCAATACGACCGTGCAGTGCATAAGAACAACTACGGATATTAAAGGGAGGACAAGGCGCACTTGTTACTGGTTTCTTGCGCGTTTCAAAGATGGTCGATACAATTCACAGGATGTGCATGATAGTGACCTACTACGATATGCACACCAAACTGCGCACGAAGTGTGTTACAGCGATTTCAGGGGAAGTCGTGGATGGCTGCATAACCTCAAACAGTGATGCAGAATTGTAAGACGTAAGATAACGAATTTTCAAACGAATCATCAACTTGACGATGCACAGGAAACTGCGGAATCGACCCGAAAGTTTGTACACGAGATAAACAAACTTGTCCTATCGCTTAATGATGAATTTGTTTTCGATTTCGACCAGTGGGGAGTTGAAGGAGAAATGCATATAAAAGGAACCCTGGAAATTAGAGGTACCGAGAGAGTTGTATCATGATTAACAATCATCAACGCCTTAACGCAGTCATGTACGATTTGTCGACTGTCAACCAGCGCGGTAAATTAGCTGGAAAGTTATTTGTCGTCTCGCAAGAATTTAGAGGTAGTCTGCCCCCTACAATTATTTCTCTCGTTCGTGATCTTTTAAGGACAGTAGATCAGTATTTTCAAAATAGTTCAAATGGCTCTGAGCACTATGGGACTTAACATCTATGGTCATCAGTCCCCTAGAACTTAGAACTACTTAAACCTAACTAACCTAAGGACAGCACACAACACCCAGCCATCACGAGGCAGAGAAAATCCCTGACCCCGCCGGGAATCGAACCGGGAACCCGGGCGTGGGAAGCGAGAACGCTACCGCACGACCACGAGATGCGGGCAGATCAATATTTACGCCACAGCAAACGAGAGTGAGGAAATGGGCATAAGAGAACTACAATTATGGTATGAGCACTTCTTCCGACCAATAGCTGGTCAAAATAACTTGCTTTGGCTTGATTTCTTGTGTGTGTATGAAAATCATATTCATTTAAACTATCCCTCTTGAAAAGTGTGTGACATTGCAGTTCGTTCCAACTGGAATGACTGGACAAAGTGAGCCTCTGGATGATTCTTTTTTCTGTGCCTATGAAACATACTATCGCATTATCTGCAACTATTACTTGCAAGATAGCCAGTTTCACTATAAGCTCACAACAGAACTGTTTCGCATTCGATTGCATGCCGCCACATTCCATCGGTCCTCGTCACTACGTGACACCAGTATGGTTTTATACGCATTCTTTATCAGTGGATACCTAGCTGAACGTCCTTTGCGGTTTGTCTCTCCCAAGAGTTCGTCTTGATCTTGAAGGGGCGAACCTTTGTAATCACTATGGCACGCCTTTTTTCGTTCGATGTGCATGGTGTTAGTTGACGGTTTGTATTGAACATATTTTATTAATGTAGTCGATTTACATTTTGTGAAGTGTAATACATCCCACGCAAGGTTGATATTTGCACCTCCCGGACTCTCATTTTCTGTCGCCCTCCTGATGCGCATGGTGAGACATTAGCAGCTAACATTTCTCATGTCATAATTGTTAACACAGCAAATTCAAATGAACTAGAGATAGAACTTGCGACCTCGCTCTCAATGGGTTCCTTGTAAGATGGAGAAAACATCCACTGTATTCTAGGAGTTAATTATTGATTCCATCCGTACCTGTAGCTTCCCTGCTTTTCAAGACCTTAACAGCCTCCATCACCAGTTCTCTGCATAAATCGTCTACACGTCACAAGTCGATATATCCCACCTTTCCAGTCTGTCTCTCCGACAGCATACCAAAGAGATCGGTAGCACGAGTATCTGAGCCACTGACAGTGCTCTGTGTTATGTATCTGTACTGTCTCTCCGTCTGCTTTTCTAAAGATTTTCTGTGAAATGTTCCTCTTTTGTTTCTAACTGACGATTTTCGTATGTCGGGTTGGTAAGATAGTCAAGTTTTATTTTTGTGTTTTTTGTGTTTTATGGTCGTTTTAAGATGTGGTGTCCAGATTTTAGGCCTCTTTCCTATCGTATGTCTTTCGTCTTATCCAGTGCTTCATAATCAACCTTGATCATTGTTATTCTTATATCGTCTTAGAACTACTTAAACCTAACTAACCTAAGGACACACACATCCACGCCTGAGGCAGGATTCGAACCTGAGACCGCAGTAGCGGTTCCGGAGTGAAGCGCCTAGAACTCCTCGGCCACAGCTGCCGGCAATTTATCGTTCCATTCCTACTGAATATCGTATGTCTTTCGTCTTATCCAGTGCTTCATAATCAACCTTGATCATTGTTATTCTTATATCGTCTTAGAACTACTTAAACCTAACTAACCTAAGGACACACACATCCATGCCTGAGGCAGGATTCGAACCTGAGACCGCAGTAGCGGTTCCGGACTGAAGCGCCTAGAACCCCTCGGCTACAGCTGCCGGGAATATATCGTTCCATTCCTACTGAATATCTTCTACTGCTTCTGTCTGCTGCAGATTCCTATCTTTGATACAGACCTGTATCACAGACGTATGAAGAAAGAATATGAGAGTTTAAAGTTGCATTTCCCGAGTAGTATTACACATGACGGCAAGACTTTTTGCAATAGTAGCGAAAATGTTGATACACTTTATAACATGATGTGGGCTACAACTCGGGAGAATTTTATAGAAAGCGACTTCGGGCGTCAAAGCCGTACGAATTTGCGTGATAGACGATACTTAAAAGTTTCCCATTACAAAGAAGTTACCTTCTGTTTATTGTTTATGTCCTGAAACAGTTTGCAGAAGAGCAGACAGTTGTATTTTAGAGCAAATATCGCAGTCCGTAGCAACAAGCCACTGACGACGAGTTTCTAAACGAAAAGTGAGAAGTATGTTGAAGAAATGAACAGCGGTATATCTAGTGGCGGATCAGTCGACAACAAGTAAGTTTAAACAAATAACTCAAACAAAACACACAATAATAAGAAATATCATTCCAGTAGTAACTTATTCGCGATCTCTCTTAGGCTATACTGTGGCGAGAGATCTCTTTACAGAGTAGGACTAAAGTAGAAAATATCCTCAAAGCCATTGCAGACGAAAGAACCGATGAGATGGACGAATAAAGCAAAACTAAAAATTATTGTTTTGTGGAAATTACTATCATAGCATCCAGCTGAAATAATTCATGGAAATCGGCATAATATAAATCTGTTGTCGTTTGAAATCCTCTTTCTTTCTGAATTCTAGTACCCTGTTTACTTACCTAACTCTGTAAATGAGTCCAGGCATCTAGTTTAGTTGCATTCTTAGTTGCGCCCATTATTTCTTATTAAATGAACTTTTTTATTCAAACGGAGAGGCAACTAATGACACAGACGAGATAAATATAAAATCGTGTTGCATAGGTAAAGAGAACAGACGTATTTGCGAACGTGTGCGCAGAACGAAACAAATCTTAAAAATAAAATACCAGAAGTAATTCTGAAAAGCCTTTGTACTTGTGCGCATAAAAACACTATATTGCGCGATTGCTATCGAAAGTGATTACTGTCGAAACGGCCTGCTATAACTGCAGGCGCAATGCCTTTAATCACACCAACTCCATTCTCATTATTCTTTCAAAGGCACTCCGAATTATTAACGATGCATCCGAGAATTCTCCTGATCGGGGTGGAACACGGAATGCATGTTACTGAATAAAATTTACCTTCGGGGTAAGTGGATTGAAGGCTCATTTGACGAAGCATGTGATGTAGTAATATAACGTTCTACAGTAGTACATCTGTAAATTTGAGTTCCACTTTCCTTCTTGTAGCACTCGTTGCAACTTTTATATCTGGAAAAACTTTGCCACTTGAAAAATCTGGGTGTGTACTGGATGCCGCGATGAGTTTTAGTTGGACAAAATTACTGACTACGTGAATGCGCTCCAAGATATATCACAGGAATTGTAAGTTATATTAACGACGCTAGTAGACAACTGTGACTGTCAAATCAACTTTTGGGTTCAGTATTTGATATATAATTTTCGTAAAGCATATTTCTTATAACGATACATTCAGACTTTTCAGTGAAAGAGTACCTGATTTCAAAATTAAATCTCTGATAGACGAAAGCAAAAATAGGTACGTATATTGTGAAAGCTTTATTCAGAATTTATGCAGAAGTTTAGAATTGCTACGAAAAGTTGCTAACATATGATGCTGTAATCGCAAAGCACAATGCCTGTAAATAGCGTACCGCAGCTGAAATCTATTAGTTCCACCGTTGAAAAGTGAGAGCTTTTTGAAATTACGTATTACATCAAACAACGTTCTGGTGCTGGAATACCACAGGTTAGAACAGAATCATATGGCAACAAGACGCCTTTTTGAAACAGGGTTTAATGATCGAGAAGAATTCTACGCGAAAACCACTCTTAAGCTCTTCGCCAAGTTCCAACGGACAGGTAGCGTGGCTGATGATCCAACGGGGATGTTGGCCCCAGGCAAACTGTACGTACTCCTGAAACTGTTGTCACGGGTTTTGGAACTATTCAGTAAAATCCCAGAAAAATCCGTTCGATTAATTGCAGCAGAGACTACTTCGAAGCGTTCCGGCATTCATAAAATCACGAGACAGAGAATACACATGTTTCCATTCAAAGTCAAAGGCCACAAAACCATACCTCTACGGGCTGTGCAGGATGGGCTAACTTTGCCAACCAGATTCTTACAGTGATTGATAATGAAGGTCTTGGCTGCCTCTGGTTCACTGATGAAGCACATTTCCATTTGAATGGACCATTGATAAACAAAACTGGCGACTTTGCGGGTCCGAAAATCCCCATTTGTGTGATCCACTCGGTTTTCGCGAAATCACTGTTCGCGTTGACGTGTGAAACAGAGACATTATTGTCCTTTTTATGCGAGAAAGGATCACTGGTGGAAGTTACGTTGCCATTGTGGAACAATTTGTCAGCACACAGCTGGCGTTGGAGGATCGACCGGGCACCGAGTGGATCATGCAAGCTGGGAACAGACCACATGGCTCGAACAGTACACGGGTGTTTCGCTTTCTTAATGAATACTTCAGTAATAAAGTAGCTGCGTTGGATTATTGCAAATTTATTGGCGCAAGTGTGCATTAGCCTCCATATTCGCCCGATCTGACTCCTGGTTTTTGTGGGTACATTGAAAGACACTGCCTACTGGAAAGATGTCATCATGCTGCACGAGTTTGAATCGGCGGGCTGTGTGACATCTGAACCCATTTCGGTTGAGACACAACGGGATGTGAAGGCAAATTTCATTATTGCTTTGCCTCACGTCCTTACTGTGAGAGTTAGACATTTCGAAAAGATTGTGATGCGATGTGATTACAAATACGAGTTTCATTATTCACGCCGTTCGCAAGTCACTTGCAGGCCTCTGGTCCTGCATTGGTACATTTCAGTTCTTGGTGTACAGTACAAGAGGACTCACTGCCCTCCCCTTATTTCCAATCCAAAATGGTTAGACGGAAATATTTATTCCATATTACTTCACAAAGTGCACAAGGAGCGATTGGGTAGTAGTTTACAAGGTGCACAAGGTGTCCGTCGTCTGCTCGCTAATGTCTCTCCGCGCTACTTGCAGATCTGTTCTCAGTGGTCACTCGCGAGCACCTGCATGCAAAAACGACCCGGAAAGACTTTTAGGTACAGCCCCGAGTTAAAATACGAGTATTTCCCGACAGGGAGCAGATTATACTGGACAGATTAACATATCCATATCTGGAGTGGTAAAGTGAGTTATGGAACTCAAAACACGATGATACTATACGAGCTGCACTGTTTACAGCGCTATCTACTAGCAGCTTTTCGAACTATTTCGAAGCTTCTGTGTAAACGTTTTACAGCTTTCACAATAAACGTACTTTTTGTTGCACTCGTCTATAGATCTCAGTTTTCGAGATATTTGATTTGGAAATCAGGGATCGTTCACAGCGTACCCTATATGTAATAAATATGTACTCGGAGGGGTGAGTTATACCAAGAACAAGAAATATGTATTTGCTCTTTGTCGACTGGAAACAATCTTTTGATAGAGTGGAGGAGAGTACGGTACTTGATACACGTTTAAAACTTTCGCCTCTAGTCAGACCTGTGAGAGAATTTAATATATTTTTAGTCTATTTTTAAATAATGGAATTTACTTTTGGTGCACTGCAGTTTTTTTCTCAAATTACAAAAATTATTCCGTAAAATTAAAGTTTTTAGAAATGTGGAATAATGTAGCAGGTACAACGTCCTGTACCAAGGAACTCTTGCACGATTAAACCGAAACTATCTAGTCAGAACTGTGTTTAATAGTCTGTCAAATTATTACTCAGCTACACATCAATAATCAGTGAGCGAAGTAAGAATAATTAGAAGTATTATCAAAACCCAGTCACAAGTTAAATACTGAGGAAACTCGAAAAAATTTCCCTTTTAAAGAGAGATAAAACTATTCAAATATTTAAAAATGCAATTCATTTTCAAGTATCACAGGTTACGTGGTCGAAGACGATTTGTTTCAGTGTAGAAGACAGTGCACCGCCGATGAAGTGTGGCTTAACTGGAGACATGATTCTAAAAATTTACAGCATTTTCTTCTCATAAAATTCTGTACGTAAAGAATAGCTTTAATAGGAAATGGCCGAAACTGCTTATGGTTATGGAGATTCTAGTGCACACATGTTCACATGATTCTCAAATCACTGAGTAGACCGAAGTACTGTCGAAGATACATCTTCTGTTCGTAGGCACATTATTCTCTAGGTACAACAGTCTCCGCTACAATAGGACATGTCATAGATTGGAAACGATAATGGAGCGGGTTGTAGAGAAAAGGAAGATGTTAAGAGCAGACGCATAGAACAGAAAGTATAGGAACACATTGCAGAAGAGACAAGAAATGAAGTCCTTGTAGGCAGAGGGGTCAGTCATAGATAGTTTCCATTTCCCACTTCGTTCAGTATACAGCGTGCTTCACAATTCCTATTACAATCATCTAGGGGTTGTAAGGGGACTTTGTGGATAAAGTTTTGACAAGCAGCCTATGTTCGGAAGCATTCCGTTTGAAGATCGGATAACTTCGAAGTCTCCCGCTGCACGGTGGTGTTTCGAAGCTGAATGTGGCCCTACTGCAGTCTCCCGACTGTCGGTAGCTTATCGAGATGACTTCGGATTCACGTCGCCGCCGTCATGGCGCTTACCGTCTACGTTGTCGTGGTGCTTGTGCTGCAAAAATCCTGCCCTGCACCGGGCCGTGATGATGCACGGCAGAGACTCTGCAGCTGGAGGAGGCAAGCCTTGGGCTTTTATTACCTGAGTGTTGAGGGACTGCTGTAAGACGCCGTTTCCTCCTGAACGATGTCGACAGCGCAATAGCGCATACTACGCGCTGCCACCTTGAAGGGACGGCGGTGTGCGCCCTCTCTTGTGACCGTATGTCTTTGGAAGCTCGGTCGATGTACCATATTCTAGACGCGGTCGACGACGGCATGATGAAGGCATGACGCATGGAACCCAATGGAGCACTAGACGCATCTATCACGCCCGTTTTGCTAACTGTACGCTTACTGTCCTCATTTACCGGCTGTTACTGAAGAAGTCTCCCAGCTCACATTCGGCACGATGCCGGAGAACGTCACAATGAAATAGCACGCATCAGTCACAGAAGACGAAGTTCTCGGTGCTATCCAAGCAGGAGCTGATAGCAAGTCACCTGGCCCTGCAGCATCATCGTCGAATTTTATAGTGCTTCCCGATTTCTTTTAGCGCCCACGTTCACCGTAACCTGCGGAGAACAGATCTTTCTAAAGGGTCTCATCGTCTCTATTCACAAAATCCATGGGGGTCCACCCATCAGTAATTATCGCCCCTTCACCCAGTTAAATAGCGACGGGAAGGTCTTTTTAGCTGCGCGACTTAAGAGGACAGCCTATGATCGGAACTCGCTAGGTGGAGCGTACAGCATTCGAACAGAGCTCTTCCGCTATAACGAGCTGATAGCCCTCTCTCGAGCTCAACGGTTGCTCGTGGCTTTGGCGTCCTGAGAGTCCAGCCAGACATTGTGTGGCTGTTCTCCGTCATATGGGTACCCAGAAACTATTGTCGAGTTGGTCAAACGTCTCCTGCGTGGAGCGACACCCCGGGCGCTGTTTAATGGTAGGGTCACACAGTCGATCCTTATCAGGCTCTCTGTATGAAGTCTCCTTCTAATTAGGAATGGATATCTTTTCCAGACAAATTTAAAGTCATTAATACATAATTATACCTGCACTGAAATATGAAGATTGGAAGCAATAATATATGCTTTGAAACAAGGCAAAACACAGACCAAGTTTGATGGTACTTTTGACGGTTCAAGCAGTTGGTGCCTGTTTGGAATAAAAGTAAAGGAATACGTGGTCATGTAACCAGCAAACGACAAGGTCGACCACTAAAAAAAGCACCCCGTCATCAGTCCACAAGTGGCCCATAGGGACCATCAGACCGCCGTGTCATCCGCAGCTGAGGATGCGGATAGGATGGGCGTGTAGTCAGCACACCGCTCTCACTGTCGTTATGGTCATTTTCTGAGACGGTAGCTGCTACTATCCGGCCTAGTAGCTCCTAAATTGGCATCACGAACCTCAGTCTACCCCGAAAAATGGCAACAGCGCATGGCGGCCCGGATGGTCACCCATCCAAGTGCCGGCCACGCCAGACAGCGCTTAACTTCGGTGATCTGACGGGAACCGGTGTATCCACTGCAGCAAGGCCGTTGCCTATACCACTAAAAGCTATCATCAATTAGACAGAATTGTTAGACGACTGTCGACATGTAATTCGCTATCAGGGCTTGACAGCGAAGAGGAAGCCGATAATTGGTCTGCTAAGGAACACTGCAAGTGGACAGCAAAAAATTGATGCAAGGTGGTATGAAGAGACGTACGTAAGTGTAACTTGACGTAAGTAGTAGGGCAATGTTACTGACGTATGTCGGTGGGAACCAGCAACTTCGTCATTCTGTAAATGAAAAAAGCAACTCACGCTACCAAATTACAGCTATGGAACATGGAGAAAGAAATATAATATTCTGTGGATGCCACCTCGCCAAAGGTATCGTTTCTTTAGTACTCGTAGGAAGCAGCATGAAAGGTCCTAACTATTGAAACATGGACAAACGTACACCGCTGTACTGCCAAACACGTGCCAGGAAGCTGGAATTTTTCGAAAGACAACTTTGCCAACAATCCTTCAGTGAGTGTAGAAGAATGTCTTGGAAAGAAAAAGGTGTTGGTTTTGACTTGGCTACGTCAGTCTCTAGATTTAAATCCGATAGAGCATGTGTGGAAAGTGCTGAGCAAATCTGATAGACGAAAACCGTATTGAAATAAGGCAGATTTGTATGAAATTCTGCAGTCTGAATGGGAAAAGAATATTCAGGATATTATCGTACACTTAATTGCAACTGTGCCTGCAAGGTGTGCTGCTGTAGTAGCACAAAAATGTTAAGCAACGAAGTATTAACACAAAGTATTGTCACAGAAGGGTACACTTATATTATTTCTTTTCGCTGTATTAAAAGTTCGATTCTACTGACAAAACACATGAGTTGAAAATCCTTGAATTGTATTTCCTAACAGAGTACGGCATCAGGGTGTGCTGGAAAATAATGCCTCCGGAGTTTTATGGGAAAACTCTTAAGATTCTTCTACACTTTTTCTCAATTACATGCTTAAAGTCAAATATTTAACACTTTAGCTGATTATTAACTAATGAGAAGTTTGAAGCTGTTTTACACATGAGAGTTCGATTATGTTGTGTGTGTGCGTGTGCGTTTACGTGTGTGTGTGTGTGTGTGTGTGTGTGTGTGTGTGTGTGTGTGTGTGTGGAAATGCTCAGTTTAATGTTGACACTTTTTTAGAAAGGTTTGCGGAGCAGCTGAGCTACAACATACCACAACGAGGTCGAAATACTTCGATACTGAGAGCTAGAACTTAATTCTCGTCAGAAGAATCAGATGACGCCTTAAGAATGATGTCACCAGCCACAACGTTAAAATCAGATGTTGACAGGGGAGGGGGGAGGGGGGAGGGGGGAGGGGGAAGGGGGGAGGATTGAGAGTCTGGGAACGACGTGGACGGGTGTAGCAAGCAGATGTTTTGACAGCGACAAATGTGTTTTCAGTATGGTGGTGTATTGTTTCTGCCTGGTAAGAAGGCGGAAACTCTGATTCAGTGCCGGCCGCAGTGGCCGAGCGGTTCTAGGCGCTTCAGTCCAGAACCGCGCGACTGCTACTGTGGCAGGTTCGAATCCTGCCTCGGGCACGGATGTGTGTGATGTCCTTAGGTTAGTTAGGTTTAAGTAGTTCTAAGTTCTAGGGACTGATGGCCTCCGCTGTTAAGTCCCATAGTGCTCAGAGCCATTTGAACCGATTCAGTCGTATATTTCAGTGCCTCTCACTTCTTGTTCATGCATGGAAACCAAATAAACGAAAAATTTACAAAGTTTTTGTTTACTACATACAGCATCAACTATTACTTCAGACGTTAAATAGAGCTGTGGACCTGCAGTCTTAGAGAAAAATGCAAGCAGCCAAGACAAGTTTATCCATAGGAATAGATATTATATTCTACAGTATCAGTGGGGGCTCCTATCAACGCTATTTCAGATACACATAGCTATGTCCCGGTAATACTGTCTTTTTATTTCTGTAACCATTTATACCACAACTGAGTACTGCTACCAGCGATTTATCGTAGCATGTCATCAGTACTTGTATTAATTATTTTAAGTACAGTACATTTGGAAAAGTAAGACATAAGATGGAAGAAAAAAGCACAGAGAAATTTGACTCACTCTGTCTTCACCTGTAAATATTTCGAGGATGCGACATGTATATGTCCCTTTGATTATGAATTTCTGTGCCGGCCGGACTGGCCTTGAGGTTCTAGGCGCTGCAGTCTGGAACCGAGCAGCAGCTACGGTCGCAGGTTCGAATCCTGCCTCGGGCATGAATGTGTGTGATGTCCTTAGGTTAGTCAGGTTTAATTAGTTCTAAGTTCTAGGCGACTGATGACCTCAGAAGTTAAGTCGCATAGTGCTCAGAGCCATTTGAACCATGAATTTCTGTACTTGTTTGCACAATGTGTCTTCTTACGTACTTTTTGTTTGGAGCTGTTCAGTAATGGTTGGTCTTTGACCACACACTCCATCTTGTTTATATTGCTGTAGGATGCGCCTCAACTATCGTGACATTACCTACGAGAAAATGAAAAGTGGAGGAAGGTAGGAAGGTCTCTGAACGGGTCACCTACGTCATCTTGCACACTTTGGCTCAGCGTGTTTTCGGACTTTTATCTTATTTTAATTTGGGTGTCATGACTGCAAGTGAAAATCAGTCCAGGTTTGCCAAATGGCATTGGATAATCGTCAAGAATCAACATCATTGCTAGATAAGATGAAAGATTTACCAAATATATTTAAGAAACGGATTTAAGTCATATACATTTTTATAAATAACTACTCTCGAAGTTATCTCTGAGATTTTTCCCCACAGTAACTGATATATGTTCCTCCTTTCTGCACTTGTTTGGTTGTTACTCTCCTTTTCCACTCTAGACACCTAAAACCAAACTGTCTGTGACATACAAATTAACCTTAAAGTAATCTCATTAACGTCAAATGTCTTTAAGGTGAGAAGTAGAACTTCTGTTACGAAATAGCACTTCTTATGAAATGAAATGAAGCCAAGCGTCTTCGTTAACTGCTAAAATCCATACGAAAACATTGCAGAACATAGCGTCTGCGAATTTCATTAATATTTGAGATATAATGATACTTTTTCATATCAAAAATGGAAATTATATTATTTATTACGAAAGCGGCGCATTCCGAATAAACATTTTTATTTGAGTGTAGTACTTGTAAAAGCATTCCTGAACACGGTGAAAGTAAATAGCAACGAATGTTATGCCATTTTGCCAGAGAGTAAATATCTAGGAAATAGTTTACAGGCGTTATGTTTTGATGCTAACTTCAGAAAGTAAACAAAACATGGTGTTTATGTAATAAATCCCTGCATACCGAAACCACAATAATATCAATTATTAAAGATAAGAAAATTTTCTATTTTCAGAGGTAAATGTTTATGACTTATTACGCTATAAAATGGATAAGTACCTGACAACTAGAACGATGCCAGAGTGGTAAACCATTCCATAACTACATCTTATTAGACGTGGTTTTATTACTACTTACCTGTGAACTCCACCGACGCGCTCTTTACACCGTCTCACCTTTTCGGTTCGGCTACCTGAGCGCGGAGGCACTACTCTAGCCGGCCAGTACTGATTGCCACTGCCAATGAGTGCGTCGCGTCACGCGATACACCACCGGTGATACCGCGCCGATGGCTGGCTGCTACCTGACGTCACAGTCCACGCCATCGCCTGCCCGTGACGCCAGCACGACGTCATCCGGCACGCTTATCAAATTACCTGCCTCCTGAACTGTCGTTACTGGAAGCAGGAATTTTACGTTCCGGCTACACAGCGGTGGATAATGATATCTCGAAACGGAGGATTTAGTATAACACGAGTCGACTCGCTACGGCTGTAACTAAATTTGTGCAACATTCCATTTCGTCCGTATGGGTATTGTGTTTCATAAAATACGGGCAGTCATATAAACTATACCTAGCAGTAGTTAATCGGATTCTGTCTCAGATATTTATTAATATGTGGCGAATCCCTACAAATCGTTCAGTTTTTGAGAGAAATGCAGACAATCTCTAACTCCACCGTAGGCACCGTCAAAAACGTTCACTAAGGCAGTTGCTCTCCACTTGGCTACACAGTTCCAGATGAGATGCTGGTAGTGACTTCCATCACCAATATTTGGCCAAAAAGGCGTGGAGATGTTGTGGTAAACAGTTCATCATCATCAAACTATTCGCCAGTGCCATGGGTTGTATCGAAAATTTACCCCCGTGTATCTCTCAAAGAGAGACCGAGAGAGATAGCATAACGGTTTGCGCACTGGACTCGCTTTCGGGAGGATGACGGTCCAAATCCCCGTCCGGCCAGCCTGACTTGAAATACCCGTGCTTTCCCTAAATAGCTCCAGTCAAATGCCAGGATGGTTCCTTTGAAAGGGCACAGCCGATTTCCTTCGCTATACTTTATGAATCCAAGCTTGTGAGCCAACCCCAATGGTCTAGCTGTCAACGCAACGTTAAACGCTAATATTCCTTCCGTCCTTCCATACCTTTCTCAAACGGGGGCCATGTGCCGCTGTCTTGGTAATCCATCAGCTGGATACAACGTTAAGTGGACAGAACAGTTAGCTATGTGTTAGCATCGACTTGACTTTCTGTTCGTATTTTTAATCCACACAGACCCTCGTACGGGTAAGGTAAAGATAATAACAAAACAGGAAAAGGAGAGAACTGTACGATTTGGGATGTTTAAATAGACTGATAAGAAGTGAGGCAAGAAGTTCGTGAAAACACAAATCACAGGAAGTAGCAGTACGATAGAACCTGAGTAAAGGCATCAGGGAATAAATTTTATAGTACTAGAAGGAACCGCAGAAACAGAAAATTTTAAAAACTTATAGTTGTGCAATTCATACTAAAACTGAATGTATGACCTATTCTGAGATGAAGAAGTTGGTAGGGGAGAGGGAGTTGTGGTGGGTGTTATCAAACACAAAGCCGACTTGTCAACCTGCACAGATCAAAGGCAACTAGGATTTCGTGCGGAACACGGAAAAGGCAACCCAGCCAACCACTATGCTCAGTAATGACCACATAATTATGTCCAAGAATACAAACTACCTGTAGTCCGTTACAGATGCAAAACCTCAAATACAGTGTGTTTCATTAATATAGGCTAACTCATTATGGGTGGATTCCTTTGGACAAAAGAAGAATGAAACATATTCACAATGCAGGGTCTAATGTGATTTTTGTGTGAGCTGGACGCACAGTGTTCTTAACACTGGAAGCCGCTCTCGATAAAGCTACAGAAACTGGTAAACAGCAGGCACATGTTCTACACAACATGTCTCTGTACCACCTAATCCATTAAAATTTGGTTCCCCACTTGAAATTGCTTGCAACTTTGTAGCCGTGGACTCGAAGCAACTTTACACACCGTGATAGCAAGCTGCGTGCCAAAAACGTAAGGTCTGCTTCATAGTAATCGCTAATCCTCACCGTTAACACACAAATCAAAATTTACGGTAGAAACCGAAATGTTGGTTCACTGGGAGTTATGGTTCAAATGGCTCTAAGCACTATGGGACTTAACATCTGAGGTCATCAGTCCCCTAGACTTAGAATTGCTTAAACCTAACTAACCTAAATACATCACTCACGTCCATACCCGACGCAGGATTCGAACCTGAGACAGTAGCAGCAGCGCGGTTCCAGACTGAAGCGCCTAGAACTGGTCGGCTACAGCGGCCGGCCACTGGGAGCTAAGCAGCCCGCACTACGGCTTTACAAGTCATGTGAAACTGTACACGACTTGTTAACATACAGGTTGAAGCCGAACTCCACCGACAAAATTTTGGTTGCAACCCAAGGAAATTTTTGAGAGCTGGGTGCTAGAGACATTTTATTTGCTTTGATTTCTTAACCCCCCCCCCCCCCCTTTATTATTGCATCCCAGTTTTATTGAAAATGTTTGCACAACAGTTAAGATGTCGACGGTGTGGACTATGCTTCTTTGGAAACAAACCTGCCTTCTCTTAGTGATTATTTTGATTACAGTTAGTAGTGCCCTCACAGTTGCATACAGTAACTCTCTGTTCCATCCCGGATTTATTATTCTGGATTTCTTTTTCTGTACGTTACAATGATACACGGGAGTATGGATAGGTTTACCAGCGAACAGTTGGCAGCTATGCACCTTTCTATTGGCTCACTGAGTACAATGGAAGAGCGATACAATGACTCTGTGCTGAATGGTTCACACAGTGATGGCAACCACACCACAGTACTATCGCTTTAAAATTCTTTTGTGTTAGAGTAAAAAATAGTGGATGTCTCTCTGATAGAGAATGTGTTGCACGCTATTGCTACCATCTTCCTAGCAGTAGTCAACGCATTGCACGAGCTCTAAACACAATATAAAGAACTGTTTTGAAAATCTTACACTAACGACAATTGTACACGCATCATCCCATATGAGGCTAGTTTGCTAATTAGTTCCTGTAGTAACGTGCTGGAAACCGTTGTGTCGATCGTACCAACAAAAGTTCGTTGTGAACGTATGCTTTAATATTGTCAAGTGTTACATGATTAGGTCTAACATTACTTTCCAATAAACTGAATGAAGTCATGTCCCTGAGCTGTCCCTAGAATATGTGCCGCCGAGAACTCCACAGCTTATGTTGTTTCAAGATGACGGTACGACGGCGCGCTTTATACTCGAGGTAAGGGATCATATTAATTTACGGTTCGCAGAACAGTGGAATGGTTACAGGAGTCCTGTTCCACGGCGAGCTCGATAACCAGATATATACCCCAAGTACTTCTTCTGGAGAGAAGTAGAGGAGCTACTTTACTAGACTTCGTTCGATACTCACATGAACCTGGTTGCCACGGTTGTCGCTGCCGCGATACAAGTACGCATTCTCGAGCGTGTAGGACAGTCGATGCTGCGTACATCTTCCGCAATTATTTTGAACACCTGTCATGTAACAGGCTAGTGCCAACGTTTATCTGACATTGCGTGTCTTATGGCCGAAACATATCATAAAATGTAATTATGTGCAACTTATGGCTGTTGTAATTTACAGTCAGAAGGATCACAGTTCATAGTAAGTGACGAGAAGTTATCAAGTGAAACCGAAGGGGTATCTTGCGTTCCCGAAGGAAGGGTTTTAGGCCCACTGCTGTTCTTAATCTAAGTTTATGTGCGAAACGTAAAGAATAAAGTTTCTTTCACATGTTGTGTGCCGGCCGCTGTGGCCAAGCGGTTCTATGCCCTTCTGTCTGGAACCGAGCAGCTGCTACGGTCGCAGGATCGAATCCTGCCTCGGGCATGGATGTGTGTGATGTCCTCAGTTAGTTAGGTTTAAGTAGTTCTAAGTTCTAGGGGACTGATGGCCTCAGATGGCAAGTCCCATAGTGCTCAGAGCCATTTGATAAAAACGTCTGTGAAATCTAATGGGATTTAACTGCTAAGGTCATCAGTCCCTAAGCTTACACACTACTTAACTTAAATTACCCTGAGGACAAACACACACACCCATGCCCGACGGAGGACACGAACCTCCGCCCGGACCAGCCGCACAGTCCATGACTGCAGCGCCCAGCCATTTGAACCATTTTTATACTTACACTAAGAAAAATGGCAACTTGTAAATGTCGTTGCTATCTAAATCACCCCGAAAACTTATGTTATGTGTGTGGGAAATTCACTCCAAAATCCCAAAGAAAACCAATCACTGATTTCGTTAATAAGGCATATCAATTGTATTTTGATTGTTCTGTTGGTGATCAAGATAAAAATTTTACACCTCACATTGCCTGCATAGCCCGTACTACAATCTTAACCGAGTGGTTGAAAGGAAAACACCGAGCCATACCATTTGCTGATATGATGGTGTTGTGTGAGCCTAATGACCATTATTCAAACTGTTACTTCTGTTACAAATATTTCGGACATTCAAGCATAACTAGACATAAAATAAAAGTATCCAAATGTATCTTCATTGCATTTTCCTGCGCCCCATGATGAGGGTTTGCCTGTTCCTATCTGTAACTCGAAAGCCACGGAACCAGACACCATGTCAACTGAATCAGAAAGTATTGATCGTATAGAAGAGTGCTGCCCTCAATATCATGACACTTCGCCTCAGTTCTTTAATCAGCAGGAATTGAACGATTTGTTTCGCGATCTAAAACTTTCGATCAGCAAGTTGAACTCTTGGGGTCACGACTGCAACAACGGAACCTTCTAACTCTAAGGACAAACATTTCCTGTTCAGATCAAGAGGTGTTTCCTGCACTCAGTACTTCGATATGCAGAATCCAGTGTGTGTATGTAGGGATGTCAATGGTCTGATGATGCAGCTAGGTGTACAACATAATCCACAGGAGTGGCGACTATTTATTAACTCCAGTAAAACCAGCTTGAAAGCAGTACTCCTGCATAATGGAAAAGCATTTCCATCGCTACCTTTGGTTCACGCAGTAGAAATGAAAGGAACTTATGAAACCATGGCTTTGATGCTAGAGGCAATAAAATATAAGGACCATGATTGGCAGCTTTGCTGTGATTTAAAAGTTGTTGCACTCCTTATAGGTTTACAGGCTGGATTTACGAAAAACTGTTGCCTTTTGTGCCTTTGGGGCAGCCGTGACACCAAGAACAACTATACAGTCAAGGAATAGCCTATAAGGAAGTTATATGTTCCTGGAAACGTACGAGGTGCATTCAAGTTCTAAGGCCGCTGATTTTTTTTCTCCGGACTGGAAAGAGATAGAAGCATGCGCATTGTTTTAAAATGAGGCCGCATTCATTGTCAATACGTCCCAGAGATGGCAGCACCGCATGGCAGATGGAATTTTACCGACAGCGGCGAGAATGAGAACTGTTTTAAATACTTAAAATGGCGACGTTTTCCTTACTTGAACAGCGTGCAATCATTCGTTTACTGAATTTGCGTGGTGTGAAATCAATTGAAATTCATCGACAGTTGAAGGAGACATGTGGTGATGGAGTTATGGATGTGTCGAAAGTGCGTTCGCAGGTGCGACAGTTTAATGAAGGCAGAACATCGTGTGACTACAAACCGAAACAACCTCGGGCTCGCATAAGCGAGTCTGACGACATGATCGAGAAAGTGGAGAGAATTGTTTTGGGGGATTGCCGAATGACTGTTGAACAGATCGCCTCCAGAGTTGGCATTTCTGTGGGTTCTGTGCACTCAATCCTGCATGACGACCTGAAAATGCGAAAAGTGTCATCCATGTGGGTGCCACGAATGCTGACAGACGACCACATGGCTGCCCGTGTGGCATGTTGCCAAGCAATGTTGACGCGCAACGACAGCATGAATGGGACTTTCTTTTCGTCGGTTGTGACAATGGATGAGACGTGGATGCCATTTTTCAATCCAGAAACAAAGCGCCAGTCAGCTCAATGGAAGTACACAGATTCACCGCCACCAAAAAAATTTCGGGTAACCGCCAGTGCTGAAAAAATGATGGTGTCCATGTTCTGGGACAGCGAGGGTGTAATCCTTACCCATTGCTTTCCAAAGGGCACTGCGGTAACAGGTGCATCCTACGAAAATGTTTTGAAGAACAAATTCCTTCCTGCACTGCAACAAAAACGTCCGGGAAGGGCTGCGCGTGTGCTGTTTAACCAAGACAACGCACCCGCACATCGAGCTAACGTTACGCAACAGTTTCTTCGTTATAACAACTTTGAAGTGATTCCTCATGCTCCCTACTCACCTGACCTGGCTCCTAGTGACTTTTGGCTTTTTCCAACAATGAAAGACACTCTCCGTGGCCGCACATTCACCAGCCGTGCTGCTATTGCCTCAGCGATTTTCCAGTGGTCAAAACAGGCTCCTAAAGAAGCCTTCGCCGCTGCCATGGAATCATGGCGTCAGCGTTGTGAAAAATGTGTACGTCTGCAGGGCGATTGCGTCGAGAAGTAACGCCAGTTTCATCGATTTAGGGTGAGTAGTTAATTAGAAAAAAAACGGAGGCCTTAGAACTTGAATGCACCTCGTAAATATGAACAATACCCATCGGTTGAGCCCAATAAAATCATTTTGCCTCCTATTCATATCAAGTTGGGCCTTATCAAGATCTTTGTAAAGGGTATGGCTTACGAAGGAGAGGCCTTCAATCACTTAAAGAAAAGTTTCCCAAATTAAGTGAGGCAAAGCTGAAAGAGGGTATATTTGTTGGACCACAAATAAGAAAACTGCTGAAAGATCCAGCCTTTGATACCAAACTCACAGATATCCAATTAGCAGCTTGGTCTTCTTTTAAAGCTTTTTGGGTAACAGAAAAGACAGAAACTATGTTACCATAGTGAATGATCTGTTGGACAACTATAAGTACATGGGGTGTAGAATGTCGCTTAAAATTCACTTTTTACATTCTCACCTTGATTTCTTCCCGGAAAATTTGGAAGCATTGCGAACGCTTTCACCAAGACATTCCTACTATGGAACACCGTTAGCAAGGCCACTGGAACCCTTCGTGTTGGGTGACTAATGCTGAGGTATTGTTAGGGAGAGTGATGAAACGGCAAACAAAAGAAGAGCTCCGTCGTTGCATTTTTCAAAAACCAAAAACGATTAAAGGTGAAAAAATCTTCTGAACTAATTTCGACCTTTTATTGGATTCATGCCCATATATACAAAAAAAATAGTATTGATTTCAGACGTTCTGATGTTTATTTGTGTTTGACTTAATTGTGTCAATTTTCACTGTTACCATTTTCTATTCTTGTGTGTATCTAGAAAATGTGACGTCATAGAGAAAAACTGATTTTAAGAGTGTATTCAGCACCCCAAAATTAGGTAAACTCACTCATTTACAAGCCAGATGCAGAAACTTACTTTGTGGTCTGCCTTACGGGAGGTCTTGCCATGGGGAAGCCTTGTCAGAGATGTCCACCGCATGAGCGTCTAGGAAAGTGATTCCAGTGGTGGTTTTCAGTTGCCTTCCACTGATGATCATGAAATGATAATGAGGCCAACACAACACCCAGTCCTTGAGCGGAGAAAATCTCCGACCCAGCTGGGAATCGAACCCGGGCCCCTTGGCGTGACAGACCGCCGCCCTGACCACGCAGCTAGAAAGATGCAGAAAATAAGTTTAAATTTGTTAACTAGTGCAATTAAAGCAGAGGCTTTTTCCGTTGCGGCGATACCATTTTCATGAAATTTCAGTCACCAACTCTCTCCTCCGAATACCAAAATATTGTGTTGATTCCCACCTACATAGGCAGAAATGACCTTCGTAATAAAACAAGAGAAATCAGGAAGGATTTAAGTTTTCATTTTTCATTGCAGTGAGTTTTCTTGTAATCTTAGGAGCTTTTAGAAGGCGCAATGAACAATAACGTAATAAATAAAAAATCAGTATAAAACTGGCAGATTAAAACTGTGTGCCGGACCGAGACTCGATCTCTGGACCTTTGCCTTTCGCTTGCAGGTGCTCTACCATCTTCTTTGTGTCGGTATTGTTCGTTGCGTTTGGTCTGGGCGAACGTCACAAGACATCCGTGCAAGTTGATCGTTGATTCCCTTACAGACCGAACACGCTGAGCTACCGTGATGGCTACCATCTGAGCTACCCAAGCACGACTCAGAATCCGTCCTCATCAGCTTCAGTTCTGCCAGTACCTCGTCCCCTACGTTCCGAAATTCAGAGAAGATCTTCTGATCTTATTTTGAAAATCAGTAGAAGTTACAACTCACTAAAATAATAACAGACAGAGCCGTAGAACACAACCAGACTAAATAAAACGGGAACGAAAAAACGCAAAACGGTAGTAGACTACAATGAACATAGTAAACACAACAAACCAAAACAGTGACCAGAGTTGCGAAAAGCTGCTTCCCATCCAACAACAAGTGAATAATAAGAAACTATAATGCAGTAAAAATATCTCTAATTAGTACGTAACGCTGTTATTACATACAAAAACAAACCTATATTACTGGCCAGGCCAGCGAAGGTGCTACAGAAATGAAAATAAGCGACACGCTTATGGCACAACGCAAGCAGCCTTTCATTTAATTACAGTAGACAAACCACATCTCCAAGAAGACAGAACATAATTAAATACGCGTTGTCTACCTTGCTTTGGGCGTCACAATCAACGCTCCTCGCTGATGCACGTAATATGCAATCGTTATGTTAAAAAAAATATTTTCCTAAATATATAAGTAAAGTGATGCACCATGTTTGTGAACCACTGGTCACAAAATTTTGTAGGTGAGGTCTTGCACGGTCAGCTCACCTTCGGTGTTGTAACCTGACATCACTCATTACATGCTGCTTGGCTGTACGGAGAGAGACGTTTATGTGGTAAGAGTAACGTTGAGTCCTCCCATACCCATGCATTTTCCATAGATTATCTATGTTCTGTATACACAATATGTCGAAATACTCGGTGGGTATTTGTCACCTAACACAGATTTCTGAGCTTACATCGCTATTCGTTAAATATGGAACGAACTTCAAAATTGGGCCACACTGGGTATCAGTCTATTTCCACAACATTTAAATCACATCAGCCATCCTCGCCAATTGAGAATCAAATTGCTATCTTCCAACATAACTTAGACCGTGGTACACAAATCGGTCTGAAACTACAGGGTGATCGAAAAGCCGGAAGCATTAAAAAGCTAATGAAGTATGTATGTAAGCAATATTTATAACATATGCTCAAAATAGTTGAACTCTTCAGTTATTCTTTCATGAACACGCTATACCCTCCTGGAGCCTACTTTTCACAGCATTTTACTTTGATGTTGTTAGTCTCCATTAGATCCGCCAGAGAGTGCGGTCCGTTTTTAAAGACCTTTCCTTTAAGGAAGAAGGCCAGACCCAGACTTCCATATGTAGTGAACCAAGCGTCTACGACCTGTGCTCGTACATCTATTATGTGTATTCCCGTGTAGGTCAGATGTTGTACTTGAAAGTCGCTTTCCCGATAACTGCAGGTATATACGATATTGCATTGCCTGTACCGGCCGAATAGCCATATGGGAAGGCGATCGCTCGTGAGAAACGGGAAATCCAGGTTCGAGTCCCTGCACAAATTTTAATTGTCGTTATTCCGTTCCACAGCTGATAGTTGTCCGTATTCGCAATTGCAAGTTCATTTAATGTATTTCATAACGACTGTAGTCGTCGCAATGCCTGTTGCATCGTAATCAGAATTACACAAGCACTGCAATACCCTATTCACTGAAGTTTCACAGGAAACATCGTACGTTATTCGATGACACGATACTGCTCACCAAACACTAATTTTCTGGCAGTAGATGTTTTCATGAAATGCAAGTAGATTTTTGGTTGACCAAATTATTTTGTGTTGACTATTGTCCGCTAACGTGAAATCAAGCTTCATCGCCGGCCGGTGTGGCCGAGCGGTTCTAGGCGCTACAGTCTGGAACCGCGCTACCGCTACGGTCGCAGGTTCGAATCCTGCCTCGGGCATGGGTGTGTGTAATGTCCTTAGGTTAGTTAGTTCTAAGTTCTAGGGGACTGATGACCTCAGAAGTTAAGTCCCATAGTGCTCAGAGCCATTTGAATCATTTTGTAGCTTCATCAGCGAAGAAAAAAATGGTCCACTTATCGATTACATGGATACCAGGAAACAACAGTTAAGCTGGAAAGTTCACCAAACGGGTTTCTTTATCCGGCACTTTCAGTTCTTGCACATTGCCAACATGATACGCACTAAATTTTAACTTCTGAAGTGCTTGCTAATCAGTATCACAGGAAATCTGAGAATAGGGAATTAGTCCCTTCAGACGTAGTGAAGGCGGACGCAGCGTCACATTCCTCACCTCACACAATGTAGTGTCCACCACTATGGATGATCTCCAAGTTCTCTACTTCTCTGCAACTGATTCGCATTCCTTCACACGGACAATTAATCTTGTTTCTTATGAAGTGTTGGCCTTTGCGGCATCTGGATGTTTCCCAGGTCTACAACATATCTATACGAACGTTTCGCAAGATAGTGTTCAGCAACAAAAACTCGTTATCATTAGGAAAACGCCATGTTTGCCAAGCCATGATATGTGCCATACGACAGACGTGAGGTGGCCTTTACTCAGTACATCACAGTCTTCGCTAGTTGGCGTAAGAGCTATAAGCTACCACAAGTAAGCGTAGACGATGGTAGTTCTCCTAGTAATATTGGACATTTAAGATCGTAACCGCATTGTCTGTACGTTAGGTATGTTGCATTCCTGTCGGGCATAACGTCATTTCGATGCCTTTCTTTCTGGATGCGGTCATTGTACTAGATTCCCCCAGAAAAGACGCTGGGAAACGATATACAATATAAGGGGCGACGTAACATGTGGAACATCTTTGTTCTACATAGTTACCCTCCTTTCTGTTACTAAAAAATAAAAAGTATTTATAACAAAATTGAAACCATCAAAGTTAAATTTAGGTTTTATTCTGAAATTGTTTATATGTACTCTGAAATAAAGGTATGTTAGAGTAAAAAAAATACAGATTTATCATAGCACTAGTAAACGCGGTTTCCTAAAAAATGGTAAAATGAAAAAGAAAATAAACAAAAACAAAGCAATCATAGCTTCAATACTTCCCGAGCTTGTGTAAAGCGTGTTCCTGTTATTTACAAACAACTTTCACACATGACAGTAATAAGAGGAGACTTTTGCCTTTGATCATCATGATGAAAATTCTATTGAGTACAAAATAAAAACAACAATTATGTATATTTATTTATAATTGCGCCTGTAAACTCTATTTGCATCAAAAGTAATTGCTTTGATTTAATAAAAGCGCAGAAGTTATACGTTCGGTTAATTTTTATGACTTATAAAACGCAATTTATGTCCTGTAAGCATATAAAATACACAATAGACGAAATCTGAACGATGCGCGGTTCTAGTTATGTGCAAAACAAACAAACAAAGGACAAAAGGAAGAGGTCAGCTCCCAGTTTGTTTTTCACATATGCCTTTATGTTCTTTTCCCTACCATTGCTACAAATAATACTGGTAATCCTATCACTTACTACGTCATTTATACGCTGTACCAAAACTACCGGACCATAGTTCTGGTAGAGCGCCACTCTAGTTATCGCTAATATCTGTGCCTTGAACTTGCGGTGGCCGAGCGGACGAATGCAGTGCAGCTCTTGTTTACAGTCATAGTTATTTTCATGTGAGCCACTTTTCGATCATGCTGCACAACAAGATTTAACTGGGGTAGAGGGGGGAGGGGAGAGGAGTGGCACTGTGAAACAAAAGATGTGCTCACATGTGATGTCACGACATTACCAACACAGTGACACCTTTTTTTCATGTTTGTGGCTATGTTATTGCTTGTTTTCCAACAGCAAACCGCCCTGAAGATTTAATTTGGTAGACACATGACTGATTAGAGACAGAGCAAGCTACACGGAGCCGCGCTCACCTGCTGGTGCCTGCAGCGTGCTGTCACCGAGCACCGCCGTGGCTTTAGTACGCTGGAGGCCATTTTTTTTTCGCCACGTTGAGTTGGCTAAAGGTGCAAGAAACGGCCCTCAGTAATTGCCGACTGTTGTTTACTCGCACCGCAAAACACAGTCCGGGTGTTTACCTCGCGCCCAGGGACCTCACTGTCAAAACAAGGGCAGCTTTCACGCAACCGGCATAGCGCTTCTGCAGTCTTAAACTTAATTTAGTTTTCCTTCTGTCCTGAGAACTTTCTACGAACGTGACCTCTTAAAAAAAAAAAACAACTAAGATAGTAGCACTTTATTATTGCTCTAGCCTATGTCTATTAAGCAGGCATATGTTGTAGAAATTGTAACAGTTTATTTTATTTCTCTCCGTCTCTTCGTCATTAATAACCACAACAGAGAAAATACTGGAACTGGACAAAAATACAGAAACACTTCCAGAAATGCTTGATTGAACATAAACGCAGATACTGGCCAAGTTTGCAGGTTGCGCTGTTGTATTCGACCACGAACGGCAATTGTGCAATGTCCTCACCAAGTTGCAAGTGTCAGCCGTGATCAGAACAGGGTTCTATTTAGCTGTGTGTGCATTATGTCGGAGACAAGTGTATACGAACGTGGGCAAATTGTTACTACTGGTATGGTGAGTTCTTTCGTAACCAAGGTACTTTCGTAAATGCTTACGCGGAAAGCGGAGAAACGTCTCTCTCTATGGCACGACGCGGCAGAAGGGTGTGTTGAGTGACTGTGGCAGACGCTCATTGAAGAAGATTGTGACTGAAAATAAGAGGGCAACAGCTGGAAAAATCACTGCAGAACTGAATATGTCACCCACGAATTCTGTCTGCACAAAAAGCACTGAGCTTGGAATTTCAGGCCGAGAAGACAGGGCCTCTCTTCACAAAGTTCGCATCGTTCAGGACAGGTCTTTTGCCCACGAGGAAGAATTGTAGCACCTCCCCTGGCCACCACAGCTCAATATCTATGAGCTTCCTTCGTCTAGTCCGCAGCTCGTGGTCGTGCGGCAGCGTTCTCGCTTCCCACGCCCGGGTGCCCGGGTTCGATTCCCGGCGGGGTCAGGGATTTTATCTGCCTCGTGATGACTGGGTGTTGTGTGCTGTCCTTAGGTTAGTTAGGTTTAAGTAGTTCTAAGTTCTCGGGGACTGATGACCATAGATGTTAAGTCCCATAGTACTCAGAGCCATTTGAACCATTTGAACCTTCGTCTAACATAGACTGCGTGACTGCTGTTACCTGAACTTGCCACTACCTGGCAGGAACAATGCTATAACATTTCTGTGAAGAACGGACAGGGTTTTGAGCCGTATGCGCCTCTTGTTCATCCCGTTTATTGTTTGTCATCTTCTCTTAAGGTACTCCCGCCTGGTTTTCTTATTCCATTTACTGGCGTCACTAACTTCCTGCCTTACCTACACGTGAGTGGCAGCAGCAGCGCTTGTCGACAAGTGCACTGTCGTACCATCTCTGGAGCGACCGATAGCATTTCCGGGTCCTCGTATGTCTGGAGTTGGGAGCTCACTCAGGGGCGCAGCAGCAGTGGAGTCCGGACGCAGCTGCAGTGAAGTCGTGGACGGAGCGCCAGTGAGGCGCGGACAGCCAGTGCTCGCCGACCGCTGGCGACACACATGAACTGCCCGACGGAAGGAGATTGGAGCGGGACGACCGTTGGTCGGTCGTTCGGTTGGTCGTCTCATCGGGCGACGTGTATTTGGTCTTTTGACCGTTTCTGGGCCTCGTCACTTGATCATCGTGCCGGACGTGTGTCGTGGCCAATGGGCAAGAGTTACCTCTGCATGGATGGGTCCGAACCAATGTGCCCGTGTCGCCGTGTATCCGAGTTCCGAACGGACATGGAGATGAGTCGGGTAGGAGCTGCAATCACCTGTGGACAGCCAAGACTCGCCCGACCGTTACAGACACACGTGACGTGAGTGGGATCGATCTGGGTTGGTCGTTCTGTCGGTCGTCTCATCGGACGACGTGTATTTGGTCGCCGACCGCTTGCGGAAACTCTCTGTGTGTCGAATTGATTCGTCCTTGTTGTTCCACGGTGATTGCTTTTACGATTGTTCAGGTTCTTGTGCAAGTGTGTTTGCGTGAAACCGTGTGTAGCTTCTGTGATTTCCACCGAGCAGATGAATGTTGTCTGCGTACTGGAGTAGTCAGTCGGTCGGTTGAAATAGAGAGCGAGTGTTTCGGGTGGAAGGTTAGGTTACTGTGTTGTTTAACGTCCCGTCGACAACGAGGTCATTAGAGACGGAGCACAAGCTCGGGTTAGGGAAGGATGGGAAAGGAAAACGGCCAACTCGGCATTTGCCTGAAACGATTTAGGGAAATCACGGAAAACCTAAATCAGGATGGCTGGAGGCGGGATTGAACCGTCGTCCTCCCGAATGCGAGTCCAGTGTGCTAACCACTGCGCCACCTCGCTCGGTCGGGTGGAAGGGAATTGATTTGGCTGTTGGTTGGTTCCTCAGCCGTCCCTAGGTCGTGTCCAGTGTTATGCTTGGCTGCCTGTCTCACCTAAACTGTGGTTAAAGTTTCCTCCCCAGGCCGACCCTCTGAACACTTCTGAGCACCACTGTTTGTTGTTTGTGATTCTCATTTTATTTGGTTGCAAGTACTGTCCAAGGCCTTCAGCCATATATTAATATTGTCTGTTTTATGTTTAGTATATGACTTTCAGCAGACTTCATGACAACTATTTTAAGATTAGGCCTTCAGCCGTGTTTTATTTAAAATCCTTGTTGCTCTGTATTTACGTCTTCAGCCGTGTTTGTTTCAGAATCTGTGGCTTTAATATGTAAATCCTTGGCTGTAAGGTTTCATTTTAATTATCTTGAATTCTTGAAGCGGCCTTCAGCCGTGTTCTTTAAATGTTTATCTTAAGGTAATCTTTAATTGTTCTTGAGGAATTGTTTGGGCCTTCAGCTGACAAGATACTTCAAGTTTTCTTAAGATGTTTTTCTGTTCTACTGTGTAAAAGCTTATCTTTAAAGCCTCTCTTTTATTATGTACAGAAAATTTTTCTGTTGGGCCTTCAGCCGAAAAATTAAATTCAGTTTTCCTTCATATGGCCTTTAGCCGGAATTTGTAAATGCTTGGCTTTTAAAGAATTTACTCAGCTGACCTGAAATATTATTTCGGCCTTTAGCCAAGAAGATACCGTAATTTTGCTTAAGTAAGGCTTTCAGCCGTTACTTTAAATGCTGGTGTTTTAAAATCAATCATTTAAACTTATTCTGGAGAAGATACTTGGGCTCTCAGCCGTGAGTTGACCTTTGTCGATTTAAGGAGAAAACTGTGCATTTATTTGACCAATAAAGCTGAGCGTGTTCCTGTATAACTAACAGTAATTGACCTTGGGCCTTTCCACAACCCGATCCACTCTGTCCTGCGAAGCCAGATTTCAGGTTTGCATTTATAAATTCCTAGACGAATGGAAGCTGATTTGAATTCCTTGCTCTCTACCGATATGTCCACCTTTGGCACGGATAACAGCGACGACGACTTGTGGCGTGGAAGTAATGAGCCCTTGGTAGGTCGGTCTAGAGAGTTGGCACCACGTGTGCACACACAAGTAAAGTAATTCTCGTAAATTCTGGAGAGGCAGGCGATGAGCTCTGACGACACATTCATTCACATTCCAGACGTGTTCTACCGAGTTCGGATCTGGAGAGTTGGGGCTCCAGCACATCAACTAGTACTCTCCACTATGTAACTTAAACTGCTCAGTCACCATCCTGGCCTTGTGAAATGGCGCATTATTTAGGTGAAAAATGCGACTGACGTCGGGAAACATGATCGTCATGAAGGGGTGCAGTTGTCTGCGACCACTGTACAATACTCCTTGGCCGTCAAAGTGTCTTGCAGGAGCTTCACTGGACCCATGGATACTCACGTGAATGTTCCCCAGAGTATAATGGAGCCGCCGCCAGCTTGTCTCTGTCCCGCAGTACAGGCGTCAAAGACCTGTTTCCCTGGAAGACGAGGGATTTGTGCCCTCCCATCTGCGTGAAGAACACGGGATCGGGATTCATCAGATCATGCACCAACGTCCAGTTCCGATGGTCACTTGCACATGTCAGTCATAGTTGTGGTGTTAGCATTGACACATATGCATGGATCGTCGGTTGCGGAGGCCTATCGTTCGGAGTGTTCGGTGCATTGTGTGTTCAAACACACTTGTTCTCTGTCCAGCATTAAAGTCTGATGTTAGTTCCGCCACAGTTCGCCGCTTGTCCTATTTTACCAGTCTGTCCAGCGTACTACGCCCCACATGTTTAATGAGAGATGTCTATCCAACCCCACAACGTTCGGAAGTAGTTTCCCGTTGGTTTCGCCACGTGTTGAAGACACTCACCAGAGCACTCCTCGAACACACGACAAGTCGTGCGGTTTCCGAAAAGCTCGTGCCGAGCCTATGGCCCATACAATCTGCCCTAGGTCAAACTAAGATACACTCCTGGAAATGGAAAAAAGTACACATTGACACCGGTGTGTCATACCCACCATACTTGCTCCGGACACTGTGAGAGGGCTGTACAAGCAATGATCACACGCACGGCACAGCGGACACACCAGGAACCGCGGTGTTGGCCGTCGAATGGCGCTAGCTGCGCAGCATTTGTGCACCGCCGCCGTCAGTGTCAGCCAGTTTGCCGTGGCATACGGAGCTCCATCGCAGTCTTTAACACTGGTAGCATGCCGCGACAGCGTGGACGTGAACCGTATGTGCAGTTGACGGACTTTGAGCGAGGGCGTGTAGTGGGCATGCGGGAGGCCGGATGGACGTACCGCCGAATTGCTCAACACGTGGGGCGTGAGGTCTCCACAGTACATCGATGTTGTCGCCAGTGGTCGGCGGAAGGTGCACGTGCCCGTCGACCTGGGACCGGACCGCAGCGACGCACGGATGCACGCCAAGACCGTAGGAGCCTACGCAGTGTCGTAGGGGACCGCACCGCCACTTCCCAGCAAATTAGGGACACTGTTGCTCCTGGGGTATCGGCGAGGACCATTCGCAACCGTCTCCATGAAGCTGGGCTACGGTCCCGCACACCGTTAGGCCGTCTTCCGCTCACGCCCCAACATCGTGCAGCCCGCCTCCAGTGGTGTCGCGACAGGCGTGAATGGAGGGACGAATGGAGACGTGTCGTCTTCAGCGATGAGAGTCGCTTCTGCCGTGGTGCCAATGATGGTCGTATGCGTGTTTGGCGCCGTGCAGGTGAGCGCCACAATCAGGACTGCATACGACCGAGGCACACAGGGCCAACACCCGGCATCATGGTGTGGGGAGCGATCTCCTACACTGGCCGTACACCACTGGTGATCGTCGAGGGGACACTGAATAGTGCACGGTACATCCAAACCGTCATCGAACCCATCGTTCTACCATTCCTAGACCGGCAAGGGAACTTGCTGTTCCAACAGGACAATGCACGTCCGCATGTATCCCGTGCCACCCAACGTGCTCTAGAAGGTGTAAGTCAACTACCCTGGCCAGCAATATCTCCGGATCTGTCCCCCATTGAGCATGTTTGGGACTGGATGAAGCGTCGTCTCACGCGGTCTGCACGTCCAGCACGAACGCTGGTCCAACTGAGGCGCCAGGTGGAAATGGCATGGCAAGCCGTTCCACAGGACTACATCCAGCATCTCTACGATCGTCTCCATGGGAGAATAGCAGCCTGCATTGCTGCGAAAGGTGGATATACACTGTACTAGTGCCGACATTGTGCATGCTCTGTTGCCTGTGTCTATGTGCCTGTGGTTCTGTCAGTGTGATCATGTGATGTATCTGACCCCAGGAATGTTTCAATAAAGTTTCCCCTTCCTGGGACAATGAATTCACGGTGTTTTTATTTCAATTTCCAGGAGTGTCGATCGCACGCCTTCCCCGTTATACATACGGACAGGACTGTCACTGATACCACATGCACTGTGCGTGTATGACTAGCAGCCATTCCTCGATAGGTGACGCTGCTATCATCTGGACAGGGGTATATCGATAGTGGGTCGGTGGTCATAATGTTATGGCTAATCAGTGCATGAAATCATTTAGATGAAATCAGCTTCGCGAGATGGCTTGATGTGGTAACATGATATTTGTATAATGACACAAAGGCGCTATCGTTCCTTGACACTCCTATGAGTACGTTGGGAACGAAGTGGCCTAATTTATTGCCCTATCATCGAGGACTGCCCAACGTGTCTTAAAGAAATGGCGTACATACGAAGCCGTGTAATATCGTGTAAGAAATGTGGTCGAAAAAGACCCTAAACCCGGAGACCAGAGGAAATTATCATGCCTTGTCTATGCCAACAGGTTTTAAACCCGACACGAATTGACGCTGTTGGTGAATTTAGGTCCATCTAACATCCAAGCTAACATTGCTAAGAGAACTCCCTGTAAAGGACATTTTGAGTCGAGTACTTCGCGAATGGCCTTTGCTCGCAGTAACACACAATGACGCACGTTTCCAGTGCGCCAAATAACACAGAAACTGAACGCTAGTTGGCTGAAGTCGTTGTGACTAAGGTGTATAGTATACCCCTAGGATATTATCCATAAGATCACGGAAATTTAAAAGAATTTCGCACAATTAATATTATTTAATGGAAATTACTAAGACTGGCCGAATTAAGCACGAAAGGATTGATATTTTAATGAAAGGGCTCATACAACCACAAAGGAAACTAATGGTCAAAAATGGGTCAAATGGCTCTAGGCACTATGGGACTTAACATCTGAGGTCGTCAGTCTCCTAGACTTAGACTTACTTAAACCTAACTAACCTATGGACCTCACACACATCCATGCTCGAGGCAGGATTCGAACCTGCGACCGTAGCAACAGTTCGGTTCCGGACTGAAGCGCCTAGAGCCGCTCGGCCTCAGCGGCCGGAAAAAACTAGTGGTCACTATAAAAAATTGGTTTATTATCATATGACATCAAAAAAGTGATTTACCCATGTAGTCATATAAACTTTCAACAGGTGAACAAAGGTTTGTCATTATGAGCTATAGCCCTGGCACAGGTAGGTGGGTATATGAAAGCATAATGTGAAACTGTGTTGAGGATATAGCCAATATCTGTGTAAATGGTTGGTTAGTTGAATAAAGAATGTCAGAAAAGCAAGTACAAACACCAAGGAGATTCGACAGAGTACATTCTGGTACTATCTAGCTGGCTGTGAACGTTAAAATTGCGCAATTAAACCCTGATATAAGTTAACTAGCATTTTGTCACTCTTGATTTGGTGATAGCTTCGAGTGCTAAGCTTACCAGTCTTAAATAGCGTGAATGTGGAAGACGGCGACAGTAACAGCTGGATTTCTGAGTCCAGTTCAGCCTCTATACTTAGCTCTAATTCAGTGAGATCTCCCTCTGTAGTTCTCTGCAACACCCTGGAGAAAGTGTTTTCCTAACCTTTCATCACAAGTCAGTGCTTTCTCCAGTCTCCCTAAAGCAAGCGTCTTCTGATTTCACTCCCCAAAACTTAACTGGTTCTACCAATGTAGGAATATCACTAAACAGTTGGAGCAGACCTTGCAAACTGAGACTTTTAATAGGTCTATACACAAGTTAAACAAATTCCAACTCTTGAGGCTTTTGTCGTGGTTAATCAATAATGGTGTGGGATGGGGTGGAAGGCAGAGAATACCTCTCATTACATGACAGGTTTCCAACATCATTCAGACAAAAAGCTTGCTTGTAGGCTGGGATGGGAAAATGTGCCTGCTACCGAAATAATTATTGTGGGCCAATTATCATTCAGATTTAAACGAACATTCCTTCATGGAGTGACTGCAGACATTGGCTAATTCTACGCTCTCAAGTTCTGAGTGCTACACCCAGTCTGTTTCTCGTAAACGCATCCCATATCTTTATGGAGCCACCAGCAGCTTGCACAATGTCTTGTTGACAACTTGGATGCATAGGTTTATGACGTCTGTGCCACATTCATTCCCTACCATCAGCTATTACCACCTGAAATCGGGACTCTTCGACCAGGACACGGTTTTATGCTCGCACTGCAAGTTTAGTATTAAAATTGACAGAATAACCTCTCTTTGGAAATCATTATTGTTTTTTCAGTTTTGTTATGAACCTGTTGTTTACATACGGACATATGAAGGATTGTAATGATCAATGCTTAAATATAAAAATTACCTACATATTATGAGAACTGAGACTTCTGTTTACTAACAGGAATCATAGAATCTAGGTACGCAATACGTATAAGCGTGTCTAGCAAGATATGTTTTGTTTTTTCAGTTGCACAAAATCTGAATTCCTAGTGTTGTGTGTTCGATTAGTCTGTTAACCACATTTTCCTCGAAATGTAGACCACACCCTCTCCCAGCATTTTATGAACAGTTTTTATTATATCTTGTATTTTGGTTGTCTACATATCACGTCATCTCGAAGTCATACTTATTATTAGCCAAACATTCGATTCAGAAGAAAATTTGATAGAAGTGAATGTGAGAATTTCAAGATCATTGCGGAGACTTCTAAGAATGTGTGATGGGACACTTTAAATAATATGATTCGAATTCTTCTTAAACAAATAAATTTATTTACCTCTTGCGAACAAGAACATACGTTCAGCAGCGTATAAAAGTATGGAAAGTAAAGTAAAGTAAATGAGCACAATGAAAGTTTTTTCAAATCGAAAATTTACCGAAATGAGTCTCTTGTTGAAACGAAATATTTATGTGTTATTTATACTTACTCCAGCGTTCTCTGCGTTATTACGTGAAATATTCCACGAAATATCTGTGTTCATGTAGCAAGACGAACAGCGGACGGATAACGCCTTGTCCGTTCAACTGGGAAGGGACCTAATTAAAATATTCAAAACACGCTTCAGTGACGTGGAAAGGGTAAGTAATGTTCACTCCGAAAGCCAATTGGGTCTGGAACCAATGAATAAGAAATGAAGAGATCACTGAATGTGAAATACGAGATAGGAAGAGACGGGTTCGCCAGTTTTAGCTCCGCGAGGAGAAGGGGGAAATGGATTATGGTTGCAGTGCGAAGAATGAGCGAGCTGGACATCTCACGGGAGATAAAAGATTCACGAGAGGCAGTAATAAAGATGAAAACGAAGTCCTGATTGATCAGTACGCAAACCACATTTATCAAGAGGGGCACCATCTATTAGGTGCGTATCACGTTGCGTAACGAATGAGAAGTCCCGTGGTTATTAGAAGAGAGGCGTCAATAGCATACCAATAAAGATTCGAGAAACGTCTCATGTACCGTGGCCGCATTAATTGTCAATTGGCATTCTTTCTATGCGTATTGTCGTGATTCGAGATTAGCACGTCACATCTTATCAGTTTCCAGACGTAATATTAAGGAACTATAAGAAGTGAGACGATCTCGTGATGTCAGTATTGGAAAGACATTACTGTTGCAAGCATTCTGAGGAAGAGCAGTGAATCTGTAAAGGAAGTCACGCACAAGACGCTGGTGTTAGGCCTATCAGTTCTATGGTTACAGCTTGTGAAGGATCAGCAAACATGGGGCTGTGGGGCTACACCACTGGTATTGTAACAGGACGGTTTAACACATGCGAAAGTGTAACATAAATCCTTGAGATAAAAACAGGAATCATCGAAGAAGGGCACGGAAGTTATATCAAATTCCTATTGGATGAATTTAGAGCACGCGTATTTGAAGAAGTCTGTGCGACCATTATGCTGTCACCATCGCATATACAGCGTAGGGTTCATTAGAATACCAAGGCGTATAATTACTTTTCCAGCGATGTGCACGAGAATGATATAGGCCAAACATCAATAATATGTGTAGAAGTAGCTTACGACATGCACTATACAGTGGCTTTCGAAGAACATAATTATGTAAATGAATTTGTGGAATAGATGTAAATGAAATTAGCAGATCACGTATGTTGCGATGTGATTCTTGCTTTGTTTACAAACTTTGAAAATAATGAATTATAGTCGATAAGCGTCACATACTACTCAGTCACGTTCGTGGTAGCATTTAACTTCTGCGTAGTGTCTAATAATGTGTAACGGATCCGTTGGAGTTTTGAAAAGTAAGTATCTTAAAGTACCGTTCATGTTCACAACGTGGGAGTAAGTTCATCGGACATCGTGTGTCGAAGCTGAAAATAAAGTCAAACGTCTGTAGCTGTTTGTGGAGCGCGGTGATCTGGTGCTAACTTTGATAAAAACAACAGTCGAGATAGCAATAACATTTGTTATTTATGGCCAGTGTCGGCTTATGTTAAACCGATCATCAGATTTTTTGGGCCCCTTATGGCTGGTGCTGGCGGCTGCTAGGTTCTTGACGTGATACGACAATCTCGTACCTTATGACTGCAGTTAATTTTACGCTCTGTTGATGGGAACTAATGGATGAAACAGGCATCTGGAAATATTTGGCTTATGTTTGAAGACAAAAGCAATCAAACTCACGTTTCTATGACTGCTGTCACAAGGGTGTCACTTGTGCCAATGATGGGTATGTAGTCGAATGCCGCTCACACTGCCGTAACAAATACCTATCACAGGAATTAAATTAATTGAAATGCAATGAATTGATCGATGGAAATGGATTTAATGGATTCTCAATTGTATGAAATGATGTCAGTGCAAACTGTTCAGATATGCAGAATCAGCAATGCAATGAATATTTACATCTGTTATCACCACGTACCACGTCAAAGTACCCCAGAGTAATGACAATATTAGAAAATCGTAAATGGAAGCATCACTGACGGCAAAACTTGAGACAGCCCGGAAGCGTTCTCTGATATCCCTAAGGTTGTGGAGACTGGTCGCAATGAGCAGGAAACCTGAGTTCTAATCCTGGTCTGGTGCAAACTTTCAATCGCCTCTATAGCTTCATTTCAGTGCAGTTTCAGAATACGTGAACGGTTTGCTTTGATATTTATTTCATCTCAGTGGATATAATTCATTTCATAAACGTCAGAGACATTGTCTACAATATCTACACAGCCTGCATAAGTTATTGATACACGAATAATTCTCATTATTATGTACAGGAGTGGTCAAGTCACTCAAGTCCGAAAAGTGTTTTCGGCATTCCGGGACAATATAATCTCAACAGAAAAGGCATCATACATTAAGTCGTGTTTAATGTTTCCAGTTCAGTTTTGTTTTGGCCATCTTGTGCAGTCAGAAACGTGCGCAGGCCACGTCACAGCAAATCTTAATTGCTCTTATTGTTCGCGAGGGCGTTGCACATTATAACTAATTTTGGAGTGCCTAGCTTAATTTCTATTTATTTTTAGTTTTATTTTCGTCATCCATTAGTCCGTACAGTGTGCTTTAGTTTGGTGCGTTCGAATGAAACCGATCGCTTCATTTTCTAAACATTCCCGATCGTAATTCACAACATTTTCCCGGGGATAGCACCTGCGCAAAAGAGACGATCTTTGGTCAATCTTAGGAAGACTGTCGCAGTGTATTATTACCTACTTTCCTGTATTGTGCAGAACAGCAGCCCCACCAACGCTTCCGTCACCGACGTTACTAACGCACGCTCCTGTGATGACGCTCGACTCATAGGTAGCTGGTTAGAAACGTGGCGGTGGAAGAATTTCCACGCAGTATTTGTCGGCAAGAGGAGGAGAGGTTACAGCTTAAATGCACCAATCATTTTGTGCCTATGTCCTGGATAACATCTTCTCAGTAACGTGTCACGCAGTGAGGGCATGTGGCACTGTTGATGCTTGACTCGAGAGTGCAGCAAGCGTAACCAAATTCGCATCTGGTATGGTGGTCCAGCAGTGACCGGCACGGTGTCTCAGCGTCTACGATAAGAGCGCTACGTATCCGCTACAGTAACAAAAGGTGTCATGTGACGTCTGCCCAGATCAAACGACGAGAGCAATAACGAACTAAATGAGGGGAAAGAAACAGTAGAGTGCGAGGATGGAAACAGTAATGTTGAGAGATCGAATTCCGATTTACAAATATAATATGTACCACTAGAATAACCAAGTACAACTCTTTCTGGTATGATGATTTGCCGCAACGTAACTAATGGTAGACTTAGTACATAATAATTTCAGCAGGTTTGTACATTATATTCCCAAAGAGTACGTACTGACATTTATTTCTTCATTATGTCAGTCGGAAACATTTTGTCAACTGAAGGGTTAATCTAGCATTCATCTGTCAATGATGTGGAGATTCTCCAGGAACGAATAGCGGTTCAGATCCCACGTGACAATGCAGCTCGCCTTTCCCCGGCTGGATAAATGGTTTGGGACATGCACATCACCCAACTGACATCCACTTGATCGCAATCATTGAAGAACAACCGCATAGCGAAAAAATAAACTTATTCAAAACCTGTGGCTTTCAATTCTTTACGTATCAGGTGAAATTACTTCCGGAAATCTGCTTTAGTATTGGGTGCAGCATTACTACATTTATAACGCATACATAAAGTTTTGCATCAGCGCGGAAGATTGCGCAACCTTCAGATTCCTACTTTCTTTGAGTCAAATATACACACTTCAAAAAAAGTTTTTCGTAACCTCGGTTCAGAGAGTTCCGGAACCTGTACAGAAAATTGGAATAGAGATCAACATAAATATCGTTTCCGCCCTTTTGCTCATGAAAACCACACATTGCATGTTGTACCAGCATACAGCGAGACCTTCAGAGGTTGTGGGCCAACTGCTGTACACACCGGTACCTCTAATATGAAGTAGCACCACCTCTTGTATTGGTGCATGTCTGTATTCGTCGTGGCATACTATCCGCAAGTTCATCAAGGCTCTGTTGGTCCAGATTGTCCCACTCCTCAACTGCGATTCGGCGTAAATCCCTCAGAGTGGTTGGTGGGGCACGTCGTCCATAAACAGCCCTTTTCAGTCTATCCCAGGCATGTTCGATAGGGTTCATGTCTGTAGAACATGCTGGCCACTCTAGTCCAGCGACGTTGTTGTCCTGAAGGAAGTCATTCACAAGACTGCACGATGGGGTCGCAAACTGTCGTCCATGAAAATGATTGCCTCGCCAATATGCTGTCGATATGGTTGCACTATCGGTCGGAGGATGGCATTCATGTATCGGACAGCCGTTTCGGCAACTTCCTTGTCCACCAGCGGCGTCCGTGGTCCCACATCATTCCACCCCAAAACAGCGGGGAACTTCCACCTTGCTGCACTCGCTGGACAGTATGTCATGGGCGTTCAGCCTGACTGGGTTGTCTCCAAACATGTCTACGACGATTGTCTGGTTGAAGGCATATGCGACACTCGTCGGTGAAGAGAACATGATGCCAATCCCGAGCGGTCCATTCGGCATGTTGTTGGGCCCATCTGTACCGTGCTGCATGGTGTCGTGGTTGCAAAGATGAACCTCGCCATGGACGTCGGGAGTGAAGTTGCTAATCATGCAGCCTATTGCACACAGTTTGAGTTGTAACACGACGTCCTGTGGCTGCTCGAAAAGCATTATTCAACATGGTGGCTTTGATGTCAGGGTTACACCGAGTTATAACCCCTAGGTGAAACGCCTGGACACTTCTCTTGTTCAGAGTCCTTCTTGGCACGAAGTAACGATGCGGACGCGCTCGAACCGCGGTATTGACCGTCTAGGCATGGTTGAACTGCAGACGACACGAGCAGTGTACCTCCTTCCTGGTGGAATGACTGATAGTGATCGGCTGTAGGACCCCCTCCTTCTAATAGGCGCTGCTCATGCATGATTGTTTATATCTTTGGGCGAGTTTAGTAACATCTCTGAACAGTCAAAGGGACTGAGTCTGTGATACAATATCCGCAGTCAACGTCTATCTTCAGGAGTTCTGGAAACCGGGGTGATGCAAAACTTTTTTTGATGTGTGTAGTTGCGAGCATGATTCCTTGCGTGGTGGGGCAAAATATACTATTTCTTGGACACTTTCAAATTGTAGAGAAAGATGGTAAACGAATCGCCCCTTGCAAGAAAGAGATTCAGGTCTTCTCAAGATCGTAAAGACATGTGTGCGATCATTTTGAACAATAATCAAAGATTTCTTGCGGATTAATACGCAAAATGTCGAAATGTTTCTACAGATGGTTGAGGGCTGCATTTCAAAATATGACAATTTCGAAATTCCAATTCCTTCGTTAAGATTAGTAATCGCAATTCTCACTCTCAATTCACTGCGCTTCCTTCGACCAATAACGCAAAGATAAACATCTCATCATCAGGCTGTGATGTTGCGTGAAGGATTTGACAGTAGTGTCCCTGCAATCGTTTGAGAACTGTTGTGTAGCAAAAAACATGCGGATCCACTAGGGTAAGATACTGCCTACAGGAAAATTAAAGACACCTTTGGAGAACAGAGAACGAGAACCACTTGTACGAATATCAAGAGCTCAGACGGTAAACCAGTTATAAGCAAAGAGAGGACAGAGGGGTGGAAGAGGTATATAGAGGGTCTATACAAGTGCGATGTACTTGAGGGCAATATTATGGAAATGGAAGAGGTCGTAGATGAAGATGAAATGGGAGATACGATGTTGCGTGAAGGATTTGACAGAACACTGAAAGACCTAAATCGAAACAAGGTCCCGGGAGTAGACAACATTCTGTTAGAACTACTGATAGCCTTGGGAGAGCCAGCCCTGGCAGAACTCCACCATCTGGTAAGTAAGATGTATGAGACAGGCGAAATACCCTCAGACTTCGAGAAGAATATAATAATTTCATTCCCGAAGGAAGCAGGTGTTGACAGGTGTAAAAATTACCGAACTATCAGTTTAATACGTCATGACTGCAAAATACTAGCACAATTTATTTACAGACGAATGGAAAAACTACTAGAAGCCGACCTCGGGGAAGATCAGCTTGGACTCCGTAGAAATGTTGGAACACGGGAGGTAATGCTGACCCTACGACTTATCTTAGAAGATTGCGTCTTGCCACTGGTGTGCTTTATGTATGAACAGAATCTCTTTGGGTTTTCTGCCAGATTTCGAGACAGAATTTCGTTGTGGAAATTATTAAAAGCATCTCGCATTGAAGTACGCGCCATTTCGAACTTTTGTAAAACTGCCAATTTTGGGGATTTTGCGTTCTTTTAAATTTGGCATGCTTTTTTCGTTGCTTCTGCAAAAATGATCTGACCCGTTTTGTGTATCATGGGGGATCAGTACCATCACTTATTATTTTATGTGGTATATATCTATCAATTGCTGTCGATACTATCTCTTTGAAATCATTCCACATTTTTTTTCGACGCTTACTTGATCATATCGGAAGGAGTGGAGACTGTCTCTTAAAAAGGCGTTAAGATAATATCTATCAGCTTTTTAAATAGATGTACTTTGCGTTTCTTTTGCATAGTTGTGGGTGTTACGGAATTCAGCCTAGCAGCAACTGTCTTGAGGTCGATAATCCCTGTATTCGTCATGGTACTCCCTATTGGTCCAGGATTATTTGTTGCTAAGAAGCCAAGTATGATTTCGCAACCACTTATGCTTTCAGTTCAAAACAATTTTCTGAGAAAGCATTCGGTACAATTTCGGATGACGTTTTATGCCAGCCGCCGGCCTTAAACGTATAATTTTTTTGGCGTATCGAGGGGAGATTGAAGTCACCACCTACTATAATTGTACGAATTTAGTCCGATTGTCAAGTTTAACCTCTACCCATCCTATTTCACCGGAACAATCTAATTCAGTTTCACTACAAGGTAAACTACTTCTGATAGCAATAAGTACTCCACCACCAACTGTATTTAATCTATCCTTTCTGAAAACTGCTAGGTCGTTTGAAAACATTTAGGCTGAACTTATTCCGGCTTTAGACATCTTTCCGTACTGTTTGAGCTTCAGTGCTTTCTATTAGGACTTGGAGCTCTGGTTCTTACCCAACACAGCTACGACAATACAATTACAATACCGATCGTTTCTACAACTACCTTACTCTGTTTTACCTACCCCTTTTTAGACGGAAGCTCTTTCTGTGTTTTTCTGAGACCCTCTAACCTAAAAAACCGCCCAGTCCCTTCCACACAGCGCTCGCTACCTGCGTAGCCGCTTCCTGTGTGCAATGGACTCCTGACCTGAAACCTGGAAACCCACGACCCGAGGGCGTAAGTCAAGGAATCTGAAGCCTACTCGGTCACAGAACCGTCTGATTCAGACCCTCCACTCGGTTCTGCACCACAGGACCACAGTCGGTTCTGTCGACGATGCTGCGGATAGTGAGCTCCGCCTTAATCTCGCAAGCAAGACTGGCAGTCTTTACCATTTCCGCTAGCTGCCCGAAGCCATAGAGATTCTTCTCTGATCCAAACCAACACACGTCATTGGTACCGACATGGGCCACCCCCTGCAGTTCGCTGAACCCTGTACTCTTCATGGTATCCAGAAGCACACTTCCCACATTCGGAATGACTCCCCCCAGTACACACACAGTGCACACTGGATTCTCTCCCCTTCTTGACAACCATGTTCCTAAGGGGCTGCATTATGCTCCTAACGTTGGAGCTCCTAACTACCAGCAAACTCACCCTCTGTGAATACCCAGATCTCGTGGGCCGAGAAGCTTCCTCTCGAACAGGTTGGCGACTGCATCTGGCTCAGAGACTTCGTTAGCCACAGATAACGCCCGAAACCTGTTCGTCAAACGGTCTGGGGAGGCCCTACGATCGGCCTGTCGGAAAGTCTTTTGCTGCCTGCCAGACTTTCAGATGATCTCTCATTCTACCACAGGTGAGGTGTCAACCTCAGTGCAGGCAGCACCCGGGGCGGCCACAGCAGTGGACCGAATATGGGACACATGGGTCCTGCACGATGTCCCTCGCATCCCTGCGTCCAACCCCCCACAGTGATGCCCCTTGGCAGTAGCCTCAAGCTGACAGAAGCCAACAATGCCTGGAGCTGTGAGCGAAGCATCTGTACAGATCAATGACGGTGTCTATCTATTTTTAAAGTCGCTCCTGTTTGGAACTCGTAAAAGTATGTAATAAACGAAATGGTGTACTCACCTTATAAGCAGCATGAACTCGCGCGGCTCTGTCACTGATAGTCTAACCAACACTGAGCTGTTCTAAGCAAAACAAACAAAAGCCTTTACAATATGAGGGTCGATACAAGGGTCAATAGTAATGGCGGTACTCTACGCTACACTGTTATTAAAATAAAAGGTTGTTCCTAGTAAGGACTCAAACACGCAAGAGACCACAAAAATATACTAGTAACTACACAGGTAACCGAAAATAAGTCGCTCCTGTTTGAAGCTCGTAAAAATATGTAATAAACGAAACGGTGTACTCGCAGTATTAGCAGCGGGAACTCGAGCGACTCTGTCACTGGCGGTCTAACCAACAGTAGAGGCGAAAGACTACATCTCTGTTTTGCACCCTATGTAATCCGGGCACTTGGTTCTCGGTCTTCCATTCTTTTACATCCTGTATATTATCCGTCTCTTCCTTTAGCTTACTCTGGTTTTCCTCGGAATGTCGAACATCTTTCACCATTTGACTTTGTTGAACGCTTTTTACGGATTCTGAATCTTCTGAACGCATCTTTATTTTCCTTAGTCTCGCTTCTATTACCAACCGCGACGTCTAAATTGCCTTTCTGGTGCCTTTACCCTTCTTAAAGCTAAACTGACCATCTAACACATCCTCTACTTTCTTTCCAATTTTTCTGCACATTATTTGTATTATTCTTGTCAGCAACTTGGATCCATGACTGTTAAGCTGATTGTGCCACAATTCTCGCACTTGTCAGCTCTTGCAGTCTTCGGGACTGTGTAGTTGAGATTTTTCCGAGACTCAGGTGGTATTTAGCCACACTCATACATTCTACACACCAACGTGAATAGTTGTTTTGTGCACTTCCCCCCACTGAATTCTGAAATTCCGATGGAATGTTATACATTCCTTCTGCCTTACTAGATTTTAAGTCTTCCAGAGCTTTTTTAAATGCTGATTCTAATGCTGGATCCCCTATCACTTCCCCATCGACTTCTGTTTTCTATCACGCCATCGGACAAGTATTCCCCTTAATAGAGGCTTCCAATGTAGTATTTTCACTTATCCGCTCTCTCCTCCTCATTGAACAGAGGAATTCCCGCTGCACTCATAATGTTAACACCCTTGCTTATAATTCCAATGAAGGCTGTTTTGACTTTTCTACATCTTGACCAAGTCTTCCCCCTCCAATCATTTCTTTTTCGATTTCTTCACATTTTTCATGCAGCCATTTCACCATATCTCCGCTGCACTTTCTATTTATTTCATTCCAAAGGGAGCTGTGGTTCCATATTGCTGAATTTCCTGAACATTCCTGCACTTCCTTCTTTCGTCGATCAGGTGAAGTATTTCTTCTGTTGGCCATGGTTTCTTTGTACCTACGTTTTTCTTTCCAACTTTTGTGACGGTCTTTTTCAGATATGTCCATTCCTCTTCAACTGAAGCGGCTGCTGAGCTGTCCGTTATCGCAGTTACAGTAGCCATAGATAATTTCAATCACTTCAGTCCTTGGTCTTACGAATCCCACTTGTTAGTGTATTGATTCTACCTGACTAATCTCTTAAACTTCAGCCTGCTCTTTATCACTATTAAATTGTGATCAGAATCTATATATTTTGTTTCTGATTACGCCTTACAATCTAGTAACTGATTTCGGCATATCTGCCTAACCATGACGTAATGTAATTGAATTCTTCCCGTATCTCCTGGGCTTTTCCAAGTACATCTCCTCCTCTTGTGATTCGTGACGAGAGTATTCGCTGTTATTAGCTGAACTTTATTGCAGAACTCAGTCTTCCTCCTCTCTCATTCCAGCACCAAGTTCATATTCTACCGTAATGCCTTCTTCTATTGCTTCGTCTACAACCGTATTCTTGTCTCCCACATCCACTAGATCACTATATTTTCATCTCCGTTTACGTACTGCGTTACCCGTTCAATATCCTCATATACTTTCTCTATCTCCTCATCTTCTGCTTGCAACGTCGGCATGTATACCAGAACTATCCTTGTCGGTGTTGGTTTGCTGTGGATTCCAATGAGGACAACGCTATCACTGAATTTTTCACAGTAAGACACTCTCTGCCCTACCTTTCAATTCATAACGGATCCTACTTCCGTTATACTATTTTCTGCTGCTGTTGATATTACCCTCTCCTCATTTGACCAGAAATCCTCTGCAGTAGAGATACTGTTATAATAAGTATACTATTAGGTATGGTGCCACATGCAAAGATAAGGGCCATGAATGGGGACAACAGAACTTTTTCCCTGCACCTGTGTAAATCTGCATATTGGAGATATAACCTGTCTCACTCTTGCACAGCATCCTAAAAAGTAATTCATGCTATGTAATCTTTTCAGTGTTGAACATTCGAAAACATAGGCGTCCATCCACAGAATAATGTTGTTGTTGTCGGGATCTTCAGTCCAAAGACTGGTTTGATGCAGCTTTCCGTGCTAATTTATCCTGTGAAGCTTCTTCATCTCCAAGTACCTACTGCAACCTACATCCTTCTGAATCTGCTTAAAGTATTCATCTCGTGGCCTTCCTCTACGATTTTATCCTCCACTCTGACCTCCAATACTTAATTGGTAATCCCTTGATGCCTCAGAACATGTCCCACCAACAGATCCCTTATTCAGGTCAAGTTGTACCACAAATTCCTCCTCTCCCCAATTTTATTCAGTACTTCCTCGTTAGTTACATGATCTACTCATCTAATATTCAGCATTCTTCTCTAGCACCACATTTCGAAAGCTTCTACTCTCTTCTTGTCTAAACTACCTATCTTCCATGTTTCACTTCCATACATGGCTGCACTCCATACAAATACTTTCAGAAAAGACTTCCTGACACTTAAATCTATACTCGATGTTAACAAACGTCTCTTCTTCAGAAACGCTTTCCTTGCCACTGCTAGTCTACATTCTAAGTCCTCTCTGCTTCGACCATCATCAAATGGTTCAAATGGCTCTCAGCACTATGCGACTTAACTTCTGACGTCATCAGTCGCCTGGAACTTAGAACTAATTAAACCTAACTAACCTAAGGACATCACACACATCCATGCCCGAGGCAGGATTCGAACCTGCGAATTTTATTTCCTTTATTGCTTGCTCAATATACAGATTGAATAATGTCGGGGAAAGGCTACAACCCTGTCTCACTCCCTTTTCAACCACTGCTTCTCTTTCATGCCCCTCGACTCTTAAAGCTGCAATCTGGTTTCTGTATAATTTGTAAATAGCCTTTCGCTCCCTGTATTTTACCCCTGCCACCTTCAGAACTTGAAAGAGAATGTTCTAGTCAACATTGTCAAAAGCTTTCTCTAAGTCTCCAAATGCTAGAAACGTAGGTTTGCCTTTCCTTAATCGATCTTCTAAGATAAGTCTTAGGGTAAGCATTGCCTCCCGTGTTCCAAAATTTCTACGGAGTCCAAGCTGATCTTCCCCGAGGTCGGCTTCTAGTAGTTTTTCCATTCGTCTGTAAATAAATTAAACTGATGCTTAAACTGATGCTTCACTGCGCGATAACAACGATGAAGTCACCGATGACAGTGCCACTAAAGCAGAGTTATTAAACACTGTTTTCCGAAACTCCTTCACCAAAGAAGACGAAGTAAATATTCCTGAATTCCAATAAAAAAAACAGCCGAGAAACATAGAAGTAGATGTCCTCGGTGTAGCAAAGCAGCTTAAATCACATAAGGAATAAAGGAAGGACCTCCGGTCCAGATTGTATACCGTGAGGTTACTCTCAGAGTATGCTGATACAATAGCTCCATATTTAGCAATTATATACAACCGCTCGCTCACAGAAAGATCCGTACCTAAAGAATGGAAAATTGCTCAAGTCGCCCAAATACCCAAAAAGGGAAGTAGGAGTAATTCTCTGAATTACAGGCCAACATCACTTACGTCGATCTGCGTAGGGTTTCGGAACATATACTGTATTCGAACATTATGAAGTACCTCGAAGAAAACGATTTATTGACACACAGCACGGATTCACAAGGTATCGTTCTTGGGAAACACAACTAGCTCTTTACACTCATGAAGTAATGAGTGCTATCGACAGGGGATGACAAATTGATTCCATATTTTTAGATTTCCAGACGGCTTTCGACAACGTTCCTTACAAGCGTCTTATAACCAAACTGCGTGCCTATGGAATATGGCCACAGTTGTGCGACTGGATTCGTGATTTCCTGTCAGAAAGTTCATAGTTCGTAGTAACAGACGGAACGTAATCGATTAAAACAGAAGTAATATCCGGTGTTCCCAAAGGAAGTGTTGTAAGCCCTCTAGTGTTCCTGATCTACATTAACGACATAGAAGACAATCTGATTAGCCGTCTTAGATTATTTTCAGATGATGCTGCCATTCATCGTCTCGTAAAGTCATTAGGTGACCAAAACGAGTTGCAATGTTACTCAGTTATCTGTATGGCGCGAAAAGTGGGAATTGACCCTGACTGAAGAAAAGTGTGAAGTTATTCACTTGAGTATTAAAAGAAATCCGCTAAATTTCGATTAAGCGAATCTGAAGGCTGTAAATTCAACTAAATACTTAGGTATTGCAATTACAAATAACCTAAATTGGAACGATCACATAGATAAGGTTGTGGGTAGAGCAAACCAAAGATGCGATACATTGGCAGAACACTTAGAAAGTGCAACAAATCTACTAAAGAGACTGCTTACACTACACTTGTCCCCCTCTATTCTGGAGTACTGCTGTGCGGTGTGAGATCCGCATCAGGTGGGACTGACGGATGACATCGAAAAAGTTCAAAGAAGGGTCGTTCGTTTTGTGTTATCTCGAAATAGGGGAGATAGTCCCACATACATGATACTTGAATTGGTGTAGCAATCATTAAAACAAAAGGGTTTTTCGTTGCGACGGGATCTTCTCATGAAATTTCAATCACCAGTTTTCTCCTCCGATTGCGAAAATAATTCTGTTGGCACCCATCTACATAGGGAGAAATGATCGTCACGACAAAATAAGAGAAATCTGGGCTCGCGCAGAAAAATTTGAGTGCTCGTTTTTCCCGCGCGCCGTTCGAGGGTGACACAGTAGAGGGACAGCTTGAAGTTGGTTCATTGAACCCTCTGGCAGTCACTCAGTTGTGAATAGCAGAGTACTTACGTATATGTAGATGTAGACTGTTCAATCTGCACATCGAAGAAACAATGGTGGAAATAAAAGAAAGGTTCAATTGTAAAACTGAACCGCGCGGGATTAACCGAGCGGTCTTTGGGGCTGCAGTCATGACTGTGCAGCTGATCCCGACGGAGGTTCGAGTCCTCCCTCGAGCATGGGTGTGTGTGTTTGTCCTTAGGAGAATTTAGGTTAAGTAGTGTGTGAGCTTAGGAACTGATGACCTTAGCAGTTAAGTCCCATACGATTTCACACACATTTGAACATTTTTTGTGAAACTGAAATTCAAGTGAGGGGATATCAATGATAAGATTTGCTGATGACATTGCTATCCTCAGTCAAGATGAAGAATAATTATATGATCTGGCGAATGGAATGAATAGTGTAATGAGTACGAAATACTCGTGTAGAATAAATCGGAGAAGGACCAAAGTAATGAGAAGTAGCAGGAATGAGAACAGTGAGAAACTTAAAATAAGGATTGGTGATAACTAGAGACTTTAAGGTGTAATGCACGCAGTGACTAACATGTTTTTTTTATTATTATTTGATCTTGCATATTTCGACACTTATCGTTAGTTTTCTAAATGTTTTTCATGCAGATTTGCATTCATATTTTAAAACGAAGCAGATGAAGTTATGGAATTCTGCTACCTAGGTAGCAAAATAGGACGGCCGGAGCAAGGTGGACATAAAAATCAGACTAGCACCGACGAAAAGGTCATGCCTGATCAAGAGAAGTCTACTAGTATCAAGCACAGGCCTTAATTTGAGGAAGAAACCACTAACAAAGCCCACCGTTGCAAGATTTGTCGAAGGCAGCAAGACATCCGCTACTGCTCTTACTACCCGACCTAACTATCGGACAGGTTTTTTTCCCTTGTCTCTTGCCTTGGCACTTTTCTCCCCTGCCCTTCAAACTGCTACCATTCGTTTTATTTTCGACCCAAACTATCTCCAGATGAACGCGTATTAATGGTTAACCTTAATAAGACGTGCGCAATTATCGCAGTACCCACATCCTGCGACACCTCACTTTAGTGAAAACTAACCCTTATGCAGAGATGGCAGTAGACCTTTTGAGTTGGCCATCATGCCGCTGTGGGCGTGGAGGGGCTCCACTTCTATTTATTTTTTATTCATAAGGAAGAAATTTCTGAGAATGTACATTTGTAGTGAAACAAGGACCTCGGGAAAACGAGAACAGAAGAGAATCGAAGGGAGCATCTGAGTTGTGATGCTACAGACGAATACTGAAAATTAGGTGGACTGATAAGGTAAGGATGCGCAGGACCTGCACAGAATTGGAAAGGAAAGAAATATATGGAAAACAGTGACAATAAGAAGGGACGGATGATAGGGCCTGAGTGAGTAACTTCCACGGTACCAGAGGGAGCTGTGAGATGGACAAAAACTGTAGAAGAGAACAGGGTTGCAATACAGCCAGAAAATAATTGAGCACGTAGGCCGCGAGTGCGGGAATTCGTGGCGGGCCGCATCAAACAAGTCACATTACTAAAAAAAAAAAAAATAAAATAAAATAAAATAAAATCCTGCCGATTTAGTACTGTAAAACAAGACAAGAGTCTAAGAGTCTATGGAACTATTAGGATAATAGGACGTTTTCCGCAATCTCTGAAAGCCAAAGCATCAAAAATGAGGAAAAGTAATATAGTTTCCTGTAGAACAGGTGGCGTTCTTCTCCTCGTATCAAAAGACTAGCGGGATGTCAAAATATCAACATCTGAGGTCATCAGCCCCCTAGAACTTAGAACTACTTAAACCTAACTAACCTAAGGACATCACACACATCCATGCCCGAGGCAGGATTCGAAACTGCGAGCGTCACAGTCGCGCGATTCCGGACTGAAGCGCCTAGAACCGCCCGGCCACCGTGGCCGGCTTTAATCGAAAATACAAGAAAGAAAACGGAGAGGATATGTAGAAGCCTGTATGTGTAAATCAATACAATGCTCACTTGAAATGAACTTATCTTGCAGATCAGTATATTTCTTACTATCTTGTTATAAGGAAGTACATGAAATAGACAAAAAAACCATTCTTTACCTACTAATTTTCGTACTTTTCCAATCGTTTAGAACTGACAATGCCCTGAATCAAAATAAAAAATGAAATATAAGCAGTTTCCTCTTTCGGTGGCGAAATACTGGATTATCGACGATGATTGTGAAGGCTCTCCGGACCCAGGGAAAGATGTGCTCAGCCCATCATCTGACAGAAGAGGGAGAGCATGACATGAGGACCCATCTCGAAGGCTGTCAGTTGATGTGAAGCAGTATGAACCTGTGTCCGTTTCAAACAATGGAAAAAAAACGTCCTACCAGTGCTGTAGAGGAGGAGGAGGATATTAGTGTTTAACGTCCCGGCGACAACGAGGTCATTAGAGACGGAGCGCAAGCTCGGGTAAGGGAAGGATGGAGAAGGAAATCGGCCGTGCCCTTTCAAAGGAACCATCCCGGCATTTGCCTGAAGCGATTTAGGGAAATCACGGAAAACCTAAATCAGGATGGCCGGAGGCGGGATTGAACCGTCGTCCTCCCGAATGCGAGTCCAGTGTGCTAACCACTGCGCCACCTCGCTCGGTGTGCTGTAGAGACTGCGCTGCCCACGGGAAAAGAAGTAAAACAAGGTCTATTTGCAAATTTTGAACAGTTCCGTATCATAGAGTGATTTGTTTTACGCGGAGCTTAAGATTAAAAACTACTAGTATCAATTGTTTATGTACAGACTCTAGCTTAACGCTACATATGAAATAATACTGCAGTAACTGTTAATGGTAAGGTCTCCTCGATAAATCAAACGAAGAAGCTCAGTGATAACATTTGCAAATTGTCTGTGTGTCTCAATGAAGTGCTGCATGTATGACAAAGATGGTTTTATAACGTACACTGTTGGACACTGCAGAAATACAATATTGCAGTGCCAGTGTTATTCAGAATTCGATGCAATGTTCCGAAGAAACATTGCGTAGTAATTCTGAACGAAACAGAGACTGAAATATCGTATTTATTAGCCGACAGCGGGAGAACAACTTTCAATTAAAATGTCTCCCTTGTATGGGAATATACATAATGGATGAAGGAGTGCAGGTTGTAAATACATGGTTGACGACATGTGGGAATTTGCGTTTGGCCGTGAAGCGTGCTCGGATGGCCTAATGGCAAGGCACCGCTCGCGATAAGAGGGAAATCCAGGTTCGAGTCCCGGACCGCCACAAATTTCCATTGTCATCATTCCATAATACAGCTGATGGTTGTCCAAATTTGTTTGTGGTTATATGCAAAAACAAAACAGATAGCCGGAAACACGCCGTATTGAATAGGCAAATAGCTGCACTGAAAGGAGATTATAAGACCTGTAAGACAGTAACGCCGGCTACTGTCGCAAGTTAGAACAGAAATATACAGTCCTTAACGTGTTAAGACAATCGTCAGACACTGCGGGGGGAAAGAAACATCGTGCTCGAAGCAATGAAACTATTCCCGCCTATGCAGCTGAACCTAGCCCTCTGGGTACACCTTTCATGAAGCATTTATTAACGGGTCTGTCAACAGTCGCAGTACTTACCATTAGGCGACTATTTTCAAACCTTACGGATTCATTTTTAAGCCTGGCCTATTGAGGCAGTGTGTGGCTCTTTCTTTAGGTCCCATTCCATTTCCTTGGGCAATTCTCGACATACCGGTCATCCAATGACAAACAGGATTCTGCCTGACAAGAAAGATGTGTTAAGTTATATACATGATGTTGCTCGTAGTGTAGTCACTAACTTGAGCTAACTGCCATCAAATTAACGCTGAGTTGCAAATTAACGCTGAACTGCAGCAAATCGAAATTCATACACGTTCTTACTCGGTACTGCTGTAAAAGCGAAGTTTTAGTGTCCCAAATTGGTCAAACGGTCAGTGATGTTGACCAATTTAAAATTTAGAACGAGGAATTCCGCCTCATGCACGACACCTTTTTTTAAAAATTTGTTTCACCCATACATGTTTCAGCACTTTTTGTGCTATCTTCAATGGGTTATTTTTTAATTTCTAAATTACATGATGCTATTGGAGATTTATTTTGGTACCTATTCTGCTACACAATCTACAACTTCTCATGGTTTTGATATCGTGCTGCTTTCTCACATGTTGTTGGCAAAGTGAATAGGCTGATTTTGTGACCTATGGTCGTTTGACACTGCACTTTCTCCAATCTTTCGAAACATAGAGTTTTCGCCGCCATTATGTAATGACGGCGAAAACTCTGCCTATCCTTTGCTTGACGCCACGTATGTGCTGACTTGATCTGTGAACAAGTAGCTTTGTAGTGAACCTGATAAACAAATAAATAAATATTGACACACGTACTTGTTTCTATTAATTTTTTTAAAGCCTACGTGAAAAGAAGAGAGAAGGAATGCGTCTGGTAGTGATTGTCTACAGATTCTTCGATTTTTAGTATCTTAAGAAAAGCACTGTATTCCATAATCCTCCGAGAAACCTGATCCCTAAAGGGAAGCTCCACAGTTTTCTGTATGTTATTGAAACACAGGAATTTGAGATGAAGTGTTGAAATGAAACAGAACTGAGAGAGGCGGATGAACGTTGCCTCAGAGTGCAACAAGCGTTACAGCTTAGGAAAATTTGTGCCCGCTCACTGGCTAGGGCTGGCAGTGTTTACGGTACAGACGAGCCGCGCTGTCGGCACCAATTAAGTCGCGGCTTTGTTTACGCTGTTACGTTAGGTGAGCCGCTGTCTGAGTGCCGCGCGAGCGCCGAGTAATTAAAAGCAGCGCCGTGCCGCGCTCTACTGCCGCGTCGCTACTCTGCCCTTCATACCGCGGAGAGAGCTAAGCGCCAGGCAGCGAAATTATTATGCGTGCGGGAGGCGCAATACGATACGCGGCAGATATCTCCTCCAAATACAACGAATGGCTCCAAATGGGAAATGTTCCTGATGCGTCACTTCTAAACCTTTATTCGACACTATGGAAAATGGAATACTGATGAGTGACATTGTTTCACACAAATGTGTGTGACATGGATCGAGCACTCTATCTTGATGGTCGCTAACATTAACATGTTACCCATTATGGAATCAACAGGTTATTATTTTGTACTCAAAAGTCATATAAATTTTAAAACTGCCTCAAGCATCGCTTTAAGCAGTAGCAGGTGATATTTTAGTTAGGATTCAAATTAATGAAGCTGTCGATACTGCGATCAGAAACTGTGATCGTAGTATCAACTAACGCATTTTACTGCTTATCATTGATACTGACACTGCGACATCGTCAGATATAAAGGGTGTGGTCAAGATATGGAAACACCAGAAAAACATTATCATCCAGTACGATGCAGGAGAACAGTTCGGTATTCAGAACCGCTTCCAGTCGCCTTGGAGTGGATAAATGCAGCTCCTGTATAGTTTTCAAGGGAATTACACTAGTCTTCCCGCAAAAGAGTGGATAGTTCAGCGGAGAGGTGACACTTCATCCTCGTCCTCACAAAACTAGTCCTGGACGATGCAAGCTACGCCAACACGGGTGCTGTCTTCTTGGAATACAGTATCACAAGTGGAGACCAAATATTGGACTAGTCTGCTTCGTTGATGCGCGGTCGGCTCGGCGGATTGATAACCGAATGGATCCGGGTTCGATAACCGACCAAGTCGGAGAGTTTATCCGCTTGGGGTCTGGATATTGGGTCGTCCTTACGTTCGTATCTAATTGATATTCCGCTGTTGAGACAGCTGTAAGGGCACGAACCGAATGCCAATAAATAACAAAAATTTTATATGGGATTGACCCCATCAGCTAAAATTCTATCTTGCAGAGTAGCCATGGGACACATGGAACACCACGATATGGCTGTCCATATCACAGAAATCCACCTCCTTCCAACCACTACCCGTCTGCCACGTTTGACTCTTTGCCACTAAACTCGCCCACAAACTGTAAACAGTGTGAAACAAGACTCATCCGACCGTATGAAATTCTTCCAAAGCTCTGTATTCCAGTTTTTAGGGCTCCGGTACCACGATTCCCCGTTACTGGCATTAGCTTCAAGGCCACCGTAGTCTGCATGGTTACCCCATACAACAGCTAAGGTCAACCATGTACTGGCTCCAAACACAGCACTAACATCACATGTGAACTGCATTCTCAGTCCACGAAAGACATTTGGACAACCAATAAGCTGTAGCGTATTGAATTGCCCAGCAACGTCGTTGGTTATTGCGTTCAAAGGCTTGTACACAGGAACACTGCGCTGCCAACGGTGACGATAACCACGTCGCAGAAGCATTGCAGAGGTGTGTTAACACAAGTTTGTTTTGAACAGTAGTGCTGCTGACAAGATGACACTTGTGTATACCATAATTTGACGATGGTGGCGAAGATTTTGTGTTTAGCTTTTGACGGTACCGATATGGCTCCAGTATATCAGGACATGTTTTGGTAATTTCCAAGAATGATTGCCTATCGAAGTTGCGGTGTCCGAACGATACATATCGAACGTGCAATCGTAAATCGATCATGCGACTCTGGTGGCGGTTGTTGTGATCAATTATTTCAAATAGTTTAAATGGCTCTGAGCACTATGGGACTCAACTGCTGTGGCCCTAGAACTTAGAACTACTTAAACCTAACTAACCTAAGGCCATCACACACATCCATGCCCGAGGCAGGATTCGAACCTGCGACCGTAGCGGTCGTGCGGTTCCAGACTGTAGCGCCTTTAACCGCTCGGCCAATCCGGCCGGCTATCAATTATTTGTGACCGTCATTTTTATCTCTTTTCCGTCGTTCCCTTAGTTGCTCTAAATTACATACCTCCGTGAATTATTTGTGAGTTGATAGGGAATTTTAGACGATTTATGTCGTTGGAGATGGGATGTCTGGTGTTCTTGACATTTCTTCGGCGGATTCTCTCACATGGAAAAATCGAATTCCATGTTTATCCAGCGTAGAAAGTTGTTCGACTTTTTGTCGCAAGTATGGAGTACCACCGGACGAGAAAAGAAGGGACTATGTAGACTGTGGTGGTGCGAAGTGTGTAAATCTTCACAAAAACAGTTTCGAAGCTGAAATACCGTTTACATTTCATTGCGGATAGTGCGGAAAACAAACGATTATCAGGACGAATACATAGTTGGACTCTTCCAAATTATCCATCCAGACCACCGTAATGGACTTTAACATGACGAAACACCGACGACGATTAAGGTAAGTCGTCTCCTTTGCAATTACATGTCTTTTTGTAACGCTCTTCGTTTGTCATTGCTGTAGCGACCAACGTAAACATACTCATAACGACCGCCACCAGAGTCGCACGATCGATTTACAATCGCACGTTCGACATGTATCGTTTGGACTCCACGACTTCGATAGGCAATCATTCTTGGAAATTACCCATGTTTTTATAAAACAGATCTGAAGATGGTCATTATAGACCGAAACCGGTGACGGCATAAAAACGTGTGACCATAGACGTGACGTAAAGCAAATTTATTCTATTTTCGGGTCACTGTTCAATTCGCGACCATGTCGCAGCTTGTTTAGTATCAATAATAACAATCTGCATGACAACGCTTCTTTCCACTACGTGCTGTAACTTAGCGATTCGTGGCACTATTTACACCTCACTTGGTTGTTGGTACGTGGACTGGTATAGCCTCTCGGTGCGGCTGAATGCACCTGCAACGCCAGAGTAACCTTGGCGAGGTGTGGAGTGGCGTGATGTCAAATTTAGGACAGTTTGACATGGTGGAAGTGAACCACAACATGAGCTTGCAGCCATCGACAGACGCAGTGGACTGTGGTGGACGAGTCTTCGTGATTGGCACCAGTCCATGCATGGTGCGCCGACTGAGCTTGTTCATGTCCCAGCGCGGCTCACCCAGCGAGCTGTTCGTGGAAGCAGGATAGGGCGGCCGTTTTTCTCAGCAGAGGGAAGTATCAGTCAGTTGAAATCTAGATGCTTAGCGAAAGGACACTATCAAGGCGACCACCTAGAAGGAAACACAGCTAGAAATTTCTCAATGTAGCAGCCAGCTGGATGTGCCGTAGCAGGAATTCGTGTAACAAAGCAGTCAGGCGCCCTGGTGAACTTTCAGTCGGGCCTGGCTATGGCTTGCTGTCAAAATGGGACATTGTTCTGACATGGAACAGCAGACTGCTTGGCTTCCTGGTCCCAGGGAAACCAGTGCAACTGGAGTCTACTGTTGTAGGCTACGGTGTATTTTTGACTATAACGGTTAAAGGAAATTGTGCTGGTTTTGACCAGAGCAGTCCCGTAGTGCAGACAAGTGTGTTTTGGTTGGCCAAATTAAGTTATCAAGACATCACAATTTTCAGCTACGTTGAGTTCGCTTTATGGCCTAGCGCATTGCAAAATTTTATATTAATGTTGTTGTTTTCAGTGAAAATTTAATCCCTCCTTGTTGCTGACATTCACTACACTCTGGTTCTCACTTATTGTGGCTAGCAAAGGGTAAATTGGCTGGTGTATTATACTGCTGATTTTCTCTCTTTTGTTAACTGATTATGTCTGTAGGGCGTTAGCTTTTATTGGATACGTTAGAGGTTTTGGTATCATGGGCTATGATTGATTGACTAATGAATACTGTTAAGGATTTACGCCTGCAAAACCTCCAGCCGCTTCCCGTCCCACAGCTTCCTGTGCCACAGCTGTTGAAAATAGCTACGTCTGACAGACAGGAATTACAATGGTAAATCTTTAGTAGACATGAGATAAAAAGACAAAGTTCACTTTTCTACAATTTACTCTTTCAATTTAGTCCTCCATGTGCAGCTGCACATAAGGAGCGGTGGGCCACCAGCGGCCGTACGAAGTCCCATTTTTACAAAATCCAATCGAGCCACTGTCACAAATGATGATGATGAAATGATGAGCACAACACCAATACCCAGTCCCCGGGCAGAGTAAGTCTCCGAAACGCCAGGGAATCGAACCCGGGACCCCGTGATCCAGAAGCAGCAACGCTAGCCACTAGATCACGAGCTGCGGACACACAACTTAGTGAGTTAGCTTAAATAAAAGTAGTACTGTGTTGTGACATGAAATTTTTCTTTTAAAAATAGCCACAACAACGGGTTCTACAACTTATTTTAAGGTAGTCCACGTCTTGTTACTGACTACTGGCGTAATCTACGTTTGATCTGTGTTATTCCATTCATGCTTAAATTTGTCATCATCAGATTACTACAAGGGAGACAAACTCATAAAATTTCTATCTAGTACGGCTAACCTGGTAAGTCTCGCGTTTTATGACTGGTATCATTTTCCTCTTGTTTTCGACCTCGTTGATTCATAGTATTTCAGATTAATGAAGAAAGTCATGAACAATCTGCATCGCTAGGGCGACAGTAGTTATTAAGTGGTCTGGATGATTCTGATAATTTTTGTTCATGAGAGTTCTGAACTATTTATAATCGGGCTAAATTGTTTCGTGATATTTCATGAAGATCACAGAAAAAGCACGAAGTATTATCTTAAAAATTTTACTTAAGATTGGTCAAATTTCTCATTCGTCAGTCATGTCATTGAAAATTAATATACGTACCGTCACAAATGTAGACTTTTTACCAGACAGTTCTGTGCCGAGGAGGGCCGCTCTGCTACCCGATGGCGAGAAAACGCTTCTCTGGTGATATTACAAAGTGGTTCAGCTTGTTATCAGATGAAGCCTGCTGTACCTTCTGGTTCACTTCTAATCCTATGAAAATGGATGAAAAGGGCAAATTTAAATTTCTCCCCATTCTAAAGTTTTGCTCTTATCAGGGAAATCGCAACAAACTAGCTGTGGCGTAAGGGAAATTCCCAACTGCGTACGCACGCGTCCCGGCTCATACAGATAGAGGTTGCCCTCTGTTAGCTGTGGTAGTTACCTAGCAGTTGCGATGGACGCCTCCCACCAGAGTGCGTGCCCTGTCCGTCTGCCATCTTCTGCAGAGTTCACCGCGCAGGATGACGTCCACTCTGCTTTAGAGCTCGACTGCGGTGGAAGAGCGCCGCAGTCCGTGTGCAGTGCAGACTGGCAAGGACACGTGATAAGCCGAGGCGGGACGGACTAGGGAGCTTGCTACTGCCGACTCCATCTTATGCGCAGACTGCCATCACCAAGGAAATGGATCGGTGAGAATGCTTCTGAACATTCGCTTTCTATGATTTCGTGTTCTGCAAACAGTGCCTGGTGATCTGTGTGGTGCTGTTTGGTTGTTAAGGTTCATCGGATTCTCTAACGATGAGACAGTGCGTCGTTGCTTCAGTACTGTTGTTGACAGCGTATATGTTATGAGGCATGACCTTGCTATTGCTTTCCGGTCATAATAGAGGCTTTGTGAACTTGCCTTTGATTAAAGCCTCTTCTATGTTTTGTAGCTTAACAGACATATTAACTACTTAACGCACGTTATTATGTTAGCGCAGAACTGGCATGAGGAAGCAAAACAATTTCCATTTGAGGAAATAATTATTTTCTTGGCTCGGCGACTCCAACTTCCACTCCCTGCTCCTCGCTCCATATCTTTCAGGTACATTTAATAGTATTTCCTATTCCAACATTGCGGTTCCACTACGGAAAAACTTCAAAAAATGATGGTTGCGTCTAGTAACTTAGAAATAATTTTATTGAAGGGCTCGATCAGTCTTGTCGGGAACAAAAGTACGACCTTGGTGAGTGTACGTATATCTGTTTAGGTGCGTGTCGGAGAGTAAAGTCAGTGACTTGCTCGAAATGTATGCCTTAACTTAAATAAAACTTGCTCCGTACGCCGGCCAAAGTGGCCGTGCGGTTCTAGGCGCTTCAGTCTGGAACCGCGTGACCGCTACGGTCGCAGGTTCGAATCCTGCCTCGGGCATGGATGTGTGTGATGTCCTTAGGTTGGTTAGTTATAACTAGTTCTAAGTTCTACGGGACTAATGACCTCAGAAGTTGAGTCCCATAGTGCTCAGAACCATTTGAACCATTTTTTGCTCCGTACGCTTTTTCGCCAGCGAGCAAAACGCAACCAGGAGGCCTCTCTCGGCTGCAGTTTGCGTTCCACAGAAGGAAGCTGTGTACTCTAAAGATCTGGTACCTCTTCAGCCGAGCACCGTTCGGTGTCACCAACTCCGGCGTAATGATATCAGCAAATACTCTCGAAAAGTCTTCAACGCTGTTGCCTCTTTTGTATTTGGAGTGGGAAGCCATATTGATTTACTGACAGAGGAATGCTTTTTAACGGAAGTGGAGTGCTGTGTGTGGAAGACATCACTCGCGGAAGTCTTATGTCTAGAGTGCCGCATCGTCTCCTTGTCTCGTCCTTTTCTCGTCATGTCGGATCTCTTTCTTTTTCTATCTTTCTCCTTCCCCTCTGTTTCTTGTTTTTAATTTGATTCCTTTATAAAGCTCACTTCGCAAACCTGTCAGTTCAGCTGACTGGAAGCCCGGCATCACATTCTCGTAATTGACACTGAGGCGACAGCTTCTGTTTCGCATAAGCTCCGTCACGTTTGTCTTACCCGCATCCGGAGGGATGGTCGCTAACACACGCCTCTGCGGTGACTCTCGACTTGGACTAAAGTCGGTTCTAAGCCTGGTGGTTGACGAATTTTTCACTGCTAGATTTGGTCGGCAAGAGGAGAGGTGCTGGAGTACACTTCCTGGTCACCAATTTTTGTACCAATGACCGGCATTAAATTAAAAAAACTGTCCGCAGTGTCTCAAGAAGTGAAGGTATGTGAGACTCTTGATGGTGATCTGCTCAGCCGAAGGGGACGTTAAGCACGGTGGCTCCATGGTGGTATACGAGAGGAGTAGGCTATGAGCCGGCACTGGATTTCATCCTGACCCCTCTCATCATCTCACAGAACAAATATAACATCACCATACACGCACAAATTACAGTATCTACACTCAACAAATAGGGATACGACTGAACAGTCACTTATCAGCAAGGAAAGGGGTCAATGTGCACAGAGAAAGAATACCCTTGGCGACGAGGAGGCTGAATCCACTCCACGGTATACCGCAGGCAATAATTCCACATGAAATTTACATTCTCTTTTCTTGTTAAGTCTCAGTTGTAAATTTTCTCAATCACAAAGACTTGTTTCGATCATTCTGGATCATCTTTCGATCTAAGTAGTTACGTCAGCGTCCCGTCTTGTCTGTTGAGATCCTCGGGGTAGTCTGTTATGAAGGTCTGAATAGACAAGACGGGTCGCTGACGTAACTACTTAGACCGAAAGATGATCCAGAATGATGGAAACGTGTCATGTAATTAAAAAATGCGCAACTGTGACTGAACAATAAATGAGAATTCTACTAAATAACAAAACAGTTACTGATTCTCTCGAGACGAATATGTCGGCTATAGTAATGTACGTTTTACTCCCCTTAGTTGTTACAAAGTGTGTGTGAGGAGGCGCGGCAGGGATAGGAAGGAAGGAAGAGGTGCGAGAAACAGTTATATCGTGATTGCTAGTGTGATATTTTATTCAGACCAATGACTTACTACAATCGTTAATTCTCGATTACACCACTTCCGAAGTCTCTGCGATCCGTCCGCTAGTCCGTCAGTCTCGGTTTTTCTTACTCATTAGATTAAACAGTTCACTGATTAGTACACTACATTTATAAAGAGTAGAAACTAGAAATTTTTCTACCTGACAGCGAAATAACTTTTTCTACTAAAAAATAACCTACTGTCGAGGTAGTGACGGTATAGACCAATACAATTTTTAGTGAGGTTTATCAAAGTGAGATTTATCAACGCCGATGTGTGATTTAGGAATATTTGCAAGTTACCCCTTGTAATGGCCTTGGATAAGTGGACACCACTACAGGCCAATGAAGTATCTTTGGCCAAGTGGTGACCAAAGTGTTGTATGCACCACGCATTGAAGTAACAACAACTTGTTTATTGACCATGAACTAAACCCAATACAGCTTCAGAGGATGAAGGACCACACACGAATACAGCTTATACAGGGTGTTTCAAAAATGACCGGTATATTTGAAACGGCAATAAAAACTAAACGAGCAGCGATAGAAATACACCGTTTGTTGCAATATGCTTGGGACAACAGTACATTTTCAGGCGGACAAACTTTCGAAATTACAGTAGTTACAATCTTCAACAACAGATGGCGCTGCAAGTGATGTGAAAGATATAGAAGACAACGCAGTCTGTGGGTGCGCCATTCTGTACGCCGTCTTTCTGTTGTAAGCGTGTGCTGTTCACAACGTGCAAGTGTGCTGTAGAAAACATGGTTTATTCCTTCGAACAGAGGATTTTTCTGGTGTTGGAATTCCACCGCCTAGAGCACAGTGTTGTTGCAACAAGACGTAGTTTTCAACGGAGGTTTAATGTAACCAAAGGACCGAAAAGCGATACAATAAAAGATCTGTTTGAAAAATTTCAACGGACTGGGAACGTGACGGATGAACGTGCTGGAAAGGTAGGGCGACCGCGTATGGCAACCACAGAGGGCAACGCGCAGCTAGTGCAGCAGGTGATCCAACAGCGGCCTCGGGTTTCCGTTCGCCGTGTTGCAGCTGCGGTCCAAATGACGCCAACGTCCACGTATCGTCTCATGCGCCAGAGGTTACACCTCTATCCATACTAAATTCAAACGCGGCAACCCCTCAGCGCCGCTACCATTGCTGCACGAGAGACATTCGCTAACGATATAGTGCACAGGATTGATGACGGCGATATGCATGTGGGCAGCATTTGGTTTACTGACGAAGCTTATTTTTACCTGGACGGCTTCGTCAATAAACAGAACTGGCGCATATGGGGAACCGAAAAGCCCCATGTTGCAGTCCCATCGTCCCTGCATCCTCAAAAAGTACTGGTCTGGGCCGCCATTTCTTCCAAAGGAATCATTGGCCCATTTTTCAGATCCGAAACGATTACTGCATCAGGCTATCTGGACATTCTTCGTGAATTTGTGGCGGTACAAACTGCCTTAGACGACACTGCGAACACCTCGTGGTTTATGCAAGATGGTGCCCGGCCACATCGCACGGCCGACGTCTTTAATTTCCTGAATGAAAATTTCGATGATCGTGTGATTGCTTTGGGCATCCGAAACATACAGGAGGCGGCGTGGATTGGCCTCCCTATTCGCCAGACATGAACCCCTGTGACTTCTTTCTGTGGGGACACTTGAAAGACCAGGTGTACCGCCAGAATCCAGAAACAATTGAACAGCTGAAGCAGTACATCTCATCTGCATGTGAAGCCATTCCGCCAGACACGTTGTCAAAGGTTTCGGGTAATTTCATTCAGAGACTACGCCATATTATTGCTACGCATGGTGGATATGTGGAAAATATCGTACTATAGAGTTTCC